>NW_027256883.1:17064186-17695853 GCF_029215685.1 Pituophis catenifer annectens | reverse complement strand
TATTGCAACAGTGATTAAAAACTAACTTTGCAACCAACCAGTCCTTGTATTTGTGACCTTCACAGGTCTGTAGAGCAAAAAGCTAAAATAAGTGCCACCGCCGCAAGGTGGAGGGGATGGAGCTGCCCTATGCACCTGCACCGGCTTACCTCAGGGCCCCCACAGCCAGGCCACCCATGCCCCAACACCTGCCTCACCTTTTAGCGGCAGCTCCAGCAGCCCCACCCAGCAGGATGCCGTGTGGCTACCAGCCCACTTCTTCTGCTTCCTCGCGGCCACAACAGAGCAGGAGGCTGAGTGATGCATTGGTGCCGTGGCCATGAGGTGATGGGGGATGGAGCTGCCCCATGCTTCCCACGGTGACTTACCTCAGGATCCCTGCAGCCAAGTCATCAACACCTTGACACCTGCCTCACAGCCGCAGCACCAACACACTGCTCGGCCTCCTGCTCCATTTTGGCCACAAGCTAGCAGAAAAAGTGGGCCAGCGGCCATGTGAGCTCCTGCTGCACATGGCTGCTGCTGCGAGGTATTGGGGCATGGATGGCCTGGCTGCAGGGGCCCTGAGGTAAGCCGGTGCAAGGCGCATGAGGCAGCTCCACCACCACCCTGCGGTACTGTGAGCGACCAGATGGAATGGGCTGCGCAGGCTCCTAAGTAGGGCTTATTTTGGGGGGTAGGGCTTATATTAGGCAGGCGTAAAAACCATGCTAGGTCTTATTTTCTGGATAGGCCATATTTTCGGGAAAACAGGGTATGTATAATTTTGTCACAAAAAGGAATAGAGTCATAGGCATGTATGTGCGTATGCTTCCTTACAGTTTCTTTATATGTTTGTGTCTTACAGCTTTTTGGAGCACTTGTATGGATACTAGTAGCTGCTACAAAAGTTCCTTTGCCTCTGCTACAAGGCTGGGTAATGTTTGTATCTGTGACGGCCTGTTTCACCTCCCTCTCCTTCCTTTCGGTCTTCCTCTTCAGTTATCGAGAGAGAATTGCCATCGACTGGAACCGTTTGGTAAGCATGCAAAAAGGCTGCAAGTTAAAAAAAAAACACTGGGAACAAGTCAGAGGGATTTTCAGGAATGAATTTATACTTATCACAAAACTACAAGGTGATTTATTTTGCTTCGGCATATCGGTAGTCCTCAAATTACAATCATTGCAGACAGCTGGTCATTTGCATTCTTTTAGGGATTCGTTGAGGTTTATTGGTGTCAAAAGTATAACCTCCTAGTGGCCTCAACTACTCTCTAAAAGGATACAAATGACCAGCTGTCTGCAAGGAGTATAAATCCTTCCATTTCTCACCATCCAGTCAGAGCCGAAGAAGCTTCTTGGATGAGAAGTGAAACGTCTTCAAAGAAAAACTGGAAAGTCCAGTTGCCTCTTGAAAAAGAGCACCTTTGGGTCATGTCTGAAATGGTACTCTCAAATTATATTTCTGCTTTGCACCAGTAGTGGGTTTCAATTTTCTTCGCTAACGGTTCGCTATTGGGAGCGTGCGGGTGCTTGCTTCATGAGTACGCGGCATTTCTGCGCATGCACAGAGCATTTTTATGATGTCCGGGCATGTGGGGGGAGCCTGCCGCTGCCACCGCTACTGGTTCACCTGAACTGGGGCGAACCAATAACAACTCACCACTGCTTTGCACGCATATTTCTCTTATCTGACTATTAACTTGGTTGCAGTTCTTCCCTCCTGTACCTCAAGGTTCTTCCTTCTAGCCATTACAGATGCCAGATTAGAGAAGGTTCATATTTGGGGTTTGCTTGGGTCAAACAATCCAAGCACCTGTTGAAACAAAGCTTTTAAAAACACTGCCTTAGTGTTGGATCTGGCACATTAAATCATCGGGATTAATAAAGCAGATTCTCCTACAATAGTCCTTGACTTACAACTGTAATTAAACCCATAATTATGGTTGTAATTTGTGCCAGTCATTAAATGGGTCATCACATGACTGCGCCTGATTTTATGACCTTTTTTTGAAGTGGTCATTGAGCAAACCCTGCAGTCATCAAGCAAACTTATTGACTGCAATGTGCTTTTTTTTTTGTCAAAACCTGAAGTAAACACCATTTTCCAGCAAAAATCATAAGTTGTAGTCATGTGACCATATAGTCTGGTTGCTGAGTGCCCAGAATGTGATCACATGACCTCAAGGGTGGAGGCGGCCATCATAACTGGGGAAAGGTAGCCTGAGGGGAGATCCATCATAACGTCAAACGGTCGCTAAGCCTAAAGTCTTAACTCAAGGACTATCTGTACTACCCTGTTTCCCCCAAAATAAGACATCCCCTGACAATAAGCCCAATCGGGCTTTTGAGCACATGGCAATAAGGCCAAGCGCTTATTTCAGGGTTCAAAAAAATATAAGACAGAGTTTTATTTTCAGGGAAACACGGTATTAATAAATGAAGGCTGGTTTTTTTTTGTTTGTTTTAGAAGACCCATTGGTAGAAATGAGTTGTCACTGCCCAATGTGTTGCTGCTAAGCATTGCGAAACAAAAAAAAATAGAGATGGTTGATGAAAGAATGGCTTATTCCTGCATGTTCTGCATGTACGTTTTATCTAAAGTGAAAAGTTTTCTTGAATTACCGTTTTTGTGAGTATAGGGGAGATCACAGTAAGTACGGAAGGAAGCCGAGACTCCTTTTAAGAATGCCAATTGTAAGGAGCTACTTGAGGAATTGCTGAGTATACAGGCCCAAATCCAAAAGAATTATCCATGCTATAAATCCACAGGAGGAGCAATTCCATTAATGCAATTGTGGCTTACTGCTGTGTTATTTTTTTTAATGTTTGTGCACGCATATGAACTTGTAAAGATGGAAGTTCATGATGATTTACTTGTGTGTTCTCTTGATGCCTTGGTTGTGGATTTTGGCTTTCTTTTGTTTATTCTTTTTTGGGATTGCAAGGGCACCTTTGCTCTGGAAAGCTGCAAACTCACAAGCCGAGTTAACTTTAATTCTGCCTTTGTTTGCACAGTAAACAAGGAAAGATCCATTGCTCGGTATTAAAGTGAACATTGAAACCTAAAATGACCCTGGTCAGGTCTGCTGTATCGTGAGCATTTCAACGTGGGTTTTGTTTTTGTTTTTGTTTTTTTAAAAATCCACCTGAAAATCTCTATGTTTGGCATGCGTTTGTTCCTGACGTAATTTTCTCCCGTATTCTGAATAGAATAGAGTTGGAAGGGACCTTGGAGGTCTTCTAGTCCAGCCCCCTGCTCAAGCAGGAGACCCTATATATACCATTTCAGACAAGTTAAATGTCTCTCCTTAAAAACCTCCAGTGATGAAGCACTTACACCTTCTGAAGGCCAGCTGTTCCACTGGTCAATTGTCCTCACTGTTAGGAAGTTTCTCCTTAATTCCAGGTTGCTTCTCTCCGTGATTAGTTTCCATCCATTGTTTCTTGTCCGGCCCTCTGGTGCTTTGGAAAATAAATTGGCCCAAATTTTGGTATCCATTTTTTGTTGTTGTAAAACATTATTGTACATAATTATGTCCCAAGGATACACTGATCTGCAGATTCAACTCATAGATGACCGAGTTTGATGAAAGAACAGGAGGACCTCCAAGACTCCTTCCAATTCTGTTATTCGTATTCACCTAGGAGAATGAGGAAATTAATAGACTTGTATTAAAATTAAAATTGAATGAACGTTTCTCGTTCTTCCTGGGCTTCATACAAACTATGCTGATTGTTGAATGGTTTGTTAATAGGGCTGTGTTCAGAGATGTGTCTGGAATTGCCGTGAGGGATACAATTTGATTGAGTTCACAATCATCCTCAGGCATTTACAAGAGAAACAATAAATCTCTGAAGGAGACTGGCCACTAGTTTTCCTTATATCCTCTGGGCATAAACACATTATGATTGCTTCCTGGAAAAATCAATAGGTTGTGGGCCATCTAATTTCCCCCTTGTTGAGGAGAAACTTTCTATTCCCCCACCCCCATCTTTGCTTTCTCTTTTTTTAAACCAATTAGCAGTCAATGAGAGGACAGATCCACTCATTTCATGATGATAAGTTTATTCAAGATAAGAGAAAGTTCCTTATTAAGAGCTTTTGGGAATTCTAAGTACCGTATTTTTCAAACTATAAAACGCACCTGACTATAAGATGCACCTAAATTTAGAAGAGGAAAACAACAAAAAAAGGTTTTGGCTTCCCTTTTTTCTGGCCTTTTTTTTTTAGCCCATTTTGGGGACTTTTTTTGGCCTGTTTTCAAGGCTTTTTGCAGCCCGTTTTTGAGGCTTTGTGGCCCATTTCTGGGGCTTCTTTTGGCCCATTTCTGGGCTTCATTTGGCCCATTTTTGAGGCTTTTTGGGGGGCATTTTGAGGCTTTTTGGGGGCATTTTCAAGGCTTTTTTTGGGCTGTTTTTTCTAAAAAAACAGGCTGAAAAAGCCTCAAAAAAAAAAACCTTGAAAAAAGGCCTGAAAAAGGTTGAAAACAGGCCCCAAAACAGGGTGTGCGGAGGCCAAAAGATGGCTGGCTGGCGGGTGGGCTGGGCTTCGGCAATATTTGGTCTATAAGATGCACAGACATTTTTGCCCCCTTTTGGGAGACAAAAAAGTGTGTCTTATAATCTGAAAAATATGGTATACAGACCCCAAGTCAGAATTCCTGCCCCCTCCAACCCGTACAAAAAGACCCTGAATGGGGAGACTCTCTGCAGCAACACAAACATTCATTGCACGTATCCTGCCCAGGGGCCGTAGTTTGAGGACCCCTGATTTAGTGCAATATAAAAAATGCAAATAATTTTTCTGCGGACCACCAAAATTTTCTTGCGGACCACCAGTGGTCGACAGACCACCAGTTGGTGACTGCTGCTTTGGACCAAACCAGTCCTAGTCCTGCTTTAGAAATAAAATCAGATGGGTGACTTTGGGGCAGTCACTTTCTCTTAGCCTTCGGAAGAGGAAGGTGGAAATCACATGCCACTTCTGAAAATCTGTAGAGATTCTCAGTCATCCAGGTCGTGGTTGTCCCAAAGGTGCTTTTTTTAGGAGGCAACTGAACCTCTACAAACTTTTAGCTATACAATTTGGGGTGGATACTCTTTGAATGGTGTGGGAATAAGGAATGGATTTCCAGAGGAAAAATTGCAGACTGCAAGAACCATTAGCACTACTCAGGTGACCCTGAGGACACAGATAAACCTCCAAGTGCGTGCTCTAAAAGGATGCAAATGACCAGCTGTCTGCAAGGAATATAAATCCTTCCATTTCCCACTATCCTGTCAGAGCTGAAGAAGCTTCTTGGATGAGGAGTGAAATGTTTTCAAAATAAAAAACAAGAAACTCCTGAAAAAAGCACCTTTGGGACACTTCTGAAAATGTTGCCCAAAACCTGCCATCTCCAAGAGTTAAGACTAACAACCACACTCACACAGGGGTAGAAATTAGATGGGTAGACTTAAAGAGCTTTTTTTATTTAAAAAATTGCACCTGCTCTATTCTTTGCCTCAAAGGAGGGTCATGTTTTCTTGATTCAGCTTTGGGAACTGCAGGCAGAAGGGAGAACAGCAGGCTCACCCTGAGAGTGATAATATTACATCATGCATTCCTTTCAGTAAAAATGTCTCCGTAAGTCAACTGTTTCTGCCCACCTTTGGCCTCCAATGCTAAGCGGGATCATTCCTGGTTAATAGTTGCCTAGGGACAGGACCATGGTGGCTCAGTGGCTAGGGATATGGTGGCTCAGTGGCTAAGATGCTGAGCTTGTTGATTAGAAGGTTGGCAGTTCAGCGGTTCGAATCCCTAATGCCGCATAACGGGGTGAGCTCCCATTACTTGTCCCAGCTTCTGCCAACCTCGCAGTTCGAAAGCACCTAAAAAATACAAGTAGAAAAATAGGAACCACTTTGGTGGGATAGAAACAGTGCTCTGTGCACCTTTGGCGTTTAGTCATGCCAGCCACATGACCACAGAGACATCTTTGGGTAGCGCTGGTTCTTCAGCTTAGAAATGGAGATGAGCACCGCCCCCTAGAGCCAGAAACAACTAGCACACATGTGCAGGGGAACCTTTACCCTTACCTTTACCTTTACCTAGGGACAGGACCACAGGAATGGCAGACTCCTGGATATTGTGTTGTAATCCCAGCCCTGAGGCCAAAAAAATTCTGCAAATTAATTCTGACTTAGACTTAGAATAACTTTATTGTCACTTTGAATGTACACTAATCAGCATACATTAAAATGAAATTCCCTTGTATACAGCTGTCAAAGGGTCACCACCTCCAATAAACACTACGTATACATGACAAAATTGAGTATTACAAAATTATGCATACACCGACCTATATTATATGACACAGGGAAACAATACAGTCTAGTTCGGATGTATACATGTACTTGTTTTTTTTTCCTTGAAAGCATTCACTTCTCATCTAAGAAGCTTCTTCTCAAGAAGAATTGAAGAAGTTCTTGGATGAGAAGCGGTTTGCAGAAAAAACCCAAGAACATTCAGCTGCCTTTTGAAAAGCACCTTTGGGGCAACGATGACCTTGAGAATCTCCATGGACACTCAGTCCTTCATTCTCTCTTTAACAGAAGCTGGAGTCCTCATTTTAATTCTAGCTACTAGGTGGACTTTAGCTTCTTTTCATCCTGTAAGAACAGACATAAATAGCATGTTCTGGGTTCCATTGATTAGACTTAGATTTAGAATAACTTTATTGTCACTTTGAATGTACACTAATCAGCATAGATTAAAATGAAATTTCACTGCATACAGCTCTCAAAGGGTCACTACCTCCAATATACACTACATAAAACATGACTAGATAGATAGATAGATAGATAGATAGATAGATAGATAGATAGATAGATAGAAGGTGAAGATTCCCCTCGCACATATGTGCTAGTCGTTCCTGAGTCTAGGGTGCGGTGCTCATCTCTGTTACAAAGCCAAAGAGCCAGCGCTGTCCGAAGACGTCTCCATGGTCATATGGCCGGCATGACTCAACTCCAAAGGCGCATGGAACGCTGTTACCTTCCCACCAAAGGTGGTCCATATTTTTCTACTTGCATTTTTTATGTGCTTTCAAACTGCTAGGTTGGCAGAAACTGGGACAAGTAATGGGAGCTCACCCCGTTACACGGCACTAGGGATTCGAACCGCTGAACTGCTAACTTTTCAATCGACAAACTCAGCGTCTTAGCCACTTATAGCCAGATAGATAGATAGATAGATAGATAGATAGATAGATAGATAGATAGATAGATAGAAAATTATGCATGTACCCACATCTATTATATGACACAGAGAAACGACATAGTCTAGTTCGGATGTATATATGTATATGGTGAGAAAAATGAATCTTGTGAGTTTACCAGACGGATAGCTTAGGGAACAAAGCTGCTACAGAATCTGGTAGTCCTGCTAGAAATACTTCAAAACCCTTTTAGACATACAAGAATAATGTGATGACATGAGACATAATCTATTTTGCGCAGCCAATCATTTGATTCCTGCAAATGTTCAATCTTTTCAATTTTTTTACTTTTGCATTTTGCTTCCCCCAGGATTTCCTTTACCATGCAGCCGTCTTTGTCTTCTACTTTGGGACCTTCTTACTGCAAACTGCAACAACATCTTTGCACAGTCACCCACTAAAGACCACCAATCTCGTCTCAAGCAACACCACCCATGGAGCACTTCTAGATAGCCATGAATATAATTTAAGCATAGCAGCTGCGGTGAGTATCACTCAGGGATGTTCGGTGATCAGGCAAATCTAACTACAGTTAGTCCTCGAATTATGAGCATTCATTTAATCACCATCTTCTTTTAGCAACCCCATAATCCCTTGCAGGGTAGAGTCTGGGCAACTGAATGGAGCTAGCAGAGTGTTTACTGGCCGGATGCCCTTCCTGACGCCAATACGGAGATTGGTTCGGTAGATATATTCTCATTGTGCCCAGAGAGAGAGAAATATCTGCCTCTATCTAGGATCGAACTCACAGCCTCCTGATTGTGAGGCGAGAGCTCCACCTCAAGGCCACCGCACCACTCCTATGACCATTCATTTAATGACTGTCTGAATTATGATAGTCATTTGGTGGGTCTTCTGCTCCTGTAGCCCATCGCAGTCTATCTGCATGTGAAAACCCTTTTGTCTTCTCTATAGGCTGGCAAATAGACTTCTCTCTCTCTGCCAGCCCTCACAGGCCTCTCTTTCTGGAACTAGTTTCTGGAATTCTGCATCTGGGCTGCTACATGCAGTGGGCTTGCAGACTGTGGTCAGTCTTTTTTTTTTTCACCTGTTCTCAGCTCTGCTTCTCAGTCAGTCTTGCAGCTCCAAGAATTGCAGTTTTCTTCTCCTCGCTGAAGACTGCTTATCTTTGGGGATAAGGACATCTCTGCTGCCTTTCCAGTTTGACTCCCTTCTTGACACACCCACACTCACTTTCAGTTCCCTTTTAGAATCGATTAGAATAACAGAGTTGGAAGGGACCTTGGAGGTCTTCTAGTCCAACCCCCTGCTTAGGCAGGAAACCCTACACCACTTCAGACAAATGGTTATCCAACATCTTCTTAAAAACTTCCAGTGTTGGAGCATTGACAACTTCTGGAGGCAACTGATTAATTGTTCTAACTGTCAGGAAATTTCTCCTTAGAACTAAGTTGCTTCTCTCCTTGATTAGTTTCCACCCATTGCTTTTTGTCCTACCCTCCGGTGCTTTGGAGAATAGCTTGACTCCCTCTTCTTTGTGGCAGCCCCTGAGATATTGGAACACTCCTATCATGTCTCCTTCCTTTCATTAAAGTAGACATACGCAGTTCCTGCAATCGTACTTCATATGTTTTAACCTCCAGTCCAGTGGTGGGTTGCCCCCGGTTCGCACCAGTTCTATAGAACCGGTAGTAAAACTGGCGGGAGGCTCCGCCCACTGACCCTGACATCATCAAAACACTCCTGCGCGCGCACGAGCAAAGCAAGGAAGCGCACACAGCCCCGTTGTGAACCGGTAGTAAAGGTTAGTAGAACCCACCCCTGCTCCAGTCCCCTAAGAGACAAACTCTCCAGTTATGAGGAGGTTGGGGCTGTTTTAATCCTTCTTCCCAGGCAGCACCAAACTCTGGGTCCCAATCTGGGTAGTGAGCCATTCTTTCATGCTGCTTATTACCACCTTTGTGGAGCTCAGCAGGTGATAGCAGCACTACCGAATAGGAAGAAGGCTCATCAGTGTGGCTAGATTGTGAGCCCTCTAACTGCCATGGAGTAGGCCTTCTCCTCTAGACTGCCATTTTAACAAAAGTGCCTACAGCCTCTTCTTCACATTCTCTTCCTTAGCAACTTAAAGGTGGAGAATTTCTGCTCCAGCCACTACACTGCATTCTCTCTTAAGTATTCATGGTTTTCAGGGTTCCAGCCCAGCATTGTCCCAAAGGTGCATTTTCAAGAGGCAACTGGACTTTCTGGTTTTTCTTTGAAGAAGCTTCATCCAAGAAGCTTCTTCTGCTCCATAAATGTTGAGTTGTAAGTAGTTTTGGGGGTGATCCAGGGGTGAAATCCAGCAGGTTCTGACAGGTTCTGGGGAACCGGTAGCAGAAATTTTGAGTAGTTCAGAGAACTGGCAAATACCACCTCTGGCTGGCCCCAGAGTGGGGTGGGAATGGAGATTTTGCAGTATCCTTCCCCTGGAGTGGGCTGGGAATGGAGATTTTGCAGTATCCTTCCCCTGGAGTGGGCTGGGAATGGAGATTTTGCAGTATCCTTCCCCTGCCACGCCGACCAAGTCACGCCCACAGAACTGGTAGTAAAAAAATTTGAATTTCACCACTGGGGTGATCTGATCTATCATAACTTTGAAGTTAAGGCCTGTCATTAAGTGAGGACTCCTGTAAGACAATCCTAAAAACTAATTACAACTCAATATCTGAAAAAACTTCTTGGATGAGAAGTGAAACGTCTTCAAAAAAAACCCCAGAAAGTCCAGTTGCCTCTTGAAAAAGCACCTTTGGGACAACCATGACTTGGATGACTGAGATCTCCATAGACATACCCAGCATACAACAAAAGATCATACATCACCCATGTGGGCGCATGCTCCCTTCCCTATGAAGTAAACCAGGGGTGGGTTCTACGTACCTTTACTACCGGTTCGCAATGGGAGTGTGCACACACGTCTGTGCGTGCGCAGATCGTCAATTATGACGTCTGGGCAGGTGGGCGGAGCCTCCCACCGCTTTTACTACCAGTTCTAAAGAACCGGACCGAACCGGGAGCAACATACCACTGAAGTAAGCCAAATACAGACATGAAGTTTACGAAACACTGAATGTTTCAAGAAGTGCAACGTGCAGTGTTTATTGTGTGAAAATAACAATCTAGAAAACGAACATTAAAGACCAGCGCAACTGCCAAACTTTGATACCCGTTTTCCTTTCTATTTCTTCTTCCGTGCCTCCTCTTCCACTCCAGATTTTTTCCTTTGTAACAACGGTGTGTTATGGATGCAGCACCACCCTGGCTTTAAGAAGATGGAAATTATAGCATCGGAAAGAGGCCACCAGCTCCGCTACATCCTAGCTGATTTTGCTCAACTCTCAAACAGAGTCCAACGTGTCCATCAAATAGGAGTGGCGTTCAAAAGGATGTTTTGGAATACTTTTGTTGTTTTCTAAAGCACTGAGACGAACACACCCAACCCATGCCATAAGTACAGTATATACACTCTCAGGGGTGGTGGTGGGGAAAATCTGTGTTTATGTTGAGATTGTATCGCAGCTGCTATCTCGGTTCAGCAGCACCATTCCCATGTCCCCAAAAGTGGGTGTAGTATTAAGAACCAAGGTTTTAGGAACAGAAGGGATTATTATCAGTTTGGGATGCAACAAAATTCCTAGCTTGGCAAGAGGCAGACAATAGCAATAGTGGCCTTTGTGTATATATATTTATATTCTTTCTTCAGTGAGAATAAGGTAGAAATTTCTGTTAAAACACCAACAACTTTCATCCTCGTTTTCAGATGAAATCTTTTGTTTTCTTCCCCACACAAATGTTTCTGAAATACCTCTCTACCAACAGCATGGAGGGCCCCAAAATATCATCCATTGCTCCACAGAATTTTCTCAGTGACCTACATTTTTCTCCTTCTTTCCTTCCTCAGGTTCTTTCTCTGTTGTAATGTTTTAGATATGTCAGCTGTGCATGAAACATATTGTGCTGGGCAGAGGTGGGTTTCAGCAGGTTCTGACCAGTTCTGGAGAACTGGTAGCAGAAATTTTGAGTAGTTCGGAGAACCAGTAGCAAAAATTCTGACTGGCCCTGCCCCCATCTATGGGGGCACTATCCTTCCCCTGCCATGCCCACCAAGCCATACCACGCCCACCAAGCCACACTCACCGAACCGGTTAGTAAAAATGTTTGAATCTCACCTCTGGTGTTGGGACAGTTTCCACTCAGCCAATGTTTTCAGTTGCTAGGTTGATCTTCCCAAGAACATTGTGTCTATTAACTTACAACCTGCCCCTCCCTCATCCCACAGTATTATAATACTATCTTTAGCAGAAAATTGAATGTTGGTGCTCTGATGGTTATAGGAGAAATAAAAGCTCTTAGCAAATGTGCAATATATCGCATACATGCAATCAAGAAAGACAACGATGCTCATCTCCCTTTCTTGGACAAGGGAGCCAGCATTGTCTGAAGACAATTTCTGTGGTCATGCGGCCAGCATGGCTATACGCCAAAGGTGCACAGAGCTCTGTTATTTTCCCACCAAAGTGGTACCTATTTATCTACTTGCATTTGCATGCTTTCGAAGGAGCTGGAGCATGTAACAGAAGCTCACCCCATTGGGTGGCACTCGGGACTTGAACCCAGGCTGTACTTTGTATTGCTGGGTTTTTTTAGCTGAAAAAACCATGCTTTACGGTCCACCATGCCCAGCTGTCTAATTTCAGCAGGATTGACATGGACTGCCAAATTTCAGGATTTAATTATGCCTTCCATCAGCCTTCCATCCTTCCGAGGTGGGTAAAATGAGGACCCAGATTGTTGGGGGCAAGAGGCTGACTCTGTAAACCACTTAGAGTGGGCTGTAAAAGCACTATGAAGCGGTACATAAGTCTAAGTGCTATTGCTATTGCTATTGCTATTGCTATACCTTCCTAGGCCCAAAAGGTGGTGAGTTCGGTTCTCAGAATTATTCACAAGTACCAGATTGCAACCTCTGAATCTTAGGCCAGACTATAATAGTATTATTTTTAAGTGCAAGGAATATATTATTTTATTCTTAAAATAAGAACACATGCACACACTTTATTTTTAATTCCTAAAATTCCTAATTTAGGAAAATAAACAAGGATGTTTCTCTTAGGTTTTCCATTTTTCCTTATAATTTTGGCCTTACCTATTCCCCATGCACTACCTAGCACATGTTTATCTTTCAAGAATTGCAGCCCTGTGAATTGGGAGATTACTAGAATTCTGGAAATCCAAATTAGAATTCCTGTTTGAGTTGTTAAACCTTACTAGCATTGCACAATAGATTAATACTCCTATAAGTTTTATGCTGATACTCATACAAGCCAGGTCACACAAGGATCCTAAACTATCAACAGAAGTGGAACCTTTTACAAATACTGTGTTGTGTCTCTGTTGAAAGAATAATTTGCAGCAGGAGAAAATATTTCATGTGTTTAGGTTCTACCTAACCAGAATCTAGTTGTAGCTTTGCTAGAAAACGATGTTTTCATAAAAGATAGTTGTGGCTTTAAAATATATATATATATATCCATGAGTGAAATGACAAACTAATGTCACAATTCATTTTCCATTGGTGTAGTAAACCTGAGAAATGTTGTGGTCATGTATTTGAAGTTATGTGCCTATATTCAAGGGAAACATGTTTTATTCAAGAACAGTTTTTATCTAAAAATTTGCTAGTGGGGCAAGTTAAAAGAATTAGATGGACTGGTGACTCTATGCGTACTCCATTGATACAAATTTTGCTTGTACAAATATTAAGGCTCTGCAGTCCCATTTCCCATAACTGGGAAGCAAAAGAGAGCCAGCCTTCCTTCCTTCTATCCTTCTCTCCCTCCCTCCCTTTTCTAATTTATCATATAAACTCATTTATTTATCAGCTTTAGATGTAGAAGCCAAAGAAGCTTCTTGTTTTTATTTTAGCAAAACGACTAATATTTTAGAATGTTTCCAATACATTCGTTTCTGCTTATGAAAATGTTTGTGCTTAATTGTTCTGGAAATTTCTTGGCTCCCTCTGAACATTAGTGCTTTCACAATTTTATATTTGAAGTTGTATGCTCTGTTTCATTTTTCACCCTTCAGGTTCTGGGGAAAGATCATACAATTAGATTATTGTATTGTTTGATGCCTCTCATATCCCACGTTTTGTGTTACATTACTGTAAATTGCTATCGGGTAGAAATCAAACGTGAACCAGAGAAAAAGCACTTAATGGCAGATCAGGTTATTTAATTGGATGCATGTTGCTTGCAGTCTGGTTATGGAAGATGGGTTCAGATTCAAGTCACAAAGTGGTTTTAATGTGTTGTTTTTCCTATTGCAAATATAGGACTGCTATTAAAGGGGAATACATTTGACAGTTGAAGCTATTGTGTAATTCATGTCCCATGTCAAAAGGGGGCTGTGTCTGCAAAGCAAAATAAAATGTATTTAAGTTAGAAGCAGGTTAGAACTGCTGGATGGGCAGTTTTGCCATACAACACTTCAACAGGCCTTACTACTGCCGTTGTTGCTATCCCAACAAAGGAGGTGTGCAATAGTTCAAAATCTTGTAAATCTAAGCTCGGCTGTTTTACATTCCCTTTATATTTTTATTGGAATTTATCCTTAAAATTAATCGAACACTCTACCCTCCAGAGTAGCTCAGCAAAACATAGAACATTGAATAATGTCCTGTTTTAGTCCACATGCACAACACTGTTCTGTCCTAGGCTTCCTTAGAAAGCATGAAGCAAAGTCTTAGTCCCGCAAAACCTCTTTTATTTATAAGACTGTAAATTACTTTCATTTACAGTCCGCAAAGCTTGACAAACAGTCTTTCAGAGGAAGGTTATCAACACCCACCTATCTTACTTGGAATGCTGCCAGAGAGCTAATTTCCAGACGCAGAACAAGGCCAAACTTGGCACAGAGTCACAAAAAGAACTTTCAAATCTTGAATCGGCCAAAATGAATTAATTGCTTCCTGCAAAAGCCCACGTCCCGTTTGCTCCTCTTTTATGTCCTATGGGAGGGGCCAATCATCTCCAAGGTGTAGCCTTACTCCCAAGTCAGCCCTGCTTTCTTAATTGTTCTTGTCTTCTGGCAGCTCTGCGCATGCGCACACTCCAGGACAGGCTCCA
The DNA here is from genome assembly GCF_029215685.1 of Pituophis catenifer annectens. Taxonomy (NCBI): domain Eukaryota; kingdom Metazoa; phylum Chordata; class Lepidosauria; order Squamata; family Colubridae; genus Pituophis; species Pituophis catenifer. The sequence continues at coordinate 17,681,485 of NW_027256883.1, read as the reverse complement.
GCTGTTCCTCTGCCTCGCTGATGTCTGACTCCAGAGGCATCTCATAACTACCAGGTGGTCTTGGCCCCCTCTCTGCCTCTGACGCAGAGCCCTCATCCAAGCCTATTCCAGACTCAGGACTGGCCCATGTTCCTCCCCAACCTCCTCACTGACTGAATATGCTGCCAGCTCTGCTGGCCACTGGCGGGCCACAACAAACACACACAAGGATTTTAACGAATTTCGTGATAATCAAAGCCCTCAATGTTAATCCCCAAGGTCTCTACTTGCACCCAATGCAAAGTCATATTGAACCCAACACTGCTCAGTCGTTACACAAGGTTACCAAATCCAAAAGCAAAAGTCCGCAAAGTCCAAGGTGGAAGTTCAAAATCCATGAACACAACCAAGGTCTAAACACACAAGCACAGCACAATCCAGAATCAAGGAAACTGAACTCACGAAGGCAAAGCATGCACACAGCAGAATGGCTGCTTGTTTCCTTTTTTAAAATGAATTTATAATATAAAATGCAAAAATAAATAAGAGGAAAAATAAGGGAGGGGAAAGGGTATAAAAGAGGGGGAAAAGGAAGAAAAGGCATTGACTTACAATTCCTTTTGGTGCAGTAGAATAAGATAAGATTCCAACAACCTCCTGTTCCATTCATCTGATTAAATAGGCGCTCATTGGTATAGCTCATTAAGAGGAGCGAGGCTGCCTCCTCACGAGTTGCCTCGCCGCCCCCTGTTGAGCCTGCCTCTGTTCTGCCCTGCATGTCCGTAGATCAGATGGAGGAGGCAACTCCTCGTCCCTGCTGGCCGGCTGCAGCTCTGCACCTTCTGCATCCAGTGTTTCCAGTGGGGCCTCTGAGCTCTCCAGCTGCAACTGTGCATCTCCTTTTTCTTCACCATCCAGTCATCCTCCAGCGACCCCTTCAATGTGCCTGGCCTCTACGCGCCTGACTTGGCCCTCAGCAACTTCCCACACTCCTCCACACACACCCCTTCCAAAGTCCCTGGAGTCAGCTCTTCCTCATTTTCTGAGCTGGTATCCAGAGAAGCCATCACTAATAATAGCTCTGGAAGGGACCTTGGAGGTCTTTCAGACCAATCTTCTGCCCATGGCAGGAGATCATATACCATTCCGGACTTTCTTTGGGCTTGATGGGATCGATATACATGATCATAGAAGGAAAAACAGAACAACAGGACAGAATGCATCCCAGGTCCCATCAGATGGTATTGTGTAGTTGTGGGACAGACTGAGATATTTGGAGACAAGCAAACCAGTGGAGGTATTCAGACAGTTCGGGCTGGTTTAGACCAGTTCGCTCGAACCAGTAGTGGCAACCTGCGGGCGGGCCTGTCCACCCGTCCCGGCACTATGCCATCCTATTTAGCCATGTTTTCTAAGCTGCGTGCGTGCATGCAAGCCACGCACACAAGCAAAGCACATGCGCAGAAGGCTGCGCACTTGCGCTCACATTTTTGGTGTGCGGCGAACCAGTGGTAAAATTATGTGAAACCCTCCTCTGAAGCAAACCCACAAATAATCAAACCTTCTACCAGGGAGAGGTTTATGGATGACCAACCAGCTCCTTGAATTTCATCCAAAAATGTATTGAGAGACTGATTCACAAGTAGCCGTGATAAATGAGTGTACCAAACTGCTCCTATAGAATAGAATAGAATAGAATAGAATAGAATAGAATAGAATAGAATAGAATAGAATAGAATAGAATAGAATAGAATAGAATTCTTTATTGGCCAAGTGTGATTGGACACACAAGGAATTTGTCTTGGTGCATATGCTCTCAGTGTACATAAAAGAAAAAATACATTTGTCAAGAATCATAAGGTACAACACTTAATGATAGTCATAGGGAAACAGTCAATTTAAATCTTAAGGATACCAGCAACAAGGTTAAGTCATAAGTGGGAGGAGATGGGTGATAGGAACGATGAGAAGAGTATACCTTCATACTAGCACATTCTATGCCAGATGCAGCTTCCAATTAACATTTTATGTACAGAAAATGTATCACAAGAAAAAAGTCAGAAAAAGGTTGGGCATTGGTGTACCTAAAAGTACAGCAGAAAAGTTGACCAGATGGCTTGAAAGTTCATTTCCCAGCTCTAATGTTTAATAGGAAAGTGGGTAGAATCATATACAATGGGCTCTTCATGCTATTCTAACATGGGGCAAACTGGGATACAGAGTACTGAGGGCTCCTTGGTCCTCTCTCAAGTTTGGTTGCTTTCTTGCAGATGTTTCATTACCCAAACAAGGTAACATCATCGGTGCATTGATGATGTCAACTACTTTGGGTAACAAAATGCCTGTAAGAAAAGCACCAAGCTCAGAGAGCACCAAGGACCTTCATTTCAACCCTGAGCTACAAATATTTCTCCTCTATTGATACAGAGTACTAAGGATGGTGAGAACTACAACCATCCACAAAGGTTGCTGTGAAGCCCAGAACTTGCTTCTCCACCAATAGATGGCACTGTAACATTACTTGACATCCTTATTCTGTGTAGTAGAGAACCGGGGTAGGGGAGGAGGGGTGTGAAACCAGCATGTGGCCATCCTTGGCTGATCTCAGAAGTTAAATAGAATCAGTCCTGTTTAGCGTCCAGGCTTTGGCTAGACTAGAAAGTCATTTTTTAAAAAGTAGAAGACAGCAGGAACGTACCATTGCCATACTGCTGCCAAGAAAGCGGTGTGGAGTCTACAACCACTAATCAGGCTGGACTTGGAAGTTGCTTTACTTTTTATAGAACACTGGGGCACAGAGGTGAACTTTTACAGAGCTGGAGAGTACTTTGAATTAATCTTTGAATTAAGGAGAAATTACCCGAGAGTGAGGCAACTAATCAGTGAATGGCCTGCCTCTGGAAATTGTGGGTGCTCCATCACTGGAGGTTTTTAAGAAGAGATTGGACTGCCATTTGTCTAGACCAGGGGTGGGCAACTGTGGCCCTTTTACAACCTGTGGACTTCAACTCCCAGAATTCCTGATATAGCCAAGCTGGCTCAGGAATTCTGGGAGTTGAAGTCCACAGGTTGTAAAAAGGCCACAGTTGCCCACCCCTGGTCTAGACTCTAGAATGTGTGGGAAGCTACCCTCCCCCCCCCAGGAATAAAATATTTTGAGAAATATTTTAAAAAGGCAGGATAAAATATTTCCCATTGTAGGAAGTTAGCACCCACCCTCTCCTAGAAAAATGAAATATTTCTAGGAAATATTAAAAAGGCAGAATATTATATTTCCCTGGATGAGAAATGGAGAAACATGTTTTTAGGCAGGGAACAGACTCACTCTTAATAGCCCACACCACCCTCAATAGCCCACAGCAGATGTCCACGCTTAAGAGATAAAGAGATAGCTAGGTCTGTTCATAGGCAAATGCCCTCACACAAGAGCCAACAAAGGTAGGATTAGCCCTCTACCTATCTAACAACAGAATTCACCACATGGCACCTGGGAAGATTACATCACCCAGCAAGGCTCAACCAAGCTTGGGACTCAGGACAGCCTACAGAGTTGCCCCTGCATGGCCCCATGGGAGTCTGACAACCAATCAGAATACAAACTCAAATTCAAAGCCCAACAGAGGGCATAAAACCAAGACACTCTCAGCATCTCGGCCCTTTTTCTGCTCAGGAACTCAAGCCATGTGATCCTGTTCATCAATAAACCTTCTTTCCAAGGAACTTCCATGAATCCAGTGTCTTTTTCCCCACTTGGAACTGAACCCAGAAGGACATTTCTTCCAACAGCCTAAAAGAGAAACAAAAATCTTAAGGGAGACAGAAACTCAGAGCCTCAGCTCCCTGCCCACCCACTCTCAAGCAGATACTGACCTGGGACAGCTTTAGAAATGCAGATTTGGTAATCCCGTTACTGCTTGCATTAAGGTCTAAACAAACGTAGGATAAGCCCTTAGCCAGAATAGGAATTGCCCAACAAGCCCCTTCATTGCATCAGCAGACCAAGCTTCAACCAAGTTTGGCTCAGACAACCTACAGAGCCAGCTATGACCCCTACAACAGCCAATAGAATACATGTTCTTGCACAGGAACAGGAAGTTCAAGTTCAAAGCCCAGGAGAAGGTATAAATACCCCTCACTCTCAACTCCAGGTGGTCAGCTGCCCAGAACCACACATGTGCTTCTGCTTCATCATTAAACCATCTTTCCAATCAGCTTCCATGTTTCCAATATCTTTCTCCCAGCTTGGAACTGAACCAGATGGATATTTCTTCCAACAATTGGTATAGGGCCGTGATGGCGAACTTATGGCACATGTGCCACAGGTGGCACGTGTAGCCATATCCGTGGGCACGCGAGTTCAGCTAGAGCACAGATTCGGTCAGTAGATTTTCGGGCCTTCTGAGCCCACCGGAAGTAGGGAAATGGGAAACCTTGGGGGGAGGGAAGGCCTGTGGAACCGGAAGTTGGAAACAGGCCGTTTCTGGCCTCTGGGGAGTGGGGAAGGCCGTTTTCGCCCTCCCCAAGCTCCTAGAAAGGCTCTGGAGCCTGGGGAGAGAGAAAAATGGGCCTACCAGGCCCACCATGCCATCGCATGCTAGGAGTTGGGGGAGGTCACGCGTGCATGCGTGGGAGCTGGGTGCATAGAATTATGGGTGTGGGCACGCGTGCGCGTGACACACACACACACACTCCTGGCATGCGATGGCAAAAAGGTTAGCCATCACTGGTATAGGGTCTCCAGCTTCAGCAGGAGGTTGGACCAGGAGACCTCTTAAGGCAGGGATTCCCAACCCTTCATCCTTGGACTAGTACCAGGCCATGGTATGTCAGAAACTGGGATGCGCAAACAAGTGAAGCCCCATTCGCGGGATTTAGGCAGCACATAAAACCATGTCCCCTCTGGTCCGCGGAAAAACCTATCTCCACAGAATTGGTGCCTGGTGCCCAAAAGGTTGGGGGCTGCTACTCTAAGGTCCCTTCTAGCTCTGTTATTTTGTATTTTTTAAATAATTTTTATTAATTTTCTATTAATAACAATTCTTTGGGCTTTGTGCTGTCTGGGTATTTAATTGGCTTAATAGTAAAAATTCCATTCTTACTCTCCGCCCCTTTTTTTCCAACCAGTGGTAAAATAAGTTCTGTGTTTGGTACCGTATTTTTCGGGGTATAAGACGCACCTTTTTTCCCCCAAAAAGAGGGTGAAAATCTGGATGCGTCTTATACTCTGAATGTAGCCCCGCCCAGCTTCTCAAACGGAGGTTTCAGAGGCTGAAAAAAGCATCAGAAAAGAAGCTTCAGAAAAGAAGCCCCCAAACAGAGCTTCAGAGGCTTTTTTTCTGAAGCTGTTTTGGAGGCTTTCAGAGGCAGGAAAAAAAGTTTTTTCTGAAACAGAGTTTCAGAAGTTTCAGAGGCTGAAAAAAAAAGCAAAAAAAAAGCAAGGCACAGAGCTCACAACCAAGGAACCTGTTGCTAAAATTCACCTCTGGGAACAGCTGATTGGGGGTATTCAAGAAGGCCAATCTACCTGCCAATCAGCTTTTTTCTTATTTTCCTCCCCAAAAACTAAGGTGCGTCTTATACTCTGGTGCGTCTTATACTCCGAAAAACACGGTAATATTCTGTGTCTTCTTTCTGTTTGATTTTCAATGTAAGTCTGTCCATTTCTGCACAGTCTAATATCTTCTTAATGATCTCTTCATCTTGCGGTGTTTCTTCATTTTTCCAATATTGTGCGAAGATAATCCTCGCTGCTGTTAAAACATGTAATACTAAATACATCATTTTCTTATCAATTTTTTCTGATATCATCCCTAATGAAAAAAGTTCAGGTTTAAAATCTACATGTTCTCTTATTAACTTTTCTAGTCATCTGTGTATTTTTGCCCATTTTTTTTTGTTTTATAACAATAACAACCCTGTTATTCTATATTTTGTAAACTCCAAAGGAGATTTCTGTGTGCATGGAAGTCCAAAGGCAAGCAAACATTTTTTGTTTAGAACCTGAATTCAAAGCAGGGCACAGCCCTAAAAACCTCTAAAGGTTGTGCAGATTAAACACTAGAGCAGGGCTCGGCAACCTTAAACATTCAAAAAGTCATTTGGACCCATTTCCCATAGAAAGGAAGCTCCTCTCAAAATTGTGGCGCCGACCAGCAACAGGGAGCCGCAGCAGAGGGATAAAAGAGCCACATGCGGCTCCAGAGCCGCGGGTTGCCGACTCCTGCACTAGAGGAAGAGATAACCAAGGCCAAGCATTATTAAAAGGGATTATGTGCTGTCTTTCCCCATTGAGTTCCTTAAGAATGACTCACCAACGAAAACACAATTCTTGAAAGCATCTGCTGGCTGAAGGAACAAAGTGGAGCACAATTGGCTGAAGATTCTTCTGCCTTGGTGGAAAGCCTTTGGCAGCAAGAAATTATCACCACTGTACTTCATGTCCCTTCCTCCAAATGCCGTGTGGCTCTTTCCTGCTCTTCCTGAAACCTGTCGCTTTTCCCATCTGTGACAAGTTGAGTGTGCTATAAAATCAGTCCTGATCCAATAAATTTTACTTACTGCCACAAGTGTAAGGCTTAGGGAAAGAGGCAAAAGCTTCTTGAGACATTAGCAAGCAAATAAATGATTGATTTAATTTATTTATATGACCAGCCAACTTACAAATGCAACTCTGGGTTGCCAGCAATTCATCAAACTATAAAAAAAAAAAAACAATATTAGCAGAATTTTTAAAAAGCCAGTCACCAAGTATTAACCTACCAATGCAATAGACAAACTTCTCAATGGACCATCAACAGCCTGATACCTTCGTCCCTTGAGGACATCCAAGTCGTCAACTTTGTACAGAAGGACAGCAAGGTTGGGGCCAGTCTGATTTTGGAGAGTTTGATGTTCCAAAGAATAGATGCTGTGGCAGAAAAGGCACAATTCATTTGGCTTCTGGGTGTAATTGAAGGTGAAGATTATCACCTATAATCAGTGGTGAAATCTAAAATTTGTTACTACCGGTTCTGTGGGTGTGGCTTGGTGGTGGGATAATGTGACTGGGTGGGCGTGGCCATTTTTTTTTTTTTTACTTTTAAAACCATTTTTTCTACAACCTCTTCTGTGAAGAGGTTGTAAAAATATGCTTTCAAAAGGCTCTGACGATCCCAGCTGAGTTGCCTGATCGTCAGAGGCTTTTTTAAAATGCCTCTGCCGATCAGGCAACTCAACTTGGATCGTCAGGCATCATCTTGGATCATCAGCTTGGATCGTCATCTTGGATCGTCAAACTCAGCTTGATGATCAGGTAACTCAGCTTGGATCGCCAGAGGCATAAATGCCTCTGACAATCCAAGTTGAGTTGCCTGATCATCAGAAGCTTTTTTAAAAAGCCTCTGCCAATCAGGCAACTCAGCTTGGATCGTCAGAGGCATTTAAAAGAAAAAAAAGCCTCTGATGATCATGCGGCTCAGCTGGGCATGGGGTGGTGGTGGCAGGGATTTTTGCTACCGGTTCTCCGAACCACCTGCCTCCATTGCTACCGGATCGGGCGAACCAGTCCGAACTGGGAGCATTTCACCCCTGCCTATAATGCTCTTCATATAAAGATTATAAATGGTTTATGCAAGAATTCATGATTAATGTCAGCTTTGTTAGGTAGACCAGAGTACAGGACAGAGCATGCTGATCTAAAGGGGCAGCCACAAAGAAGAGAGGGTCAACTTATTCTCCAAAGCATCTGAAGATGGGAGAAGAAACAGTGGACAGAAACTAATCAAGGAGAGAACCAACCTAGGACTAAGGAGAAAATTCCTGACAGTGAGAACAATTAACCTATGGAATTAGTTGCCTACCCAAGTTGTGGATGCTCCATCACTAGAGCATCTTTTTAAGATGAGATTGAACAGTGATTTCTCTGAAATGGTACAGGGCCTCCTGCTTGGGCAGGGGATTGGACTGGAGGACCTCCACAGTGCCTTCCAGCTCTTATTTTCTTATTCTTCTATGATGATGTGTATCTACCCCACCAAGCCCAAAGATAGTCCAAAATGGTAGAGGCTCTCCTGTCATGGGCAGAGGTTGAGCTACCGTAGAAGGTCCCTTGTAACCCTATTATTCTATGTTCTAAAGCAACTTTTATTTTAAAGGATTAGCTACTAGAGACTCATAATACGTATGCAATATTCCTTGAATCACCAATAGAAGCCCAATAAGATGATAGTTTTTAATTGAAGACACCCAAAGCATGACCCTCCTGTTTGACCTCCTTCCTAACCCTAACCCTAACCCTTCCTTTTGTCACATTTATGCTGGCAAACCAGAGGTTCCCTGCTTAGATTAAAATTGCATGGAATTAGGACTACCCAATGCAACTGGGAAAAATGGTTTTCCCATTGCAATGTATGGCTGTGAAAGTTGGACCATAAGAAAGGCTGGGCGCCAAAGAATTGGGGCATTTGAACTATGGTGCTGGAGAAGACTCCTGCGAGTCCCTTGGACTGCAAGGCGATCAAACCGATCAGGGAGATCAACCCTGACTGCTCTTTAGAAGGCCAGATCCTGAAGATGAAACTCAAATACTTTGGCCACCTAATGAGAAGGAAGGACTCACTGGAGAAGAGCCTAATGCTGGGAACGATTGAGGGCAAAAGAAGAGGAAGACGGAGAACAAGGTGGCTGGATGGAGTCACTGAAGCAGTCAGCGTGAGCTTAAATGGACTCCAGAGGATGGTAGAGGACAGGAAGGCCTGGAGGAACGTTGTCCATGGGGTCATGATGGGTCGGACACGACTTCGCAACTAACAACAACAAATCTAGATGATTGCTAGATGATAAGAGTTAGAGATTTCTGTATCTCTTCCCTGCCAATGAGTGGCAATCTGGATTTTTGCAAGCCACATTTCATAGTGCTCCATGAATTGCTAATCTTGCTGAAGTGTAGCAGGTTTGGAACTAGTCAATACCTGGACAAAAAAAAAAGTAATTATGCATTCAGTTTTGAGTTCAAAGGAATAATACTGAATAAGAAATAGAAGGCTAAGGCTTATTAGATTTCCAGATTACTCTTCATATATCATCTCATGGATGAAATTTCATCCTCTCTGTCCTGATAACATCTGGAGTCAGATCCATGGGTTATCCTTTTATGAAACCAATCATAAGGCTTGGCTTGATGCCACGTAGAATACGGGTTATCTTGGTGCAACATTTTGACTCTTGGGCTGCCAAGTCCTAAAACATCCCACCCAGTAATAGATCCAACAGCTGTTTTCAGAATGGGGGCGGGGGGCAGATTGAACCCACTGTGCTTTAGGTAGGTGCTGATTTGAATCCAGCTTCTCAGCTTCTGGCCTCGAATGCTGATGAATAGCATGTTCTTATTAGCTGAGCTTAGTTACAATTACAACCATAGATAGCTGGCAGCAGATGGGAGAAAGGTGGAATGTTGTGAAGAAACCATCCAGGAAAGTCAAAGAATTAAAATATTTCCTATTGCTAGGACCTGAAAAAATATTGACTGTTCCAAAGATTCAAGATATTTTAGGATGACTCTTGTGGGTTTCTCCACAGCATCTCTCCAGTATTTCTTTTGATGTGCTGCCTGTAGCATCATCAATTTGGGGGGGGGGGGTGTCAGGAAAGAGCGGGAAGAAGACCTACTTGGAACCCTAACCAGCTAGTCTTTTTGGAAGCTACGAATAAATAGAATAAGGACTCCCTCCCCCCCTTCCAATTTTTTATTCTAACCAACTACCTAGGGCTAGGTCAGGGATCAGCAACCCGCAGCTCTGGAGCCACATGTGGCTCTTTCATCCCTCTGCTGCAGCTCCCTGTTGCTGGTTGGCTCCACAGTTGATAGGGCTTTCGGTTAGGACAGGTAGAGGGAAAGGATGCTGCACTAGGAGAAGATTCTATGGTGGGGGAACTGGACTTCCGGTCAGCAGAGGAAAAAAAAGGATGCCATGCTAGGAGGAGACTCTATGATGGGGGAACCAGACTTCCAGTCGGCTCCAGAATTGAACAGGGGGCTTCCGCTTAGGACCTTTGTGGCTCTTTAAGTGTTTAAGGTTGCTGACCCCTGGGCTAGGCAATTCATGCTGCTCTCTTATCAGTGTGTTGACTTCTTCCTCATGATCTTGCTTAGTTCTCAATGTCCATTTTCTGCCTTCTTTCGGGTCTAGTGAAAAATAGTGCTGAACAGCTATGAATAGATAAAGGTGCTTATATACCATATCCGGTGGTGGGTTGCTACTGGTTCGCCCCGGTTCGGGCAAACCGGTAGCAGCGGTGGCAGGAGGCTCTGCCCACCCACCCGCACGTCATCAAATACAATCTGCGCATGCACAGAAGTGGCACGCGCACGAGCGAACCGGTAGCAACGGTAAATGAAACCCATCCCTGACCATATCTATATATTTTCAATCACAGTGTTGTGGCCTGTACGCAGCCTGTACAACTAGTAGCTGATTCAGACAGCGAGGAAGCTGGTGTGGTGCTGCCCCAGCAGCCTGTGCAGCTGGCACTCAAGTCGGACAATGAGGAGGTGGAGAAGATGTGGTGCCAGAGGAGGGGATTCAACCAGGGCCTTCAGAACCTCCAGAAGCTCCCTTAAATGAAGAGGACTTAGAGGAGGAGCCTCTTCTCGATGCACAGGCGCGCAGAGCTGCCAAAAGGCAGGAGTGGCTCCTCAGGAGGAGGTCTCCTCAAGAGTAAGGCTTGGGGCTAATTGGCCACTCCCTTAGCCTATTTAAGGAAGAACGCTGACTGAAGCAATTTGCAGGGAACAACTTAGTTCACATACCTTCGTGCCTTGATCTTAGTTCTTTGCAAATTGCTTCTGGGCTTTCTGCCAACCACAGTAAGATTAAGATTATTTATTCTTTGGATTCTTGCAGGCTGTTAAGAAAGTTAATTAACAGCCTTTGTTTGAAGAAAAAAACTGATTTTATTTTAGTAAACTAAGGTTTGTACAGACTTTGTGTGTGCTGCGTTCTTTGGGGTCCGTAGCTGGGGCAGAACACATAGTGATGGCAAACCAGGCAGCCAGTAATGCACTGGATTGGAAGTGGTTCATCCTCTCGGAGCTTGGATTAGCAAGATTGTTTGGGAAATAGCTTAAAGTTTAAACACAAGAATTCCAACCAATGGTGTACTTTCAAACGAGACATTTGCAGTATATATAGGCAAATATATAGGATTGCACCCTAGTCACCTCACGAAAGGACTACAGGTAGTCCTCGTTTTAAGACCACCGTTGAGCCCAAAATTTCTGTTGCTAAGTGAGACAGTTTAAAAGTGAATTTTGCCCCATTTTACGACCTTTCTTGCCACGGTTGTTAAGTGAATCCCTGCAGCGGTTAAGTAAGTCACACGGTTGGTAAGTGAATCCGGCTTCCCCATTGACTTTGCTTATTGGAAGGTCGCAAAAGGGGATCACATGACCCAGGGACACTGCGACCATCATGGATGCAAATATGAACCAGTTGTCAAGCATCTGAATTTTGATCATGTGACCATGGAGATGCTGCAACGGTCATAAGTGTGGAAAAAAACGGTCATAAATCACTTTTTTCAGTGCCGTCATCATTTTGAACGGTCACTAAATGAACTGTTGAAAGTCGAGGACTACCTGTATTGAAATGAGCTATAATATTAGTCCAAAATGCAACCGTGTAGTCTGTGATGTTTTCACTGATCCACAAGTTTGTATGACTAAGCAACCAACACCATGCTGATGTAAAGCGATTTTTATTAAAACAGCCCTTATGGATTAGCTTCTGCAGACTCATAATATGTATGAAATATTTCTTGAATCAATAGGGAGGGGTCCACCGGGTGAGGCCCAGAGAAGTGATCGTGTTTTATATACGGTATAATCCATGTTTGGATTGGAATACTTTTTCTTTAAAATAGTTTCTAGTTATGCATGGCTCGCCAGAACATTAAAATATTTTCATTGAAGAGCCTGAGGCCTATTCCTTTGTTGGCTTCGCCTCCCTAACATTTAGGAATTTAGCAGGTACAACTGCAGATCAGGTCTACTGGAGAAACAGAACGAAAGGAAAGGAAAAAGGAAAGGAAAGGAAAGGAAAGGAAAGGAAAGGAAAGGAAAGGAAAGGAAAGGAAAGGAAAGGAAAGGAAAGGAAAGAGGGGGGAGAGAAGGGAAGGGAACGGAAGGGAAGGAAAGGAAAGGAAAGGAAAGGAGGGAAAGGAGAGGAGAGGAGAGGAGAGGAGAGGAGAGGAGAGGAAAGGAAAGGAAAGGAAAGGAAAGGAAAGGAAAGGAAAGGAAAGGAAAGGAAAGGAAAGGAAAGGAAAGGAAAGGAAAGGAAAGGAAAGGAGGAAGGGAAGGGAAGGGGGTTGGACTAGAAGACCTCCCGGGTCCCTTCCAATTTGATTATTTTATATTGTCCAGGCACAATATTTGGCTCTTTATCAGAATTTCTGATTCATGATTGACTGACAAGACTGACTAGCCAACTTGTATCAACAATCAGCTAAGGAACGTGCTTTTCTTTTCATTTTTTGAAATTAAAAGACTGTTTTCCTTTGCGTGAGCTATTTATCATGGCAGCTGGTGCTAAGGCTTATCCTTGTGGAATGGCTGGAACTCTTCTGGTCCCATAAAAAGATATTAGAAATTATAGAATCACACAGCATCCTTAACTCTAAGCCTGTGTTATGCCAGAATTTAGTCTTAAATCTTCTTTGTTTCATACAGTCCTAGTTTAGAACAACAACCTTGTTTAAAATTCCTCTCTCGTTGTTTATACTCAATCTAGAAATGGATAATAGGAGGCTTCAGAAATAGTAATTGTATTAGTTTCATACGATTATATACTGATCACATTTAATCCAGTTGTGCATAAATTGAAATCCGAACTCTAATCAGACTTTGGAATCAATCCAATCTGAACATTTGGACTGACAGAGAAACTGGATTTGGGCAACAGGTTGACTCAGCCTTCCATCCTTCCAAGGTGGGTAAAATGAGGGCCCAGATTGTTGGGGGCAATATGCTGACTCTTTAAACCGCTTAGAGAGGGCTGTAAAGCACTGTGAAGCGGTATATAAGTCTAAGTGACATTGCTATTGCTATTTGGACTTTTGAATTGATCTGAACAGTCAAAAAGGTTTCAGTTCATTTTTGCATAGGCCTTGACTGCAGGGCAGTATTATACCTCAGAGGTAAGCAACCTTTTACCCTACTAGTGGTTTAGATACCACTTTATAATGCCTTGGTAAGACCACATTTGCAATACTGCATTCAGTTTTGGTCGACACGATGTAAAAAAGATGTTGAGACTATAGAAAGAGTGCAGAGAAGAGCAACAAAGATGATTAAGGGACTGGAGGCTAAAACATATGAAGAACGAGAACAAGCAATGGATGAAAACTAATCAAGGAGAGAAGCAACCTAGAACTAAGGAGAAATTTTCTGACAGTTAGAACAATTAATCAGCGGAACAACTTGCCTCCAGAAGTTGCGAATGCTCCAACACTGGAAGTTTTAAAGAAGAGATTGGATAACCATTTGTCTGAAGTGATATAGGGTTTCCTGCCTAAGCAGGAGGTTGGACTAGAAGACCTCCAAGGCCCCTTCTAACTCTGCTGTTCTGTTCTGTTCTGTTCTGTTCTGTTCTGTTCTGTTCTGTTCTGTTCTATTCTAAATGGATCAAAGTCAAGGGGTGGGGATGGATAAAACAGGGATAAAATCAAGCTCATGGGAAGTGTTAGTACCACTTTATAATGCCTTGGTAAGGCCACACTTGGAATACTACATCCAGTTTTGGTCGCCATGATGTAAAAAAGATGTGGAGACTCTAGAAAGAGTGCAGAGAAGAGCAACAAACATGATTAAGGGACTGGAGGCTAAAACATACAACCAACAGTTGCTGGAACTGGGTATGTCTACTTTGATGAAAAGAAGGACTAGGGGTGAGATGATAACAGTGTTCCAATTCCTCAGGGGCTGCTACAAAGAAGAGGGAGTCAAGCTATTCTCCAAAGAACCTGAAGGCAGGACGAGAAGCAATCGGTGGAAACTAATGAAGGAGAAAAACAACCTAGAACTAAGGAGAAATTTCCTGACAGTTACAACAATTAATCAGTGGAACAACTTGCCTTCAGAAGTTGAGAATGCTCCAACACTGGAAGTCTTTAAGAAGATGTTGGTTAACCATTTGTCAGATGGAAAATTATAAACCACATACATAGGTCCACATAATGCCTATCTTTGCACACATGCATCATATTGCATCAAAAAGAATAAACCTGTTTGCATCCTCAGAGTGAAAAGGCCTAAGAGGGGGTTAAGCCAAATCAGTTTATTGTCTGCTTACTGTGGCTTTTCCCAATGGAGACACAATGTTTGGGGCTGAATCAAGAACCTGGACGGAGAGATTAAATCCTCTTTTCCTTTCAAATTGAAGGGATGCTTTGATCGTACCGCTAATCATGGGAAGCAGCAAATTTAACTGGGATTCTCATGGGATTAGGAAGTCTAACTCAGGGATCCCAAACTGATTTGTGTTGTTGCTGCCATGGAAGGTGGGGTGGCGTGTGTTTGGTGCAAACTGTGCATGCGTGCATTCAGTGTGCATGCACAGCCAGCGAACTGGTAGTAAACTGGTTGAGATTTCACCACTGATATGCAGGTACATAATATTGCAGATACTAATACAACTGTGGGGGAAGTATTTACTGGTGACATACTGTTGCCCAGGGATACCCAGAGGTTGCTCCTTTCTCGGCACTGTGATGCTGCCCACCTAAGTGGTACCCATTTATCTACTTGCGGTCACCCTCTTTCAAAGTACTGGGTTGACAGGAGCTGGAGTATGTAACAGGAGCTCACCTCACCCCATAGCAGCAACGAGTTTTGAACGCAAGGCTGCCAATCATCAGCCCAGCATTCTAACCTCACTCCTAATATTGCACATTACTTGAGATGATCCTGTGCTGTGCCATACTAACTCATGAAGTATCTTTTATCCACTCAAGCTTCAATTTTCCAACCTATTTTATGGATCTATTTCACCATAGATTCAGTCCTAGATCCAAATTCTAACAAGTTCCATTTTTAAATGTCCATATTGGGGCCAATTTTTCATCAATTTTTTTACTCTTCCATCAAAGAAAGAGTAAAGAAGGTTTGCAAGTACATGCCACATCAGTTAATTTCCTTGAAATATCTCCTGCCTAAGGTGGTAAACAAGCGGTACCACCATTTTAGGTAGAAGCTGTTGAACAAATGACACTACCATTTTAGGCTTGGAAATGCTGGTCATTTCCTTTGAATCTTTCATCATCTGATTCATCATGCCATATGCATTTTCTGTGGAAACAGTTACTGAATGCTTCCATACTTAAAACAAAAAACAAAAACAAATTATCTGTTATTTATACTTTACACATCCCAAACCTAGTAGGTATTTATTTCCATGGGAACAGGCCAGTAACAAAACAGAAGAGCTACCCTCCTGCCTCTAGCCAAAAATGCTAAACAAAATAAACAGACCCATAGATTCCCCACTAGCAATTTATTTCCAAGCACTTTTAGTCCCTGTGACTCAGGGTTACTACCAAGTAATCCATCCACTAAAGGTTAACATGTTCAGCTATGGAATTCAGTGCAATTTCCACCCCCACCCCTTGACTTTGATCCACGTAGAATAGAATAGAACAGAACAGAACAGAACAGAATAGCAGAGTTAGAAGGGGCCTTGGAGGTCTTCTAGTCCAACCCCCTGCTTAGGCAGGAAACCCTATATCACTTCAGACAAATGGTTATCCAATTTCTTCTTTAAAACTTCCAGTGTTGGAGCATTCACAACTTCTGGAGGCAAGTTGTTCCACTGATTAATGGTTCTAACTGTCAGGAAATTTCTCCTTAGTTCTAGGTTGCTTCTCTCCTTGATTAGTTTCCATCCATTGCTTTTTGTCCTGTCCTCAGGTGCTTTGGAGAATAGGTTGACTCCCTCTTCTTTGGGGCAGCCCCTCAAATATTGGAACACTGCTATCATGTCTCCCCGAGTCCTTCTTTTCATTAAACTAGACATACCCAGTTCCTGCAACTGTTCTTCATATGTTTTAGCCTCCAGTCCCCTGATCATCTTTGTTGCTCTTCTCTGCACTCTTTCTAGAGTCTTCACATCTTTTTTACATCGTGGTGACCAAAACTGATTGCAGTATTCCAAGTGTGGCCTTACCAAGGCATTATAAAGTGGTACTAACACTTCCCGTGAGCTTGATTTTATCCCTGTTTATGCAGCCTAGAACTGTGTTGGCTTTTTTGGCAGCTGCTGCACACTGCTGTCTCATATTTAAATGGTTGTCCACTAGGACTCCAAGATCCCTCACAGTTACTACTATTGAGCAAGATATCACATATATTGTACCTGCACATTTTGTTTTTCTTGCCTAAATGTAGAACCTTACTTTTTTTCACCATTGAATTTCATTTTGTTAGATAGCGCCCAATGTTCATAGCCATTCCCATGCCAAATTTTTCATGCTCAACCATAGAACCAACCATCATGCCCAATCATAAAGCCAGTAAGTTCGGTCCAGGGCTTAGAATCATAGAATCCAAGAATTGGAAAAGGTCATTTAAAATTAGGAATTCGGTCTGAGGCAGTTGTCCCAAAGGTGCTTTTCCAAAAGGCAACCAGACTTTCTTGTTTGTTTTTTTTTCTTTGAAAACGTTTTGCTTCTCATCCAAGACGTTTCTTCAATTCTTCTTGGATGAGAAGCGAAATATGTTCAAAGAAAAAAACAGGTTGCCTTTTGGAAAACCACCTATGGGACAACTGTGATCTAGATGACTGAGAATTTCCATAGACATCTAAGACAGTTGTCCATCTAGCTTCTACTTCGATCTAGGCCCTAGGGAGAAAGAAGATCCCCCTCTCCCCCTCATTGATTCCATTGTCAAATTTACTCTTATTAAGCAATAATAAGACATCATTATGACACCTGGTACATCCAAAGCCAAAATGGACATATGAAGAGGCTAGAATTTATTTGTGATAGCTTTGTTTTTCCGCATTACAATTCTGGTTCTGTGAATGGTGTTTGCAGCTCCGTAAGTAACTCATATGGTTATTAGAACTGCAGAAAAAACAATGGCTACCAACCTGCCTTCCGTTGAAGACCTGTATACTGCACAAGTCAAAAAGAGGGCTGTGAAAATATGTACAGACCCCTCACATCCTGGACATAAACTGTTTCAACTCCTACCCTCAAAACAACGCTATAGAGCACTGCACACCGGAACAACTAGACACAAGAACAGATTTTTCCTGAGCGCCATCACTCTGCTAAACAAATAATTCCCTCAACACTGTCAAACTATTTACTAAGTCTGCACTACTATTAATCTTCTCATCGTTCCCACCACCCATCTCCTTCCACTTATGACTGTATGACTCTAATTTTGTTGCTTGTATCCTTACAATTTACAGTATATTGATATTGTTTCCTGATTGCTTATTTGTACCATATGACTATCATTAAGTGTTGTACCTTATGATTCTTGATGAATGTATCTTTTCTTTTATGTACACTGAGAGCATATTCACCAAAGACAAATTTGTTGTGTGTCCAATCACACTTGGCCAATAAAGAATTCTATTCTATTCTATTCTATTCTATTCTATTCTATTCTATTCTATTCTATTCTATTCTATTCTATTCTATTCTATTCTATTCCATTCCATTCCATTCCATTCCATTCTATTCTTATTCTTCTATTCTATTCTATTATTTACCGATTTGATAAATCCAATTTTATGGGTTTAGGGATATTTGTATAATTGCTAGATTTTAATGCTCATGTTAGAGCCAGTTTTATGTGGTAAT
Source organism: Pituophis catenifer annectens (assembly GCF_029215685.1). Classification (NCBI taxonomy): domain Eukaryota; kingdom Metazoa; phylum Chordata; class Lepidosauria; order Squamata; family Colubridae; genus Pituophis; species Pituophis catenifer. The sequence goes on along the minus strand of NW_027256883.1, from coordinate 17,663,662 downwards.
TAATACACCAAGCTAAAAACGAGGTGACCTAGAATTCTAATCCCATCTTACATACACAGCCAATTGGGTGACCTGAGCCAGTCACTTTCACTTGGCCCTAGGAAGGAGGCAATGGCAAATCCCTTCTGAAAACCTTGTCAGGAAAACTGCAGCGACTTGTACAGGCAGTCTCCAAGACACTGGATATGATTGAATGGAAATTTAAAAATAACAGGTAACTGTAAGAGAGTTGGAAGGGACCTTGGAGGTCATCTAGTCCAACCCCCCTGCTCACGTAGGAGACCTATACTAGGGATTCGAACCGCCAAACTACAAATGCTGATATTATGTTTGTGAAATGTACATAGCTTAAGTAACACCAGCTGCCTGCAATTACTGCAAGTTCAAATCTCACCAGGCTCAAGGTTGACTCAGCCTTCCATCCTTTCGAGGTAGGTAAAATGAGGACCTGGATTGTGGGGGGCAATAAGCTGACTTTGTATAAAAAAAAGAACACCGCTTGGGGGCCCCCTGAAAGCCCTACTAAGCAGGTATATACAAAAATATGAAGGCTTAACGCATTGTAAACCGCCCTGAGTCTCCGGAGAAGGGCGGCATATACATCAAACCAATAAATAAATAAATAGCTGGTTTTATCTGGAACAGATAGGTTCTAAATATGACAAATATATAAACTGTGGCATATTGTGTATGCAGATACAGAAACTTCAGCTGCCGGAGAATGGTCCTGGGAGACCAATTCAGACAGGGTGATGGATGCGGTGTTCCTCCAGGAATTCTCAGAGCTAATAAAAATCTCCGCTCCAACATCATGAGGACTTGCCAGAAAAGAACATCTCCCAGGCCATCTTTATGTCATAATTAGGGAGAGAGAGAGAGGCGGGGGGGGGAGGGAGGGAGGGAGGGAGAAACCCTGATATTAATTGGGATGATGTATTATAATGTCACTTGTTGTGCTATGAAAGCACTTTTTGAATTTGTACATTGCAGTAAGCCATAATTTGCTCACCATCTTAAGTTAGCTACAATAAATTGGGTTCAGACATTATGCTTAAACCAATAAAGTCATAATATGGATTGGCACTAGATGAACCAGGTTTGCTTGTCCATCCAAGCTAACTGTCAGATCCACCATCTTTGGCTTGGTGCTGCGCTGGCATCCTGCTATCAAAAGACACGGGGCAGGGGGGAGGCACGGGGGAAAATCCAATGAGCAGCAATAAACCTGTATGCATTCTTGTGTAGGAATTTGGGGGGGGGATGACATCTGAAAAAAAGCAGATCACCGTGGGACCAGTTCGTGCCAAGGCATCTTCAAGGCCATTTGCCCTGGATGTGGAAAATTTACTAGCTGAAACACCTCAGAGTTCCCATAACATCCAGGCGGCATTGCATTGGCAGGTTTTGGACTGGTCATGGGGAAGAGGAACGGGACTGAAGAAAATAGGTTTTGTCTTTTTGCATGGGAACTCAATTTCCACCTGACTTGACTGCAACCAGTATCTCTTAGTAAAAGTGCCTTTCACTTCAACCAAATGGAGTCGAGGGTTTTTCTTCCCTAAGGGATCAGACTGGGGCAGATCTGACACTAGCATCCTCTGCTATGCTAATCATCCTACAAAATACCAATTAACAAAAATACTTTCAGTATTTTGGTTTCAGGGGGGATGACTGAGGCAGGTCTTGAGAACATTATCTGGGATGAGTTTGATCCTGTGACTCCTGATGACGTGGACAGGATTCTGGGTAGACTGAACGCGACCACATGTTTGTTGAACCCGTGTCCCTCCTGGTTAGTGCTGGCTTCTCAGGAGGTGATGCGAGGCTGGCTCCAGGGGATTATAAATGCTTCACTGAGTGAGGGTGACTTCCCCGCCGCCTTGAAAGAGGCGGTGGTGAGGCCTCTCCTCAAGAAGCCTTCCCTGGACCAGGCAGTGTTGTCTAATTATCGTCCGGTCTCCAACCTGCTGCCACCAGTAGCCTCCCACCGGCCGGTACTCTCTCATAGAGAGGGGCTCCTCCGGGTGCCGTCGGCCAAACAATGTCAACTGGTGGCCCCCAGGGGGAGAGCCTTCTCTGTGGGGGCACCTACTATCTGGAATGAGCTCCCCCCAGGAGATACGGAGGATCCCGGATCTACGCACCTTCCGCCGCACTCTCAAGACCTTTTTATTCCATCAGGCTGGCCTGGCCTAATATTTTCCCTTTTTCCCTTTTTAAAATGCAAATTTTAATCTGTTCTTAATTATTGGGGTGTTTTAAATGTCTTCGGCCAAATTGTTTAATTCGGTTTTATTCTGCTTTTAAATTTTGTATTTATGTGTTTTATCTTGTGGCTGTTCACCGCCCTGAGTCCTTCGGGAGTAAGGCGGTATATAAATCAAATAAAACCTAAAACCTAAAACCTAAAACCTATCTACTGGATATTGATCTTGGGACCTTCTGTATGAACTTGTATATTTAGGGAAAAATGGTTTATTTTTTATGCTTGTTCTGGACAATCTTTTCCTCTATCTGTGAGAAAGTTAGAGACAGAGAAAGAAAAAGAAAAAAAGCCTCAGAAGATGGCTCATTTTTCTCAAGAGAAATTCTGAACCTATGCAATTATTTTTGCTGTTAAGCTAGTGATTCAAATAACTAAGAAGGGTGGAGAAGAGATAATAAGAGACTTTAATTCAATATGATATTATGTGCTTATCCCTTTGGTATGTGGAAGGAATATTTATTTAATGGGTCAACTCCTAAATACTAGAGCAGAATACAACATCTGGGCCCATCTTGGCTGTACAGCTGTTTTACTCACCGGGGCTGAAATAGAAGGTAAGTTTTAGAGCTGTTTTCAAACGCACTGTGTGTGCAAAGCGCGCACTCAGCAAACTGGTTGTTACAGCAGTTGTTACACCAGTTGAATCCCACCACTGGATGTAAGTGCTGTGATTTTGGGGATTTTATTTACGTTCCAAAGTTTCCATCCAACCAGGAGGTGACTAAAGGCAGAAAAAAAGACTTCTGATTTAGTTCTGGGTGCAATTCAGTGGTGGGTTCCTCCTGGTTCGGCCGAGCCGGTAGTGGTGACAATATGATGTCACCAAACCGGTTCTCTTTGTTTGGGAGCTGGGCCCTCCCGCCCCCCCACCCCACATTATTCTTATCTTTTATTTGGCCCTGCCCCCAATTTTTCGCTGCCCCCCGAGTCCCAGCTGATCAGCTGGAAAGAAAAAAACTGTTTAAACTCTTGCCGCGGGGCTTCAAAGGGCCGCCCTACAGCTGATCAGTGTTAAAAGGCAGTGTGGTGGTAGACCAGTGCGCTCGAAAAACAAATGGGTAGACCAAGACGCTCAAAAAACAAATGGGTAGACGAGGACACTCCAAAACAAATGGGTAGACTGGTACAGCTCTGCAAGCAGTTAAAAGCCTGGTAGACCAGTACCTCTGCTAAATCCTAAAGAATTGTCACATGACCATCAAACCACGCCCACAAAATAAGCCACGCCCACAGAACCGGTAGTAAAAAAAATTAGAACCCACCCCTGGTGCAATTGTTGCCCAATGTGAACCTACACAAACATTTTCGTTGACAAGTCAAGGAGGACCCTCCAAATTTGCACCAGCTCTTTATGGGGGAATTCAACTTCATTCAGAGACAAAAGATGGAAAATATCCCAGCTTGGGAAGCCTTCAGAATTGCTTAGTCTTGTTGACTTGGAGTTTGTTCTTCCCCATCCATGAACTCCAGAACAGCCCCCAGATCCATGCCCAGAGATGGCAGATTGAAACTCCCCAGGTCAGCCATGGATTTAAAGAAGCATTCCTTCATCATCCCTTATTTTAAAACCATCCAAGGTCGATCCATCTCTTTTAGGAAGGAACATAAGGTACTTCTGAAAGAATGCCACACAAATAAGATTCCCATCCTTCCCCATTCATCCCCATCCCTCTCGCTGATAAAGAACGGGCTTTGCCCAGAACAAAACTGTGACATTCTATCAATTCATAAGACATTTTTATAGCATAAAATGTAAAACGGCATCCACAGTTAAACTCCAAATTAAGCATGTGAAGTTTAAGTGAAATATGCAGCAAAGACTTACATGTGCCCAGAGCTATTTTTACAGAAGACTGTTGGTCTTGGCATAACAATGCATTCCAGAAATAGTCCTTTGTTCCTATCAAAGCCAAGACTATGCTTGCCTGCCTTTCAATTCCTCCCTTTCCTTAATATTTCTGCCCAAATGTGGTGGTTCATATAGTCTTGATTTACAGTCAACAAGGGTTAGGTAAAAACAACAATGAAGACAGCCAGGATGACTTTTTGCAAACCATAGTGATTTTTATTAAAAATTGGAGACCTAGAGATGTAAGGGCATCTTAAACTCCACATTTAACTGAACCAAATTTTGAGCACATTTTTTCTAAATGATAAGCATCCCTCTTCTCCCCTACCAACTGCTTCTATCTGTTCAACCTCCAGAAAAATTCCAAGATTTCTTGACCAATGTAGAGGAATCTAGAGAGGGAAAAGAGTGGTGAGATGACCACAGTCAAGAATTTCCAACAACAAAAATCTCTCCAAACTTCAAAACAAGGTAGGCAACTCCTGTTCTGCAGTTGCCCATCTTACTTGTGAGTCCAAATCACACCAGGGTCACAACCCAACATTCCTTAGCAAAATGGTTAATTTTCAACAGTGGAAATCCATTAAGGGTTACCAGAGATAATAACATATCTATTTTAACTGTAATCAAATAAATCAACTTTATATTCTTCCCTTTACTTTTAACAGTCTTAGTGTTTAATACCTTCAAATTATGTCCTGGAATTTGATTTCTTTTCCATTTTTCTTTGTCTTGTCTTTAAAACTTTAACAAGATTCTTTTGTAAAATCCAATATGGAAATGTTATTCAGATTATTCATTTGGTTTGTTATTTATATGTCCCTTTTAATTATTAAGATATCCTCCAGTTTCATTTGTATATCCTCTGTAATATATTTTTCCGTATTGGTGTTGTAGTCTATCTTTTTTAAATCCACTTTCAGATCAGTCTCATTATTGTCAAGTAGAACTTTTTCCTCTTCCATACCATCTTTTAAACAGAGTTGTCTATAATGACAGACATTCTTAAAATTAACTTCTGTGTCCATTGTTCCAAAATATCCTCCAGTGTTAAATTGTTCTGCTCCATTCACTTATAAGATGTAAGATCTTCTCCTGTAATTTTTACCTTTAGTATTTTCTGGTTTATGTCCAGGATGTGAGGAGTCTGTAGATATTTTCTCAGTCCTCTTTCTGGTTCATGCAGTATATAGATCCTCAATGGAATCAGGCTGGTTGCAATTATTATTTTTTCTGCAGCCCTAACTATCTGTACCTGACCTGTTTGGTTGCTGTGTCAAACCAGACAGTTAAAGGTAAAGGTTCCCACGCAAATGCATACTAGCCATTTCCAGCTCTAGGGGCGGTGCTCATCTCCATTTCTAAACCGAAGAGCCAGCGCTATCTGAAGACGTTTTCCATGGTCATGTAGCCGGTATAACTAAGCACTGTTATCTTCCCACCCAAGTGGTCCCTATTTTTCTACTTTAATTTTTTACGTGCTTTTGAACTGCTAGTATGGCAGAAGCTGGGACAAGTAATGGGAGCTCATCCCATTACGCGGCGCTGGGGATTCGAACTGCTGAACTGCCGACCTTCTGATCAACAAGCTCAGCTTCTTAGCCACTGAGCCACCACATAAACCAGACAGTTGCTGAGGTGCAAATGACAGATTAAATAATTCCTCTGTAGAACTGTATCAGCAGCTCTTTGGTCAAACTGAGTTTTCTGAGTTGACACAGGAAGAACATTCTTCCTTTTTAATGATGGTTCTAATGTTTGGTGTCCATTTCAAGTCCTTGGAGATAATAGAACCTAAACATGTTATGGTCTCTACTGTTGATACTGCATTGCCTAATATTGTCAGAGGTGGTAGAATAGGAGAGCTTCTTCTAAAATCTATTATCATCTCTACAATTTTAAGAGTGTTCAAGTCAGGGGTGAAATGCTCCCGATTTGGACCAGATCGCCCGATCCGGTAGCGATGGCGGTGGGTGGTTCAGAGAACCAGCAGCAAAAATCCCTGCGGCCCCCACCCCATGCCCAGCTGAGCCGCACAATCATCAGTTTTTTTTTTTTTTTTTTACTTTTAAAAGCATTTTTTCCTACAACCTCTTCCAACTAAAAAATGCTTTTAAAAGTAAAAAAGAAAAACCTCTGATGATCGCACGGCTCAGCTGGGATCGTCAGAGGCTTTTCAAAGCATTTTTTTTTGCAACCTCTTGGTCGAAGAGGTGGTAAAAAAAATGCTTTGAAAAGTCTCCGATGATCCCAGCTGAGTTGCCTGATCAGCAGAGAGATTTTTCAAAGCATTTTTTAAAAAGCCTCTCTGACGATCCCAGCTGAGTTGCCTGATCGGCAGAGGCTTTTCAAAGCATTAGAAAAAATGCTTTGAAAAGTTAAAAAAAAAAGTTGGCCACGCCCACCTAATCACATTACCACCACCACCACCAAGCCACACCCACAGAACCGGTAGTAACAAATTTTATATTTCACCCCTGGTTCAAGTCCAGACTGTTCCAGCTGCAGCACAAGGCCAATTAGAAGGCTAGTTCATTTCTTCTCCAGAAGAAGAAGGTTTGAAAAGAGCTAGAATATTTATTTTGGGCCCAAGGCAATACATTTCAGACAGGGGTGGGTTCTACTTACCTTTACTACCAATTTGCAGTGGGGCTGCACACATGCACAGAAGCATTTTGATGACGTCGCGGTCGGTGGGCGGAGCCTCCTGCCGCTTTTACTACTGGTTCTATAGAACCGGTGCGAACCGGGGGCAACCCACCACTGATTTCAGAGTTCAAGAAATTTTCTAAACCAGGATACACACATTGTACTCTCAATCCTTTGGCTCAGCCTGATTCATCTCCACAAGTTCACAAGTTATGGCTGGAAACAGTTCAAGAACATAGCGATTCACTTCTGAATGTTCAGAGAGTACAAAGTCATGGCATGCCTCGAATTTACAAGGAATCTCATCAACCATTCTGGAGTTTCTACTTTTCTCCCCATCAATAGGTATCTTTAAAGAAGATCAGGAAATGAAAAGCATTTTGCAAGTCCTCATCAGTTGGTCCTGGTGCCATTTTTTATTACAAGAAGAAAGCGGCTATTGAAGGAGAGGGTATTTGTTTTTCTGATGTTTGTAATCATCACGAATTCTTGTAAGATCACTTTTAACTGTGCTGAATGAAAGGGGGGAAATGAATTGGCAATTGAAATTCTGGTGGAATGCCTATCAAATTTTGTTGAAAGATTATAGCATCCTCCACTTTATCTCCAACGTTCGCATGATAGAAACTAAAATGGGGGAAGGAGGCATGTTTCCTATGCTGAGCTCAGTCACAATTAGTAATCATATAATAAGCTAGTTTGTTTATAACAGATCTATGGTTAACGGAATAAATACAATTGCGCTGGTTTGCAGGATAGTCACCAAGCAACCATATTTTACCTCAGCATGTTGTCCAAACCTAGACAAAAACAGATTCACATTTTGTACTACGTCATTGCTATCTTAACCAGGATTAGGTGAATAAACCATAATTGGCTAGATTCACATCACTCTAAGTCATAAACCATGGTTTATAAGCCAAAGCAGCTAGGCTTTGAAACTTAGCTGGCAGGAATAGCGAACATCCTAGATCAGTGATGGCTAACCTTTTTGCTGTTGTGCGCCAAAAGTGGGGGGAGCGCAGGGAGGTCACCCACGTGCGTGCCCACACCCATAATTCAATGTACCCCACCCCCACACATGCGCGTGCGCCCCCCCACACCTCGCCTCTGCTTTTAACACACAATGGCACAGTGGGCCTGGTAGGCCCGTTTTTCACCCTCCCCAGGCTCCAGAGGCTTTCTAGGAGCCTGGGGAGGGCAAAAACAGCCTTCCCCATCCCCCCGGAGACCCTCCGGAGGCCAGAAATAGCCCATTTCCCAACTTCCAGTGGGACCAGAAGGCCCAAAAATCAGCTAGCTGGAGCATGCATGCACACTGGAGCTGACCTATGGCAATGCTCGTGTGCCCACTGATATGGCTCCATGTGCCACCTGTGGCACCCGTGCCATAGGTTCGCCATCATGGTCCTAGATGATAGGCTCAAGATCTAGATGGATCTTGACAAACATGAACACTGGGCCCTATCTAACAAAATGAAATTCAATATAGAGAAAAGTAAAGTCTTATACTTAGGCAAGAAAATCAGAATTACACATATAGACTGAGTGATACCAGGCTTAATAGCAGTAACTGTGAGAGGGATCTTGGAGTCTTAGTGGACAACCAATTAAATATGAGCCAACAGTGTGCGGCGGCATCAAAACAACCAATGCAATCCTAAATTGCATTAACAGAGGGATACAATCAAGATCAAGTGAGGTTCTAATACCACTCTATAAAGCCTTAGTAAGACCACACCTAGAATACAGTTTTGGTCACCACACTATAAAAAAGAAGTTGAGATTTTAGAAAGAGTGCAGAGAAGATTAACCAGGATGATTAGGGGACTGGAGACTAAAACATATGAGGAACGGTTGCAGGAACTGGGTATGTCTAGTCTAGTGAAGAGAAGGACCAGGGGAGACATGATAGCAGTGTTCCAATATTTGAGGGGCTGCCACAGAGAGGAAGGAAGGGGTCAAGCTATTTTCCAAAGCACCTGAAGGCCAGACAAGGAATAATGGATGGAAACTGATCAAGGAGAGATTCAACCTAGAAGTAAGAAGAAATTTTCTGACAGTGAGAGCAATAAACTAGTGGAACAGCTTGCCTTCAGAAGTTGTGGGGGCTTCATCACTGGAAGCTTTCAAGAAGAGACTGGACTGCCATCTGTCAGAAATGGTGTATGGTCAGGGGGTTGGACTAGATGACCTACAAGATCCCTTCCAACTCTGTTAATCTGTTAAATGCTTATCCTGCATGCTAATTCATAATGTGGCTTCTTTTTCTAGGTCTTTTTCTGTGTCAGTTTTCTATGTTTTTACATTTCTTGGGTTTGAATTTGGAGTTCTATGTCAACCCAATTATAATATGCTGCATCTGACTGAAGCTTAGTATAAGCATTCTCAAACTTTGTGGTGCCAGATACCCCTAAAATGGTACTATATGAATTTATGTGATACCCTTCCCCAGGGGTGAAATGCTCCCGGTTCGGACCGGATCACCTGATCCGGTAGAGATGGCAGTGGGTGGTTCAGAGAACCAGTAGCAAAAATCCCTGCGCCCCCCTCCACCATGCCCAGGTGAGCCACATGATCATCAGAGGCTTTTTTTTTTTACTGTTAAAAGCATTTTTTCTACAACCTCTTCCGATGAAAAAATGCTTTTCAAAGTAAAAAAAAAAAGCCTCTGATGATCGCGCGGCTCAGCTGGGATCGTCAGAGGCTTTTCAAAGCATTTTTTTCTGCAACCTCTTGGCCGAAGAGGTGGTAAAAAAAATGCTTTGACGATCCCAGCTGAATTGCCTGATCGGCAGAGAGGCTTTTCAAAGCATTTTTTAAAAAGCCTCTCTGACGATCCCAGCTGAGCTGCCTGATCAGCAGAGAGGCATTTTTTTAAAAAACCTCTCTGACAATCACAGCTGAGTTGCCTGATCGGCAGAGGCTTAGAAAAAATGCTTTGAAAAGTTAAAAAAAAAAAGTTGGCCACGCCCACCCAGTCACATTACCCCACCACCACCAAGCCACGCCCACAGAACTGGTAGTAACAAATTTTACATTTCACCCCTGCCCTTCCCCCATTAATAAAATCAATTATATCGTTAGAGGTACTAATCAGCAGGAAACAAATATATCACTTCCTTTTATTAATCATTTTAAAATCTATTATTAAATACAGATAGTCCTCGACTTTCGTCAATTCATTTAGGGACCATTCAAAATTACAGCGGTGCTGAAAAAGAGACTTAATATCACTGTTTTTCATACTAACAACCATTGTAGAGTCCCCACAGTCACGTGATCAAAATTTAGCTGTTTGGCAACTGACTCATTTATGACAGTTGAAGTGTCCCGGGGTCATGGGATCCCCTTTTGTGACCTTCTGACAAGCAAAGTCAATGGGGAAGCCAGATTCCCTTAACAACCATGTGACTAACTTAACAACTGCAATGATTCCCTTAACAACTGTGCCAAGAAAGGTCATAAAACAGTGAGGACAAAACTCGCTTAACAAATGTTTCACTTAGCAACAGGAATTTGTGGTCGTACATCGAGGACTACCTATAACCACTGGCACTGAGTTCCCACAGCGCCCCAGCCACCAATTAGCTAACCAGAGATTAGCGGGTTATCAGATTAGTAAAGTCACACATCTGCCAGTTTGCCCTTCGGGATCATCAGATGTCCCAATCACCTCTTCTAGGAGCCACAAGTAAATAGACACCCAGAGGTGCTATTCAGCAGGTTCTGACAGGTTCTGGAGAACCGGTAGTGGAAATTTTGAGTAGCTCGGAGAACCGGCAAATGGGGTGGGAATGGAGATTTTGCAGTATCCTTCCCCTGCCACACCCACCAAACCATGCCCACAGAACTGGTAGTATAAAAATTTGAATTCCACCACTGTGGACACCCCTAACCCCATCTTCTCTCAAGTATTACACAACTTCCCCCAAAGTTTCTTCTACATCTATAGAGGTCTGGAATTATTTCCAGCGGGTTTTGGTGAAGAGATACGCCATTGAACGGAACTAAGGGGTGTGCATAAGCGCACCAGCGTGCCTACCATCCCTGTCCTAATGTTTTCTTTTATTTGTATCCTTTTCATGTATTTATAGTTATGTTTACACCTGTATCTGTCATAAAATACATGCTTGACGAAATAAAGTAAATAAAATAAATAAAAATAAATAAAACGAGTCAACGTGATTAGCGGACCAATCTTTTACTCTGACTTTGAACGTTTTCATGACACTCCAGACAAAATTAAACTGTAAGGATCCACTACTATTAAACAAGCACACATAAAATAAAAATGAATAATCACTAAAGAGAAAAGAAAATAGCTATACAAGCAACAGCAAATACAGAAAGACAAGAAGTAACAGATGGAAACGAATCAAGGAGAGAAGCAACCTAGAATTAAGAAGATATTTCCTGACGGTTAGAACAATTAATCAGTGGAACAACTTGCCTCCAGAAGTTAAGAATGCTCCAACACTGGAAGTTTTTAAAAAGAGATTGGACAAGCATTTGTCTGAAATGGTAGAGGATTTGCTGCCTGAGCAGGGGGTTGGACTAGAAGACCTCCAAGGTCCCTTCCAACTTCGTTACAAGTAGACCTCGACTTACGACCACAACTGAGCCCAACATTTCTGTTGATAGTGAGACATTTGCTAAGTGAGTTTTGCCCTATTTTACAACTTGTCTTGCCACGTTCGTTAAATGAATCACCGCAGTTGTTAAGCAAGTCACCATGTCATTAAGTGAATCGGGCTTCCCCATTGGTTATCAGAAAGTCACAGGGAATCCCGTGACCCCAGGGACACTGCAACCGTCACAAATACGAGTCAGTTGTCAGGCACCCAAATTATCATCACGTGATCAAGGGGACGCTTGCAAGAGTCGTAAGTGTGAAAAATGGTCATACGTTGGGCTGTTGGTTTGGCAATTTGGTTGCAAAAGTTGGGTCACCATTCGAGGAGACATCGTCAGTGTGCTTTGAATTGTGCCAGTCCAAATTAAGCCAACCCTACCAACCCTGGCTGTGAAAGTTGGACCATAAGAAAGGCTGAGCGCCAAAGAATTAAGACCTTTGAACTCTGGTGCTGGAGAAGACTCCTGCGACTCCCTTGGACTGCAAGGCGATCAAACCGGTCAGTCCTCGAGGAGATCAACCCTGACTGCTCTTTAGAAGGCCAGCTCCTGAAGATGAAACTCAAATACTTTGGCCACCTAATGAGAAGGAAGGACTCACTGGAGAAGAGCCTAATGCTGGGAACGATTGAGGGCAAAAGAAGAAAGGGACGGCAGAGAACAAGGTGGCTGGATGGAGTCACTGAAGCAGTCGGCGTGAGCTTTAAATGGACTCCAGAGGATGGTAGAGGACTGGTGGAACATTGTCCAGTGGTGGGTTTCAAATTTTTTTACTACTGGTTCTGTGGGTGTGGCTTGGTGGGCATGGCAGGGGAAGGATACTGTAAAATCTCCATTCCCATTCCACTCCAGGGGAAGGCTCCGGGTAGCCCCCGACCTTTGCTCCTTCCACTGTGACCTTAAAACATGGCTGTTTCGCCAAGCTGGCCTGGACTGAATGGGGTTTTAATGGGAATTTTAGTTTTTATTGTTGAATTTTAATTGGACTTGTTGTTTATTGCTGTGAGCCGCCCTGAGTCCTTGTGGAGAAAGGGCGACATATAAGTCCGATAATAATAGGAAGGTTACTGCAAAATCCCTATTTCCTCCCGATCAGTTGGGATTCGGGAGGCAGAGAATAGATGGGGGTGGGGCCAGTCAGAATTTTTACTACCGGTTCTCCGAACTACTCAAAATTAACGCTACAGGTTCTCCAGAACTGGTCAGAACCTGCTGAAACCCACCTCTGACGTTGTCCATGGGGTCGCGATGGGTCAGACACGACTTCGCAACTAACAACAACAACAACCAACCCAAGCTACTAATATTCAAATACACTTCACGATCCTAAGTCACTTTTGTCAGTGCCGGTCCCTAAAACGAGCCGTTGTAAGTCGAGGACTACCTGGATTCTGTTCTGTTTTTACAGGGGTCCTCAAACTTGGCCGCTTTAAGACTTGTGGACTTCAACTCCCAGAATTCTTCAGCCAGCTTTCCTTTGCTTTGCTAGCTGGGGAATTCCGGGAGTGGAGGTCCGCCAGGCTTAAAGCGACCAAGGTTGGAGACCCCTGTTCTGAGGGATCTTCCTGATGGGTGGCTCATTTTCATAGATGCTGGCTGGGGGATTCTGGGAGTTGAAGTCCACCAGGCTGGCTGGGGAATTCTGGGAATGGAGGTCCACCAGGCTTAAAGTGACCAAGGTTGGAGACCCCTGTTCTGAGGGATCTTCCTGATGGGTGGCTCATTTTCATACATGCTGGCTGGGGAATTCTGGGAGTTGAAGTCCCGCAGGCTTAAAGCGACCAAGGTTGGAGACCCCTGTTCTGAGGGATCTTCTTATGGGTGGCTCACTTTCATAGATGCTGGCTAGGGAATTCTGGGAGTTGAAGTCCCAGCATAGCTGGCTGGAGAATTCTGGGAGTTGAAGATCACAAGTCTTAAAGCGGCCAAGTTTGAAGTCCTCTCTAATAGATCCTGGAAACAACTTTTTCCGACGCCACCTGTTCAGCCCGGCGCCGAACACGACACCGCGGCCCGCCATTGGCTCTGCCGCGCTCGCCGCGCATCCAACCGGCGGAGGCGGATCGTGGAGGCGCCGGGTATAAACGAGCTGCCGAAGGAGGCTTGCGCGTTTGGCGAGGCGCATCCACCGCGATGGGGAAGGCGCAAGGAGACGCGGGGCGGGAGCGGCTGCCTAAGATGCGGCTGGGCTGCCTCTCCGGCTCCCAAGCGCCCAGCATCCTCCTCCTCCTCCTCCTCTTCCTCTCCCCGGGGACCCTGGCCGAGGTTTGCCTTTGCGCGTCGGAGCGGCGCGGCTGGGGAAAGGTGGTATCTCCGCTGACGCCGCTTCTCGCTCTTTTTGCTCTTTGCAGGATCGCAGCCCGGAGCGCCGGTGCCGCCTGCCGTGCGAGTGCCCCGCCGAGCCGCCCGCCTGCGAGCCCGGCGTGCCGCCGGTCTTAGACGGCTGCTCCTGCTGTCTGACTTGCGCCCGGCAACGCGGGGAGAACTGCTCCGAAGCGACGCCCTGCGATGAAAGCGCCGGCTTGTATTGCGACCGCGCAGCGGGAAGGGAAGCCGGCTTGGGCGTCTGTATGGGTAAACGGCTCTCTCGATCTCTCTCCCGCAGGCACTTTCGGCCTCTTCTTGAACGGGGCTTTCCTGTCGCTCCCGGCCCGAGAGGCGCTTGCTCTCGGAGGGAGAGGAATCTTCTGAGGCAGGGGTCCCAACCGGACTTCAACTCCCAGAATTCCCCAGCCAGCTTTCCTTTCTTCTGATCTATCTCAATTTAAAAAAAAAAAAAAAAAACCGACCAGAAAAAGCTTGCCTGGGCAGTCTAGCTAAGTAGGGTAAGGTCTGGTTACTCTTTGGATGGGAGACTGTCAGTGAATTCTGGGGCAGATTGAAAAATCCAAATAACAATCAAAGAGGCATCCCACAGGTGCTTTTTCAAGAGGCAATTGGACTTTCTGTTTTTTCTTTGAAGATGTTTTGTTTCTCATCCGAGAAGCTTCTTCAGCTCTGACTGAATGGCGGGGAAATTCTTCAGTCAGAGCTGAAGAAGTTTCTCGGATGAGAAGCAAAACGTCTTCAAAGAAAAGCCAGAAAGTCCAGTTGCCTCTTGAAAAAGCACCTTTGGGATGCCTCTTTGATTGTTATTTGACCTGGATGACCATGACCTGGATGACTAAGAATCAAGATCCATAAATCCATAACAATCCATAAATCAAGAAGGCAATGGCCACATTGGTACCAAGAATGCTGTATGGATGTGCATGAAATCACCAGGAGTTCAGCTTGAAGATGGCTCCATCTTTTTGCTAGATTTAACTGTACTTTCTGGTTTTTCTTTGAAGATTTAAGATCTTTTTCATGCTGGTTTTCTTTCCTGCTCTTGGTATTGAAATGACCTGAGAATTCCAACAAGCTAGATTAGAATTAGAATTAGAATTATATTTTTTTATTGGCCAAGTATGATTGGACACACAAGGAATTTGTCTTGTTGCATATGCTCTCAGTGTACATAAAAGAAAAGATACGTTCATCAAGATTCACACATAGCTTGATTTATTTATTTTTCTTCTGCTTCAGACCTTGAAGGAGACAACTGTGTTTTTGATGGGATTATTTATCGAAGCGGGGAAACCTTCCAGCCCAACTGTAAATACCACTGTACCTGCAGGGATGGACAGATCAGCTGTGTGCCCCTCTGCAATGTTGATTTGTTGCTTCCTGGCCCGGAATGCCCCTTCCCAAGGAAAGTTGAAGTTCCAAAGGAATGCTGTGAACAGTGGTCGTGTGATCCTAAAACGGAGGACACCGCAGACTTTGCAATGGAAGGTGTGTAAAGCAGGTGTGGGTTCTACTTACCTTAACTACCGGTTTGCAATGGGGCCGCACGCACGCACACTCTTCTGTGCCTGCACAGAAGCGTTTTCATGATGTCAGGGTCAGTGGGCGGGGCCTCCTGCCGGTTTTACTACCGGTTCTATAGAACCGGTGTGAACCAGGGGCAACCCACCACTGGTGTAAAGCAGGGGTGAAATGCTCCCAGTTTGGACCGGATCGCCCGATCCGGTAGTGATGTCAGCGGGTGGTTCGGAGAACCGGTAGCAAAAATCTGTGCGCCCCCCCCCCCATACTCAGCTGAGTCGCACGATCATCAGAGGTTGTCTTTTGTTTTTGTTTTTTTACTTTTAAAAGCATTTTTTCTACAACCTCTTCCGACAAAAAACACATTTTACATTTCACCCCTGGTATAAAGGCTTTAGAGTGGTGTCTTTGCTTCTTCGGAAGTATCTATTGTGCTCTTGCGACTCTTCAAGACCAGTTGTGACTTATCAGTGCCAGTCATGGAGGGGCACAATTCTTGGGAATGTATGGCAGATAAGAACATACGTTTCTGTCTCGGTGCATTTGAGTTTGTTTCGTGTAGTGTTACAGATCTCTGATCTCTTCCAGAAGAAATTAGGAGAGCTTAATTCAGGGGTGTCAGACTCGATTTCATGGAGGGCCACATCAGGGTTGTGTTTGACCGCGGAGAGAACTGGGTGGGTGCGGCCAGGGTGGGCGTGGCAACTTGATGTCACTTGTGTCAGGGGCACCTTTGGTGGCCTGCAGTGTCTCTGCCAGCGAAAATGGGCTCCCAATCTCCATTTTCGGCTGGGACGGACTCCTGCAACCCTTTGCCAGTGAAAACGTAGCTCGGGAGGGCCATGTTTTCGCTGGCAGAGGCATCATGGGCCAGTTTTTCGCTGTTCCTAGGGCAGCCCTGCGGGCCACATCCGGCCCACGGGCCTTGAGTTTGACACTTCTGGCTTAATTCCTTGCATCAAGTTGATCTAAAAGAGTAAAATGGATGTGGAAGCCCTAGGACAGTGATGGCTAACCTTTTTGCCAGCACGTGCGGGGGGGGGAGCGGGGAAGGTTCCCACATGCATGTGGCCATACCCATAATTCTATGCGCCCCGCCCACACGCACGTGACCCCCCCCCCCTCCTGGCAGGTGATGGCCCTGTGGGCCCGTTTTTCTTTCTCACCTGGCTCCAGATCCTCTCTATGAGTCTAGGGAGGGCGAAAACAGCCTTCCCCACCCCCTCAGAGGAGCCTCTGTAGGAGTCTCTGGAGGCTGGGGACAGCAAAAAACGTCACTTCCTGTCCAACCGGAAGTTGGGAAACGGGGCATTTCTCACCTCTGGAGGGCCTCCAAGGGGGGGTGGGGAAGGCTGTTTTCGCCCTCCCTAGACTCATAGAGAGGATCTGGAGCCAGGTGAGAAAGAAAAACGGGCCACCCCACCTCCCAGGCCCTCTGGAGGCAGGAAACAGCCTGTTTCCCTGCTTCTGGTAGGCCCAAAAATCAGCTGGCCAATGCACGCATGCATGTTGGAGCTGAGCTCGCGCGCCATCTGATATGGTTACGCATGCCATATGTGCCATAGGTTCGCCATCACGGCCCTAGGAGCCCTTCAAAATTTGTTTCTAATCCTCAACTTACAACAGTTCATTTAGTGACCATTGGAAGTTACAACGGCACTGAAAAAAGTGACTTATGACCAATTTTTCACATGACCAGTGCAGCATCCCCATGGTCACTTGATCAAAATTCAGACTTTTGGCAATTGGCTCATATTTATGACACTGAAAATTTCCTGGAATCATATGATCCCCTTTTGGGACCTTCTGACAAGCAGAGTCAATGGGGAAACCAAATTCACTTAACCATATTAGAGGAAGTCCTTGAGTTAACAACAGTTTATTTAGTGACTGTTCAGACTTACAACTTCACTGAAAAAAAAATGCCTGACGACCGGTTTTCACACATAAGATCATTGCAACATCCCCCATGCTCATGTGATCAAAATTCAGATGCTTGGCAAGTGACTCATATTTATGACAATTGCACTGTCCTGGGGTCATAGGATCCCGACCTTGATTGCGACCTTTCAACAAGCAAAGTCAATGGGGAAGCCAGATTCACTTAACATCCTTGTTACTAAATTAACAACTGCAGCGATTCACTTAACAAATGCGGCAAGAAAGGTCGTAAAATGGAGCAACGTTCACTTAACAAATGTCTCGCTTAGCAACAGAAATTTTGGGCTCAATTCTGGTCGTAAGTCGAGGACTACCTGTGCTAATTTAACAACTGCAGTGATTCACTTAAGAACTGTGGCAATAAAAAAGGCAAAACTCACTTAACTGTCTCGCTTAGCAATAGGAATTTTGGGGTCAGTTGTGGTCATAAGTCAAGGACTATCTGTATTTAAGTTAATTGAAAAAGACATTGTTCTCTGTTACTTGCATTTAATACTCAATCATGTTAAGTGGGTTTTTTTTCTTCTTCTTCTGGTGATTCACATTTCTTTGTCCTAGCCCTAAATTCTTTTTTAGAGTACACTTTTTGGCGCATTATTCAAGGACCAAGTAAGGCCTTCAGCCTTAAAATGGTTGTGCCTCTCTGGACTGTATTGGGAAAGTCACTATGCATGGTATGGGAGACTGGAGAAATCTTGCTTATGTTGGCTTCCTTCTCAACGTGGCAAAACAACCTTAAATCAAATGTTCAGTTCTTAAAATGGCCCTAAGGTTAAATATAATGCTTAAAAGCCATGCGGGATTAGTCAACCAAGACCACGATTCATTTTTGGTTCCGTGCCACCAAATTCTGCCACTCATAAAACTTCCAGTTTAAATCTTATAGCATAAGGCTCGTGTGAAATCAGTGTGATAGTGTTAAAAAAAAACACTAGTATTGTGGGAAAGCCTTAACTTAAAAGCTTTCTTCTCCTTCCAATGTCCTGTAATAAGGAATGACATTACAGGCAGTTTGGTATAGTGGTTAGGGCACTAGGCTAAAAACTGGGAGGCCATGTCACCTTCAGCATGGATGATTTTTTGGGGTAGTCCCTCCCTTTCAGCCCTAGAAAAAAGATAATGGCAAACCACTTCTGAAATCTCCCTAAGGAAACTACAGGGATACTTACTTACTTACTTAC
Organism: Pituophis catenifer annectens; assembly: GCF_029215685.1. Taxonomy (NCBI): domain Eukaryota; kingdom Metazoa; phylum Chordata; class Lepidosauria; order Squamata; family Colubridae; genus Pituophis; species Pituophis catenifer. Next base: position 17,645,292 of record NW_027256883.1, on the reverse strand, counting down.
TTACTTACTTACTTACTTACTTACTTACCTACATACTTATCTATCTATCTGTCTGTCTGTCTGTCTGTCTGTCTGTCTGTCTATCTATCTATCTATCTATCTATCTATCTATCTATCTATCTATCTATCTATCTATCAGCAAGTACAAGGAAACAAGTAACTGTATAGACATAGACATGGACACATGAAAAAAATTGGCACAAATAAAAGGATATAAATAGGCAAAACACAGCCATAAACACATAGAATGATTACATATAAATGGGGACAGTAGGACAGGGACGGGAGGCACGCTGGTGCGCTTATGCACGCCCCCTTAGGGACCTCTTAAGAAACATGAAAGGTCCACGGTAGACAGTTTAAGGTAAAAGGTATGGGGATTAGCGAGACTAACAACAGGATCAGGTAGAGTGTTCCAGATATTTACTACTCTATAAGGTACGTTCAGTCAATCATTGGAAGTCAAAACTGATTCAAAAAACACCTTAAAAAAATAGGCATTTAATGAAATTGCTTGGTGGCTATCAATACAAAACAGTCAGATATGGCAGGGGTCTCCAACCTTGGCAACTTTTAAGATTTATGGACTTCAACTCCCAGAATTCCTCAGCCAGCTTTGCTTTGGCTTCAAAGCTTTGCTGGCTGAGGAATTCTGGGAGTTGAAGTCCACAAGTCTTAAAGTTGCCAAGGTTGGAGACCCCTGAGATACGGCACACATGGAGATGCATTCCAACTTTATAACAGCCAAAGACCAGAAACAGAAAATAAATGAAAGTTCCTTGGTTCTAAGCTCAGAGACCACCAAGAACCCATCATTTCAACCCTGAGCCAGAAATACCGGTAGTCCTCAACTTACGACCACAATGGAGCCCAAAACTTATGTTGCTGAGTGAAAAGTTTGTTGAGTTTTGCCCCACTTTAGGACTTTTCTCACCACATTTGTTTATTTATTTATTTATTTATTTATTAGATTTTTATACCGCCCCCTCTCCCGAAGGACTCGGGGCGGTGCACAGCCAAAGTTAAAAAACATACAATATAAACAATTAAAATACGTTTAAAACAGAATTAAATCTAAAATGGCTCCCCAATTTAAAATGCCTTACCCATACCCCTATAAAAAGACGAATTTAAAATTTAAAAATTTAAAATTTCCACATTTAAAAAGGGGGGAAGATTTAGGCCAGGCCAGCTTGATAAAATAGAAAAGTCTTAAGCGCGCGGCGGAAGGTGCGCAGATCCGGGATCCTACGTATCTCCGGGGGGAGCTCGTTCCAAATCGTAGGTGCCCCCACAGAGAAGGCTCTCCCCCTAGGGGCCGACAGCCGACATTGTTTGGCCGACGGCACCCGGAGGAGCCCCTCTCTATGGGAGCGTACTGGCCGGTGGGAGGCTATTGGTGGTAGCAGGCGGTCCCGTAAATAACCAGGTCCTAAGCCATGGAGCGCTTTAAAGGTGATAACCAGAACCTTGAAGCGCACTCGGAAGACCACCGGGAGCCAGTGCAGCTCGCGCAGGAGAGGTGTCACATGGGAACTCCATGTCGCTCCCATCACCACCCGCGCGGCCGCACTCTGCGCCAGTTGGAGCCTCCGAGTGCACCTCAAGGGGAGCCCCATGTAGAGAGCGTTGCAGTAATCCAGACGAGAAGTAACGAGGGCATGAGTGACTGTGTGTAGGGAGTCCCGATCTAGATAGGGACGCAACTGGCGGATCAGGCGAACCTGATGAAAAATCCTCCCGGACACGGCCGTCACATGCTCTTCTAACGACAGCCGTGAATCCAGGAGGACACCCAAGTTGCGAGCCCTATCCGTGGGGGCCAATGATTCGCCCCCAATAGTCAGCGATGGCATTAGCTGACTATATCGGGACGTCGGAAACCACAGCCACTCAGTCTTGGATGGGTTGAGCCTGAGCCTGTTCCTCCCCATCCAGATCCGTACGGCCTCCAGGCACTGGGACATCACTTCAAGGGCATCGTTGGGGTGATCCGGGGTGGAGATGTACAGCTGGGTGTCGTCAGCGTACTGATGGTACTCCACCCCAAAACCACGGATGATCTCGCCCAGCGGCTTTACATAAATGTTAAGTGAAGCGCTGCAGTTGTTGAATTAGTAACACGGTTGTTAAATGAATCTTGTTTCCTCATTGATTTTGCTTGTCAGAAGGTCGCAAAAGAGGATCCCATGACACTGCAACTGTCATAAATGTGAGTCAGTGGTCAAGCATCCGAATGCATATCATGTGACTCCTGCTGCAAAGGTCATAAGTGTGAAAAATGACCATAAGTCACTTTATTCAGTGTCGTCACTTCAAATAGTCACTAAATGAATTGTGGTAAGTCAAGGACTATCCGTATTTAACACAGGACAGTTCATGGCTAATAATTACCTTCACATAACATTCAGGGCCATTTTTGTGAGTTAGCTTGTATAAATTACCTCCCTGTATTGTCTTTTATTGGTCTAAAACTTTGAATAACATCAAGGTACTCAACCACAAAGGTAATTTATAACTATGGGGAGGCATTGTGTCAATTGCACTGTGTCAGTTGCACTATCAGAATATTATACGCTGCCCGCCTTCCATTAAGCTCTCAAGGAAAGGAGATATTATGTCATGTCCTCATGTATGCAATTCATAGGGAGGGAGATTTCACTAATTTTATACCATAAATATCCTATGTGGTGTTTTCAATTACAGTGACCACCAATGAACCCCTGCATAAAAATTTTGGGGGGGGGAAATTGCATACAAGCTCCACCATACGATTCTCTTTAAGCCTGCACAATCCATGTTTTACGATGTTTACAGCAACAGCAAAACAGCAGGCTGGCAACTGAGTCATCATGCATAAAAATTCCCACCATTTTGGCATGCAAAGTTTACAAAGGTTTTTTTTTCCCCCAATCATAATCTCTCACGGATTACGATTGTGGAAGTTCTCTCTCGCCACCTCTTGTAGAAGCTTAGAATTCCAGAGAACCTCACTGAGAAAGGCTGATCTTAAGGTTCCTGGGTATCTTTTGACAACTACATTGAATGAACAGAAGATATTTAAGGAACATGAAAACTGGTGCCTTGAAGTTTTCAATTCTTAAGGTTGTGAGGAGAAACTTGAAAACCAACATAGTGAATTTGTGGCTCCTAGAGGGACAAGCCCTGGGCCACAGTTGCACAATTAAGAGGGGGTGTCAGTGGTAGGTTGCTACCGGTTCTCCCCGGTTCTTGTGAACCGGTAGTGGAAATTTTGAATAGTTCAGGGAACCAGTAAATACCACCTCTGCCTGGCCCCACCCCCAATCTATTCGCTGCCTCCCAAGTCCCAGCTGATTGGCTAGAAGGAAAAAATCAGGGCTCACTTGACAAAGAAGAGGGAAAAAAACAAGACGCCGTAGCTTTAAATTGAGAAGCCAAGAAGCCTTCCAACTGATCGGCTAGAACCAATCCGCTCCTTGTAAACCGCTCGGTGGTGGTAGATTGGCAATTGAGGCCAAGCTGCCTGAAAGCGGTTTCCGATGCTCTCGGTGGTGGCAAAGCGGCAAAAAACTGTTTAAACTCTTGCCGCGGCGCTTCAAAGGGCCGCCCTACAGCTGATCAGCGGTAAAAGGCAGTGTAGTGGTAGACCAGTGCGCTCCAAAAACAAATGGGTAGATTGGTATGCTCCAAAAACAAATGGATAGACCAGTACGGCTCTGCAAGCAGTTAAAAGCCTGGTAGACCAGTACTTCTGCTAAATTCTAAAGAATTGTTTGTCACATGACCATCAAACTACGCCTACAGAATAAGCCACGCCCACAGAACCAGTAGTAAAAAATTTTAGAACCTACTTCTGGGGGGTGTCAATCATTGGATTGAAATGTAATTGAGAATTATTTTAAAATTATGTTCAGTGTGGTTGCTTCCCAAAAATTTCTCTTTCTGTGTTATGAAAAATTGCACTTTAATGGTTGATTTTGAAGGGACTCTGAGAACAGTGCTCAAATTTTTGGAGGGCCAGTCATAGCCCTAAAATCTAAAAATATTTATTTTCCTAGCTAAGAAAATAGTGACCCGGAAGAGTCTAGCTGTTACATTCTACCACATAAGGCCTTTCTTTAGACAAAGTCATTTTTATTCTCCCAAAACATTGAATAACAATACTGCTTTGAATTTTAATTGCTGCTTTTATTTTGTTAGATTATTGTTTATTTGCTCCTGAATATATTTTGCATGATGTTTCCATGTGTGCTTTTATTATTTTTGATTTTTTTCCCCTTTAATTGCTGGTATTATTTATAAATTGCTATGAAATTTTGTAAGTAGCTAATGTTACCATATACAGGTAGCCCCTTGGCTTACAACAGTTAATTTAGTAACCATTTGAAGTTACAACGGCACTGAAAAAAGTGACTTATGATGGTTTTTCACACTTATGACTTAATTGACACACTTATGACACGCTTATTGCAGCATCCCCATGGTCATACGGTCAAGATTCAGATTGACTCATAGTTATGACAGTTGCTGTGTGCCAGGGTCATGCAATCTCCTTTTGCGACCTTCTGACAAGCAAAGTCAATGGGGAAGCGAGATACACTTAACAACCGTGTTACTAACTTAACAATTGCAATGATTCACTTAACAACTGTGTCAGAAAAGGTCGTGAAATGAGGCATAATTCTCTTAGCAACTGCCTCGCTTAGCAACGAAAATTTTGGGCTCCATTGTGGTCATAAGTCAAGAACTATCTTTAAATAAAATTAAGTTTAGCCTATTAAAGAAATGCAGCCCTTCAAACCTCAGTGTCTATATTAGATTGACTACAAATCTGTCTTGAGTATAGATTTGGGACCTTACAGTCAAGGTTATCCTTGCTATATTACAAAATACATACTTTTTTGAAAATCATTTTTTAAAATTACAGTTCCCTCATATGGAAATATTTATAGACTTCCTCTTGATAAGCTACCCAAGGCAGCAAACTAAACAAATATTAAATCAATGTGGTGTACAAAAAAAGACAGTAAATACCTTGAGAAAGAGAAATTAGTTGTCAACCTTTACATCAGTGAACAATCAGAAGAGGAATAACATAACAGCTGGAAACTCAATGTAATGTTTCTATTTCCCTACTTAGGTTATTCTCTGCAGTAAATTCTTATTTTATCATCTTCATCCACCTAATGTCCTTTGATGGTGAATTATTAGGTAGTTCTCCAATTATGACCAATTGTTTAGCGACTGTTTGAAGTTACGACAGCACTGAAAAAATGACTTATGACGGGTGTTCACAATTACAATGGTTGAAGCACCCATGTGCTCAAATTTGGGCACTGGCAACCAGCATGTAATCCAGTAGTGGGTTTCAATTTCGGTCGCTACCGGTTCGCTTATGGGCACGTGCACATGCGTGCGCGATGCTTCTGTGTATGCGCAGAGCCGTCCGGGCGGGTAGGCGGAGCCATCCGGGCAGGTAGGCGGAGCCATCCGGGCAGGTAGGTGGAGCCTCCCGCAGTCGCCGCTACACAGAGGACCTGTATAATATGTTTCCTGGTGTGGCCCCTATGGCTGAATTTGTTTGGAGTTTTTTTTTTGCAAAAATTATAATCTTTAGTAGCCTCCACTTGGAAGGATGAGAATTCAATAATAGGCAGTGACGGATGTTTCTCTATTAGGGCGCAAAGAGAAAATATCTGCTGTGAACTCTGCATAGTCATCAGGAAGGGCATCCGGCCTGTAAATGCTCAGCTCCATTTAGAGCTCGAACTCCACCCTAATCAAAGGGATTACGGGGTGATAAAAGTATTTTGTAGCCTGCAGGACATGATTGAGTCATGCACTGATAGCCAACTATATCATTTCCAGTTTGAAGCTAATATCTTAATCTTTTACTGTGTGAGAACCTGTGGGCAACTGAGCAGTTCATTGTGGCAATTTTGCCTTCAGGATTCAGACAGGAAGCTACCTTGGGGGCTGAAGGTTCTGACTCCAGTTCTAACTGCATTGAGCAGACAACGGAATGGAGCGCCTGTTCCACCAGCTGTGGCATGGGAGCCTCCACCAGAGTCACCAACAAGAACCCGATGTGTGAGATGGTGAAAGAGATGAGGCTATGTGAAGTGCGCCCCTGTGAAAAGAGTCCACCACCTGATAAGGTACGTTCCAGTGCTGGTGCTAATTCTGTATTAATTTTGGAGAGAAGAGCATGTAGAACTTTGGCTTGGAGGTAAAGGTTGAGATGGTTATTAAGTTCCTCATTTCAGTTATTTCTACCAACCTGTTTGTGAGCGTCCTGGGTTTCTTAGATTGAGCCACTGTGGGAAATACCATGCTGGACTAGACCAGGGATCTCCAACCTTGGCAACTTGAAGACTTGTAGACTTCAACTCTGAGAAATTCTGGCTGAGCAATTCTGGGAGTTGAATTCCACAAGTGTTAAAGTTGCAAAGTTTGGAGACTTGTGGACTAGATGAATCTCAACCTGATCCAGCAGGTCATTTAGGGTGCATTTATCGTCAGAGGGACGCAGTGACTCAAGAGGGACACGGTGGCTCAGTGGCTAAGACGCTGATCTTGTCGATCAGAAAATTCGGCGGTTCGAATCCCTGGCGCCGCGTAATGGAGTGAGCTCCCGTTACTTGTCCCAGCTTCTGCCAACCTAGCAGTTTGAAAGCATGTAAAAATGCAAGTAGAAAAATAGGGACCATCTTTGGTGGGAAGGTAACAGCGTTCCATGCGCCTTCGGTGTTTAGTCATGCTGGCCACATGACCACGGAGATGTCTTTGGACAGCGCTGGCTCTTCGGCTTTGAAACAGAGATGAGCACTGCCCCCTAGAGTCGGGAATGACTAGCACATATGTGCGAGGGGAACCTTTACCTTTACCTTTACCTATCTTCAGACGTGGCTTCGGAAATGGAGTTGTCATTGCGACAACATAGGTTTTTGGTAGTCTCCCATCACACATTGAACACAAGTGCAACCAGAGCAATGTTGCAGAGCAGGACTGTTGCAGACTAGCCAATGTCTCAAAAGATGGCCTACGATCTCTCAAGCCATTTGTTAATTCTATAATTCTACTCACAAAACTGATTCAGTGCGGACATTCCTTTAGTCAGAACTCATATATACTGTGAGTACAATATGGAATCTGATGCTGCAGCGAACATATCAGCAAACTGGATGCAGTTCCTGGGATTTCCTGATTATCGTATTGACTAGGAATTATGAGAGTTGTAGTCCCAGCAAAACCAGAAAGTACAAGCTGAGCAAGATTCCCTTAGGGGGAGCCCAGTACAAAAGGAGCCTGGATAGCTCAACAGACAGAAGCACTGTAATTTAACACCAGCTGTCTGCAATTAAAGTAAGATCGAATCTCGCCAGGCTCAAGGTTGACTCAGCCTTCCATCCTTTCTAAGGTAGGTAAATTGAGGACCCAGTTTGTGGGGGCAATAAGCTGACTTTGTATAAATATACAAAAGTATGAAGGCTATTGCTTAACGCACTGTAAGCCGCCCTCAGTCTCCGGAGAAGGGCGGCATATAAATCAAATAAAAAAAAAAATAGACTTACGAAAATCTATGCTTGTGACAGATGTCTTTGGGAGCTAGCCTATATGATTTTATATAGGTGCTACCATCAGTAGTGTTATAACAGCTGGGTCCAAATAGTAGCTTGCAGTGCTGCTGGATGGCCAAAATAAGGCCATCTAGGCAGTATCTTAGATGTCTGGAAGACCTTTGTCGTTCTTGACATTAGGAGAAAAGCAACCTGGAATTAAGGAGAAACTTCCCAACTGAGAACAATTAACCGGTGAAGCAGCTTGCCTTCAGAAATTGTGTGTGCTTCATCACTGGAGAATTTTTAAGAAGAGACTGAACAGCCACTTGTCTGAAATGTCATAGGATCTCCTGCTTGAGCAGGGGGTTGGACTAGAGGGCCTCGAAGGTCCCTTCCAGCTCTATTTTGTATTAATTAATTCCGAAGTAGCAGTAAATGTACTACTGGAAGCACATGCCATACAACAATATGGCCATCTTTCAACTCTCAGTTTAAAGAGTTGATTCCATCTATATCCCAACCTTCCATGTTTCTTTAACAAATAATGAGCTGATGTGGTTGAATAATTGGGGTCTGCCTCCAAGGATATTTCAAAGATTTTGAGCCATGTCAAACTTTCTGCGTCAGACTTCCCAGTGGTACTATAAGATTATTCTGGGAAAGTTTTCTCTAAGAAAAGAAGAGACATTTGGGGTAATGGACATTTATTCCCTTTTATGGCAGAAGAGTTGGGTTCACGTGAAGTGTTAATACCACTTTATAATGCCATGATAAGGCCACACTTGGAATATTGCATCCAGTTTTGGTCGCCACAATGTAAAAAGGATGTTGAGACTCTAGAAAGAGTGCAGAGAAGAGCAATAAAGATGATTAGGGTACTGGAGGCTAAAACATATAAAAAATGGTTGCTGGAACTGGGTATGTCTAGTTTAATGAAAAGAAGGACTAGGGGGGACTTCCGGTTTGCTGTTCGTCGCTGCCAGACGTTCCTTTGGGATCATCAGCTTCCACTGCCTGTCAGAGCCGCCTTCACAACGGAATGGCGGCTCGAAAAAACTCCGTTTCCATGAGGAAACGGAGATAGAGCCGGCAGGGGTGGGTAGAACTCTCTGCGGAGTCCCAAAAGTTTTTCTTTTACTTTTGGGACGGAGCGGATGAGATGCCCCGTATCCCCAGCCGCTGCTCCGGGCTTTGGGAGACCTCTGCTAATGCAGAGCCAGGCGTCAAAAGCAAGCCTGCAAATTTAACAGATTACTCAAAGAAAATGTGAGCTGGACCTGTAATACTGAACTGCAAGTATTTTACTTATCTTTTAAAAATTACTTAAGAGAAGGGAGGAAAAGAAAGAGGAAAAAAAGCCTTTTAAAATGGCGTCTGCCGCGGCTGGAGGAGAGGCTGAAAGGGAAAGTCCTTCCGTTTTCTATTATTACAATGTAGCGGAATAAATACCACTGGCTACATTTGTAGACAAAACTTCGCTCCTGTGTCTTTTTCTCTCTTTTTCCCCTGGAGACTTGATATTGTTGTTGATTGGAAAGAAGTCTTTTTTCTTGTTTTTTTTTTAACAAAGCCTGCCTGGGCGGAAACATGGTACTGAGACTTACAAAGTCAGATAAACAAGTGGGGGGGGATTCCCCCACCAACAATTTAAAGGAACAAGTTTTAACTCTTCAGTCTCAGAAACCTGATTTTAATATAATAGAATTTATCTTAGAGGAGATTGAAAGAAGGGAGGAGATTGTGAATCAGCAACTTGAAAAATTTAAGCAGGAAATTAAAGAATTGGTGAAATCTAAGTTTGATTTTTTGGAGAAAAAATTCTCAAAAGTGGCTAATGGTTTTTCAGAATTTATGATACAGTTGGACACAAATACTAATTTACTAGAGTCTAAAATGGAAGAAATTCAAGATAAATTGGATAATAGAACTCAAAAAATTGAAAATGATTTGACAAACACTCAGGATAATAGCTTAGAAGAAAAACCTAAAATGGATGCTGATCAAAAGTCTGGTAATGTAGAAAATCTGCAACAGAAGATTGAAAAAGAGATTTTAATGGTACAATATAATTTCACAGAATATGCGATAAGATTAAGAGGTTTGCAGGAAAATAATAGAGATGATTTAAGGAAAATATCTTCTGAAATTCTAGCTGGGATTCTAAAGGTTCAACCTGAGGAAGTGTTTTGTAGGATTGACAGAGTTTATCGAATAAACTCCTGGATTGCCAAGCAAAGGCAATTGCCTAGAGATGTGGTGATTTATTTTACAGATAAAGAAATTAGGAATAATATCGTGCAAAATTCCTTCAATTCTAATTTGCAATTGTATGGAAGAAAGATTTGGATTTACAAGGAACTCCCACCTAAGATATTAATGGAAAGGAAGAAATTTGGTTTTCTGGTGAATGAGTTAAAAAAGAGAAATATCCCATTTAGGTGGGACGCCCCAGTTGGTATTATATTCAGATATCAAGGAGAAAGGTACCAGCTAAATACTGTTGAAAGAGCGGAAGAATTTTATCAAAATAGGTTGAAAATGAACTTAACATCTTCAGGTATAATACAGGATAAGCAGAAGGAGCTGGAAATAAAGGTAAAATATCGAATTATAGAGACTGTACCAGATAAATTGCCTTTGGATTTATCGGACACCCCAGGTGGACTATCTACAAATTTGAGAGAAGTGGCATCTAACCTTAATGTGATGACTTATCAAGGCAAGGACAAGCATGGAAACCAATTAGGGGATATACAAGGGATAAAAAAGAAATATGAGACACAAAAACAAAACCAACAAGACCAATCTACAAAGCAGAATGAAAACCGACCAGATGATACACAATTTGTAGAAAGGAAACCAGGATGGAAACCAAACCCACAAAAAGAAAGGAAAAAAAGAAATAGGTTGCATAAAAATAGAAATTTCTAAATCAAGCAACAGTGAAGCCAGTGACTTTAAAATATGAATGATTATGTGTAAACATAGAAGAGGCGACGTATTGGTTAATATCATCCTGAGGATTGTGGCAGATCTCTGCATGGCCGTAATCTGGGGACGTGAAAAGAGCCTTAAACTGATGGATTTGAATTATCCACTTTGGAATTTCTTTTTGTGTTGATAAACATATTATAATTATCTTGAATCACAAGGCAAGAGAATTATGCTGGGGCATGCAGAAGATCGGGTTGTTACCCACTACGATGATGGGAATCAATAATCCTGATGAAACCCACAATTATTACTATATGGAATATAATTATAATGTCACTCGGGTGGTTGTTTTTACTTTTATACATATAAGAAGATATTTACTACTGATGGGGGCAGATATGATTGAAGAACCTGAATAAACTGTTGCACCAGCAAGCTATGTTACCCTATTATGGATGTTGGTTCTACCAATCTAGTGGAAAGACCTCAAAGAAGATATTATATGGACTATAAATTTAAAGTCATTGTCTTTTCTTTTTTTTATTTAGATATAATGGAATATATAGACATATATTTTTAAGTAGTGTGGGCAGTGAATCAAAGATATTAAGAATTGTTGTGTATGGTAATTTTGCATGATAGTGGGTGAATAAACTAGTTAGTAGATTGATTAGTCTAAGAAAAGGGATTTTTAAGTGATATATTTAGGGGAGTGGTGGAAATGGATAGAGTGGAATAAATGTTAAACTAGATTTTATGGGGAAGGCCGCTTTGAAATGTTATAGTAATACATATAGAAGATTAAATGTTAAAGTAGGACTTATCGTATAGTTTTAAAGTGGAAGGTGGTCTTGAATTGTTGTAATAATATATAGATACAAGCTTGGGAGAGGAGAAAAAGGGCAGATTATTGCCAAATTGGGAGTTATGATACTATTATGCTAAATTAGAAGTTATTCTATAATGTTATAGTATAATGTCTTTTTTTTTCTTTCTTTTCTCTTTTCTGAAATGTATGGATAAAGGGGGATGTCATAATATTAATAATATTTTTAGTAAGTAAAGGTCAATATTTAGAGGAGGGAGTAAGTAATCTGTTATGAATTAGGTTTTTTTTTTTGTTTCGAAGAAGTCACAGGGGGGGATGGGTGGGGAGGGGGGGTTAGGGAGGGGGAGGGAGAGAGAAAAAAAAAGGGGGGGAAATTTGTATTTGAAAACTTTTCCAATTAAAAAAAAAAGAAAAAAAAAGAAAAGAAGGACTAGGGGAGACATGGTAGCAGTGTACCAATATCTCAGGGGCTGCCACAAAAAAGAGGGAGTCAAGCTATTCTCCAAAGCACCTGAGGGCAGGACGAGAAGCAATGAGTGGAAACTAATCAAGGAAAGAAGCAACCTAGAACTAAGGAGAAATTTCCATTAAGATCCCCAAAAGTAAATATATGAAATAAGGTCCATCTTAACCCGCCAATTGTTGATTTACAGCCTGTAGGAACCCATTTGTAAAAAAAGAAACGTTGTGTACATAAGAAAAGTGGTGTCTTCCGTTAATTCCTCACTTTTCTTCCTGCAATTTCACTATAACCTCGCAATTCTGAAATTGCCAGACTTTGGGCTGTTGGTCTGAGCTCTGAGCTTGGCAATTCGGTTGCAAACATGTTGTCACCATTCGAGGAGACATCGTCAGTGTGCTTTGAATTGTGCTCATCTGTTAGATGACTGGCCTTTAAATACCTTTTTATGTGAAAGGTATTTTTATTACGCCAGACTTGTCTAAGGGTAAAGTTTTCCATGCAACGTTTTTCTGCACAGAAGTAATCCTTCCATCAGAACTAATCCTTTCATCCCCCTCCATCCACCATCGAGCCAGAACTGATGAAGCTTCTTGGATGAGAAGCAAGACATCTTCTTCTTCCTCAAGGGAAAAAATAAAGTCCAGTTGCCTTTTGAAAAAGCAGTTTTGAGACAACCATGACCTGGATGACTGAGAATCTTCATAAACATTTTCTGCACAGATTTCTTATTTAGCATCCTTGCCCAGACAGTCTAGCTTCCATTCTAATCCAAAAAGCATTACAAGTGGTCTCCAGCCAGAATAGAATAAAAGAATAGAATAGAATAGAATAGAATAGAATAGAATAGAATAGAATAGAATAGAATAGAATAGAATAGGCCAAGTGTGATTGGACACACAAGGAATTTATCTTGGTGCATATGCTCTCAGTGTACATAAAAGATACATTTATCAAGAATCATAAGGTACAACACTTAATGATAGTCATAGGGAACAAATAAGCAATCAAATCATATTAGGAAACAGTCAATATAAATTGTAAGGATACCAGCAACAAGGTTACAGTTATACAGTCATAAGTGGGAGGAGATGGGTGATAGGAACAATGAGAAGATTAATAGTAGTGCAGACTTAGTAAATAGTTTGACAGTGTTGAGGGAATTATTTGTTTAGCAGAGTGATGGTAGAGAAATGATACCCGTTCCATTTTAATGTATCACAACAATGTTGCATCAAATTGAATGTGAGCCTCCACCAAATTAATGTTCGGTTCTTTCTCGTAGAAGGGGAAAAAATGCCTCCGAACTATAAAGTTTCCCACAGCTGTCCATCTGGAATACCAGAACTGCACGAGCATCCAGATGTATAAACCCCGTTACTGTGGCATCTGCAATGATGGACGATGCTGCACGCCACACATGACCAAAACAATCCAGGTGGAATTTCTTTGCCCTCAAGGCAACACCATCCAACATCCGGTGATGTCCATTATTAGCTGTGTGTGTCACAAGAACTGTCCTCAGAATAGCAACGCTTTTGTGCGAAAGCTCAGTTGAATGAGCCGCTCCAAAAATCACCAGACTAGCCTTCTGATGCTTTAATGTAACATGTATCTTCTCTCTTTTGGGGGGAGGGCGGAAGGGTCAGACGCTTTGATTCCCGAATCCCATCTGTCTATCATTTGATTTCTAGATAACCCAGTTCAGTTCCTGTGGAATTTTTTTTTTTTTTTTTTGAAATTGTGCTTGCTTCAAACAATGTTGCCTCATTAAAATATTATCACTTGGGAAATGTGCAACTTTTCTTTCTTAGCGGTTTTTCCTTTCTTGGCTACCTGCAGGGGTGAAATCCAGCAGGTTCTGATAGGTTCTGGAGAACCGGTAGTGGAAATTTTGAGCAGTTCGGAGAACCGGCAAATACTACCTCTGGCTGATCCCAGAGTGGGGTGGGAATGGAGATTTTGCAATATCCTTTCCCTGAAGTGGGGTGGGAATGGAGATTTTGCAGTATCCTTCCCCTGCCACGCCCACCAAGCCATGCCCATGCCCACACACACCAAGCCACACCCACAGAACCGGTAGTAAAAAAAATTGGATTTCACCACTGGCTACATGTACTACCCTGTCATAAATCACATTCCCTAGACTAATTGTTTGAATTTAAGGGGTGAAAGATTTTTGTAATCTAGAATAGTAGTGGCCAAAATTGTGGAAACCTTTTGGGAAAAGTGTATTTTTGAAGTTTGATGGCTAATAACACCACTTTTTTGGGGAGTTTCAAGACAATCATATTCCACTGTTGGAGTGGCCTGGGAATAGCCTAGACCTTAACCCAATTGAAAATCTATGGAGCCGACTAAAGAAACTTGTTAGTCAGAAGCGACCCAGCAATAAAACCCAGTTAATAGAAGCAATCATTCAATCTTGGTTTCACATTATAACAGCTGCAGAACTAAAAGACTGGGTTCACTCCATGGGAAGACGTTGTAAGGCCATAATTCATACTAAGGGTTACCCAACTTAGTATTAACTGACATGGTGATAATTTTTGTATATCTCGTTTTTTTTCTATAGTGATAGTTTTTGTATATCTCGTTTTTTCTACGTGTTTCACTTTTCTTCTTTATACTGTAACTGCTATTCTAATAGCAAATCCTTCATAAAAGTTATCGTATTACATTCTCGATTAAATTATCTTTCCATTGATATATAATTTTATGGTACTACTCCAAAAAAAAAAGTGATGTTATTAGCTAGTTTTAGAAAATACACTTTTCCCAAAAACTTTTCCACAAAAAGAGCCTTGATGGTACAGTGGTTAATGCACCCTGTTATTAACACAGCTGCCTGCAATTTCTGCTGGTTCGAATCTCTCCAAGGCTCAAGGTTGACTCAGCCTTCCATCCTTTCTAAGGTAGGTGAAATGAGGACCCAGTTTGTGGGGGCAATAAGCTGACTTTGTATAAAAAAAAATATACAAAAGAATGAAGGCTATTGCTTAACACATTGTAAGCCGCCCTGAGTCTCCGGAGAAGGGCGGCATATAAATCAAATTAAAAAAAAAAAAAAAAAAAAAAATTTTGGCCACTACTGTATGTTTTCTTGCTTGATGTTTATTACAGCCAGGAATTGGGCATATCAGAGTTGAAATCCTCACTACCAACAAGAAAAGTGTTACTTGTGTCAGCCACAAAAACACACGGAGTGCAAAATTCTTTGCTCATTTTTCTCCCACAAATTAAAATATTCCTCTCTATTTTTGTCCCTTCTTTTGCCAATCTTTTCCTGAAGTTTGTGTTTTCTTCTTTGTCTCATCTTGGTTTCAGCAGATGCTAAGTCTTGATTTTGGCAAATGGTCCCAGAAGCAGATCTCCCCAACCTGGTGCCTACGGATGCATGGATTTTGCTTCCCTAAATGGACAAATATGGCAACATCCATGTTGGGGAAGGGACATGTCTTCAGCAACTGGGAATGTTTTTATTACCACTGGTAGACTTTAAAGTCACTGGTGGGGTGATGCCATACATTTATTTAATCCCTCCTTGGAATTCAACCAATATTTTTTCTATAGGAGGATATAAATAGTTCAAAAGAAACAGACCCAGCGAAAAAGGAAGTGGAATTGCATTGTATGTAAGAAATCACTACACCTCTACAGCAATATGTAATACCAGAGACGAAAGCCCTCTTGAATGCATTTGAGTAAATATTGGAGGAAAAAGAAATGACATTCCTATAGAATCCCACCCAATCAAGCAGAGAAAATAGATGAACTTGCTGTTAATCAGTTAGCTAAGGTGTGCGGAAAATACACCACTGCAGTGATGGGGGGCTTTAACTACCCTGACTTGATACAGTTTTCCAATACTTGAGGGGCAGCCGCAGAGAAGAGAGGGTTGACTTACTCTCCAAAGCACCTGAGGGCACGACAAGAAGTATTTATTATTTTATTTTATTTTATTTTATTTTATTTTATTTTATTTTATTTTATTTTATTTTATTTTATTTTATTTTATTTTATTTTATTTCTATACCGCCCTTCTCCTGAAGGACTCAGGGCGGTGTACAGCCTGATTAAAAACACAAAGACAGACAAAATTTAAAAATAATTAAAATTATTAAATAATTGGCTCAATTATAAAACCCCCAAATTTAAAACCGCACATTTAAAACCAATTAAAATCTTTACATTGATAGCCCGGCCTGCCGGAACAACAAGGTTTTGAAGGCACAGCGAAATACACGGAGATCGGAGATCTTACGCATTTCTGGGGGCAGTTCATTCCACAGGGCAGTGGCTCCCACAGAGAAGGCCCTCCCCCTGGGTGTCGCCAGCCGACATAATTTGGCCGATGGCATCCTGAGGAGACCCTCTCTGTGGGAGCGGACTGGCCAGTGGGAGGCTACTGGTGGCAGAAGACGGTCTCGAAGGTACCCAGGTCCAATGCCATGGAGCGCTTGTTAAACTTGTTAAAGAGAAAGATCCTACCTGCAACTAAGGAAAAATTTCCTGACAGTGAAAGCAATTAACAAATGGAACAGCTTTCTTCCCAGAGTCGTAGGTGCTCCATCACTAGAGGTTTTCAAGAAAAGATTGGACATCCATTTGTCCAGGATGGTATAAGGCTGTGATGGCGAACCTATGACACACATGCCAAAGGTGGCATGGAGCACCCCATCTGATGTGATGGCACGTGAGCCGTCGCCCCAGTTCAGTTCTGCGTATGCACACACGCCTCCTGCCAGCCAGCTGGTCTTCAGGTCTCTGCCACTGGGGGCGTGGGGCGTGTGGGGGGCAGTGCGTGGATGCATGGGGGGTGGGGTGCACATGGGTGGGGCGCATGTGGGGGGCTGTGCAGGCATGAATGGGCGAGGCTCGTGCAGGAGGTCATGTACGCATGCATGGGGTGGGGCGCATGCTCTGGTTCCGCACATTTTATTTATTTATTTATTTATTTATTGTCATATTTATATGCCGCCCTTCTCCCGAGGGATCGGGGCATCTCACAGAATAAAACAACCCAACAATAAATAGAATTAAAATATTAAAATCCGATTTAAAACCCCAAATGCCCCAAATTAAAATGCATGGAATTTGCTGAAAGAGCCATGTCTTTAGGTCGGTGCGGAAGATGCGGAGGTCGGGGGCTGTCCAGAGCCCAGTGGGTAAACCATTCCAGAAGGTCAGTGCGACCACAGAGAACGCCCTCATCCTGGGGGCCGCCAGCCGACACTGTCTGGCCGATGGGATCCGGAGGAGGGCAGTCCTATGTGAGCGCACTGGGCGGTGGGAGGCCAGTACGAGGTAGTTCTGCAATGTATGGCTAACATACATTGCATTTTGGGAGTTTGGGCGCACACTTATGCTTTGAGCACTTGATCCGGAAAAGGTTAGCCATTACTGGTGTAAGGTCTCCTGCCTTGGGCAGGAGATTGAAATAGAAGACCTCCAAGGTTCCTTCCAGCTCTTTAAATGTTACACAGAATTATGCATCTTTTAGAGACACCACAAAGATGACATACTGAGCTTGCCTTATACAAAGGTGAAGATAAAGTTGTAAATATGGAGACTGCCAAGAGGTCATTGGAAATTCGGGTTTAATAGACCCAAGATATTTCAGTTGTCTTGGTGGGTTGACACTCCATTTTCTACAGTCAGGCTTAGTATTCAGTTTATGTACAATCTATCAAAGACCAGCTGACTTTTGTGCTAAGGGGAAAAGCAAACAGTGTAAACAACTCAAGAAGGCCTGTGCTTTTTTAGAAACAGCAAATGTAAATAGAAAGCATACGTCGTATAACCCCCTTTTCCCCCCTGTGAATGTTGGTATTGCTAAAGAAAACCTCTCGACAGAAGATATAAAGCAACCGGCCAGGAGAAAGTTTGACCATTCTTGAGCTATAAAGCAGGTTAAAAGAATATTTTATTTGGGATTATATGTTGCTAATAAAGTTAGGAATGAACCCTATAATCGTGTTATTAAGTCTAGTTAGTATATTCCATCTACAAACGTTTCTGATAGTGTGATTATGCAACCTTGCAAAGAAATTTAAAAGATTCCAAATCCTGGGAGTTACCGTACATGTGAGAATGCAGCCAACGTCCACAATTTCATATTCAGACCAAAAAGAGGATTTTTTTAAAAAAAAGGTACACATACATTTTGTTTTCTTTATTTTGGAGGACAGTGACTGCCATCTACTGGTGGTGCTCCTGCTTTATTGCTAATCCTTAATCTAGGCTAGATTCTAGACCAGGGGTGTCAAACTCGATTTCATCGAGGATCGCTTCAGGGTTGTGTTTGACCTCAGGGAGCCAGGGTGGGCGTGGCCAGGGTGGGCGTGGCCCTCCCACATCATGTCGGGGTGCCTGTGGTGGCCCAAGTGCTCTGCCAGCGAAAACAGGCTCCCGAGCTCCGTTTCTGGCTGCAACGGCTCCTGCAACTCTCTGCCAGTGAAAATGGAACTGTGGGAGCCCTCCCAAGCTCCGTTTTCACTGGCAGAGGGCACTGGCACTGGCACAGGGCAGAGGCACTGCAGGCCGACCCCTCACTATTTCCAGGGTGGTGCAAGCCAGATCTAAGCACCCTGCAGGCCGGATCCAGCTCCTGCCCTTGAGTTTGACACCCCTGTCCTAGACAATCAAGGGAGAAATTGACCAAAGGTAAGGTGACCAGATTTTAACATTGGTAAAGAGGGACATTGTGGGCGTGGCTTATTTTGTGGGCGTGGCTAGCTGGTCATGTGACTGGGTGGGCGTGGCTAGCTGGTCATGTGACCGGGTGGCCATGGCTATGTCTATAGGGTAAGGTGAACAGATTTTAACATTGGTAAGAAGGACACCATTGTGGGCGTGGCTTATTGTGTGGGCATGGCTTGGAGGCCATGTGACTGGGTGGGCGTGGCTACCTGGTCATGTGACCGGGTGGCCATGGCTATGTGTATAGGGACTACTCAGAGGGCTGAAAAGTCATTTCTGACAGGTCCTCACACTTTTGACTGGTCCTCACACTTATGACCATGCTCACATTTATGCCCGTGCAGCATTCTTAACAACATGTCACTCATTTCACAACTGCTTCTCTTCAACAAGGTGACAAGATAGGGCAAAAATGTAAAATGTGAGGACAGTCGTAAGTTCGAGGACTGGTCAAAAGTGTGAGGACCAGTCAAAAATAACTTTTTCAGCCCTCTGAGTAGTCCATATGCACAAAAGGACTAACCAGAGGGCTGAAAAAAGTCATTTCTGACAGGTCCTCGCACTTTTGACTGGTCCTCACACTTATGACCATCCTCACATTTATGCCTGTGCAGCATTCTTAACAACCATGTCACTCATTTCACAACTGCTTCTCTTCAACATGGTGACAAGATAGGGCAAAAATGTAAAATGTGAGGACAGTCATAAGTTCGAGGACTGGTCAAAAGTGTGAGGACCAGTCAAAAATAACTTTTTCAGCCCTCTGAGTAGTCCATATGCACAAAAGGACTAACCAGAGAGCTGAAAAAAGTCATTTCTGACAGGTCCTCGCACTTTTGACTGGTCCTCACACTTATGACCATCCTCACATTTATGCCCGTGCAGCATTCTTAACAACCATGTCACTCATTTCACAACTGCTTCTCTTCAACATGGTGACAAGATAGGGCAAAAATGTAAAATGTGAGGACAGTCGTAAGTTCGAGGACTGGTCAAAAGTGTGAGGACCAGTCAAAAATAACTTTTTCAGCCTCTGAGTAGTCCATATGCATTAAAGGATTACAGCAATAGAGAGGGATGAAGGAATGGAAATTAGAGTAGGAGTGAGGGTAAGAGAGGGAGGAAGAGAGGAGGAGAAGGAGAAAGAAAGAGGAAGTAGGGAGGAGAAAAAGAGGGTGGGGGGAAGAGAAAGTAAGAAGGAAAGAAAAGAGAGAGGTGGTAGGTTTGAGGAGAAAGATTGCTGTACAATAAAAAAGATGAAAGGGAAGAAAGCCAACCCCAAGCAAATATAAAGATATTAAGATAAAGAATGAATTGTTAAACTTTAAAGAATAAAAGAGAACAAATATGAATAAATAGCAATAATTAGAAACACACATACAAACATACAATGTATTTTCTTTGAACAGAATATTTGGCTGGTTCACAAATTTAAACAGCGTTTAGTCATTTCAATTAAATTTACAATTTCTATATTTCCTTTTTGCCATATTTATTCCTCATCTATTTTTTAAAAAAACCAATATTACCCTTCATCCTCATCTCTAATCTTAATCAAATTCAATTTTTCCCTTCTATTCTATATTATACCCCTTCCCATTGTCATCTATTTTTATATCCATCTTCACATTGTTTAATTATGTAATTATGTAATACAGTTGTTTAATACAAATTCAACATTTTAATATAAATCAATTAGTTATAAAACTATCTTTTTTGTATATTAATCAATATGAACATGAATATTCCAATTATTTCCATGCAATCCAATTTCTTACAAATCAATTAATTATATTTACCAATAATAATAAACCAAATAATTTCTCCCATATATTCCTCCGAACCACAACTTAACCATTTCTGCTTTCAACACAATATACAATTAATAGTATCTCAATTATTACAATTCCCTAGTTAAATACAGCTTTTTTTCCTTTGTGTTTTAAAATCTTGAACTCTCCTCCTAAATTTCCCATTGTTTGCAGTTTTTCACCTACCTTTTTTGGGGAGGAAAAATAAAAATAAAAATAAATCTCTCTCTGCCTCATTTTGTCACGCTGCACCAAAGACCCTGGTTTCGTTTTCGTTTCTGAAGCTTAGCTAGGGGAAAAAAAAAACTGCTTTACACTGATTGCCTGTAGGGCGGCCCTTTGAAGCCCCGGGCAAGAGTTTAAACAGTTTTTTTTTCTTCTAGCCATCAGCTGGGGCTCAAGAAAAATCGGGACTTTTTTGAAACGCCGCGGGACGCGGGACAAATTGCTCAAAAGCGGGACTGTCCCGCCAAAAGCGGGACGTCTGGTCACCTTAACCAAAGGCCTTCAACAAATCTATTGCTGTATAATCCTTGTCTTTTGAGTGAAAACCTTCAATCATACACCAAACAGATGGAGCCACAATAAAGAAGCAGGCAGAGCCGGTTCAGAAACACTCTGCGTTGAATTAACATGATTACTTGCCCCATACTGAATAATTTTCCTCTAAATAATAAAAAGAAGGGTCAATTTTTATTGAGTTTTTGGGATGGTATTTTGAGCTTTGGCATCCCTCCCACTAGTTCTTGAGTAGCTTATGAGCCGTTTCTTCCAATTCCTGCTAGCATTTATAGCAGGGAAGTCTTTATTTCAGCAGATGGCAGCACCTGACAGACCTTATTCAGACTTGAAAAGTAGGGTCTATGGAGATTCTCAGTCATCCAGGTCATGGTTGACTCAAAGGTGCTTTTCAAAAGGCAATTGGGCTGTGTGTGTTGTTGTTGTTTTTCTTGAGGAAGACATTTTGCTTTTCATCCAAGAAGCTTCCTCAGTTCTGACTGAATGGTTGGGGGATAGATACTCCTTTGGAATCATCTGCTTGTTAGCACTCTCTCTGAGAGCTGTTGAGGCCACAAAGTGATTTATCTGGCAACTCCGAGTCACCTGAATCAGAGTGCAATAGGTGTGGAACCTTTTTGGAACTGCTGAAAGGACTACAGTAGTGGCCAAAATTGTGGAAACCTTTTAGGAAAAGTGTATTTTCTAAAACTAGCTAATAACACTACTTGTTTTTGTAGTACTACCATAAC
The DNA here is from genome assembly GCF_029215685.1 of Pituophis catenifer annectens. NCBI lineage: Eukaryota > Metazoa > Chordata > Lepidosauria > Squamata > Colubridae > Pituophis > Pituophis catenifer. Next base: position 17,623,762 of record NW_027256883.1, on the reverse strand, counting down.
ATTATAGATCCGTGATGGCGAACCTATGGCACGCGTGCCACAAGTGGCACGCTTAGCCATATCAGTGGGCACTCGAGCTCAGCTCCGGCGCGCATGCATGTGCTGGCCAGCTGATTTTCGGAGCTTCTGGGCCCACCAGAAGTAGGGAAACAGGCTGTTTCCTGCCTCTGGAGGGCCTCAGGGGTTGGTGGGGAAGGCCTGTTTTTTGCTGTCCCCAGCCTCCAGAGCCTCTCTAGGAGTCTGGGAAGGGCAAAAACGGCCTTCCTCACCTCCCTGGAGGTCCTCCGGAGGCTGAAAACGGCCCGTTTGCCAAGTTGGCAAATGCGGGGGCGGGGCGCATAGAATTATTGGTGTGGGAACACGCGCATGACCCCACCCCCTGCCCGGCATACGATGGCAAAAAGGTTAGTCATCCCTGTTATATATAGATCAATAGAAAGATAATTTAATTGAGAATGTAATGCAATAACTTTTATGAAGGATTTGCTATTAGAATAGCAGTTACAGTGTAAAGAAGAAAAGTGGAACACGTAGAAAAAATGAGATAAAAAAAATTATCACCATAGAAAAAACAAGATATACAAAAATGATCACCATGTCAGTTATTACTTAGTAGGGTAACCTTTAGCATGAATTACGGTCTTACAACGTCTTCCCACGGAGTGAACCAAGTCTTTTAGTTTTCTGCAGCTGTTATAATGTGAAATCAAGATTGAACGGTTGCTTCTATTAACTGGGTTTTATTGCTGGGTCGCTTCTGACTAACAAGTTGGATCCATAGATTTTCAATTGGGTTAAGCAGCAGTGGAATAGGATTATCTGTAAACTCAAAAAAAAATTAAAAAAAATGGTGTTATTAGCCATCAAACCCCAAAAATACACTTTTCCCACAATTTTGGCCACTACTGTATGTTGTAAACAGGAGATAGGTAGTGTTATATTCCTCCGCCTCTGTTGAGAGAGAGCTGCTTAATTTTAACACAGATAGTGTCTTTTACCCCTCTTTCAAACCAATGGTCCTCTCTATCCAATCAGACCTGTTTAATGTTTGGGTGGGAACAGTGGTGGGTTCCTCCCGGTTCGGTCCGGTTCGGCCGAGCCGGTAGCGGTGACGATATGACGTCACCGAACCGGTTCTTTCTCCCCGTCCTCCCCCCCACCCACGTTATTCTTACCTTTTATTTGGTCCCACCCCCAATCTATTGCTGCCTCCTGAGTCCCAGCTGATGACTAGAGGGGAAAAAACCTGTTTAAACTCTTGCCGCGGGGCTTCAAAGGGCCGTCCTACAGCTGATCAGTGTTAAAAGCAAACAAATGGGTCGTAAGTGTGAGGACTGGTCATAAGTACGAGGACCTTCCAGAAATGACTCTGACCAGCTAGCCATGCCCACCTAGTCACATGACCTCCAAGCCACACCCACAAAATAAGCCACGCCCACAGAACCGGTAGTAAAAAAATTTAGACACCCCCCTCCCCCCCCCGGGTGGGAAGCTCAGAAGTAGATTTTGCCAGGTTGCCCCAACTGAATGCAAGCCCTACGGTTATTTTGAGTTTTACCCTAGCCAGCATGACCAAGGACAAAAGTGAAAATGATAACTCATAACTTTTGAAGGCATGAGTGCATATGGTCTCCACAATTTAGGTAAGTCTCCCATGATTTGTGTCATGGTTTTTACAGACCAGGAGAAAGGAAAATTAGTCCAAAGGAACCTTTATTTTAGGCACTGAGTGGTTTTCTAACAGCTCCCTCTTTTCCGTCTTGGTTTTAAATAGAAAACTTGACACTTAGAATCCTACACACAATCTGCTGTGTAAGATTTTGTATCTGAGATTGTGAACATGGTGCTTCTGAGCACCAGGGCATCTGTAGATAATTTTCTTGAAGTCCACAGTTTCTTGTTCCACTGAATTTTCTTATTCCTATTTTCTTTTTAGATGCTAATTTCATAAAGCAGATTTTAAATAGGGGAGCTGTCTTAAGTGCAAAGCAAAATGCCAATCTTTAGAGGTAGTTTATCTGTCCAAGAATAACTGAAGTGTAACTATTCGCTGCTTCATCTTTGACTTTTTCTAAAAGGTTGGACTTGCTTGCAGATATATAGTTTGTTCTGCAGGAGGAAATCAAACATCACAAGCATTGCACAGTCCTGACTTTTCAGCTCTATATGTTTATGGAGATTCTTGTCAGGGCGTTGATTAATCCCATTCTGCTTTTGGGATAATCGCACCTGATTACGAGGGGCGGATCGAGACCTTTCCTTGCAAGTATACTTTAAGAAAACAAAACCCGAAGATATTTTCTAAGAAAACTCATTTATTTGTTATAAAGAAAATAAAACACCTAACTGATCTAATAAGTTACATTTTGAATAAGTTCGTGCTGGCTATTTCTCAGCCGGACTTTCTGGCAAGAGAACAAAAGAAAGTGTGAAGTCGAAGAAAGGAATGCGAATACACGTAATATCAGTTACTGATAACAAAAGTTGGCAAGCTACGGAAAGTCTGACAGTCCAGAAATAATGAGCTCAGCTGGTAAACACAAAAATGCAGTGACAATTCTCAGTCATCCAGGTCATAGTTGTCGTTTCGCTTCTCATCCAAGAATCTTCTTCAGCTCTGAAGATGCTTCATCTATCTCCAATCTATAACACAGTTGTAGATTGGAACTTTCAACAGTTCCAAGAAGGCTCCACACCAATTTGCACAACTCAGGTGACCCTGATGACACAGATAAGCCTCCAAGTGACCTTAACAATCCACTCAAAGAATGCAGATGTCCATATGTCTGTAAGGAGTATAAATCCTTCCATTCCCCACCATCCAGTCAGAGCTGAAGAAGCTTCTTGGATGAGAAGCGAAACGTCTTCAAAGAAAAACCAGAAAGTCCAGTTGTCTCTTAAAAAAAAAAAGCACCTTGGGACATTTTCAGCTCTACTTTTGTTTCTTAAGGTACTGTTGGAAGAAATATCCTTTTGGATTCATTTCCAAGTGGGGAAAAAGACACTGGATTCATGGAAGTTGCTTGGAAAGAAGGTTTATTGATGAAATTCACATACAACAGTAATGGAGCCCTCCCATTATGGTCATAAGTCACGACAGTCATAAAGCAGGGCATCCACATGATCAACCTGACCTTTTTTGTGATGGTGGTTAAGCAAACCAATTGTTGCTAGGGTTATTTTTTTTTTTGCCAAAAACTGGAAGTAAATGCTGGTTTTTGTAAAAAATAAAAATAAAAAATGAAACACAGTTATATGACCATGGGATCTTGCAAATGGCCATCAATGCAGGTGTCTTGCTGAGCACCTCAAATGTGGTCAGGTGATGGCAGGGGGGCATTGAAACTTCAGAACTGGATCCTAAGTATCCATGGAGAGGTAGGTACGTCATAACTTTGAACAGTCACTAAGTGACCATTCGTAAGGTAAGGACTACCTGTGCTCTCTTTGTTTTCTCTCTTGAGGACTTTAGATCCAAAAACGCAGTGAGAAAGATGTCCTTCATCTACTACTTTCCTAATCTAAATTAATCCCAACAACTACAATAGTGACACTGTGAGTTTCCAGGAGAAAGAGGGAGAAAAGTAGGCAACAGCTTAAGCACGAATCTGCCCAGCTACAACCAGTGGTGGGTTCTTCCCGGTTCCTCCTGGTTCCGCCGAGCCGGTAGCGGTGACAATATGACGTCACCGAACTGGTTCTGCCCCCCCACTCCCCCGCCCCCCCCACGTTATTCTTACCTTTTATTTGGCCCCACCCCCAATCTATTGCTGCCTTCTGAGTCCCAGCTGATGGGCTAGAAGGAAACAAACTGTTTAAACTCTTGCTGCGGGGCTTCAAAGGGCCGCCCTACAGCTGATCAGTGGTAAAAGGCAGTTTGGTGGTAGACCGGTGCCTGCAAAAATACATGAGTAGACCGGTGTCTGCAAAAATAAATGGGTAGACCAGTGTCTGCAAAAATAAATGAGTAGACCGGTACAGCTCTGCAAGCAGTTAAAAGCCTGGTAGACCAGTACCTCTGCTAAATCCTAAAGAATTGTCACATGACCATCAAGCCACGCCCACAAAATAAGCCACGCCCACAGAACCTGTAGTAAAAAAAATTAGAATCCACCCCTGGCTACGACGGTAACCTTTAGCAAGGAAGTAGCAGCTTTAAGTGTCACATTAACTTTAATGGATGGAGTTCTTAAGGCAGCAATGTCTCTTTATAGACAGAAGCCTGGAGAAGATTGGGTTGCTTTAATGAGCAACAGTAAGATGTGGTGCTCATGAACATCCCACAGCCCTCCTTCCAGATCATTTGCAAAGCATGCTGGCTCTGTCATAATAAAGCTCAGATTCTCTCCTATCAAAAATTACAATTCGATAGTAAATTTTGCAGTTCCCTGGGCACTGCACCCAGGAGATATAGGATTACAGGTTCTGAACTTCTGTCCTACGTGAGACAAGGGGGAAAAAAATCTATCTTGTGATTAATTGGCAAACGTCCCATATATTCCATGAAATATGGAACCTGGTATCCGAAAACTCATGCAGCAGATATTGGAAGGAACTACCCATCTGACTGTTTCAAGAAGATTAATTGCTCCAGAACTGGCCTCGCTATCTCTTTTGTCTCTAAATGGAAACAGCAATCTAATTTTGCAGAAGTCTCCCTCCCAGCAGCTCTTTCATCTTAAATCCCAGTGTACAACTTCTCTCCCCCCCCGCTTCCCGCTGCCTTCAGCTTCTTCTGAAGGATCGATTAATAAATCCAACCGACCACCTGTGAAGAGTTAGGTGAAGAAGAAGAAGAAGAAGAAGAAGAAAGCCATTGTCCAGCCAGCCGAGCCAAACTGCAGCCACGTACCATTATTTTTCCAGATGGCCTGTGTACAAAAGGCCCATAATTGATCTCTGTTCCACCAAGGGAAAAGCCGGAGATTTAACTTCTGAAGATCAAAAGCTGTTTTCAGACCTAGGCAAGGCTGCTTCTGGAAAATCCATCAGCATTATTTTTAGAGCAAGGCTTAGACAGGGTAGTGGGTGAGCAAGCGACTGGAGGCTGTGCCAAGACCATGAAGAGACAGACGGGCTTTGAAAATGGGAATCTGTGCTAGTCTTCAAAGTGGAGCATAGCTGTTGCTGCTGCTGCTGGCACCCGTCAGCAGCACTTCCAGTCCTGTTTGTGAGAATTACCCTCTCCGGAACGGTGGCCAGCCAAGGTTTAATAAACCTTCGACAGTCCATTCCATATTCTTAAGGATTTGCACTAGCAACCTATAAAATAATAGAAGAAGCTGATTAACGTAACTGCAGACGTCCCTCATTAGGGACAGGTCATGCTGCCTGTAGGAGTAGAAGCAGGGGTGGGCTTCAAAAATGTTAGCAAGGGGTTCTCTGCCCAGTTGCTGGGTGGGCATGGCCATGGTGGGCGTGGCCTAGTTGGCCTCCTGCACCACAGTGGGGGCGGGGACGTTTTTGCCCTCCCTGGGCTCCGGAGGCTTTCCTCAAGCCTCCGGGAGGGTGAAAACGGCCTCCTCAGGCTCCGGAAGCCCTCTGGAGGCCAGAAACAGGCCTGTTTCTGGCCTTCCCAAACTTCCAGTAGACCTGTTTTTCACCCTCCCTGAGCCTCCATGCACGCCCTGCACTTACCTGCATCCAAAATGGGCCTCATGGGGACTCCTGATAGGGGAGGGGAAGGGTGGGCAAGGCCATCCAGGAGTGGGATTTGGGGGTTCTCAGATCTGCACAGATGTCAGGTTTCAATGTCGTCTCAAATAAAATAAATTGCATTTCCAAACAAATAGTCTTTGAAGAAAACTTTCATTTTATTAAGCACGACCTGTCCCCGATTGTGGCGTAGCCAATACTGACTTCCTGACCCCAAACCTTCCCTTTCCATTCCCCAATTCTCTGCGTCTCATTGGCCCTCTTCCCAGATCACTCTCCCCATATCTACTACTTCAGCTCCCAGGAATGTCCCCCCTCCCATCTCATCTCCTAGGGGATATTATCTTCAGGGAAAATAAGTAGGTGAGAAGTCAAGCGTCCTCTTGCCAGCTGCCCCCTCTTCTCCTTCTTATGTCAGCACTAGAGTAAATGCAGGTTGAAGTGCTGACAACAGAATCTTAGCTAGAGGTTCTCCCAAACCCCTGCGAACCCCCAGCAGCCCACCCCTGAGTAGAAGCCATATGTTCTCAAAAAGCCATTGCTGGGACTATTATAACTTTTCCTAGGAAATGAAGTTGTAACTCTGTGACTCTAAATTTCATACCCTAAGATTTTGGTTTAGACTTGACGAAAGAGGCTTGGCCAAGTTAAGAGATTTCAGTAGATGTAGGAGAACCTGTTGAATATATAAAATATTTATTCATGCATTTACGACATGCACACTAGACTACTGAAGTACATTGAAGATGTGGGACTGCCCTTGAAGTTGGGGCAAACTACAACTGGTGCTTGCATGGGTAGTCAAAATTGGGAGGGATGGGCAGCATAGTGAGCATAAGGTAAAGGTTCCCCTCGCACATATGTGCTAGTCATTCCTGACTCTAGGGGGCGGTGGTCATCTCCGTTTCAAAGCCGAAGAGCCAGCGCTGTCCGAAGACGCCTCTGTGGTCATGTGGCCAGCATGACTAAATGTCAAAGGCACACGGAACGCTGTTACCTTCCTGCCAAAGGTGGTCCCTATTTTTCTACATGCTTTCTAACTGCTAGGTTGGCAGAAGGGTTAGGGTTACTGAGCATACTAATAGAATATTAGGGTTGAACTGTAGGATCTGATGCTCTCTGAGCTTGGTTGTTTGCTTGGAGATGTTTTATTACCCAACTAGGTAACATCATCAGTGCTAGAAGGAAGTGGAGTTTGCTTTCATTTTATATTCTGATTCCCACCCCGTCAGGAATTACCATGGAATATTTGGGTAAGTGGAAAGGGCCAGTGTAAATGTAGCAGGACTGGGTAAGTAGAAAAGGCCAGAAATATCTTGATTCAAATCCACTCTCAGCCATAGATATATACTAGGTGACTTTAGATTAGTTGTACCCTCTGGTAACCCAACTTAACTGGTTGTTGTGAAAAAAAAACTGGAAAAACAGCCACGATGCCTCTTTAGTTCTTAAAGATAAAGCAAAAATAAACAATTTTATTATTTATTTATTAGTCAACACTACTTAGTCTGACAAATGCAAATGCTAATTAAAACTTTTCCCTTTAAAAAAAAAAAACTTCACAGGGCTTTTAGAACTCGCATGGGATAGCTTAAAGCTGCTGACACATTTATGGAAAATTCTGCATTAATATACACACAGCTAGATTAGAAAGATTTTGTCTTTGTGGTGGATGTTAATCCTTTTTTAATAAGTTAAATATTGAATTAATATTTTTTTTAACTATGTCCAGCACTAACTCAAGAAAATATATTTACACAATGCCCTTAATTTTCTTAGCGAACAAACTCATTTTCTGGCTCTGCATAATATACTGATACCCCCCCCCCCAACTAACTAACCAAGTAAATGGATTGAGCTACTTCACAAAAAGGGCCCTGCATGTGTGAAGGCAGTTATTAGCCATGAACTGTCCTGTGCTAAATATGCTGTTTGAAGTCACCCATAATGAGCAGCAATTGGAACACAAGACATCATACAAAAATTAATCATTCTCACAATTGGGCAGTCAAGATACCAATCAGTTTAGGAAAGGATCAACCAAAAACATCTTAAATTTGCATAAAAATAGATTTTAGCCAAAACAAACTGAAGGACATATAATGGTATCCCAAAACATGGACCAAGTGGGGTCAAAGATTTGTAAAACTTTGCATGTCTGTTGGGGAATGAAGACTATGAAAGACAGAGTGAATTTGCCATCAACCATCATCTGGAACTAAGATCTGCAGAAGGTCACACAATTTCTCACACAAAAGGGAAGCTTGAGAAGCAACTTAAGGCAAAGGCTCACCACAGATCTTTTGCTTAAAAGTATCCTGTTAAAATATATTTTTTAAAAATCAGTCTGAGCCTTTATCAGGAAAGTTTTCAGGAGGACTCTGCTATTTTGCCCAGAAAGTCATTTCTGCAGAATCCTTAGAAGGGTTTGATATGGTGGCGCAGTGGTTAGAATGCAGTACTGCAGGCTACTTCTGCTGACTGCTGGCTGCCTGCAATTTGGCAGTTCAAATCTCACCAGGCTCAAGGTTGACTCAGCCTTCCATCCTTCCGAGGTGGGTAAAATGAGGACCCAGATTGTTGGCGGCAATATGCTGACTCTGTAAACTGCTTAGAGAGGGCTGTAAAGCTATGTGAAGCAATATATAAGTCTAAGTGCTATTGCTAGACTCTTGCAGTTTCCCTCTTAAGAACTCAACTGCAACATTTGGCTAGGATCTTTCCTGAAATTCTTGTTTTAGGAAATAAATGTTCATACAACTTCAGGTTGCCAAAGTTTCTTTGAAAATGTTAAGACTTTTTAATAAAAACCTCCAGCTGGAGCATTGCACATGAGGGAGCATTCTTGAATTGCTCTAGTTCACCCTGCCCATCCGAGGCTTAGTTCAGGCAGTGCGACAAAACAGGGGCAAGCAAACATTTGGAAACACGGGGTTTATTTAAAAGTCTGGGGAGATTGGTGGTGCCAAGGACCACAATTGGCAGAATGATGCAAAACAGGCCAAATCCCACCAGGTCAAATTGCCTGGTTAGGGGAAAAAATGCTTTTCTGAGTGACAGCCACATTCCAAAGGATTGAAGCCTTGTAGCTCTGCCTTTTTCATCCTCAGGCTCCACCCATTCCACATAGTGAAACCAGAAGTTAAGGAGCTCTCACAGGCATTCCCTGGGCAACAGTGATATCATCTTTTGGTCCGGAATCACCTTAAAGAAATGATGCTTTTTAAGGTGCATCATTTATTTAATTGGGGGGGGGGGTTTGTCAGAAGCTGTCCAAAAGAGAACTTCTTCATATAGATACAAGTAATATTCAACTTGCAATCTTTCGAAGTTGAAATGGACCTCTCCAGAGCTACTTAGAACATGGTTTTGAAGTTACGATGGCCGCCTCTCGTCATGTGATTACATTTTTTGTGCCTTTAATCAGGGGTCTCCAACCTTGGCAATTTCATGACTTGTGGACTTCAACTCCCAGAATTCCTCAGCCAGCATGAGGAATTCTGGGAGTTGAAGTCCACAAGTCGTAAAGTTGCCAAGGTCTCCAAGCCATTCCTCATGCTGGCTGAGGAATTCTGGGAGTTGAAGTCCACAAGTCGTAAAGTTGCCAAGGTCTCCAAGCCATTCCTCATGCTGGCTGAGGAATTCTGGGAGTTGAAGTCCACAAGTCGTGAAATTGCCAAGGTTGGAGACCCCTGCCCTTGACAATCTGTCTGCATTTGCAGAGCCCTGTGGTCACGTGATGGCAATTTTTGCCATTTCTTCCTAGAAACCGGCATTTACTTCCCAGTTCTAGCAAAAAAAACCCCTCACCTATTGGGTATAATGGGCTCCTTCAATGACCACTGCAAAAAAAAAAAAATCATAAAATTGATCATGATCATATGGTGACTCACTTAACAACCAACATGACTTACAACTGTAATTCCAGGCTCAATTACGGTTGTAAGTTGGTGACTACCTATATTCAGCCTCCTAGGTTTAAAAATCAGTATACTGTATTTTTTGGAGTGTAAGACACATGTTTTTTCCGTCTAAAAGTGGGTGAAAATTTAGGTGTGTCTTATAGACCAAATACGGGCATTTTGGGGCTCCCAAGCCCTCCGTGTGTCACGTTTTTGCCCTCCCAGGCCCCCAGAAGCATTCGGTAGGCCAAAAAAAGGTGCGTTTTTGGTGAAAACGGGCCATGCGGAGCACTGCAGAGTGCTTCTGGGGGCTTGGGAGGGCGAAAATCCGACGTGTGGAGGCCAAAAACTATTTTTTTCTTGTTTTCCTCCTGTAAATTTAAGTACTTCTTATAGTCCAAAAAATATGGTAATTTGAGGGTCATTCAGTAAATTATATCATGCTTGTGTATGAAGGATCTTGCCTGAAAACAAGGGGAAAAATAGTTTGCCATTGCGAAAGGAACACCAAGTAAAAAACCCTAAATGTGTGGTTTTATTATATTTAAGTTTCTATTCTCTATGAAGCTTAAATATGTCTATCACATAGTTAACAATCATTGTCATTTTACATGTATAATACACAATACAGGACTAAAAAAAAAAAGCATGGCACAAGGGAATGCAATAAAAGTTACATTTCCTCCACCGAAGTTAAGTGATTCTTCTGTACCATTTTAAGAAGCTTTGAACCAAGAGACTCTTAAACTGCTGCACATCAGGAGCTCTTTTAAAAAAAAAAAACCAAAAACATATGTTTTACATTAAAGATTCAATACACAACAGACACCGATTTAATATTTTTAAGATTTGTTGCAAGATTAAAAATACACTAATAATTTTAATGTCCTGTTTCAAATTAATAAATATAATATAAAAATATACAGCACTTCATGAGAGGATGGGTGGGCTGAGTTTTAAGAGATAGTTAAATTTCACTTTCAAATGTATGCAGGTATGTTTTTAAAGAAAGGATTTCTGAATAGCTTCGACTGGTCTTCCGATAGAAGTCTAAGCCGGTAATTTGTTCGATATCCCGTACTCTCGCTGTGTGCATTTTCAAGAGCTCTTCTACCCACCGGGATTCATCTTCAGAAGAATTCTGGAAGGGGAAAAAATAACCTTTTAAAAATAATATTAATATTCTTAACAGACACAATGAACAACAATAGTAAGTTTAAACTTTAAAAAAAGTTTGAAAAAATTAAAAAAATTAGAATAGAATAGAATAGAATAGAATAGAATAGAATAGAATAGAATAGAATAGAATAGAATAGAATAGAATAGAATAGAATAGAATAACAGCATTGGAAGGGACCTTCTAGTCCAACCCCCTACTTAGGCAGGAAACCCTAGACCACTTCAGACAAGTGGTTATCCAACATTTTTAAAAACTTCCAGTGTTGGAGCATTCACAACTTCTGGAGGCAAGTTGTTCCACTGATTAATTGTTCTAACTGTCAGGAAATTTCTCCTTAGTTCTAAGTTGCTTCTCTCCTTGATTAGTTTCCACCCATTGCTTCTTGTCCTCCCCTCAGATTTTTTGGAGAATAGCTTGATTCCCTCTTCTTTGTGGCAACCCCTGAGATATTGGAACACTGCTATCATGTCACCCTTAGTCCTTCTTTTCATCAAACTAGACATACCCAGTTCCTATCTAAAAAGAGACAACCCCAAACAGTCTAAAAATACAAACTAATAAAGAAAAAAAATCTACATTATATTTTATACTTACCAATAGTCACTGGTTTACTAATTACAGGTAGTTCTTGATTTACAACAATTGAGACCATTCCATTGTTATGCAAGGCAATAATCAATTCTGCAACTATTCTTCATATGATTAAGCTTCCAGTCCCCTAATCATCTTTGTTGCTCTTCTCTGCACTCTTTCTAGAGTCTCCACATTTTTTTTACATCGTGGTGACCAAAACTGAATGCAGTATTCCAAGTGTGGCCTTACTAAGGCATTATAAAGTGGTATGAACACTTCACATGATCTTGATTCTATCCCTCTGTTTATGCAGCCTAGAACTGTGTTGGCTTTTTTTGGCAGCTACCGCACACTGCTGGCTCATATTTAAATGGTTGTCCACTAGGACTCCCAAGATCCCTCTCACAGTTACTACTATTGAGCTAGGTACCACCTATTCTGTACCTGTGCATTTGGTTTTTCTTGCTTCACTGTATAACCTTATTTTTCCCACCACTGAATTTTATTTGTTAGATAGGGTTCTTCTCATTTTCCTGTACTTGTAACAGTAACAGAGTTGGAAGGGATCTTGGAGATCATCTAGTCCAACCCCCTGCTCACACAGGAGACCTGTACTAGGGATTCGAACCGCCGACCTTTCTGATCTACAAGCTCAGTGTCTTAGCCACTGAGCCACCTAGTCAGGCTACTACTGAGGCAAAATCAAAGGCCAGATTTGGCCATCAGTGGGCTGTCAAAAAAGTCAGGAGAGCATTAACCAATCCTTTTGAATAGGTTCTCTTACGTAGCCACCATCTTGATATCCTGCCTCCTTGGTCTGTTCCATCACCTTTGGGACTCATTTTAATTCTGCAACTATTTAACATAGTTCAAAAATCTTTCTGAGAAGACATTGGGTCAGATGTTGGCACTTTGGTGCCAAGCACAGGTCAACGGGAATAAGTTGGAACTTACATTGCAGCTTTCATCATTGTCAGGCCTGTGAGGGAAAATATATGCCAAAACTGAAAGAGGTCCGTCACACTTGTCAGCAGGCTGAGTGAAGTCTAAACAACTTGTGATGATGCTGTAGTAGTGAGTTGGAACTGGGATCGAACTTCCTTCCACATACCTAGAAGATAAAGATTTTTCATCTTTTTACAAATGTGTCTTAAGGGAGATAAGGCAGCACAGGTTCTGAGAAAATGATCTACTATTGATTTATTAGTTTTAAATCAATGAGGGCTATCCAAACTTGGCAACTTTAAGACTTGTGGATTTCGACTCTCAGAATTCTCCAGGTAGCAATGCATTGCTGCCTGGGGAATTCTGGGAGTTGAAGTCCACAAATTTTAAAAATAGTCAAGTTTGGACACCCCTGAAATCAATTATTTCAACTCTCTTTTGGACAAAAGAAATCCTTACCTAGCAGATCATAACGAGAGGGACAAAATAGCCCCATCACTGCATGAATTACTCTTCAATCTCTATAAAGGGTTTTTTTTTTAAATTTTACAAGGAGAAGTAAAATATTAACAGCCAACTATTGTAAGAAAATACTTTAATATCCTTTCTATAGCTGCAGGTAAATCAAGCCGAGTAATTTTTGATTCATTTATCAACCCCAACAAAAGGCTTGGTTTGAGGATTTGAGGGAATTTAGCCAAATAAAGTTGCTGGATAAATCACAGGGTTTAGGAACAGATACAAAAAAATTACAGTCTCCTAGCCAAACCTTCTGTAGCATGGATTACAACTCATGGAGAGGAGTTGCCAGTTAGTACTCACAAGGTTGGGCCAGCTAGATGAGTGTTCTGGGTTGTGTTAAAACTTGTTTCCAATGCCAATAATTCCAGATATAAAAGACTGGATTTCAGACATGCCTGATTTAGCCAATTTTGAGAAAAGTATATGTACTGTTAATCATAAAATGTCACATTATTTCTTCCTTTTGAAAAAAAGTAATTCTTGAACAGGCTGGGTTAACTTTGAAAATGTTGTTTTCCTCATGGGAAGTAAGGTGGGAATTTTTAATAATTGCTATATGGTGGATTTTTTAAAATTTTGTAAGCCACCCAAAATCACCCAAGTGTGAGTTGGATGGCTATATACATTTTCTTAATAAATAAATGAATAACAACCAGGTGAACTTGAGAAATAGTTCTAATTGCTTTATTTCTCTCCTTCTAACAAAATAACAGAGTTGGAAGGAACACTGGCGGACTTCCAGCCCAATTGCCTGCTCAGGCAGAAAACCCTATACCCTTTCAGACAAATAGCTGTCCAATCTCTTCTTAACAATTTCCAGTGTTGGCTCAGCCACAATTTCTGAAGGCAAGCTGTTCCACTGATTAATTGTTCTAACTGACAGCAAAATTCTTCTTATGTTGTTGGTCTGAGCTCCGAGCTTGGCAATTTGATTGCAAACGTTTCATCCCCATTCGAGGAGACAACTTCAGGGCGCTTTGGATTTGCAACCAAATCGCCAAACTCAGAGCTCAAACCAACAATATAACTACCAACCCGAGCTACTAATATTCAAAGACATTTCAAATTCTCCTCAGTTCTAGGTTGCTTCTCTCCTTGACTAGTTTCCATCCGTCGCTTCTTGTCCTTCTGTGTTTGCTGTTGTTTATATACTTATTTTCCTTTCTCTTTAGTGATTGTTCATTTTTATTTTATATATGCTTGTTTAATAGTAGTGGATCCTTACAGTTTGATTTTGTCTGGGGTGTCATGCAAACCATCAAAGTCATAGTCAAAGATTGGTCCACTAATCACGTTGACTCCGTTCCGTTCAATGGCGTATCTCTTCACCAAAATCCTCTGGAAATAATTCCAGACCTCTGTAGATGTACACACACAAAAAAAAAAAAAGCAGGCAAAATTATCCTAAATACCACCAGAAAAAGCATTACATCAGAACAGAAAACACTATTCTCTGCGTAGTCCTTACATTGCCCCTCAGAGATGTTCTGCAGAAGGACATAGAAATACTAGTAATAAGCCCACAATTTTATTTTATTAGATTTATAACCCACCCACGCCCCCACACACCATAACTCCGTAACAATGCCAGGCAGCTTACACCAATAAAAAAAAAATGTGGAAGAAAAACCAAAAAGAACATCTGGAAGGCCAATAAAACATTCATCCTAATATACATAGTCCATAAATGGCCTGCCACCCACCTAGCAAGACCACCATGCTTTCAAGACCATTTCAATGAGTCCAGGATATGGATCACAGGGATCTCTGCAGTGGGGTGGGATGCTTTCCCACAGGACAGACACTCGGACAGAGGAAGGTTCACTTCCCCAGTCCTATCAGATGTCAATGTTTAATCAATGGGACCTACAGCAAGCCATTCGTATCAGCACTTACAGGATGGACAGAAGCTAAAGTCCACCAAGTAGCTAGAATTAAAATGAGGACTTCAGCTTCTGTTAAAGAGAGAATGAAGGACTGAATGTCTATGGAGATTCTCAAGGTCATCATTGCCCCGAACGTGGTTTTCATAAGGCAGCTGGACTTCCTTAGTTTTTTCCTCGAAAACACTCACTTCTCATCCAAGAAGCGTCTTTAATTCTTCTTGAGAAGAAGCGTCTTAGATGAGAAGCGAACGTTTTCAAGGGAAAAAAAACCAAGGAAGTCCAGCTGCCTTTTGAAAAGCAGCTTTGGGATAGACTGAAGGACAAACTCTGTTACAGATAATCCTCGATTCACAGTTGGGACCAGAATTTTTACTGTAAATTGGTGTATTTGTAAAGCAAGTCATCACGGGACTTTAATGGCAGCCCTTGACTTACGACAGTAGTGGAGCTTGCCCATTTTAGTTATAACAGTCGTAAACCGGGTCATCACATAACTGACCCAATTTTATGACCTTTTTTGCAGCAGTTGTTAAGCGAACGTCACAGTCATTAAGTGCATCCATTGTTTGCTATGGGACATTTTTTTGGGCCAAAAACCAGAAGTAAAGACCCGGGATTTTGGGGGGCAAAAACTTCATAAATCATGATTATGTAACCCCAGGATGGTGCAAATGGTTATAAATGCAGTCGTTTAGTGTCCAAAATGCAGTCATGTGATCACAGGGGTGATGATGGCTGTCAGAATTTTGGAACTGGTTCATGATATCTTTCAGGGGGAATCAGTTGTAACTTTGAATGGCCACTAAACAACTAGTCATAAGTCCAAAGACTATCTATAAACTGTAAATGTAGGGAAATATGAAAATTTGCAGAGCATGCTCAGATAGCACAAATGTTGTCTTGGTTAGGTGAGCAGAAGCTGTTGTAAAAACATCAATTCGTTCTAAGAGCGCAATAACCAGGACACATCCACAGAATACCAAAGGAACCATGTAAAAGTCAAATGGTCAAAATCTTGGAAGAATTGGGCCATTTATTTAATCCTCTGGGCACACACCTTCTAAGCCAGGGATGTCAAACTCAAAGCCCGCAAGCTGGATCCGGCCTGCGGGCTGCTTAATTCTGGCCTGCGGGGCAGCCGTGGAAATGGCGAAGAACCAGCCTGCGGTGCCTCTCCAAGTGAAAATGGAGCTTGGGAGGGCCGCAAGTGGCCCTCTACCAACTGCGTTTTTGGCCTGGACGGCCTCCTGAAAACGGAGCCCGGGGGTGTGTGTGCTCCCTTTGTGCTGGCAGGGGCTGCAGGAGGCTGTCCAGGCTGAAAACAATGCTGGCAGAGGGCTTCAGGAAGCCATCTAGGCCGAAAACGGGCTCCGTTTTCGCTGGCAGAGGGCTAGCAAAACAAGTTAAAAGCAAAACAAAACAAAAGGAGAAATGTTTCCCCTTTGGCATTTGAACATCCAAGAAGGGACAGGGAAGGAGAAAGGGAAAGAGGAAAGACAAAGAAAAAGATGGGAAGAGAGCAAGGGTACCTAAACTGAATGTTAGTAGGATTGTAAGATGGAAAAATGAATATTTTAACTGACTATCAGAATATTAGCTATGCATTCTAAATTAGGTCTAATATTAAAGACAGGGATTTACTCCCAACAAACAGAGGAGCATGAACAAAAGAAATAAGAGCCCTTCAGTGGCTGGTACTGCTGTGCAGACTGGACAAATATCACATTGTTCTTCTCCTACAAAAGAAGATGAGCTCGACTAGCATTGTTTTCCTTATGGCTCTACCTATACTAACAATGATGCCACTGGCATCTCTTTGTGATTGTACTTTCAGTCATTTAAGTTAGGTAGATGATGCCTTTCATCCTCCCCATATTTTAAGGAATTTCACAATGAGGAAAAGGAGTGGGGAGGGGAGGGGAAGGGAAGGGAAGGGAAGGGAAGAGAGAAGAGAAGAGAAGAGAAGAGAAGAGAAGAGAAGAGAAGAGAAGAGAAGAGAAGAGAAGAGAAGAGAAGAGAAGAGAAGAGAAGAGAAGAGACTTTATTGTCACTTTAAATGTACACTAATCAGCATATATTAAAATGAAATTTTGACAGTTGTATTCAGATCTCAAAACAGAATAGAATAGAATAGAATTCTTTATTGGCCACGTGTGATTGGACACACAAGAAATTTGTCTTGGTGCATACGCTCCTGGTGTACACAAAAGAAAAGATATATTCGTCAAGAATCAAAAAAAAGATAATCATTATGCACACACACATGACACAGAGAAATATCACAGTCTAGTTCAGGGGTGTCAAACTCAATTTCTCTGAGGGCTGCATCAGGGCTGTGGTTGACCTTGGGGGGGCGGGGCGGGCATGGCCGCCTGGGTGGGCGTGGCCAGCTTGACACCACTCCCCAAACTGCTGGTGCTTTGTTTGGCATGTTTCCTCTTTGCATTGGGTAGACCGGGCCGAAGCTATGTTGGCCTGATCTTTCATCTTCGTATTGGATAGACCAGGATGGCCCCGTAGGCCAGATCTGACCACATTGCGGTCCTTGAGTTTGACACCACTGGTCTAGTTCAAATCAGTGGTGGGTTGCCCCCGGTTCAGACTGGTTCTATAGAACCGGTAGTAAAACCGGCGGGAGGCTCCACCCACTGACCCAGATGTCATCAAAAGCGATCTGCACATGCGCGCGGGCACGATGTGAACCGGTAGTAAAGGTAAATAGAACCTACCCCTGGTTCGAATGTATACATGGTGGAAAAAAAAGAATCCTGAGAATTTACAAGACGGATGGCATAAGGAACAAAGCTGTTAACAGAATCTAGTAACCCTGCTATAGATATTTCGAAACCTCCTCCCAGAGGGGAGCAACAGATTTAGGGCAAGTATAATTAGAGGCATCCAGTTTGCTAGTGAAGACTGGCTAGAAGCAACAGACACCCAGCTATGACCATTTCTGGATCTCCTTGATCTTCCAGAGTGACTCTGGGCCCTTATTATTTCTTGGGGGGGGGTGTTTCCCTTCCAATGTGTCCAATTTATTTATTTATTTATTATATTTTGCCTTTATTATTTTTACAAATAACTCAAGGAGGTTGACACACACAATACTACTTCCTCCTCCTATTTTCCTCCCAACAACAACCCTGTAAAATGGATTGAGCTGAGAAAGAGAGTGACTGGCCCAAAGTCAGCTTTCATGGCTAAGGTGGGACTTGAACTCACAGCCTCCTGCTTTCTAGCCTGGTGCCTTAACCACCAAGAACAACTAGCTAATTTTCGGAGAACTGCCTGGACAAATAACAATAGCACTTAGACTTATATACCGCTTCACAGTGTTTTACAACCCTCTCTAAGAATCAACATCTTGCCCCCAATAATCTGGGGCCTCATTTTACCGACCTCAGAAGGATGGAAGGCTGAGTCAACCTTGAGCCATTGAGAATCGAACTGCCGAACTGCTGGTAGCCCGCAGTCAGTAGAAATAGCCTGCAGTACTGCATTTGAACCACGGCTCTTGCAGTTTTCTTGGCAAATTTCTTTGGAAGTGGTTTGCCATTGCCTCCTTCTTAGGGCTAAGAGGAACTGACTGGCCCAGTTGGCTTTGTGCCTAAGACTAAAATTCAAAATTTCCAGTTTGTGGCCTGATACCTTAACCACTACACCAAACTACCTCTCATCTCTTGCCTTAGATTACTGGAAGCTGTTCTACATGGGGCTGTTCTTCAGAAGCTCTATTTGATTCCAAGTAGGGTATCTAGAATTTAACTAACTTTAAAAGACCAGCACATCAAATGGCACTGTTATTCCAGCTGCCCTTTGCCCATGTCTGCAATTCAAAATGCTGATTATGATTTTTAAACTCCTAAAGAGCTTGAAACCAAAGCTTCTAGAACCAAAGATGGCGAACCATTGGCATGCGTGCCCAAAATGGCACACGAAGCCATGTCACCTGGCACACGCGGCCTTGCCTGTTTGTCTTCCGGGTTTCTGGCGTGCATGTGAGTGACAATCAGCTGTCTTTCGTACACGTGGCAGTGCCGAAAACCGATGTGCGCATGTGCACCGGCCATCTGATTGTTGGGTGCGCATGCTCGCCAGAACCTGGAAGTTCGGCTTCTCCTGAGCACGATCCCTTCGTGTACGTGGCAGTGCAAAAAACCAGCCTGCGCATGCTCGCTGGCCAGCTGATTGCCAGGCGTGCATGCACACTAGAACCCTGAAGTTCGGCTTTTCCGAAGCATGTGCAATGTTTCCATGTGACCTTTTTGGCACTCGGTGCCTAAAAGGTTCGCCATCACTGTTCTAGAATATTCTATGTTTCTGACCAAGCTAAAAAAAAACCTCCCCATCTAGCCGTTTAAAATATTCTAATAGAAATAGCCGTTTGGCTGGCTACCCCGTTCTATGATTCCATTGTTGCTTGAAAATAATTTAATTCAACTCTCATTAAGGTGTAAAGCAAGTACTTGGCTTCTCCAAAGCAAAATTTAAAACTATTTTTATTTATTCACCAACATTTGTACACCCTTCTATCTCAAAGATTCAAAAACCACGTACTTACTTTTGAAAGCAGGATACATGGGAATGACATTTGTTATTAGGAAAGCATCATATTTTGTTTCTACTGAGGAACTGAGTTCTGAAAATTAAAAAAAAAAAGATGTTTTTATGGCATGCCAGAATTAATTTTACTGGTAAACGTCAGGGTTCGTGCAAAGACTAGTTCCAGATAGTAAGCAAGAACTGGTGGAGATTGTATTCTTAGAAGAACATAGAATAATTGGATTGGAAGAGGGCTTGGAGGTCTTCTAGTCCAGAGGTCACCAACCTTTTAGACCTCAGGGACCACTAAATTCATAATTTTAAACCCCACAGACCACGGACCATATCATCTCCCTAATGACTGACTGGGTGGGCGTGACTAGGAGGTCATGTGACTGGGTGGACATGGCCAACTCAATGTCACTCGCGTTGAGGGGCGCCTCGCCAGCCTCTACTCTTCCCCCCCCCAGCCCCTCCTTGCCTGCCTGCCCGAGCTTCTTAGCGCCCCAACAGGAAGCAGTTGTTGGAGCTAAGCAGCCATGAAGAGAAAGAGTTGGCAAAACAACTGGCTCAGTTCAAATTGGATTTGGCCGAGAAAGAAGCTCAGCAGAAGCACCTCACTGAGGACTACAAGCATAGGCTTTCCAAGCAGAGGGAAGACCTGCAGGAGTGCAAGGCCAGGTACCGGCGCTTGGAGTCTCAGAAGGCTGAGATGGTCAGCCAGTTCCAGGCCATGAGGCAGTCCCACTGGAACAAGGTCCTCCAGCTCTTCACCACCAATGGCACTTCCCTTCAGCCTTTGCCCAAAGCCCCACACCAGGAGGCCGAACCAGACCCCAAGTCGGAATGTCTACCCCCCTCTGACCCACAAAAAAGACCTCAAAGGGGAGTCTCTCTGCAGCAACACAAACATTCATTGCACGTATCTGGCCCAGGGGCCGTAGTTTGAGGACCCTTGATTTAGTGCAATTTAAACAGTGCAAATAATTTTTCTGCGGACCACTAAAATTTTCTTCAAAACTTTCCACGGACCACCAGTTGGTGACCACTGTTCTAGTCCAATGCCCTGTTCAAGCAGGAGATGTTATACCATTCTGGACAAACGGCTGAGCAGTCTCTTCCTGAAAACCTCCAGTGATGGAGCACCCACAACTTCTGGCTTAATTATTCTATCAGGACATTTCTCCTTAGTTCTAGGTCGGATCTCTCTTAATGATCTTCCACCCATGACTTCTTGTCCTGCCCTCTGGTGCTTTGGAGAATAGGCTGACCACCACCTCCCCTTCTCTGTGACAGCCCCTCAAGTGTTAAAAGACTGCTGTCATATCACCTCTGGTCCTACTCTTTGCTAGACTAGACATACCGTATTTTTCAGAGTATAAGACGCACCTTAGTTTTTGGGGAGGAAAATAAGAAAAAATCTGATTGGTGGGTGGATTGGCCCCCGGAATACCCCCAATCAGCTGTTTCCAGAGGTGAATTTTAGCAACAGGCTCGTTGGTTGTGAGCTCTATGCCTTGCTTTTTTTTCTGCCTCTGAAACTTCTGAAACTCTGTTTCAGAGAAAACTTTTTTCCTGCCTCTGAAAGCCTCCAAAACAGAGCTTCAGAAAAAAAGGCTTTTTTTCTGAAGCTTCTTTTAGAGGCTTTTTTTCTGAAGCTTCTTTCAGCGGCTTTTATTCTGAAGGACTATCTATACTCTGTTCAATCTCCTTTCTTTGGTATTGGTATGTAG
The DNA here is from genome assembly GCF_029215685.1 of Pituophis catenifer annectens. Classification (NCBI taxonomy): domain Eukaryota; kingdom Metazoa; phylum Chordata; class Lepidosauria; order Squamata; family Colubridae; genus Pituophis; species Pituophis catenifer. The sequence goes on along the minus strand of NW_027256883.1, from coordinate 17,602,824 downwards.
ATTAACCTCTTCTGTTGGTTATTGTGTCATTCTCCAGATTTGTTAACATAGTTTGGTTAGAACCTTTACTGATTCTTCTTTTGTTGCTTGCCATATTATTTTAGATAAAAGCCTTTCAGAAGCTTTTTTTCTGAAGCTTCGTTTCTGAGGCTTTTTTTCTGAAGCTTCTTTCAGAGGCTTCTTTCAGCCTCTGAAATCTCCATTTGTGAGGCTGGGCGGGGCTACATTTTGAGTATAAGATGCACCCAGATTTTCACCCTCTTTTGGGGGGGGGGAAAGGTGCATCTTATACTCCGAAAAATACAGTACTTAATTCCCTCAATTGTTCATCATAATGGTTTCGCCTACAGATCCCTTATCATCTTTGATAAGAGGTTTTCAACATATGTGAAAAAACCATCAGGGCTGAAGCCACTTCCTGCCTCTTTGCCCCAAGGAAACATGGAATTAGGGAGATTCCTCTCTAAGTCTCAAAAACAGTGCAACCGAAAGGAACATGTTCTCTTTGTATTCAACGTCTATTTTGCATTGGCAGCTTGATTTTTTAGAAATTGTGGAGAATATTTGTAGCTCGGGTTGTAGATTTAGGCAGAGGGTTGTCCTCTGAGCTTGCTGCTTGGCTCCCGATTTGATATTTCTCTTTATCTTGATTTTTATGCCAACCCCCAGAAATATAAAAATTGACAGGTGTCCCACATCAGCTTACGGGGAGGAAACAGGAATCCATAAGACATTTGTCTATCCACTCTGTATGCTGTACAGCTCTGACTGTTGCTTGGAGAAATGCGCAAATCAGGTCTTACGCAACTGATCACCTGGTCTGGGACACCAGATGTCTCTGCCTGCATCAAAAGAAGAAGATAGACATGTGACATATAAAACTATGTATTTTTTTGGTGTTCATCTTGTATTATATACTGGTAGTCTTCACTTAACAACCACAATTGGGAGTGGGAAATCCATCACTAAGCACCATGGTCACTAGGGTTACAACATGTCTTCTGCTTATGTCATTAAGTGAGTCACTGCAGAAAGACCTCACGTGACTACATCTTGTGATTTTACTTCCACATTCTAGATTAAATCTGCTTGTTGGAAGCTAATTGTGAAGCTCACAAATGATAATCACATGATTGACTGCAAGATGTTGTGACAGACGTAAGTAGCGGGTTTTTTTTCAATCATTGTAAATTTGAGTGACACTAAACAGGACGGTTGGTAAACAAAGACTACCTGTGACGAAGGGGCCATTGAAACCACAGCTCATATCCCATTATACTGCATTGTCATTAACAGGGGTGTCCAACTCGTGCCGTCACGGCATTGTCACGTGCCGTTTCGTGACTTTTTCCCCCTTCGCTAAACTGGGCGTGGGTGTGGCCAGCGTGTGACGCATTCGACTGCAAGTTTGACAGCCCTGGTCTATAAGGACTTACAAACTCATCTTATAACTCCTTACTTGACAAAATACCAAGAAAATTCTGATCTCTTCTATGTACACGTTACTATCAGACAAAAATGATAACAGTTCTCTGAACATAGCTAAATTCTGTTATACTGTCTGAAAATTTTGGCATATTTTGGCCACCCAAATGATTCCACCATTATTTGCAATTCACTAATATGTCTTATTCTGTTTTATTTTATTTTAATGTTTAAATTTTTATTCTGGTCACATTGAATTGAACTAATGCAAATATATATTTTTATTGTTAGTTGTGAAGTTGTGTCCGACCCATCGTGACCCCATGGACAAGATGGACTTGGACCAGGGTCTCCCCAGTCCTAGTCTATTATTTTAACAATTACTGGTTCACTCAACCCACTTCCTCATTCCTCAAATGTATATAGCTTCAAACTACATATATTGAAAGATGACTGTGCTGGACGGAGTCTGGATAAGCTGCGGATGCTACCAACACTTCCTCCCCTACTCCTGAAAGAGAGAACAGGCAACCTTACTGACCTGTTTTGAAATAGTGTAAGAGGTCCAGAGAGGCATCTGGAATGTTTCGCTGTAGCCACTTTCAAAGTCGTGATGATGCAAGAGGCTGTACTTTATACGAAAAAGAACCGCTGGGCGGCCGTAAAGGAGATGCTTTTCTGTAAATTAAAGGTAACAGGAGAGGAACAATGAAGCTTCAACACACAATTTTATCAAAGCCATTTTACAACACTCTACAATTAAAAACCGGTCCGTGTGTTCTTTCCCTGCACCCAGCCACACTGTACTACAAAGAAGATTTAATGCAGTAATATGGAGAGCTGATACAGAAAGTAAGAATAAATGGGGAAGTCTTTAGTCTCCATCTGTCTGATGACGTGCTTTCACTAAATTTAAAACCTTAAAATTTAGATTTAAATTAAAAAGTTTGAGACTTTTTAATGTTATTCAACAGCAAGTACGGGTTCATTACTAGAATAAGAGTATTGAAGACAGCCAAAATTTACATAACCACTAGATGGTGACAAAGAGCTGTAAAGAGTCTCTTTGGTTCCACCTTGTGGTTGTCTAGGCTTCTGCAGTTCAGATCGGTAACCATGAGAAAGAATTAGAGTCAACCGCTAGTGACTTTCATAACAGAATATAAAAAATAACTTGTGTCCAAATCTACATAAAACATTATAAACATTAAGGAAATGACAGAAGCAGAGATGCTGAAAAGAAAAAGAGTTAGATATACTTTTTTTCTTAAGAGAAAAATAGTATATCTAACATTTATATAGAGGCAAGTTTTATGAACTGAGCGTTTAAAAACTATCATGCAAACATTGAAGTTTCCAAGAATTCTATTGTCAGAGAATACCGTCAAGCATAGTCTGGCCCATTTTTTGACTTTTAACTAATGTTAACTGCCATAAATACAGGTGGATAGCAGCGGTATAAAGTAAATAAAATAGAATCGATCGATGTAAAAATGCAAAAAGGGGAGAGAAGAAAGTAATTGATGTCTGAGCGACATATGAAGCAGTTTACACCAGGGGAGAGATTAAGTGTGGTAGAACATAATTTGGAGTCTAAGGAGGGAGGAGTTGCCTCCCAGAGGTCAAAGGCATGGACCTTGGAATGTCTGATAGGCAGGAAGAGAGCTAAGATGGTCGCTCCCTAGCAGTTCACAGAATCTATCTATAGTTATGCAGATAGTTGCTTTAGTCTGTCAAGATTCTGTCTGTAGGCGAACAACAATAAACTCCTCAGAAGTAACGCCACATGTTGTTCTTGGTTCTCAGGGATTGACAGAAATGGGTCTTATCACAGCCCGAACTGCTAAAACACATTCCACCAAAACTTGCTGGGAGGAAGAATTCTCTATTTCCACATTTTTGAACTCGGACAATCCAAACCTGCTTTTTCTTCAGAATGGGATACAGGATCCTTGGTAAATGGAAAATAAAAGAAAGATCAACTAGGCAGTCTTTAGATTAACGAAGCTAGAGATAATTTAAGATATTGTACGAGGTAAAAAGAAGCCAAGTCAAGTAAGATTACCTGGTGGCGGGACGCATCCATCCTCAGGTAATACATTCTCAGGGTCGTTGGTATAAAATCCTTCTCCTCCTGTGTAGGTTCTTGCTGTTGAATAATATCTTAAATTATAACATCTTAATTTAGGCCCAGCTTTAATATAAAGACTGCATAGTGGATCTCTCACTGAATTTGCACCAAGTGGATTTTGAGCTAATTCAACAAGAGATGGGAAGACAGGATGGAAAAGAGCTCATAGGTAAGTATAGTTAGAACAGCTGGTTGAAAAGAGGAGTTAGTTTATTATTGGATTAACCGGAAAAAGCAATTCACTGAATTAAACGTATTTGCACAGGTTATTGGAAACCATCAAATTGCTTTTACAATTCCGTTCATCAAAAGTTAGCTACCAAAGCTCTTAAAACCTCATCACACCAATGAAATGCACAAATTAAAAAAAATCAGATTGATTTTATTATGATTTAGAATGCATAATTATAGAAAGGGGCCCACACACCAGTAATATGATTGCCAATAATCAGTCTTTTACTGGTCTTTCTATTGGATCCTTACCTTCTGTTCCTTTGCTATAAGGACGTCGACTCAGTTCATCCAACCTATTCTATTTAAAACAAAACAAAAAAACACACAAGAAAACATTATCTTATTTCTATCTTATTATCTTATTTCTATTATCTGATGAAGCCAATTGGGTCCTATTAAAAGAGTTACTGGTAACTTTTTTTTTTTTAAAGGCATGCTCGACCAGTTGAGGCCTAACTACTGCAATCAGCCAGATCAAAATGGGTTTTCAGGACCACTCAGTCCCTGTACTCAGAGAGGGGTTCATGCTATTTCACACAATCTCTCCAAGGAAGTTTGGGTTGAATGGGTTTGGAAATGATTCACCATCATCCTCCACTCAGAGTCACTTGTTAAGATGGGCAACTATGGAAATAAAATAAATAAATAAAAAATCCAACTATATATATTCAGGTAAGTAAAGAGAAAGGTCTCCCTGCCAGTCATGTCTGACTCTAAGGCACAGTGCTCATCTCCATTCTTGGCCAAGGGAGCCAGTATTGTCCGAAAACATTTTCTGAGGTCATGTCACCAGAATGGCTATATGCCACGGGTGTCAAACTTGCCGTGTCACATTGCCGTCATGTGACTTTTTTTCCCTTTGTGGAGCTGGAGTGGGTGTAGCGTGCGCGTGAGGCATTTGGCCTGCGGGCCACCAGTTTGACACACCTGCTATATGCCAAAGGTGCACGGAACATTGTTATCTTTCCACCTAAGTGGTACCTATTTATCTACTCGCATTTGCATGCTTTAGAACTGCTAGGTAGGCAGGAGCTGAAGCAAAGAAGGGGAGTTTGCCCCGTTGCGTGGCACTTGGGTCTCGAACCCAGGCTGTCAACTTTCCAGCTGACAAGCTCAGCATCTTTAACCACTGAGCCATCATGCCCCATTCAGATAAGTATATCATATAATATAGATCAGGGGTGTCAAACTCGAGTCGTCATGGCGTCATCAAGTGACGTATCGGGACATTTTCCCCCTTTCACTAAACCGGGTGGAGGTGGGGCCAACACATGATGCATCCGGCCTGCAGACTGCGAGTTTGACACCCCTGATATAGCTTATGCCAGAATTGGCAGGTGGAAATCCACAGCATGCTGACATCATATGATGGATACTGACACTTCACCAGTTACCTCACTTACCTCAGGAATACAAACATCTGCTTATTTTCACTGTAGCTTACACAGGCAGATTCTGTTCATTCATTCAGCTCATGCACCCCTAGGCAGAGATCAACATTTACATGCCCTTCGAAAGTGGCAATCAAAACCAAAAAAAGAATAAAAAAGACCAAAACTACCAGCAATCAACACCCAGACAAGCAGAGATTAACAGCAGGATTAATACTAAACCAACAATCAAGAAGTACACAATATTCCAATCAAGGAACTACTAACATAGACAAACAAGCTATCAGTAAACAACTAACCAAGGAATCACCAAGAACATTTCCACCAACATTGACAGGGCAAGCCACTTGTATATTTTATATGCAGCAAACCCAACTCCCAATTAGCATTGATAATATTACCTAGTTTGGTAATGAAACGTCTTCAAAGACCCCACAGAGCAGGGGTGAAATGCTTCCAGATCGGACAGATCGCCCGATCCGGTAGCGATTTTCCCCTGTGGTTCGGTGATCCAGTAGCAATCACCACCCAGGTGTCATTACTTCCTGGTTTTAACCATGAAGTAATGTTTTTTTTACCTTCTGCGCATGCGCAAAAGGTTTTGCACATGTATAGAAGGTGTGCGCGCGCACAGAGCGTGCGCTTCCGAACCAGTAAGGAAGGTAAGTAGATTTCACCCCTGCCACAGAGATCATCTTCATTTTGGACCATATAATCAGCGATAATGCACTCTTAAGAAACATTCATACAGAGGCCAGCTGTGAATTTGGTATTGTTTTCAAATGATGCTTTCTTCTTACTATCAGCAAGGCAAAATGTTTTTTTTTCCTCCAATTCTGGTAGTTGAAGTCCACACATCTTAAAGTTGGTAAGGTTGAGAAACACGGCTCTGGATTGATGTAATTCTGAGCTTCCTGCTTCCAACGAATATCATGAGTTTACCTTATCGTCACAACTGCATCCCAGATCGTAGTCAGATGAAGGTGTTGTAGCTACTGGATGGAGGGGCCTTGCTACTTCCTCCGGCATGGTGGGTCTGTAGGTACTGCTCCGGAGGAGGTGATTTAAGCTTCCATGTGTCCCATTATTGGGAGCAGGCTTCAAACCAAGGAGATCTGGAATGGGATTAAAAATAGCATCTGTTATATATAATTATGAGTGGAGAATTTTATGAGTGGAGAATTATGAGTGGAGAATTTTATGCATATGTAAACACCAATACAAGAATATGAGGTGAAGGTAGACAAAGTTGCCTAACATATCTAAACTCTGAATCCCTGCAGAGAATTTAAATTTTATATAAATGAGTTTGTCCAATAGGTCTTTCTGGTACATAGCAGTCAAAGCTCTTTAAAGCAGTAAGATGATAAAAGTTCCTAGACCAGAAAACTTTTCTTTCTTTTCTTTTCTTCTTTTCTTTCTTTTTTCTTTTCTTTTCTTTTCTCTTTTCTTTTCTTTTCTTTTCTTTTCTTTTCTTTTCTTTTCTTTTCTTTTCTTTTCTTTTCTTTTCTTCTTTTCTTTTCTTTTCTTTTCTTTTCTTTTCTTTTCTTTTCTTTTCTTTTCTTTTCTTTTCTTTTCTTTTCTTTTCTTTTCTTCTTTTCTTTTCTTTTCTTTTCTTTTCTTTTTTTCTTTTCTTTTCTTTTCTTTTTTTCTTTTCTTTTCTTTTCTTTTCTTTTCTTTCTTTCTCTTTCTTTCTTTCTTTCCTTCCTTCCTTCTTTTCTCTCTCTCTCTCTCTCTCTCTCTCTCTCTCTCTCTCTCTCTCTCTCATTAATTAATTAATAGATTGCCCATCTTGCTGTTTGGGGCGACTTTAGGTGGCTAATGGCTAATGGTAAGTTTGAAAGGAGGTTTAGATTTACTACCATTCCCAAGAGTTTTGATATACTCTGCCTTGACATCCAAAATATGAAACCATTTGTAAGAATCAAATTTACAGTTGAAATAAGGCTCATTATTTCATATTTCAATTTGGTATGTTTTGCTAACACTTCAAATTACTGGACTGACAGCAGAAGCCCCATTTCTCCCATGGAGAAATTAATGTCTGCAGATTAATGCAGAAATTATTTCCTGCATTTAATTTGTTATTTTCAATTCCCCTCAAAGGCTCTCAGCAGCTTCAGGTAGTCCTGAATTGCAGGCTAATTCTGCTGACTGCCAACTGCCAGCAGTTCAAATCTCACCAGCTCAAGGCTGACTCAGCCTTCAATTCCTTCCAAGGTTGGTAAAATGAGGACTCAGATTGTTGGGGGGGGATATGCTGACTCTGTAAACCACTTAGAGAGGGATGTAAAGGACTGTGGAGCGGTATATACTGTAAGTCTAAGTGCTATTGCTATTGTTTAGCAATTGCCTTATTTAGCAATTGTTTGAAGTGACAAAGAGATGAAAAAGTAACCTTATAACCAATCCTTGAATTTAGAATATTTGCAGGTCTGTAAAGCAAAGCAAAGCTCAAATAAGATCATCAGCACAGTTACGGTTTTACTTAGCAATTGCTTCGCTTAACAACAGAGTTGCCAACCATAATTATGGTCACTATACAAGGATTACATAGACAGAAAATAAATTTAGGGTTTGTTCTTTCCATTAAGATACCTTGCTACAGAAGGAAGGTAAATGAATCATAAAGATATTGGCCAAAATGAAAGCTGAGGGGGAAAAAATCAAATATATTGTTTATTTTCTTTTCAAATTACTTACCGCACATAAGGTTGTACAATTCAATGTTTTCAAATGGAGGTACTTTTGTTTTGTATTTAAATGAAGGGCCATAGCCTAGAAAGACTGTCTAAGAGAGAAAAAACAGTAATATTAATGTTGTCAGCTCCTATGTGAGCTTCTCTGTTGCTGAAATAAAATAAATCAAGACTAAAGTAAGGACCCTCCAGGGATTAGTCCTTTTTTATGTTCAAAACATGCTTTTTGGCTTTCTTTTTACAAGGTTTGCTGAATCAGCTCACTGTTCCCAATTTTGTGTCAAGAGAGCAATTTTGTGTCAAGAGTTCTTTTGAAATACAAGTTGTGATCTTGCTGTGGGGTCCTTGGTACTCTCTGAGCTTGGTTGTTTTCTTGCAGCTGTTTCATTACCAAACTAGGTAGCATCATTGTTAAGTCCTCGCAATTACGACCTCCTCTGGAGCCTTCCTTGTTGTTGCCCTGCTCTGATTGGGTTAGACACGAGCAGGCAGTTAGCGGGAAAACACTGCGTTCCTATTGGGCTCTGCCGATCTGACAGCCTCTATTTAAGCAGCTGTCAGATAGCAACAAGTTGTCAAACATACATACGCGCGCGCACTGAGTTGCCTTGTTACAGGAGTTATGGTTGTTAGCAATAAAGTGTTGTGTTATGATAGCCAAACCTCCATCGTTCTTGCTTAGTTCTCCAAATAGAACAATCATAGATCCACTAGTTTGTTAATGAAACATCTGCAAGGAACCATCCAAGCCAAGTGTGGGTTCTACTCACCTCCGCTACCGGTTCGCAACGGGAACGCATGTGCAGAAGCTTCTGTGCATGCGCAGATCGTTCATGATGATGTTCGGGCGGAGCCTCCTGCTGCCGTTACTACCGGTTCGCAATAACCGGACCAAACCAGGAGCAACCCACCACTGATCCAAGCTCAAAGAGTACCAATGACTCCACAGTTCAACCCTGAGCTACAAATAATTCTCTTCTTCTTGTTGTGGTCTTGCTTTTGTTTTTGGTATTTTGTTTTTGTTTTGAGTTTCTTTTCCCCATTTTATATTTTATATTTTTCCTGTTTTTATATTTTATTATGGTTTCATTCTAAAACATTTCGGCATAATCCACCGGGAATATCCAAAGATGAATCAAATAAGCTGCAACAACAAATCTTTAAGGTATTTTCTCACTACAACAATACAGTAAGAAGACTGAAGAAATGAGCCTTCTAATTAAAATATACATTTGTAAGTTACTGTAAGTTACATATACCAGCAATACTACTTACTGACTACTCCAAGTAGTTTATTGCCCCTACCTGCATGCTGTTGATTTTGTTGTCATAGCCATGATCTCCATGAAAATAGCACTTCCCAGTTATTTTCTTAAACACATCTCCAGGCCTCCTAAAAACATTAAGAAGATTCTTGAATATACCAGCAGTTAATTTCTATAAAATTAAGGTTCAACTTCCAGTGGACTGAAGAAAATATAGCTGATCCACAAATCTCTAAAGAAACAAGGAACTTTTGTTTTCTTTCCCAAATAGTGGTTGAGGAGACCAGCAATCTCAACAAGCCACAATGACACAAAAATAACAACACACACAGTAATGCCATTGTACAAATTGTGCCTCTATGTAGCTGCATCTCAGCAGCCAGAAAGTACATGATTAATTATCTGATTAATGCCATTGTGTCATGATGCATGTCTCACATGTTTCAACCAGTGGTGAAATCCAATTTTTTTTACTACCATTTCTGTGGGTGTGGCTTGTGGGCGTGGCAGGGGAAGGATACTGCAAAATCCCCATTCCCACCTCACTCCAGGGGAAGGATACTGCAAAATCTCCATTCCCACCCCACTCTGAGGCCAGCCAGAGTTGGTATTTGCCAGTTCTCTGAACTACTCAAAATTTCGGCTACCAGTTCTCCAGAACCTGCTGGATTTCACCCCCCTGGTTTCAACCCATTTTGATGGCACATATGTGCTACCATCAACTTCCGTCATAAGGTTAGTGTCAGTTAAAAGTCTATAGAGATTCTCAGTCATCCAAGTCATGGTTGTCCCAAAGGTGCTTTTTCAGGAGGCAACTGGACTTTCTTGTTTTTTCATTTGAAGACGTTTTGTTTCTCATCCAAGAAGCTTCTTCAGCTCTGACAGGATCGTGGGGAATGGAAGGATTTATATTCCTTGCAGACACCTGGTAATTTGCATCCTTTTAGAGAGTCATTGAAGCACTTGGAAGTTTATCTGTGTCCTCAAGGTCACCTGAGTATTGCTCCTGACTCCTGTAATCTGCAATTTTTCTTCTGGAAATCCATTACTACTCCCACACCACGAGCACTACTCAGGTGACCCTGAGGACATAGATAAGCCTCCAAGTGCTTCAAGGACCCTCTAAAAAGGATGCAAACGACCAGCTGTCTGCAAGGAATATAAATCCTTCCATTCCCCACTATCCTGTCAGAGCATTAGTGTTAATTGGACTCCAAGACCTCCGTGCCTTCCGCCGTGCCCTTAAAACTTATCTTTTCCAACAAGCCGGGCTGGCCTAACAAATCTTTTAAATGATTTCAAATTTGTTTGTCTTTTTAAATTTTGGGCCAAATTGAGATATTTCCTTTTAATCTGCTCTTAATGTATTTATTATGTGTTTTTATTTGGCTGTACACCGCCCTGAGTCCCTAGGGAGAAGGGCGGTATATAAATTTGAAGTAAAATAAAAAATAAATAAAATAAAATAAGCATATCATAGGAGCATTATATATAAGGTACATTAAAGTGAAAAAATCTCTCATAGAAATTCTAAAAACAATGCTAATTTTTTTCTTAAAAAATAAGAATTTTTAGTACATCTTGACTTAAATCTTGTGAGCTTTTAATGGCTGGAAAATACTGTTTTACAGGCTAAATCTGGCCTCCAGGTTAGCTATTGTCAACTACCTAAAAAATGCATTTGTAATATAAAGACACTTTGAATCGTAGGAAGTCTGGTCACCTAAACTATGTTAGAATGTTATTGTTACTTAACTCAGAAGACACTATGAAATAAGGAAGCCATGTTGCTCTTGCTATGTTTTTGAGCCAAAGACTTACCAAAATATTTTTAAAAAATCCATACAGATTGGGTGAAGAAATGTCATATCACAACTGATTTCTTAACGGTGGCCCAAAATCACACCGAACTAAGTTCTCTTTCTCAGTTAAGAGAGTTTGCAGATGTCATATTTGGCTAAATGGGAGATCTACGGCAAGTCAAAATTACTAGAAAATTCGTATTTACTTGGCTACATGCCATCTTCTTTCCACCAACAAATGAATATCTTCGATTCTTCGGTTGTTTGCATAATGCAAACGCTTGGGAAGATGTTGCTTCAGGTAAGGTTTGAAATGCTGGTCTGGCTTCTTGCACTGAAACAAAGGAAGCATGTTCAAAAAGGGGCTGTGCAAGACATTGGCCAACCTACCTACCAATTGGAAAAATCACTGTTTAGTGAGGATAAGCAGCCCCTGTTTTGTAGGTATTGTAAGGCCAACTGTAAGGCCAACTGTAAGACTGCAACCTGGAGAAAGTCTCTCTATGTGGTCCTGAAGAGTTGACATTGATTTGACAGTCCATAATCAGTCAGTCAAGACCAGGGGAGGGGCAATTAATTTTCCCAAGAGAAAATGAGAAACTGGAATTGTTATGGAGGGGTCAAACCAACAGGGTTCTGAAAGTGCGTAGGCATGCAAGCACGCACACACGTATGTAAATGGGGGGGGAATTAAAAGCAATGCAGTTCTATTGCATGCATTACGTACACTTGTTTACATTTGATTTATAATTTCCAATTGACCTCATGTGGGTTAAGCAGGGATATACAAAGGACTGGATGTAGCCCGGGGGGGGGGGCATAAAAAGCCCAGGTGTGATCAAGACCAAGTGGTTTATTGATCTATCTTGTATCTTGTCTGAAAGCAGCTCCAAAATAGCTTTTACCCATCATTTAATTTAGTTTCCCTTTCTCCAATGAATTTTTTTTTTAAAAAATAATAATTTATATGCCGCCCTTCTCCAGAGACTCAGGGCGGCTTACAATGCGTTAAGCAATAGCCTTCATACTTTTGTATATTTTTTTTACAAAGTCAGCTAATTGCCCCCACAATCTGGGTCCTCATTTTACCTACCTTAGAAAGGATGGAAGGCTGAGTCAACCTTGAGCCTGGTGAGATTTGAACTTGCAGTAATTGCAGGCAGTTGATGTTAATAACTGTTAATAACAGTGCTTTAGTCTGCCGTGCCACCAGGCTCTTGTTGGGAATTAAACTGTTAATGTTTGTGGATATTCTGCAGTGCTACAGCCCACTTCTGCAAAACATGGTTTAGACCCACCAAAACCATTACACAACTTTCTCCGTGGAATCTACACTTATGAGAATTCCTCTGATAACACTCTGAATCGTCATTTAAAGCCACATCCAAATTAATAAACCCAACTTCTTTCTTTCTTTCTTTCTTTCAATAACCCCATAATCCCTTGCGGGATGGAGTTTGGGCAACTGAATGGAGCAAGCAGAGTGTTTTAATGGCCAGATGCCTTTCCTGTCACCAATGCAGAGTTTTGTTCAGCAGAAATATTCTCATTGTGCCCAGAGAGAGAGAGAAATATCTTCCTCTACCTAGGATCAAACTCACAGCCTCCTGATTGGGAGGCAAGACTTTCATCTCTAAGCCACCGCACCACTCCTAATTAATAAACCCAACTATTCAGAACTATTTTTAAAATGTGAATATAAGAAGAAGAGGAGTACTAAGGAGATACTTACTGTGAGATTGGCCACAATGGCTTTGGGGTCAACTGTTATGTGGATGAGGAGATTTCAAGCGGAAAGAGAAAGTAAAGTCAAAAATATGCCAATAGATGAGTTTTCAACACATGAATGTTCATATGTAATTAGCTGCATTAAACTAAACTACAAGTTTGATTATAGATACTTCTCACAGAAGAATCACTGTCGGGCTCAAGGAAGAACACAATAGTAAAAAAGTGAAGTTCAGATCTCAAGATAAACCACTGCTAACAAATTTGGCCCACTGCATAATTTTTCTGCAAATATTCGTAGAAATGTACCAGCTAATTTCTCTTTGCTCATAGTTCTCGGGATTTAATTCATTGTGAAGTAAAATCTTTTAGATCTTGAGTTTTCCCCTCCAAATATGGGGCTCTATTTAATAACCAGTCTTATCTATTAGGTAAATTTACCCAAGTTACCAATCGGGTAAAAGAGCAATTGTCTTTCTAAACAATAACTGTGTCTCTCTCTGAAGGTGGAAGCAACTTTATGAATATGTTCCTTGCCGCCATACCTGTTGGAAGCCAAGGTCAGAGACAGCACAGAAGAAAATGGGCACATTTCAAGCTACAGGGTGAATGTAGAAAGGTAAACTTACATTTAACGTTGCTATTAGCTTTGGCACGAATACGCCCTAGAGTTCCAGGTATCAATGTTATGTCATCCACGTTAGACAGATAGTTGCTCAAATATTCAGTTCTTTCACAGGTAACATCTTCCATCCCTACAGAAAAAGCAGCACCATTGCATTATTGAAAGAAGTATGTGTAGACATTCAAATGATAATTAATACGGTAAGTTTAGGTCTCTTTCAGCTTTAAAAGACATATTGTCCATGGTTTTGGTCTACAACCAATACAACCAAAAGTATTTTGTGAGTTCTCCCAAGATACTTCCTTTCTTGTTAGAAGAGTGTGATCCTTTAGATTTTACAAATTTATAATAACAATTTATTTTAAAAGGGTGAGAAATTGGAGGAAAAAATTCTTTAAAATGGAATCAGGGGATGCATGTATTAGTCTAAACAACAAGTTTAACCCAGAAATAGCTTCCACAAATTTAAATGATACTGAAAAGTTACTGCCATTTCAGCAATTAAAAAACATTACCACACTGGATTAAGTTTTAAAGAGTAAAGTATTCTCACAAATATAATCTAAGTAGCAATAAGAAGAGGGATTCTAACCCCTGAAGTTCTGCCAAGAACTTCAAGTTAGAAGTCTTATCAAGTTAGCCATTGTGCCAGATTTTTTTTTAAAAAAAAATCACAAAATTGCATTATGAATTAGCTGTTCAGAAATCCGTTCACAATCAATCTGTTCTAAAACCTTTGTCCCTTATCTTAGGGTACAAACCCATACTGTGTGCTGGCACATAATAACTTCTACATCTAAATGCAATTCAACAACAGTTCATCTTAATAGCCCCAAAGGTGCTTTTTCAAGAGACAACTGGACTTCCTTTGTTTTTCCTCGAAGAAGTTTCGTTCTCATCCATCTTCATAGAAACGTCTTGAAGGAAAAACAAAGAAAATCCAGTTGCCTCTTGAAAAAGCAGTTTTGGGACAATCATGACCTGGATGGCTGAGAATCTCCATAGACATTCAATTTAACAAGTTAATAAAGTGCCTTCCAATAGAAATGAAGACTTTCCTACATCAAAACCAAGGAAAACTTTTTTAAATTACCATGATCACCCACGAAGATAATGTTGGCACATCGGTGTAAGTTCAGCTGCTTTAGTCCATCCATTAGTTGCCCAAGGATCTTGTCAATATCTCTTAGTGGACCTAACATCTATATATACACACATATTTACACAAAGAGGGAGAATTAACCTTCTTTTTTTAACTATCATTACAAGTTTTACATTATCATCCCCCTACGTTTTCATTTGATGGTATGTTTACATAAACTGCCACAATTATATTACATCAATTGTACTATATTGTATTATATAATATTATATTAATCTCTCTGAAGCACTGATTTACACCAAATACCAATATAGTCCAGAATTATGGTTCTTGAATGGCTAACCAGAAGTTTTTGAAAAAAAGAAAAGATTTGATAACTATAACTTCTTTCACATTATTCCTTAGCAACTGTTTTCTGAGGCATTCTGTCTTCATCCCTCTGAGTAGCTGAAGTCTAGAAATGATGATAGTTTTTCTCTTTCAAGTATTTATTCTCTTTCATTATATTCTTATTATGAGGATTATGAGAATATTAACATATTTGGAGTATCTTATTATATTCAAAACAGCATGATCACTACTAATAATATCTGAAATAAAGAACAGATTAAGATTTTCTGTCAAACCTACAATGTACTTGTAGACTCTAACTCATGATATGAGAAATCATTCATCTTAAAGAGTTAAGCAAACTTGAAGAAATTCTAACAGGATTAGAGTTATATTGTAATGTGCACCCATAGTCTTCTGATGTTGGTGTTAAAG
This sequence comes from Pituophis catenifer annectens, assembly GCF_029215685.1. Taxonomy (NCBI): domain Eukaryota; kingdom Metazoa; phylum Chordata; class Lepidosauria; order Squamata; family Colubridae; genus Pituophis; species Pituophis catenifer. The sequence goes on along the minus strand of NW_027256883.1, from coordinate 17,587,657 downwards.
AATATCATACTTATGCTTAAAAAAATTAAAAGTTGTGAAGTGCTATGGTTCTTTAACCCTTTTTTTATCCCTAAAAGCGTAAGCTTGTCTCTAGAAGCCATATTCTAAAATAAAGAATCAAGCATAGAGCCAACGTCATTTTAAAACAGAGCAATGGGTCACTTCAGTTCATAAAGTTCTTGGGATAATATTTTTCCAACCTTAATTTTTAACAGTACATTTATTTTAACAAGCTAGAAGATGGAAATCCATGTGTCCTGCAGGTTTCATGAGCCACGGTGGCTCAGTGGTTAGAGTGCAGTACTACAGGCTACTTCTGCTGCCTGTCGGCTGCCTGCAATTTGGCAGTTCAAATCTCACCAGGCTCAAGGTTGACTCAGCCTTCTATCCTTCTATCCTTCCGAGGTGCCCCAAATTGTTGGGGGCAATATGCTAACTCTGTAAACCGCTTAGAGAGGGCTGTAAAAACACTATAAAGCGGTATATAAATCTAAATGCTACTGCTATTGCTAGATGGTGGGAATCCATGTATCCTGCAGGCTTCATGGACCTCATCCAGTGAATGATTTTTTTAAGGAAAGTTGAGCAGTCTTTTATTTAAGAAAGAATGTGGCTGGACATGATTTGTATATAAAGCATGACACAGAAAAAGCTTCTTTCCGTTCTCTCTTCCCTTTCAATGTGAGAACTCCAATGTTCATTACAGGGCACCTTCCTGAATCCCAACTGAGTGATTTGGGTAGCTCTCATTTATTCGTTTTAAGGGAAGATTTGTCTTTGATGTTAATATTATGGTATTGCCAAGATAAAAAGGATAGCATCCCATTTGCATCCTATGTCCACATTCATCACGAAAGTCTGAAGAGATGTTTCATACGGTGAAAACACTCAAACATCAACTTGAATCTATTGCTATAGGTCCATATGATCAACCTTTCATGCTCTTAATCTATGTTTAAGATATATCCATGTCCTATACAGATTCTATACACAGAATGAAGCCACCATGTGGATATAGGACTTCCTTACAATTGTTATTTTCATTCAACGTGATCACTGAGCATGATTGTTCAAATAGATAGCAGCCTGAGATAAATTTCCTTTGAATTTACTGATATTCATTGCCTCAAAATATTCATAAAGCTTCAAGCTTTATATATCAGAGGACCTTTCATGTTCATTTATATCTCGGAGGACCTTTCATGGACTATGAATGCTAACATGCTTGTGAAGAAGGCACAGAAGAGGCTGTACTTCCTGAGAATGCTCAGGAAGATAAATCTATCTCAGCATCTACTTCTGTCCTACTATTGCAGCACCATTGAGAGTGTCCTGACATAGGGCATTCTTGCATGGTATGGGAGCAGCTCTGTAGCGGACAAAAAAACTCTACAGAGAATCATTTAAACTGCCCAGAATATCATCGGACTCCAGCTGCCAGCCCTGGACGACATCTTCGAATCTTGCTGCTTGAGAAAGTTGCATAACATTCTTAGAGACTCTTCCCATCCTGCTTACAATCTTTTTGGACTGTTGCCTTCTGGCAGAAGATACAGAACAATTAAAACTCAGACCACACGTTTTCTGAATAGTTTTTATCCCAGAGCTATAATTGCACTCAACAATGAACTAAAGGGCCACCATCAGTGAGCTGTTGGACAGCATTACTTGGTCTGTTGTGTGGATGCTTGGGTGGTTTAGGGGTGGGGAATTGTGGTGGGTGGGAGTGCGTTTGGGGATTGTTATGTGTGTTGGACCTGGTCTTTGGGTGTTAAGTGAATTTCGTTGTATGGGTATACTGTGTATACAGTACAATGACAATAAAGTTATTTATTTATGATTTATTTGAAGCATCCTCCAGCATTGCAAAAAATTGATACCATACAGTTATCAGGCATGAAATAAGAAAGGATCACTGACCAATTCTTATGATCGAGGCTTTATTTGATGTCTCCTGCTAAAGGAAACCAATGGTGTCATGTCATGTTGTGAACAGGAGTAATCTGGCAAAATTTAGTGACCTTGGAAGTCTTCTAGTCCACCTCTCAGACAGGAAACCTTATACCATTCACAGACAAATGGTTGTCCAACCTTTTCTTAAAAACTTCCAGTGTTGAAATTCACAAATTTCTTCAACCCAATGCAAGTTTTACAAATAGAACTTTCCAGAGGTCCAAATAATCAGATCCAAGAAATTCATTTTGGCTGGGAAAACAACAACAACTGTAAGGGTGACAATAAGCAGGATTCTACAGGCTAATCCAATGTTATCTACCTGTGGGTGGAATAGTTTAAATGGATTTTTGCACCTGAATCCTGTGATATTTAAAAACAATAGTTAAGAAGGATTTAAAGATTGCACCAAGAGACAGAGGATGCCACCCAAAGAAGAGTGGGAAGAAGGACAAGATAAACATCAAATGAACCCAACTGCTTGATGGCAATCTGTGGTTGTTGCCTTTCAAGATGGCTGCACCGAAAGTTCGATTTGGAAGAAGTTCATCCCAAAGTTGGGAGGACCAAAATAATAATAATAATAATCAAGTTGTTTAAGAGTCTCCGCGGTTGATATGTACCGGGTTTGAAAACTTACTTTGTTCCGACGGGATTCCGCAGACAAGTGTTCCATTCTAGGTACTTTTCGTCTTCTCTTGGAAGGAGCAACGCGTCTTTTCAGAATCCTCTTAGGACTGATTTTTCTTTTAGGTCTTTTAGATGGAGTAAGAGGAGACCCAAAACTACTCTCCTGTACTGACGGAGAGAGATGCTTGGACTCAGAAAAAGCTCATCTCAACATCAGATTGTTTAAAAAACTAGCTGTCTCTAAGACACGGCACACCAAAACTCTTGGTTCAAACCATTTAATACTGGGTCTATGGTCAAGTCAAGATCAAAGTTGAAAAGAAGAATTTAATCATTTGTGATTAATAGTCCTGGGGTCTGCAGGAAACATTCTGAAGAGGATGTCTGGTTTGTTTGTTTGTTTGTTTGTTTGTTTGTTTGCTGGGAGGGGAATATTCTTTTCATGATTATCAAGAGAAAGAAAGCACCAGTAGCAGGAGCCATTGCTGTTACTGGATGCTCAACAGACTTATGTTTTAAATCGTACTAACTAGTCAATGCACCACTATTTAAATAACGGTAAGATCCCAATTCTCTTGTTCTGGAGAGAATAAATTATAATTGTTCATATAACATTTTTATACTGTCGAATTCCCTGTCATTATCAACTCCACGCAGCTGGAGGCATGCCCAGTTTTTAAAAAGACCTCCAGAAGGCATGGCGTTATTAACTGGATAATGCGGAAGGCATAAGTATTGACCCGTCCATTCATTTTGATCTTTAATGGGAAGGGAGAGGAAACACTGAGCAAACGCACCCTGCATTTGCTCCCAGTGTTATAGGATATCCTTATGATTAGGGAATAGGATAGCGTTAGATTTAGCTATACGCTTTCCAGGATTATTGTGCTGTGACGTGCGAGGAAAGGCTTTAGGAGAGGGGAAGATATGAATGAACCATGTATTAAGAGGAGGAGAAATCGTCTGAAAACAACAGAGCTGCAGTCCCAAGCAGTGCAGAGATGCTGGATGCTATTCAAACTGATCTTAAAAAGAAGCGACTGTGCATGCAACTCCAATTGACAGCTACAATGAGAGTTCTTGGCAACTTTTAGGATCAGATTCCCTGAACAGAGAAAGATAACGCATACAGGAAGATAGTGCAGCTTGTTTATTTTATTTTTATCTTTTTTAAATGGAGAAAGAAAGAAGCGAAGAGAAGGGAAGTTGAAAATTGGCAAGGATTTTACAAGGCCATTTGCTTTCTATCTGCATAGCCATTCTCCATCTTTGCTGTTCCAATCGCAGAGCCATGTTCTTGGAAGATAATAAGGAGGGGAAAAAAATCAGTATTACCATCTGCCATGCTGTTTCTTTGCTCTTGCACAAACAGTTGGAAAGGAAATGCTAATCCAGTTCTATTTGTCTCTCTCTCTCTCTCTCCAGAAAGCAGCTTCAGTTTTCTTTAAAAAAAAAAAAACAGGAGAAGAAAAAAAGAAAAAGAAGAGAAGAAAAGAGTTCAAGCTTCGTGCAGCCTTGATGAAAGCAGCAGCAGATGGAGGAAGGATTCTCAAGAGTTTACTCACTCTTTCCAAGAGAAGCGCAGCCAGAGTTTTAACTTATGCCATCAAGTGGGTCTAATAATAAGAAACCCCCATTCCAGGGTAGCATGTTAGAAGAGCAGCCGAGCAGTCCTTAAGCGTACGGATGTTGTCCAAGTCACTGATCATGGTAAACAGCATCGGTACAAACATTCACAAAAGGGACAGCTTCTCTTTCTTAAGGAATTAAAGCTAGGAAGAAAGCCAAATCTGTATTAATCAGCCAAATCTTAGCTTTTACGTTGGAGGGATGAGATCAATCTAAGCCGAGGATGATGACACACCTAGAACTGAAAGAACTAGCCAAATACTTGTACTTGAAACAAAATGTCTCAACATGGGACATTGTACACCAAGATATAATGGGTGAACATGCAATGTTTGTCAGACAGAGATTTTCCCCAAGTGACCGGGCTAAAAACAAAAACAAAAAGTAGATATGAGACCAGAGAGCCATGATTGGATATCTTAAATTATTTTGAAGATCACTGTAAGGAGCCTGGATAGCTCAGCAGACTAATGCATTGTAATTTAACTCCAGCTGTCTGCAATTAGTAAGTTCGAATCTTGCCAGGCTCAAGGTTGACTCAGCCTTCCATCCTTTCTAAGGTAGGTAAATTGAGGACCCAGTTTGTGGGGACAATAAGCTGACTTTGTAAAATATGCAAAAGTATGAAGGCTATTGCTTAACACATTGTAAGCCGCCCTGAGTCTCCGGAGAAGGGCGGCATATAAATCAAATTAAAAAACAAAAAACAAAAAAACACTGGTTGAGTCACTTAAAAAAAAAGAAAAAGGAAGACCAAACCAAGATCTTTGTGCATTAGCTATCAAGCATGTCAAATGATTGGGGTCCAGTCGCTACCACAACAGTCCCCAACTTTGCAGTTTGGTGGCCTGGCTGAGGGAAGGAAACCAGGCACCACAAGCGGGCCTGGATGTGCGCCTGCAGCTCTCAATTTACACAATTTACACAAGCAGTGGACATGTGCAGATGCACATGCATGCAGCTCAACTTGTGCACGAGTGCAAGCTGGCCTGCCACTCACACAAGTTGAGTTGCACAGGTGCACATGCTGGCCTACTGCTCACGTGGCACGGTTCCGAATAGGCCTTGGCCTGGTAGTGGCCTGCGGCCTGAGGGTTGGGGGTTCATACAGATTACTACTTAATCAATTGACTGGTTGAACTTGCAAGCTGACAGATCAAAAATGGGTCTGGAACTTCCGTACAACATCAACCTCCACTTTCAATTTAGCAATAAAGCATATCTAGGAAAATTACCTAGAGTCCTTCTGTATTAAGGGAGAAATAAAGGTAAAGGTTCCCCTCGCATATATGTGCTAGTCGTTCCCGACACTAGAGGGCGGTGCTCATCTCCGTTTCAAAGCCGAAGAGCCAGCGCTGTCCAAAGTTATCTCCGTGGTCATGTGGCCAGCATGACTAAACACTGAATGTGCACGGAACGCTGTTACCTTCCCACCAAAGGTGGTCCCTATTTTTCTACTTGCATTTTTTACGTGCTTCCGAACTGCTAGGTTGGCAAAAGCTGGGACAAGTAACGGGAGCTCACCCTGTTACGGGGCACTAGGGATTCGAACCGCTGAACTGCTGACCTTTCGATCGACAAGCTCAGCATCTTAGCCACTGAGCCACTGCATCCCTTCAACCCTGATCTATAGATATTTTCCTTTTTTTGGTCCTCTTAGAATGATTTTGTAAATTATTTTCTAAAGCAAGAGTGGGGACCAGTGGTGGGTTGCCCCTGGTTCGGACCGGTTCACAAGAACCGGTAGTAAAACCGGTGGGAAGCTCCGCCCACTGACCCGGATGTCATCATAGATGATCTGTGCATGCACAGAAGAGCGGGCGCGATGCAAACCGGTAGTAAAAGTAAGTAGAACCCACCCCTGGTGGGGACCTGTGGATCTCCATATATTATTGAACTCCAAACCTCATCAACTGTCTTGGCAACATATCTTGTATGGCAATATGTGGAGGACAATTCTTCTAACCAGCCTAATCTTTCTGGGGAGTGGGTGGGGGACTGTTTTGTTGTGGTTGCCCTTGTTATTGCTTTCCAATAGCATTTTAAAAAAGGATCAGAGGGTAAATGCATTCTATAGATGATAATCTTCTGCAGATGATCATTTTCAGGTGAAGATTACTTTATTTAATTTGAAATTTAACAAATATGATTCCTGCCACAAATACTATTAAAGGTAACCATTAAGAATATATAGATAGCAAAATACAAACAAAACATTGCTACAAGCCATATCCTGAAACTATACCCACAATGCACACACACACACACACACACACACACACACACACACACACACACAGTAGTACTCATCCTAGCAATAATTACATGCAACCTTCTTCACCTACAATTCTGGGTAGGTGGTATTTCTTCATCCTGACACCCAAATCACTCTAAAGTTTAACCTGTAATGGACTTTAATGCCTTATGTATATTTTCCTCTGTCTATTCATAATCCATACCTCTTTAGTGATGCAGTAAAAAAGTCATCTTAACTATGATATGACTACACTATGAATTCACAACATGCTTAATTATACGAGTAATAACCCTCGTAAAGTATTAAAAATATAATGAAAATTGTAAAATATTTTATAATACAGCTTTAACCTAATATGGATGCTATTTTAGCTTGCTTTCACACTATGAGAAATTTTTCACATCAGGAGAGATTTTAGGGGTCATAATCAATTAATATGAACCCAAAATGGGTATGAAAATCATTACTTTAAGAAATTGGGAGTTGGAGTCTTCTATAATTTGTTTCCCAGTTCTATTGATTAAGCATCTTAACTTCTAAGATTAATCCCAAATGTTTAACGTTTTGCCAGCTCAAAACAAATGGGCAGAATAGAGTTAGGAAAGAGGAAAGAATTGCCTTTGATTGTCAAATGCCAATATTATTGATGCTTGAAAAGGGTGGAGATGATCTCCATAGCAGGAGGACACTTTCGCGACAGTGAGGATGAGGTCTACAGCCAATTCCAGCTCTAAATTTGACAATATTATTTTGTTCCTGGACTACCTGAGGGTTTTTTCCCCTCTAAGTCAGGGGTGTCAAACTCGCGTCGTCACGGCATCGTATTGTGATGTATCGTGACTTTTTTCCCCTTCGCTAAACCGGGTGTGGGTATGGCCAGGACGTGATGCATCTAGCCTGCAGGCCACAAGTTTGACACCCCTGCTCTAGATCTTCCTTCTAAGAGTTTCCTGATATATTTACAGTTCCTTATATTCTTTCCAAGAATCCCATCCAGATGTAAATCAGAACATCTGTGCAATTTCCACAGAAAGGCTAACTTCTCTAAAGGCTAATAAAGAAACTTGAAGCCAAACCTATGGTGATATATGAGATGAAGATGTCTCTTCTCCATTTCATCTCAAGGGAAACATGAGTTGAAGGCTGAAAATTTCAGGGAGGGGAAGGGAAATATGCAGTGGTGAAATTCAATTTTTTTTTACTACTGGTTCTGTGGGCGTGGCTTGGTGGGTGTGGCCTGGTAGGTGTGGCAGGGGAAGGATACTGCAAAATCTCCATTTCCACTCAGCTCCAGGGAAAGGATACTGCAAAATCCCCATTCCCACCCCACTCTGGGACCAGCCAGAGGTGGTATTTGCCAGTTCTCCGAACTACTCAAAATTTCCACTACCGGTTCTCCAGAACCTGTCAGAACCTGCTGGATTTCACCCTTGGGAATATGTACCTTTATCTCTGAACCCCAAACAAATAATTGCAACTGTTCCATGTTGCTTCTGATTCTCATCTGACCTTCAGTCACCAATTGCAGGGAATAATCTAATTTGGGACTAATCAAAGCAGGGTTTGATAGACTGCAGCTGGACCTCACTGCCAAATAAAATAGTTGCAAAAGCCAAAACTTGTTTTCACAAATCTGCACCTTGGGAGGAGAATTTACTGTCCCCACCTCCAAGGCTGACCCTTGAAAAGGGTGGAGATGACCTCCACAGCAAGAGGACTCTTCCACACAACAGTGAGAATGAGGCCTATAGCCAATTTCAGCTCTAAATTTAGCACTATTATTTTGATCCTGGACTCCCAAAATATACTGAGAGCAGCAGAATCGAGTGTTGCAATAACCAGCTGGGGATTCCCAAGAGCCAAAGATATAAGAGATAGATCCCTCAAGGGCTATCAATAACCGTATTGGCCAGGAAAGAGTAGAAGCTGACTCCAATACATCTGAAGAGTACAGATCTGAAGAAGGGTGTTGTACAGTCTTGGAATAAAAATCAGGAAACTTGGATTTAAATAATATAATTACGTTAAGATTTTTGAGTCGCGTTGCTGAAGAAATCAGTCCTCTCCTTGTCCTCAGATATAGACTTCATAAAAGCCATTTCTTTATCCAAGAGTGAAACTGTGCATAAAACGCCTTCCACACTCTGATTAACTTTTAATAGGCCCATCAGCAGAGGCATAAAATTGTTTTCAATGGTGGCAGGGATCCACCGGTTGAGCAATCTCAGCCTGGGGCCGCAACCCAACACTGATCAATTCTTTCCATGTTCTCCCAACCCTGTTGGAGCTGTTTGTTTAAGCAGTTCTTATATGGCTGGGAGAATATTCCCTTCAGAGTCTATGATCAAAGGTTAACTGTGTAGATCTTCCCTGTGGAACAAGCACTTTATTAGGACTTGAGGTAACAGGAATAATTAACCTCTGTGCTTGGAACTTGGAAAAGTTTTTTTTTTCCCCTCAAACTTCACATTGGCTCTGGATTCACAGAGAGGAAAAGGAAGACAGTATTACAGTTTCGGAGAATTCCTCGCCCCAATGCCAGTGCCAGAGGTCAGTGTGAATTAGGTCTCTGCCCTGGATTTCAAGGCCAAAGCATAAGATCAACATAATGTATAATTGGACCTCAGTCGCTCAAGCGGTTTGGCTGCATCTATGGATTTGAACTGGAGGGAGATTCCAGGCAGCCCATTTAATGAGCATTCAATCTTCTCTCCACCTTCTATGCTTTAAAGCAGGGGTCTGCAACCTTGGCAACTTTTAAGACTTGTGGACTTCAACTCCCAGAATTCCTCAGCCAGCCGGCTGAGGAATTGTGGGAGTTGAAGTCCACAAGTCTTAAAAGTTGCCAAGGTTGGAGACCCCTGCTTTAAAGCAACATTTCTCAATTTCAGCAACGTTAAGATAGGCGGACTTCAGTCAGCATGGAGAATTCTGGGAGTTGAAGTTTGCCTGTCTTTAAGTTGCTGAAGCTGAGAAATGCTGCCTTGAAGCCTATCTCTTATTCTCTCTATTTCTACCCCAGTGGCCCACCTCATTTACTAAGGATGCAGTTAAATAACATCATGCAGAAAGCAAACATGGCATAAACAATTTACGTGAAATTACTGAATTATTACAAAACATGAAAAAAAATTGCTCCTTTCACACCACAATGCAGTCAACCTTGATTATATCCAAGAGTAGGCCTGCAAGTCTTCGATGAAAATCCTAGCCTTGTCAACACATACACACCCACACATACACAGACTTAGTTCTCCAGTCCCTGAAACTTTAAGCAGATGGATAATGTTATTAACAGTTTAGTCCTCTCTATAAATGTAGTGTCTATATTTTTCAGAAGGCCCTGTTTCTTTTGGAGGCTTATAGAGGCAAACAATTAACTAGCTTTAAAACATTTGGCTCTGGACTAGCAATACAAGTTCATGTGAACATGACAAAACCCGGAGCACCAGATTTGCATTCCATTTATGGGCAAAGATGAACTGTACTAACCTCAGAACTAAATGGACCATATCTGTGGCCAGCCATATCTGGTTGGTCAGAGTAGAATGCATAAGCGTAAGGCCTGAAAAGAAAGGCAGATGTCAGCAAGTTTCATTTAGCATGCCATTCTCACTTTCCAATACAGCAACCCTCTAAAATTATAAATTCATTCACCCCATCCCTCTGAATATAATGAATGGTTTCATTGTATTTAGAGATGGTGAAGAAAAAAATCAATATATCCGGTAAAATATTGCTGGAATCTTGCAACAAAGGTAAACAAAGCCTGTTGACTGGAAATTATCAATAACAGTTCAAACCATGAGGATAAGCTTGCTTGGTTTTACATAACTCTGAGGGTGTCTGATAGTGTTTAAGAGTGTCAGATGTAAATGCCTTATTCTCTAATGTGTAAATAATGTATATATGGAACATCAGGGGTTAACTTATTACTTGAGCTTTAATGTATTCATATTTTACCACTCCCATTCCTGGCTCCGCCCCTTGTATATAAAAGGAGCCATCCTCCCCATTTTCCTTGCTTCTATCTTGAATATTCAGCGAATATAGAATGCCTATTATGATTAAAGAGAATTATATTTAAACCTATAACTTCTATTATCTTTATTGAGTCTGATCCTGAAAATATTGCAACAAGCTGGTAGCAGAGGATGGTTAATTGACTCAATAAGTAATTAAAAATGTCCAAGAAAGATAGGCCCAACACCAGGGCCCACAGCAAAGAAATAGAAACTGATCAAGAGATGATCAACGAATCCACTAATGCGATTTCGAGAGAATCCGAAGAATACACCACTGAAGAAGAAGAACTGATGAGTGAAAATAACGACCAGGAAGAAATCGAGATAGAAAATAACGAACTCAGGTCAGGAATATTAAAAATACTAAAAAGCCAAAAGAATGATGAAAGCCTCATCGCGGACCTCCAGGAGATGCTGAGGAACAGCGGAGCAGCGAGAGAGAAAAACGTCATTAAAGAAAAACCCAAAGATCAAAAAACTGTGAGTGAAATGACTACTGAGAAAATAGTTGTAAAAAAGAAAAGATGTGACCCCGCGCGAAATTTTGAACGGCAGCCATCTTGGTTTCAACGAACTTCAAAAGAGAGTGAAGCAGAGCCAATCAAAACGCTCAGTTCAAAATTTCTGGCGCGAAAAACACTATCAGACGAAGAAAGTGAAAAAGAAGTCTCAAACTCTTCAGATGAACCAAAATCAGAAAGTGAAGACGATTTAACGAAGTCTCAAGTAAAGTCAGCAATGAAAACGCTTTTTGCTGCTTTTGGGCCAAGATTGAAAATCTCCAAGACATCGACGAAGAAGCAAGAAATCAAACCGACAACTCAAGACCTGCACGCTCCCATCCTGACTTCGAAAACGACGACACCCGAGCCCAGAGAGCCATGCCGATTCCGCCCTACACCGCAGACAGAATCGAGTGCCAGCACACACAAGAGAAAGAGAAGAACCGCCGCCATCACCAAAGCCCCAAAAACCGAGCCAGAGACCGACTCATCTGAAGAGGAGCGGATCGAGAGAGCTGAAATGGAGAGAACCTTCCACAACGGCGCCAAAGAAGAAATGAGCAACGCGCATGTGCAAAACTACGTAGACGGCCCCGAAAGACTTGAACTGGCCAGAGAACCGCGCAGACTCGTCACAAGCATCCCAATGCCGTTCTGTAATTTCCTGCACTTGAGAGACCACGGACTGCCTCAGGTTGTAAGTAATGGACAAAATAATGTGGGGAACTTACCCAGTGACTTCCCAAAACTTAGAGTTGATGGCATTAATTTACAAGAGTGGTACCAACAGCTTCAGGTTATTTTTATGAAAGAAAATTTACTATTCTTTATAACTAGTCCTCCAAGAAGACCTTGGACTTTAAAAATAGACTGTTTACATCATAGAGCATTTTTCATAATAATTTCTAGCGTGTCTCCTGCAATGTATCATAGCATCAAACCAAACCTAACTGTATCAGAAATAATTCAATGCATGTTTAATCTATTTCACAGCGATAGCGTAGCCACAACCACAAGAATGTCTAAGGATTTCTTTTCTTCTAGAGTGAAACCAGGGGTTTCTATAAGTGAACATTTGATAAATCTAAACAAAATAAGAGCTGAGCTGCAATTGAGGGGGGAAGTGATTTCAGATCAAACTATGAAAAGTGTTATTATCAATTCACTTGATCCATCATGGGATAGCTTTATGTCACACTTAGATACCATTAATTTGGGATATTTATCAATAGAAAGTCTATCTAACAAATTGATAGCAGAAGACAATTCAAGAAAAAATCGTTCCAGTAACCAAACAGAACACAAATCTTTTAGGAAAGTAGTCTTTCAAGATAAATATAATGAAGCCTTTAGATGCCACAATTGTGGATCCAGGGAACACAGTAGAAGAGACTGTCCCAAAGTCCCAAGGGAGAGACATAGGCCAGAATATAGGAGCAAATACAATTACAGACAATCTTCCACAGATAGACACAAATATAGAAGTCCACCAAACTACAGAGAAAGTAGAGGGGGTAGAGAAAATTCAAAAGAGAGAAAATCTGGGTCACTAAATGGGCTAAATAAACAAGACAGCACCAAAACACAACAAGATGAGAACAATAATTGGCTTATTGATTCTGGTGCAACAAATCACACCACTAATAACAAAAGTATATTATCTTCATTTACAGAAGATAAGTTTGTGATAAAGGTAGCTAATCAAGAAAAGGTTCAAGTATTAGGCAGAGGAAATGTGACCTTGCCTGGTTTAGGGAAAATAGAGGGGGTATTATTAATCCCAGAAATACCTCACAACATACTAAGTGCTATAAAACTAAGCAGAGAATCTGACATCAATATAGTTTTCTCAAAGGGGAAAGCAACTATAGAAAAGAACAAAACAAATGTAGGCACTGTGATGATAAAAAGGGGTCTACCCTATCTGATAACCAAAGAAAGATGGTTACATAACATTGATTCAAATATGGAAGATTGTATTGAAGCAGATGATGAAAATGTCAGTAACAGTGACAATGATGAATGTAAATTAACTCATGATAACAAAAATACACACAATGAGAAGAAACCAAAAATAGGTAAACCAATTCATGATGAGTGTGCTCATATCTTACATAGGAAGTTAGGACATGCTAGCTTTCCTGTAGTACAAAAAATGACTGAACACGCAGAAGGTGTAAAAATAAAAAATTGTGAAAATTATTTAGAATGCTCAGTATGTAAATCCACCAAACTAAAAACCAGTCCTAGACCAAAAAAATCTAACAGATCAACTAACAATATTTTTGATTTGGTACATATGGACTTAGTTGGTCCATTAACTCCATCAATTACCTATAGAAAACGTTACTTCCTAACAATAGTGGATGATTACAGTCGCTATGGTTTTGTTTACACATTAAAGCACAAGGATGAAACTTTTCAGAAATTTAAGGAATTCTACAAACGCATAGAAACACAACATAATATCAGAATAAAACAAATTATGACAGATAGGGGATGTGAATTCATGTCTAAAGAATTCTCCCAATGGTTAAAGGATAGAGGGATGCTACATTTCACGTCCAATCCATTTTCTGCCTTTCAAAATGGGATTGCAGAGAGAAAGAACTCCACACTACAAACCATGATTAGATGCACATTAGAGGATGCTGGTTTAGGCAAACAATTTTGGTCAGAAGCCTTACATTATTCAAATTACACTCAAAATAGAACATGGTCCAGTATTGTGAATAAGACACCATATGAGGTGATGTACAATAGAAAACCTAAATTAGCACACATGCACATATTTGGAGTTACTGCAGACGTGCACATACCTAAACAATTGAGGAGAAAGGGAGAAAACGTATCCAGGAGATTAAGATTCATGGGATACGAAACTGGAACCAAAGGGTACAGATTCATCGATAATAATAACAAATTTATAGTATCCAGAACAGCTGTGTTTCATGAGCAGGCCAATTGGTCTAAGTTGCACCTTAATGAAATTTTTCCTAATAAAAGCAAAGATAATATATCTTGCGAGGAAGGAACAACAGAAAATCAAAATATTAACAAAAGTAAGAACAGAACCAAAACTTGGACAAATAGTCAGCATAAAATAAAGACAGACACATTAACAAAAAAGGAAGCCAGATATTTGCATGACAACCATAGCAAACCTGAAAGAAATATTAGAAATAATAGAAACCAAATACCAAATAAATACAAAGATTATATTATGCATATGGATGGAGAACAAATAACACCTAATACATATGAGGAAGTATTGAAACTTCCCCGTGAAGAAAGAGAAAAATGGGAACTAGCTATGGAAAAAGAAATGAAAAGTTTACAAGGATTAAATGTATTCACACCTGCGATCGCACCTAAGGATAAAACAATTATAGGTACCAGGTGGATTTATAAAATTAAGAATTTAGAAGGAGGTAATACCTTATACAAGGCCAGACTAGTTGCACAAGGTTATGCACAAAAATATCCAGAAGACTATACTGACACATATTCACCCACAGTGAGAACAGAGAGTGTCAAAACAGCTCTTGTAGTAGCATCTGCACTCAATCTAGACGTGTTTCAATATGACATACAGACTGCATACTTACATGCAAAATTAGATAAGGAAATATATGTAAGAGCACCACACAGTCAATACACTAATAAGAACGAAATTTGGTTACTAAATAAGAGTCTGTACGGATTGAAGCAATCTGGCAAAAGATGGTACGATTGTTTGGTAAAAGTACTAAAGACCATGGATTTCAACGCCACCACTGCTGATAACTGTTTCTTTGTAAAAAAGAGTAATGATCATATTGAATTTGTATTAATTTATGTGGATGATATTTTATATATTGGAAAGCATAAAGAGAGCAGGGAAATCTTTGTAAATAAGTTAAACGAACACTTCTCATTGAAATCACTAGGTAGAGTGAATAAATACCTTGGTGTACAAATTAACAAAACAAAAAGGGGATTCAAACTTACTCAAAAAGATAAAATCATTGAACTCCTAAACAAATGTAACTTAAATAATGCCAAAACATGTGACACACCTATGCAAACTGATTTTCTTAGAAACAATGATGAATCTTCCCCTGAGTTTAAAGACAACACATTTTACAGATCAGTTATAGGTTCACTCCTTTATATATCTAATTGGACTAGGCCAGATATTGCATTACCTCTCAATTTATTGTCAAGATATGTTAGCAAACCAACCTTGTATCATTGGGAAGCTGTCAAAAGAATTTTAAGATATCTGAAAAGTACATTAGATTTTTGTTTAATATTGGAACCCAATAATGACAAAGAACCAAAAATTACTTGTTATGCTGATGCAGATTGGGCTGGTGATACATCATGCAGAAAGAGTACCTCTGGTTATGTTTTTCTATTGAACGATTGTCCAGTTTACTGGTATACTGGTAAACAAGAACTGGTAGCCACCTCTACCACAGAAGCAGAATATGTTTGCTTGTCTAAAGCTGCAAATAACCTTGTATGGTTCAATGATTTGATCACAGATGTTTGGAAGAAACCTACTTTACCATTTATTATGCATGAAGATAATAAAGCGGCCATTGAAATTTCTAGATCCGATGCAATTGGACAAAGGTCCAGGCATATTGATATAAAATTTAAGCACGTGAGACAACTATCTCAAGACGGATTCATCAAAGCAATACATTGTGATACTTCTGAACAATTAGCTGACATATTAACAAAACCCTTACCTTCTAAACAACACAGATATTTAACTTCTAAATTATATGTATTATATTGTCCTGAATCTGAATGTAACTGGTGTTGTATAACGAACCGGCATTTAGAGGGGGATTTGTCAGATGTAAATGCCTTATTCTCTAATGTGTAAATAATGTATATATGGAACATCAGGGGTTAACTTATTACTTGAGCTTTAATGTATTCATATTTTACCACTCCCATTCCTGGCTCCGCCCCTTGTATATAAAAGGAGCCATCCTCCCCATTTTCCTTGCTTCTATCTTGAATATTCAGCGAATATAGAATGCCTATTATGATTAAAGAGAATTATATTTAAACCTATAACTTCTATTATCTTTATTGAGTCTGATCCTGAAAATATTGCAACAAAGAGATCTGGGGGTGTTTATGACACAGCCACTCTCTACTGCAGGGGAATCAAACTCGATCTCATTGAGGGCCGCATCAGGGTTGTGTCTGACCTGGGGGCAGGGGCAGTGGTGGGATTCAAGTAATTTAACAACCGGTTCTCTGCCCTAATTATTTCTTCCAACAACCAGTTTGCCAAACTGCTCAGAAAGTTAACAACCGGTTCTCCCGAAGTGATGCGAACTGGCTGAATCCTACCACTGGGGGGAGGGCATGGCCAGCTCGGTGTTACTCATGTCAGGGACACCTCTGGTGGCCCAAGTGCTTTGCCAGCGAAAACAGGCTCAGAACCGAGCTCAGTTTTCGGCTGCAATGGCCTCCTGCAACCTTCTGCCAGCGAAAATGGGCTCCCAAGCTCCACTTTCGGCTGTGATGGCCTCCTGCAACCCTCTGCCAGCGAAAATGGAGCTCCATTTTCACTGGCAGAGGCACTGTGGGCTGGTCCTTCGCTGTTTCCAGGGCAGCCTCACGGGCCCAATCTAAGCACCCCGCAGGCCAGATCTGGCACGTGGGCCTTGAGTTTGACACCCCTGCTCTACTGAATCAATATTCAGTGTAGCAGTAGTTTTAGGAAATCCTGACTCTACTATCAGTCTGCCCTGGCAGAATTCGAATAACATTTAGGATATAAACTGTGAGGTTTGTACATGCAAAGCTGGAGCCCACTAAATACGTGCTCCAGGCTTTGCTTGGAGAAGTCTCCTGTCAACTTGCTGAGCCAGAGCCAGAGAAGCTTCTGACAGTAGTCTCTCCTCAGGTGTTAGATGCAAGTAACCAGATCCACACGTGAGTTGAATATTTGGCCAATTTATTATTTATTTATTTATTTATTATTTATTAATTATTTAAATTTGTATACCGCCCTTCTCCCGAAGGACTCAGGGCGGTGAACAACCAAAATTTAAAACACATACAGTATAAAAATTAAAAAGAATTAAAACAGAATTAAATCAGTTTGGCTTCCCTAAATTTTAAAACTCTTTCCCCATAAATTAACCCATTAAAATTTTAAGCCAGCCCGGCTTGCTGGAATAAGAAGGTCTTTAACGCTCGGCAGAAAGTACGGAGGTCCAGGATCAGTCGTATTCCTGGGGGTAGCTCGTTCCAGAGGGCGGGTGCCCCCACAGAGAAGGCTCTCCCCCTGGGGATCGTCAGTCGACATTGCTTGACCGACGGCACCCTGATTAGACACACATGGAATTTGTTTCTCCGATACAGAAACTCTCAGTGTACATGCAAAGCAACAGAATAATAATAATACCAATAAAAGGGAGGAGTAAAGAAGATCATAATAAGTAGGATAAATAATAATACTACAGCCACACTACATGGGTAAGCATACATAGACATTAGTCAGCACTGTGAGAATTAGGAGTTCAGCAGAGTGATGGCATAAGGGAAAAACTGTCCCTGTGTCTAGTTGTTTTGGCATATAATGCCCTATAGCGCCATCCCAAGGGAAGGAGTTGAAACTGTTTATGTCCAAGATGTGAGGGGGCTGCAGAGCCCTCCTTCCGACCCACGGAATATGCAGGTCTTCTATGGAAGGTTGACTACTTTATTGTATTCTACATATAATACAAGAAACTCCCCAGACTCCTCGCCCTTCCCTGGGAACAAACAGATAAAGTTCCATGGAATTTAATGGGAAGTAGCACTAGGTCTCTTGTGGTAGCGCAATGACTCTAGGCAACCTCCCCACTTGATCCCTCCTTCTTTCCTGGATGGTAGTTTCCCAACACCCAGGAGCATTCCCTTTCACTTTCACTTTGCTGGGATAAGGCAAAGCTGGGTTATCATGGCAGAATGGGGAGCAAGTTCAGGCGGGGTTCTGACCTTGTATACACTCTTGTTTATGGAAAAAACAAAAAAACAAAGAATGAGAAAGTTGCCATCTCATATATTTTCCAACGATGAAACAATTTAGTGTTCTATTTTGTAACTTCATTAAAACATTAGAAAGTATGCCAAAAGAGGCACAAGCTCTTGGGAAAACATTCAATAATTATCTTTAAGAGATGGGAAAAGGCTACAATTGTTCCTTCTTGGACTCTCCCTCAGAGCAAACTTTGTTGCCATGTATTCTCAATTACCCAATTAAAAAAATCTTGATATCTGCCCAATTCTTGGATTATTATTCTAAATAGGAACAACCGAAAACCAATATATCAACAGCTTTAACCCATGTATTTAAAATTTCCCCAGTACAACGTATACACCATTAGCTCATCAAGCAAACAAATATGTCTGATCAAAATTCAATTTCTACTAAAGGGATCAATAACACAGTCATTGCATTCATTGCTACAAAAGTAAGGGAGGGGACAGAGAAATGACCAACCTTTCATTGTCTGCCAAAGTTAGCCACTGCAGTATGGTTAATATTCTGCGCTCATAAGGGATCACACTAAATCAAAACAGAGAGAAAAAGCATGAAACCTCAGCTAGATTATTAGTTTCTTATGGTTTTACACAGTTCGTCATTAAGATCAGGTGTTCCATTGATGAGCTTCATGTTGTGACTTTTTTTGAAGCCACATTTACCTCAGAAATGTCTGCCTATTACAACCCAGCATAGCTGAATTGCTTCCTCAACACCAAATCCCAGAAATCATGGTTACTAAATGCTCAGCTTAAAAAGATGTCTTGCTTTTCTTCAGAAAATTAAATGAGGAGGAATGTCCATAGTCCCTGCTAGTTGGCAAACATTCTTCTCTACTGTCTGAAGTTTGATGGGATTATTAAAATGTTGTGTTGAAAAAAAGAATAGGATTTCTGTTTTAACCAAGGGAGTCCAGAAACATTAAAACGGGGCTTATCTAGTCAAGCCAAGTGGTGGGAAATTCATGAAAAATAAAATGAAAGCATTTCCTTAAGAGAGTGCAGTTCAACCAATGAAATGTAGCTCAACGACTGAACTTGATGTTTTAGCAGCTGTTCAGGATAATAGCTTTAATTTAAATGGAGAAATAACACACATTCACAGCGGATAAAAGTATCAATGTCTAATTGGGATTGTGGCTAGATATTCCCTTCAGCCTGACATATTGGTGGCTAAGTAACATGTCACAACAACAGGATGCTGTTTTACATACAGGTACTCCTTGACTTATGACCGGAGTCAAAATTATAGCTGACCCCCACAAAATAGATTTACAACCTGGATTTGTAGTCCAATGGCCTCCCCCCTTGGGGATCACATGATCGCATTTTGAGTGCTTGTCAACCAGCCTGCATGGCTTTTTGCAGCATCCTGTAGTCATGTGACTGCCATTTATTGTTTTCCCCAAAACTGGCTTTTACTTCCGGTTTTGGACAACAACAAAAAACAAAACAACAAAAAACACCCAAAAATGGTTTGCTTAACAACTGCAGCATTCAGTTAATTATCATGGTGATTTGGTTAAAGACCACCACAAAATATCGTAAAATTGGGATGGTCGTGGGATATCCCACTTAATGACCAGCATGATTTACAAACATAATTCTGGATGTAAATCGTAAATTGGGGGCTACTGTATTCATATCTTCCTTTTATTTATGTCTTCCTATCAGCCCCTTGACCACTAACGCTGGATGACATTGGTTGATACAGCAGAGTATGTTAGATTAAGTACAGTGACAAAGTACTTGTAAGTGAAGGCTGGATAATACCTTTACAACCAGAAGACACACATAACATTTTCATGATGGTAGTTACACTTTTACAAACATGTAGAAAAACAAGCTATCTCACTCTAACCACTACTGCAGATCACTGATTCTCATCCCTGGGTCAATTGATTCCTGAAAGAATGCTCAATTAAGCATTGCAGAAAAAGACTATGTAGGTAACTAGGTATTAAGAAGTAACAAAAGGAGCACATTCTAAATATAATTTAATCTCTTCTAAAGAAGCAAGAATAGAGTGGGAAATGTGCTGAAAAAGCCATTAACAGGTAAGCCAAGGAAATCCATTTCAACTTTGAGAATTAAGCCCTATTCAAGTAAGAACATTTGGTTCCAAATACCTGCCTTTAGGATTGTAGCTTTGTTACTAAAACTCTTTTATGTATGAATTTTCACTATCTAAAAATCAACACTTACTTTGACCAAAAGAATGTTCCAGCTTTCACTCCTTGCTTAGCAGCAGTAATCCATATCTAATGAGGAAAATATAATCAGATTACAATGGCTCAAAATGTCTGTGTTATAAGGACAAACTTTTCTACAGTAAAAATGTTTTTAAAAATCATCTAAAATATTGGTTTCGAGGACCGCCCCTAAGAATTTAAGAATTTGGATCTGAGATTTATGTAGCATTGATCAAATTCCTAGAAGGGTTTAGAACAAGTAGTTCAGATGAAAAATAGAACATAAAGCCCAAGAATAAAGCTACATAAAATATATAAAAAGAAGCTTAAGCAGTCTCAAATTATTCTCAATCTGAGAGGACCAGAGGATCCTCTTAGTAAGAGGTACTAAGTAAGGATCCTTATGGAAAAGACCTGATTGAATAGAAAAATAATAACAACACAATGGCTACAGAAATAGCTTGAGTAAGGCTATCTAAAGTGGCTATCCATAATTATGGATTGGATAATTATGTCTCTCTAAACAATATTTAACAACTGGTAGAGATGCATATCAGTCATTATATGAAGGGATTCTTTTGGTTGGTAGTAATCTGTTGATCTTTCCAAGTGAGCTCTTTTCCTCTAGATGTACCTGTTCATATACACTGGAGAAATGTCTTTTATGGATAAATACACAGATACACACCAGTGGTAGGATTCAGCCGGTTCGGGCCAATTCAGGTGAAGCTGTAATTAAATTGCTGGCTGGCCCCTCCCTTTCCCACCCCCCCTTCCAGAAGTCCCCACGTGTCCCATTTTGGCTCCCAGGTAAGTGCAGGGAGGCTTCCTAGGCCCAAAATGGGGCACGGGGTGGCGCCGCCCCTCCTGCACCCTGTTTTCGCTCCCAGGAAGCTTCAGGGAGGCCTACTAGGCCCAAAACGGGGCACGGGGTGGTGGTGCGCCCCCCCACAGCCCATTTTTGCTCCCAGGGGGGTGCAAGAGGCCGAGTGCTGCCTGTCACACCCCCTGTCCACGCCCATCAAACCACACCCACAGAACCGGTAGTAAAAAATTTTGAATCCCACCACTGACACACACCCACATCTCTTGACAAGCAGAAATCTTGTTGCCTCTTCAAAGGACATGGCTCCTTAACGTTCAAACAGCCTGTTCAGGAGGCGCTTTGAAATGACCCTCCATTAATAGGCTTCTTAATGATATTAATAATATCTACCTTATTAAATGGTGTGAATAAGATTATTTAAGATTACCCTCAAAGTGGGAAAAAATATCAACAAATGAGGTAAAACAAAATCCTGTTCAATATGCAGCTTCCCTACTTAGTCTGTCCAGAATTGACAGATCCAGTTGAAAACAATCCTGGAGTTTCCACACAAATGCCCTTTGCAAATGTGTGTATTTTAATGAATGCCTTTAATGAATAGTCAAGGACAGTTTTCAAAGTAGTTTCATAAGTCTAGAGAAAGACACGGCTGCTTTAATCATTCACAGGTTTTACATAACCCAGGATATATACCTAGCTGCCATGCTTCAAAAAGGAGCAGGGCGAAGACAAAAGAAAAAGAAAAAATTAGCATTGACTGAATTAACTACTGACTGAAATGAATTGCATGTAAAAGAATGAAAGCAACTAGCTATGAGATTTAACCATAATGGACCAAAGTCAAATAAAACTGATACTTACCGGTTGACCTCCCCACCATCGGTGATTGAATTTCTCTCTTCCTCGAAGGTTAAAAATAGCATCAAATACAGGGTCATACATTGAATTTCCAATTATTCCATGAGATTCAGGGTACAGTCCCTTTGAGCAAAAGTAAATGAGTTAATCAGATCAGATCAGATCACATTTTATTACCTAGAATTCATAACATCTATTTTATATTATTGCTGTCTTCATTTTGTGACTAAACTTGCTACTGAAGCTTCCATTTACAAATATAATTCTGTTCTGCTCCTTGAGCTTTGGTTGTTTTCTTGCAGGCATTTCATTACCAAGCTAGGTAACATCATCAGTGCTGCTAGACATGAAAACCAGCAAGTTCAGAAAGCACCAAGGACCCTACAGTTCAATCTTGAGCTACATTCTCTTCTAAAGATCATTCTGACAAAATTCCCCAAGACTATACCGTCCAGATTTGGGATTTCAGATCCATAATCGGCAGCCAGCATGAATAGGATGGAGCTGAAGATACATTATACTTGGGGGTACCACTATGGAGCAAGTTTAAGCCACAAGTCTGGCTTGTATTTCAATGATTAGAGTTTGTCTTTCCTCAACTCTTCCTAGATTACATAATCTTGATTATTTCACTGAATACAGTGAATACAAATGGCCATCCCCAATTAATGAGCTGTTTTCCTCTAGTTCAAAAGAGGAAAGTAATCTGGGTAATATATTCAAGAGTCTTAATGTCCCAGCCATGCTAATACTTAAGAAGTATTTTTAAATATATATTTTATGTATGCGTGAAGAAAAAGAAAACTTACAGTTGCCAGAGTGTATAAATTTGGGAAGGTTTTGGTTGGATAGACAGGTCTCATGTAGGGGGCATGGGTTCCACAGGACCCTGAAAACAACATGGGACACTGAACACATTCTCACGGACATATATTTCGACACACTATAAAGCTGAATGTATTACATTTGCTTTGAACAGAGGAAGGCTTTTATGGCATTCCTCATTAAGATGTCAACAGCACATTGAACTGTTGACAAATTCAATTTTATGTATGCCGCTCACTTTGAACCACACAACACAAAGTATGTTATTTTTCACAAGAACTAAACAAGATCATGCAAAAAATTTGAGTTATAGTTGGATTGTTTATATATACATATACACATACATATATGTACAACTATCTATATCTAGGTATCTAGGTATCTAGGTATCTATCTATCTATCTATCTATCTATCTATCTATCTATCTATCATCTATCTATCTATCTATCTATCTATCTATCTATCTATCTATCATCTATCTATCTATCTATCTGTGTCTGTGTTCCTTGGAATTTGCTCTGAAAAAAATATAGAATTTTATCTATTAGTTTACTTCTCAGTAAACACCTCTCAAGAAAGGTGTTCCTTTCTAAAAGAAACTAAATTTTCATCCTATGCTAAATTTTTATCCTATGCTAACCTGATGTGTATGCAAAATAGAACATTTCTTCCATTCAATTGGTCACACAGACAGCCAGACATTTAGATTGGATTTGGCATTTTTATTCACCTATCAAGTCCTTGCCAAGGAGCTGGGATAGGCAGTTATGTCGAGGCTTGATGGTGTTAAAGATATTGTCACAGAATTTAAGCTGTTCCAAGTAAAGCTGCCTTTTGCAATTGACTGTTTTTGTCAATTTGTTGATGGTGCTGAAGTGATGCTGCAGATGTTTAGGGATTGCACCCCAGACTTCCATCACTATGGGTTCTATGTTTGGGGGGTTTTTTTTGCCATAGTCTTTCCATTTCTACTTACAGGTCTTTGTATTTTGTGAGGATGACGATGATGATTTCTGTTTCCATCCAAACACTAATGGAGCCCTAACCCTTTTTATTGTATGAGTTCAGATAAAGTTGGCCAACCCAAACCAGCAGAAGTCATGGCCAGACAACAGCTTCACCATTCTGAGATATATTGTTCAAGCATGCCCACTTACTTAGCTTCTCAATATTGCGCATCACTTTTTCACCTTTCTTCATGTACGATGCACGGAAGCCATCCACAGAGAAAATGATCAGCGGAGGGTGAAGAAAACTAAAGAATAAAGATAATTTAGTAAACCGGTAGAACAGACTGCAGTAAGAGCATGCAAGAGAGAACAAATGCAATATCCAATTTAGCAAAACTTTTTAAAAGGTTCCTAGGTATTTTCATCAGGGATACAGATGCTATACACATCTCCAAGAAAAAAAGAAAAATGGTTATGGACACTCTAAATCACTTATTCCATCATTTAGGGCAGTTTTTTCTCATCTCATTCAAGGAGTGTTTTACTGCATATCCTCCAGCTATTTCTTTCTCTGGCTATTTTTGTTTTTGATATTGTTTGAATTTACCTCTTTGTTACTTTTGTCTGTTTTCTATTTGTTTATGTTGTACACTGCCCAAAAAGTGGGGGAGGTTACAAGCTCTATAAAATAAGCAAAACAAATGAAAAACTCAGGGAGGCTAACTTGAAAATTATAAGAGGTCAGATCTTAGACTATATTAGATCTTATTAGAAGCAGATTAGAAAGGGTTTGGAATAATGATGAAATAAAAATGCATAAAATTCCTGAAATAAGAGAAAGATACTTGATAAATGTCTTTTCAAAGCTCAATATTTTTTCAAAGAGATTTTTTACTGCATCACCGGTAAAATTTTCATTTGAACCTGCATTTATTCTGACGCTTCATTATTTAATCTTGGAAACTACTGTTAACATTTGCAGTGCCATAAATCACAAAGATGAATGCTTAATGCAGCATTTAAAAAAAGACTTGAAAATATTTTGTTAAAAATGCATCCAAAAACATGGACTCAATTAGAATCTGTAACCCTATAATCATTTCCATTTCTTGATCTGTCTAAATAATTTCCAGTTAGTTCTGCTTTAATGGGTATTAATCTTAATAATGTGAGATTATTAGTTCAGAGTAAGGATTTAAAGCGGAACCACAGCAAACTTAATGGATGGCATTTTAATGGTTCTGCTTTCAAACTGTATTGAAGAATATGACCGAAATAGACGGGATATTTTTCTAAGGAGCACACAGAAGAAATTTTCCATTGTGCAGCTGTGTTGCATTGTTCATGTAATTTAATGGAGAGACTAATGATTCTTTTCATTTGCAACACACCTGGGCTTGCTAATCATTTCCTTCCTTCCGCCTTATCTTCTCACATGCACATATATGAGTGCACACTTAAGGAGGGAAAACCTTGTGAGGTTTATTTTATATTTATATCAGTGGTAGGTTTCACATTTTTTTACTACCGGTTCTGTGGGTGTGGCTTGGTGGACGTGGCATGGCTTGGTGGGCGTGGCTTGGTGGGTGTGGCAGGGGAAGAATACTGTAAAATCTCCATTCCCTCCCCAGTCCAGGGGAAGGTTACTGCAAAATCCCCATTTCCTCCCGATCAGCTGGGGCTTGGGAGGCAGAGAATAGATGGGGGTGGGGCCAGTCAGAATTTTTACTACTGGTTCTCCAAACTACTCAAAATTTCCACTACTGGTTCTCCAGAACTGGTCAGAACCTGCTGAAACCCACCTCTGATTTATATCCCTTCCCATTACTGAAGCATTTTGGGTACCCACCAATTCTACAAGAGCATTTTCAACCTTGCTTGAAGAATTTAGAATGTAGAACCAAACAATTTTGCAATGGTCAATGAGCTGCAAATAACAGACTACCGTCTTTAACTAGATCGAGGTTGCAAAATGTTCGTCCTTGACTTACAACCCCAATCGAACCCAAAATTTCCATTGCTAAGCAAGACAATTGTTGTCAGAGTTGTGACTTAACTAGTGGTGGGTTGTCCCCGGTTCGCACCAGTTCTATAGAACCGGTAGTAAAACCGGCAGGAGGCTCCACCGACTGACCCCGACGTCATCAAAATGCTTCTGCACATGCGCAGAAGAGCGCGCATGCACACTTGCTTCATTGCGAACCGGTAGTAAAGGTAAGTAGAACCCACCCCTGGACTTAACATGACTATTTTTGCCATAATTAAGCAAATCACAGCAGTGGTTAAGTGAATCGTGTGGTTGTTAAATGAACCTGGCTTCCCCCGTTGACTTTGCTTGTCGGAAGTCAGCTTGTTACAAATGGTGAGCACGTGACTTCGGGACATTGCAACCGTCATAAATACATGCCAGTTGCCAAGTGACTGAATTTTGATCATGTGACCATGAGGATGCTACAGCCGTTGTAATGTGAAAATCGTCACATTACTTTTTCAGTGATGTTATAGCTTCAAACAGTCATTGAACAAACGGTTGTAAGTCAACAAATGGTAAGTCAACTAGCTAGTTGTATTTGGTCCTGGACACACAAGTCCTATAGTCTTTTGATCAGCAAGTCTTGCTTCTTATTGAGTTGGACATCAACTTTTGGAAGGATATAAATATATTTAACTTAGGAGTGGTGCAGTGGCCTAGAGGTGTAGCTCTCGCCTCTCAATCAGGAGGCTGTGATCCTAGGGAGAGGCAGATATTTCTCTTTCTGAGCACTCTGAGAATATGTCTGCTGAACAAAACTCCATACTGGCAACAGGAAGGGCATCTGGCCATTAAAACACTCTGCTAGCTCCATTCACTTGCCCAGACTCTACATTGCAAGGGATTATGGGGTCGTTAAATGAAGATGGTGATGAGAAATATATTTAAGTTCATGCTGATTTCTGTGGATCAGGCAATTCCAATGTTAAAGAAGTCACACAACACACAACTAATTTGGCAACTAGGGGAAGCCAAAACAGAGTTTTTTTTTAATTTCAAGAAGAAAGTACCCTGCTTACCCTGCTGGACATACTGGAGTTCGAATATCCTCACAATCATCCATGACCCAGGGAGTGTCTCCTAAAAGAAAACACATGTAATGTGAAGTTGGGTTAGGTTCCAACTAAGTCCTATCCTGTGCATTACGATTGCCAGGATTTAGTTTCTTTTGTTAAAAAAAAGCTTTTTATTAGTTCAAAATTAAAAACATTGGACATAGATATGACATCACTGGTCCCAAGCATCTTCCAACACTTTAAATTAATAAAAATATACTAATGATAATATAATAATATATTCCTTACACCTTATTTAAACATAGTATAATAATAGTAATTTATACCTAGATTTATTCTCAAGTAAAGAGACATTGGATTGCAACAGCAGGACACCTCTGCATTCCCTATATTGGCTAAAATCCCAATGTGGTATCTGGAGGTGACCATGTACATACCAGCAAATGTTTTGCTACAAGTTTCCTCCCTACCTAATTTTTTAAAGTTTATTTTCATTTAAAAAATAATAATAATTGGAAATAAGCATGCCAAAAAGTCAAGTGCCAGTTTCAAATCAAGCTGGCATTTCTAGTGATGCTTCTGGATTCCAAAAAGTTGCAGTCTGATGGTTAATGTCAGGCAAAAAAGAATCAAGACCACACATTAAGCTCCAGTTAAGATGATTTATTGCTCATGCCTATATACTCAATCTGGTTGGTGCTAAATGAGAGTTAATGGAATTCAAATGACATTGGACATAGACCATTTTTGGGAACATAATGATTCCAGGCTGATTACTCTCTTGAGTCTGCCCCCAGGCTCACCTGTCCTTCTCCTATAGTTATTTTGCTTTCTGGTAGAAGGCTGGCTTCTGGCTGGCCATAGCTGTCACAACCACTGTCTTTTGAGAGGTACCACAACATGATTTTATAAATCCAAAGTTGCCCTTAATTCCCCCCGAAATTTGGAAACTATGCAGATATGTCTAGAAGGAAGACACGTTGTATTTGCTAAGCACTCTGTTGGCTTGTGAGTTACTCAGGTCCTATGAATTGTTATTTAGTGTATCTGCAAGTCAGGTGACTTTGCCCTGTTCAACAAATCATGAGGTAAAAAAAAATTAACTTAGTGAGATATGTGAGCTGAGCTTCTCTCTAATGTATGCTCACTCTAATTTTGCTCTCGGGGCCAAGCTTCAACTTCCAAGTAATCTGAGCTGTTTAAAAAATAGGTAATTTGTGAAGATGGTCTGCAGGCATATACCGTATTTTTCAGAGTATAAGATGCACTTCCCCCCCCAAGAGGCTGAAAATTTGGGTGTGTCTTACACTCCAAATGTAGCCCCGCCCACTTGCCGGCCCCCACCCTTCACCAAAGCACATTGCTGCCGTTCGCCGCCTCCACGCATCACATTTTTGCCTCTGCGCATCACATTTTAGGCCTCTGCACGTGTTTGGCCTCTGCTTGTCACATTTTTGGGCAGTGATCGGCGACGATGTGCTTTGGCGATCCTCGCAGCCTTGAATGTCTCTCAAATGGAGCGTTTGGAGGCTGGAAATGCGAGGTGCAGAGCCCAAAATGGCAACCCAGAACAGCTGCTGCCTTGTCTTACCGCTTCCACGCTTCGCCTGCTTTACTCACTGGAGCTCCCTCCAACGATCAGCTGTGCTTTTGAAGCTGCTAATCAGCCCCAATGAGCCCCAATGCGTGCGCTCACAACCAGCGAACTAATGTGCTGAAGCTGACCAGGCTAAGAACGCTAGCCAGATGAATACCTGGTAGGCAGAGGCAGATCCCCCCCCCTATTTTCCTCCCCAAAAACTAAGGTGCCTCTTATACTCTGGAGCGTCTTATACTCTGAAAAATACGGTATGTATCACATGCATTCGCACTATTAATGCCACTCTGAAGCAAATTCCGGAAGCAGAGTAGCTGTCCTGATGTCCCCCTCATCCTTGCCTTTTAATGCTACAGCTTCCAATACCTTGCCTGAAGAGAACAGTGTTGCAAGATGCAAACTTGGCCCTTGATGACGTCAATTACGGAAAATAAAATCCTCAACCTCCCTCCACTTAATAGCAAGCACAAATGCAAAACAAACTCCCAAAGTTAATATTACCAGTGGAAACAACTTTTGAAGGGGTAGCTTATGTTTGTTGGTTGCAGCAAGGACAGAGAAAGCCTTGTGGCACTTACAGACTGACAGATTGTTATGACACAAGCTGTCATGGACCAGCTTTTATGGAGCCACAGCCATGTTTTGTTTTGAGCAACAGAAGTCCGTTTTTGCATTGATAGAGGACGCAGAACAGAAACTTGAATTAGTGGGGTTAGGAAAAAGGCACCTTTCTGGATTCAAGTAAGAGACAAAAATAGATGCATTTACAACCCTTTTTTTTTAAAGAGATAAAGTTCAAAAGATATTCAGTAGTAGAACATTGACTATTTCAAAATGAAAGAGCTTGGCTTGCAGAACAAGCAACTAAAATGGTCAGGCAATGTTCAAAGAGTAACGTTTGAAGAGCTTTCCATGTGGCCCTTGAATAGGAGAAACAAGTGAAGAGATAAAACATATTTTCCTCTGGAATAATGTATTACTTTTATGAAGAGCCAGTTTGGTCCATTCGTTAAAGTGCTGGATTAGGAAAAATTCTAATCCTGGCTTGTACATGGAAACCAGAAGGGTGGACAGTAGGGTGATTCGGGGCCAGTCACTTTCTCTCGGCCCTAGACATTTCTGAAAATGTTGCCATGAAAATTGCATGGAGCCACTCACTTTCCTTTTGGTTAGGGCTAAGTTATGGAATCCTTCCTCTACTCCCATGATGGCGAATATATGGCACGCGTGCCCCAGGTGGCAAGTAGCGCCCTCTCTGTGGGCACACAAGCCGTCACCCCAGTTCAGCTCTGCCGCGCATGCACACGCGCCTCCCACCAGCCAGCTGGTCATTGAGTCTCTGCCGCACATATGTGGGGGGGTGCATGCGGGGGGGGGCACGCATGCTTGCGGGGGGGCACGCACGTGTACGGGGGCATGTGTGTGTGCAGGGGGGCATGTGTGTGTTCAGTGGGGCATGCGTGTTTCCAGGGGGGCATGCACACATGTGGGGGGCATTCACACATGCAGAGGGCCGCACACACATGCGGGGGGGCGGGGCACATGCATGGGGTGTGTACGGGGTCACAAGCATGGGGCGCATGCATGGGGTGCACATGCAGGGGGTGGGGTACATGCATAGGGGCCATGTGCACATTGCATTTTGGGGGTCCAGCCAACCTAGCTGTTCGAAAGCATGCCATTGCAAGTAGATGAATAGGTACCACTTCAATGGGGAGGAAACAGCACTCCATGACGTCATGCTGGCCACATGACTGCAGAAACGTCTTCAGACAGTGCTAGCTCAACAGCTCTTGAAATGGAGATGAGCAACACTCCCTATAGATGGCAACAACTAGCAGAGTAAAATCCACAAGGACTCCTTAAGAAGTTGGCATCTTTTTACTGCATTCCCATTGCCATGCACTAATTAAGAATTGTTATGGTTATCACATTACAGGTTTTATCAGGGATTTGTCTGATTTGTCTCCCTTTGCACAATGGCGGGGATGATCATCCTTGCCGAACTAGTAGCTACAACACTTCAA
Source organism: Pituophis catenifer annectens (assembly GCF_029215685.1). Classification (NCBI taxonomy): domain Eukaryota; kingdom Metazoa; phylum Chordata; class Lepidosauria; order Squamata; family Colubridae; genus Pituophis; species Pituophis catenifer. Next base: position 17,557,295 of record NW_027256883.1, on the reverse strand, counting down.
AAATACTTCTTGATATATAGGAAGAAAAAAAATGGGAACAAATACCTTTGCAAATCACTTGATAGTTACTACAGCAGTCTCCTCTTGCTAAACAGTCTTCTGAACAGTGACAGGCATGATCTTCATTCCTGGTCTCTCCACAGCGCTCTTTGGTACATTCCCAACCGCCGGCTGGTGTCATCGCAAGGGCAGAAATGTTTTAAAAACAAAGCAGCATATTTTGAGGCAACCGAATGGCATTATAATCACTCAGTATCATCCAATACGTTCCCTGAAATCTGTTGTGAACATTCTAAAAAGACAGCGCAGAAGAAAACAGCAGATCTACCAAGTTTACTTTCTTAGAATATCTGCTTAATGATCACAGCATTGAAATACATCACCCTTTTCTCACAACTATAGATAAATACCGTATTTTTCAGAGTATAAGACGCACCTTAGTTTTTGTGGACGAAAATAAGAAAAAAGCTGATTGGCAGGTGGATCGGCCTCCCGGAATACCCCCAATTCATCCCAGAGGTGAATTTTAGCAACAGATTCCTTGGTTGTGAGCTTTGTGCCTAGCTTTTTTTTTTTTTTTTGCTTTTTTTCCTGCCTCTGAAACTTCTGAAACTCCATTTCAGAAAAACCTTTTTTTCCTGCCTCTAAAAGCCTCCGAAACAAGAGCTTCAGAATAAAAGCCTCTGAAGCTCTGTTTGGGGGCTTCTTTTCTGAAGCTCTGTTTGAAGGCTTTTTTTCTGAAGCTCTGTTTGGGGGCTTCTTTTCTGAAGCTCTGTTTGAAGGCTTTTTTTCTGAAGCTCTGTTTGGGGGCTTCTTTTCTGATGCTTTTTTCAGCCTCTGAAACCTCCATTTGAGAAGCTGGGCAGGGCTACATTCGGAGTATAAGATGCACCCAGATTTTCACTCCCTTTTTTGGGGGGGGGGAAGGTGCGTCTTATACTCAGAAAAATACGGTAATTCTTGGTTGAAATATTTTCTAAACAGCGCTCTAAACTGCTGTTCTGTTACCAGATTGATTCTCCACATTTGAAAAAAAAACCAACCCCAAGGACCTCATTCAAACATTGCCGCTAACCGTTCTTGCGATTCAGTGTCTGTGATTTATGGTTGAACACGCTTGATACCTAGCCAACATCTATGAAAAGTAACATCAGCAGGAAAGTGAGCACAGGTAATCCTCCACTTATAACCGTTCGTTTAGTGACCCTCCGAAGTTACAATGGTACTGAAAAAAGTGACTTATGACTGTTTTTCACAAGACCATTGCCACATCCCCATGGTCACGTGATCAAAATTCAGACCTTTGGGAATTGGCTTATATTTTTGACGGTTGCAGTGTCCCATGGTCATGTGACCATCTTTTGTGACCTTTTGACAAGCAAAGTCAACGGGAAAGCCAAATTGACTTAACAACTGTGTTACTAATTTAACAACTGTGGTGATTCGCTTAACAACAGCCTCGGTGGTGCAACAGACTAAAGTGCTGTTAAGTGCTAGCACTTAGCTGCCAGCTGCCTGCAATTAGTGCAGATTCGAATCCAGGCTCAAGGTTGACTCAGCCTTCCATCCTTTCGAGGTAGGGAAATTGAGGACCCGGATTGTGGGGGCAATAAGCCAGCTTTGTATAGAACAACACCGCTTAGGGGGGGCCGAAAGCCCTAATAAGCAGGTACAGTATATACAAAAAAGTATGCAGGCTATTGCTATAATGCATTGTAAGACGTCCTGAGTCTACGGAGAAGGGTGGCATATAAATTGGACTAATAAATAAAATAATAAATAAATAAACATCTGTGGCAAGAAAAGTCATAAAATGAGGCAAAACTCACTTAACAACTGTTAAAAATCCTAACCCTAACCCTTATGTAGCAACAGAAATGTTGGGTTCAATTGTGGTCATAAGTAGAGGACTACCTATAATAGTTCTGCCTTTTTTTTCCTCCTTCTATAACAAAAGTCTGACAAATTCAATCAATATGATACTTAAAACATGTAACAGAATTTGACAGATGCTTAAATATCCATGCCTGTAAATAAATCCATGTTTACACGCAAGGTAGTCATGAGAATGAAAACTTATCGGTTCCATTTCAGATTTAATAGTTTAGCACGTTGCCCAAACCTCTTATTGCTATAAACCTTCCAAGTCAACATTATAAACTATTTAAGCCACATTTCTTTTAAGGAAAGGGTGGAAGAGTATCACAAATACATATACACTTGTAGTGTGACGACTCTACTTTTCATACAGATCTTCTCCTGTGTGAAAAATGGATGGAACACTGGACAATGGAGGAAGATTATAAATGGATGAGGCCATCCCCAGGTCTCTGTAAAATATGTGTGAACAAGCCACGGTTATTCCCCAATAAATATCTTGTTTGGAATGCTTTAGCATTTGTGCTTCATGCTCATCAAGCAATGCCTAGCCAAAATGATTGCAGATTGCACTGTTTTCACTTTCCCCAATCGGTCTTTGAAAAGGACCAACAGTCATGCAAACATAGTTAAAAACAGGGTGGATAAAAATCAATGATTTTTTTAAAAAAAATAAAAAAAAATCAGATTTTTTTGATTTAAATCGGATTTTTTTGATTTTTATCGAATTTTTTTTAATAAAAAACTTTGGGGGTAAAAATCTATCGTAAGATAGTTTTCTATTTAAGATACATAAATCATTTAGTTTATTCAGCATGAAATGGAGCTTAGTTACGTAGCATGAGGCTGTATATTCTGCAACACTGGGACTATCGGTGAGTCAACAGTGGGTCAAAGGAGTAGCAGAGATGACAGTTGCTCTTTAAAAATTATGATTTAAATCGAGTTGATTTAAATCAAGTCTTTTTACTAGTGATTTAAATCATGATTTATTAAGAGGAACATTAGCATTGTTCTTTCTATGGAGCAGGGACTTAAGTTGCACCCTACCTGTCTTTAAACACAGTTCATCAAAGTCAACACAACAGCTGCTATAGCTCTTGCACAGGTTGTCACAACGGCAAACTGGAGGCTCTGCTTCATCAAGTTCAAAGCATCGGTTTTTGCAGGAGCCGTAAGTACTGATCCAGGGGGAATCTGATAAGACTGAATATGAGAGAAAGAAAGAGGAAGAGAGAGAGAAAAATACCACACCATAAATTAAGTCATTATTGGTTGATCAAAGGTTATTCAAAGGAGGTTAACCGCTCAACTGCTTCATCCAAGAAAAATAAAAGGATATGGTACAGAGAGCTAAGAGACAGATGCAAGAAACAAAATATCATCAAATAAAGAGTGGATAGATCTCTCCAATCACTTTTCTTATCCTGGATTAACCTGCAATAAATCAAAGCTGCATATATTCTGTGCCAAAATAACATTCCACATATTGCATGAAAAACCCCACATTTTGACCAAAGTCATCCAAATTAAAGACTGCAGACCTTGGATATAAAATGAGTAGACTGTCAAGAGAACTGAACTGAATATTATTTGGCCTAAAGAGGAGAAAAGACAGGACAGAATGTTACAGAAAGTAGGTGCCTTAGAGGAAAGACTCACATCAAGCCGAGTTATTAAAGATGATCCTAGAATGTAGGTCTTCAGTAAAATCAAAGGGCAAATCTGTGCTTGCATGAAGAGGCATGAAAAGGATTCCAAGTTGTTATTCCGTTCTTTAGTAGAATAATAGAATTGGAAGGGACCTTGGAGGTCTTCTAGTCCAACCCCCTGCTCAAGCAGAAGACCCAGTGATGATTAACCTTTTTGGTGCCAAGTGTGCAAAGTGCACGCGAGCACGAAAAATACATCCGTGTGCCCCAATTCCCCAAATGCAATGCGAGTGCCCCCTGTGCATGTGCCCCACCCCTGCACATGTGCATGCGTTCCCTGCGCATGTGCTCCCTGTGCATGCGCCCCGACCCCCAGCTCCTCTTTTGGCTTCCAGGTTGGTGCAGGAGGTTTTTCAGGCCCAAAACGGGGTGTGTGGGGGGAGTTTTGCAATCTCCGCAGTTTCTCCATTCCCCCCCCCCCCGCCCATGCCAAGGCTTTCTCCCCCATTTCTGTCTTCCCCAATCTCCGGAGTTTCTCTCTGCACGCCCAGGCTTTCTCCTCCATTTCTGCCACGGAGAGGCACCTGCAGAGGGTGGAACCTGAGGAGATCGGGGAAGGCCCCGCCCCTGCGCATGTGCAGCAGAGACCCGAAGACGAGCTGGCTGGCGGGAGGCGCGCGCTCATGCACGGTGGAGCTGGGCTGAGCAATGGCTGGCATGTCCGCAGAGAGGGCTTTGTGTGCCACCTGTGGCATGCATGCCAGTGGTGGGTTTTTACCGGTTCGCCCCGGTTTGGGAGAACCAGTAGTGGGAGACTCCACCCACCTGCCCAGATGTCATCACAGACGCTCTGTGCATGTGCAGAAGCACTGCGCACAACAAAGCGAACATGCGCGTTCTCACAGTTCCAAACTGGTAACGAAGGTAAGTGGAACCCACTACTGACGCATGCCATAGGTTCACCATCATGGCGTTATACCAGTGGTGGCGAACCTGTGGCACGCGTAGCCATATCAGTGGGCATGTCAACTCAGCTCTGGGGCGCATGCACGTGCCGGCCAGCTGATTTTGGGGCCTTCTGGGCCCACCAGAAGTAGGGAAACAGGCTGTTTCCTGCCTCCGGAGGGCCTGGGGGGTGGGGAAGGCCTGTTTTTCTTTCTCACCTATCTCCAGATCCTCTCTATGCATCTGGGGAGGGTGAACCGGCCTTTCCCACTCCCTTGGAGGCCCTCCAAAGGCCTTAAACGGCTCATTTCCCACTTCCCACAGGAAGTGACATTTTTTGCTCCTGGAGAGGCTCTGGAGGCTGGGGGACAGCAAAAAACGTCACTTCCTGTCCCACCAGGAGTTGGGAAATGGGCCATTTCAGGCCTTCGGAGGGCCTCCGAGGGTGTGGGAAAGGCCGTTTTTGCCCTCCCCAGATGCATAGAGAGGATCTGGAGACAGGTGAGAAAGAAAAATGGGCCTACTGGGCCATCGCGTGCCAGGAGCGGGGGGGGAGGACTGGCACACGCATGCACAGGGCAGGGCGCATAGAATTATGGGTGTGGACACACATGCGCGTAAACCTCCCCCACCCCCCGTTCCTGACACACGATGGCAAAAAAGTTAGCTATCACTGCCCTATACCATTGCAGACTTCTTCTTAAAAGCCTCCAGTGATGGAGCACCCACAACTGTTAGGCAATTTCTCCTAAGTTAATTGTTTCTCGTCTTGAGTTCTGGTGCTTTGGAAAATAGGTTGGCCCTTACTGTGATTAGACTGAAGATACTTTCCCAAGGATGTAGTTAAGGTAGGTCTACTGTTTCCCAGGAATATTGAGCACTGGATGCCATCTTTTAAAGGTTATGTTCTTTCTTTACATGTAAGGATCAGCTTCTAAGAGTCCTTCTCATTTTGTTCCCAAGGATTCAGCCAAGCAATTAAATGGGACGCTATCCAAAAAGCAATCACTTAAAGGACAAAACACACTCTTTTTGAAAAAAGACACCCATGTCTTTGCCAAATCTAGCGATTCTCTTCTTCCGAGAGAGATTGAATAGTGTCACAATTTAAAAGCTTTTTTTAATCTTGGGCATCATCCTTTTTTTTTTTCATGTTTTATTTGTATAACATTCAATTTCCATCAAACAGTGTGTAATCTGGGTACAGTTATTTTTAAACTATCATAATCCACATAATATCCATAATATTAATAATATAATAATATAATAACAGTAATACTTAACATTATCTTTTTTAACAACTTTCACATTAACATTTCCTCTTTTTATATCCCCTCCTTCCTAACTTGTTTCTGTTGGCTAGCCATTGATAGGATATATCCCATATCAAAAAATATTCAGTTTCTTCTTTATCCTTAATAGTAAGCGTTAATCTATCCATTTCTGCGCATCCTAATATTTTCTTAATTACATTCCCCTCAGAAGGAATCTCATCATTTTTCCATTGTTGTGCAAATACAATTCTAGTTGCAGTTAATATATGGAAGACCAGATATATAATCTTTTTATCATAGTTTTCCGGTAGAATGCCCAACAAAAATATCTCTGGTTTCAAGTCTATATGTTGCTTTGTAATTTTTTTCCAACCAAGTATGTATTTTCGTCCAATATTTTTTAGCTTATGGGTTAGGGTTAGGGTTAGGGTTAAACTAGGATTACACTCTTTTTGAAAAAAAGATACCCATGTTTTTGCCTAATCTAGCGATTTTCTTCTTCTGACAGAGATTGAATGGTGTCACAATTTAAAAGCTTTTTTTAATCTTGGGCATCCTCCTTAATTGTTCTGCAAAATATTAATGATTCCTTCTCCCCTCTGTTGGCCTTCACCATAGACTATTTTCTATAATTATTTCTTTAGTATAAAATGCTCGTTATTCTGATATCAGAGCAAACATCTGAAGCCAAAGTGTGAAACTTGAACTCTTTCCCAGGAATGATGGAATAAACATTAAAGTATGTTTGGTTGCTTGTAATAAAGATATTGTGGTGATATGGCTTATTGTTTTATTTTTTCCATGTGTTCTGACTTAATCTAAGAGTTTCATGAGGACAAAAGGATTATGTTTAATAAGTATAAAGACACAGTTTATAAACTTGTTTTTTTAAGAGTTAATCTGTTTTCAAAAAGGCCGTTTAACAATTCTAGAACTATTAGTTTAGTCAAAGGAAGCAATCCAGTGCTTGGGAGAATATGTTAGGCCTAACACCTCATTAAAGTGTAAAATCACATTTAAAAATCATTCTAAAAACTAGAAGCCACTGAACTCCTTTAATTCTCATTGACTCTTAGTTTCTCCTATACTCATCTATCAAAATACAGAATAACTTTTCATACGATGACGATGCTTTTTCTCGTGGCCTCTCTCATAGTTTCATTTACCTGTTTTGTTTAGCTTAACTGATTTACAAAGTTTGCACAACTGAGGTTTTTCTGCTTGGATTGGAACTATTCCAGACTGCGATTATAGTTGGGGACATTATGGCAATTGTTGCGGCACAAGCAGCCTGGACAAGTCCATATGTAATTGTTTGAAATTAAAATGCATGTAAGTAATACTGTGTATAAGAGAAAGAGAAGAGTGGGAGGGAGAGGGAGAAAGGAAAGGGAAGGGAAGGGAAAGAAAGGGAAGGGAAGGGGGAAAAGGAAAGGGGAAAGGGGAAAAAGGAAAAAAGAGAAGGAAGGACTTATTTAAAGAACAGCTTTCCACTTTTTAAAATATAAGACACAATATTCTGCTTACTCTGGCCCTGTATGGAATGTTATGCTTATATTCAAGTTCAGGTTAAAAAACCAACTTCATGAAAAAAATAACTGCATCTTTTAGTTCCCATTTGCTGGAGGGTAAATTTACCATATGACAGGAAAAGTTACTGTATGATGGAAAGAATGCAATTTTCTTTTTGTTTCCTTTGGAGACTGCTTCTAAGATTTATGCAAACCATGTTTATGTGGTCTCCAAATGCTGGGGTCACTAACCATGCATCACAACTGAGCATGGTTCAGCAGAGGTAACTTTTTTTTTCCACCTGCTTAATTTTCCAAAAAAAAACCCAAATAAACAACTAAATGAAATGGGTTTGCAAGAGATGGACAAGGACAACCTAGGACAAGATTATAAATTAGGGGTTGCCTTTCATGCTATTGGTTGTCATTCTATTGGTACTTCTCAAGATATTGAGATGGTTAGTCTGTCCTGCATGGATCCAGGAACTCTAGGAAACCTGTGAAATCAAAGCAGCTGTTTGCAGCTGGTATAACAGGGGAGTGGAGTAGAGCTGTGACCTTGAGGAAAAGCATATGAATTTTGTTTATTATGTAAGATTCACACAATAATTGCTATCCTTGATATGGACTTGTTTTCATATTCCGGACAGCTAGAGCAGACAACAGCATTTCCATTAAAAATAGGATCCTCTTTTTAATTAACTCATTTATAATGGAAAGGTTCTTAGCTGTTCCAGCTCTCTAGACCAGGGTGTCAAACTCAAGGCCCTTGGGCAGGATCTGGCTCATGGGGTACTTAGATCTGGCCTGTGCGGCCACCCTGGAAACAGTGAAGGACCGGCCTACGGTGCCTCTGCCAGCGAAAACAGAGCCCTCCCGAGCTCTCTTTTAGGCTGCGACGACCTCCTGCAGCCTTCTGCCAGCAAAAACAGAGCCCAGGAGGGCCATCAGAGGCTATCCAGGCTCCATTTTTGGGTGTGACAGCCTCCAGCAGCCTTCTGCCAGTGAAAATGGAGCCAGGGAGGGCCGCATGCATGGCCCTCTCTGGTTCCATTTTCACTGGCAGAGGGCTGAGGGCATTTTCACTGGCAGAAGCCTGCAGGAGGCTGTCACAGCCAAAAACGGAGCCCGGAGAACCGCTGATGGCCCCCCTGGGCTCCATTTTCACTGGCAGAAGGCTGCAAGACATTGAGCTAGACATGCCCGTCCTGGTCATGCTCACCCCAGCTATGCCCACTGGTCAAACACAACTCTGATGCGGCCCTTAATGAAATTGAATTTGACACCCCTGTTCTAGACCATAAACATAAGCCCAGATATTCATGTTGTGGCATGTCAATCTTTCGGAATACAACCTAAATGGAAATTTCATCAAAAAGCAGAAAGTTCCAATTGTGTTTATTATTATGTTATTCCTTCCAATTTCATCTATGGCAGTAGACATGATTTAATTTTTTTTTAAAAAAAACACTTTTTAATGACAGTACTATGGATGGCAAGAGAGGCCCCAGTTAATGACAGGCCACCAACATGTGGAAGGTTCTGGATTCGATCCATGGTTTTCCCAATTTTTTTTTTTAAATTGAGAAAGAATCCTGCTTGAGAATATATAAACCAGTAGAATAATGTAATCTTGTTTAACAACAGACTTGTTCTCCTGTGCTTTTCTATGACCGTAATAAAGATTTGATTTGAACTGAGACTTGTTCTCAAATCACCCGCCTAAGATAATTGTGTGTTAACTATTTGCTTTGCTTGAATAGGAAGCAACTTGTGTAATGTCACACAAATCTTTATAATAGGAATACTGCTGAGTAATCATGTCCTGTAGGAGGACAGAGGGAAATCAAGGACAGAACTGGGCTGTGGCTTTTCAGAAGTACAGATCAGCAGTTTCTATCTCGTGGTTTAGAAAAAACGCATCAAGGACACAATATGTGACATTGCAAAGCAAGGCTTCAGTATCAGTAACGGCAACACAATGTTGCAGTGGGCAGAGTATCTTCAAGCACTTAAAGGGCTTATTTCCCAAGTGTAAGAGAAGCTACTCTGTTAATATAAGCCTTAAGGTTATACTTCAAAACAGTCACAATGGAAGCTATTCAGGGATGGGCTGCTGGGGGTTCGCAGAAGTTCGGGAGAACCTCTAGCTAAGATTCTGTGAAGTTCGGAGAACCCCCAAATCCCACTCCTGGCTGGCCGTGCCCACCCCACCCTGCCCCTCCCAGGTGTCCCCATGTGGCCCGTTTTAGATGCAGAATGCGTGCGGAAGCTCGGGGAGGGCGAAAAGCAGGACTACCAGAAGTTCAGGAAGGGCTCTGGAGCCTGGGGAGGCCATTTTCGCCCTCCTGGAGCTCAAGGAAAGCCTCCGGAGCCCAGGGAGGGCAAAAATGAGCCCCCTCCCACTGTGGTGCAGGAAGCCAACTAGGCCATGCCCACCCAGCAACTGGACAGAGAACCCCTTGCTAAAATTTTTGAAGTTATTCATTTCATTTCATGGTCAGGTTAAAAGGAGTCAGATAAATCAATAAAGGATAATATTTATAGCTCAGGATTGAAATGAGGGGTCTTGGTGTTCTCTCACTAGTCCTGATGATGTTACCTAGTTTGGGTCACGAAATATCTGCAAGAATAAGAGATTGGACAACCATTTGTCTGAAATGGTGTAGGGTTTCCTGCATGAGCAGGTAATTGGACAAGACCTCCAAGGTCCCTTCCAACTCTGTTATTCTGTTAACCAAAGTTAACCAAGTTCAGAGAGTACCAAGCTCAGCTGTGGTGGCACGATGGTTAGAATGCAGTATTGCAGGCTAATTCTGCCAACTGCCAAGAGTTCAATCCTGACCAGCTCAAGGTTGACGCAGCCTTCCATCCTTCCGAGGATGGTAAAATGAGGAGCCAGATTGTTAGGGGGCAATATGCTGACTCTGTAAACCACTTAGAGAGGGCTATAAAGCACTGTGAAGCGCTATATAAGTCTAAGTGCTATTGCTCAGTCAGATAAATGCTAGATAAAAGCAAATTAAAACCAGAAGAGGGCTAACGTAAGTGTACTCTCTGCAAGCTTCAAACCACATGGTTTACACTGAGCTAAGAGGTAGGCCACGCTGGATCCTAAACATAGTGATTCAATGCAGCCAGAGATGGTATTCAGCCGGTTCAGACCAGTTCGCCTGAACCTGTAGTGGAAATCGTGGGTGGGCCCGCCCACCCGTCCAGCCATCCAGGCTCTATGCCATCCTATTTAGGCACGTTTTTGAGGCCAGGCGCATGCGCAGAAGGGGCGCACGTGAGCAAAACACATGCGCAGAAGGCCGGGTGCATGCACAGAAGGCAGGCATGTGCACGAACTGGGCACCCATGTGCACGAAGCAAGCATGCGTGTGCAGGGTGAACCAATAGTATCATAATGTGAAACCCGGTGCTGAATGCAGCCATCGCTTATCTAAAAGCAGCATCTCTCCAAAAAGAGAGTTTTAATTCAGAAGTCAGCATGGAAGAAACTTTCAAGCCAGTTATAATTCCTTAATGGTAGCTGGGCTGTTTTAATCAATCCAGCGCCATATGTTTGGAATTTGCAAATACTGCCACCAGCACCTGCAAGGATATTGCAAGCGATCTCCAGCAACAGATGGAGAAAACATTTTCCACGTTACTTAGAAAGCAGCTGGGTCAGACGGCAGAACGTGTTCAAAAAGCAATGCAAAGTACTTTCCCATACAAGCCAAGCTCCACAGCAAATGTCAAAAGGCCTCCGTCTCAAACATCCAGGCAGCCTTCTTTCTCCCAGAGACTGCCCCATCTGCAACCACCATTACTAATAATAGGAATCATGTGTGCTTATCAAAGCCTGAGACGGGCTCCTTTGATCTGGCATTTGTTACTAGTTAAACCTAACTTATCCCGCATACTGTAACAGCTCTCCCTTCTTTTCCGCAGACAATTGTCCAGCTCTCCCATTTGTGATAAGGAGCGCAAGGCTTTCTGATCTCACATTCTGTACATCCTGTTTTCATTGCTTTGATTCATTAGAAACAACTTTGGCAAGGGCAGCACATGCACCCACACATACAGAGAGAGGGAGAGAGAGAGAGAGATCGTGATCATTATAATAGAACCAGCAAGTTGGCTATGGTTTCACTTCTCCAATGGAAACAGGCTTTGTTCACTGTAAACAAAGAGGACAGATTCTACGGCATAAGCAGGGCATATTTGCAGGTCCCTCATATCTATCCTTAAGGAGCGTCAACAGCTGATATTTAGCCGAACAAGCTGTTTTTACTGCGTTACCATGAGCTCCTTCAGAAGTTGTTCCAAACGGAGCGAGACTTGGCTTTTGCATTTCCAAAAAAAAAGATTTTGATGCTCTGACTCTTAAGAATACCTAACTGTCTGAAATGAGCCAGGGGGTTGGACTAGAAGACCTCCAAGGCCCCTTCCAAGTCTGTTATTCTGTTCTGTTACTAATTCTGTGTACGGATGCTTTGTTTCCAAAATTTTAATTCAACTTCCCCAGTTGGTGCCTCTTTCGAAGCCTTGGGCGATCACTTCCCCACCAGCTAGTGCAGCATTAGCCATGCTGTCTTGGGGGGGGAAGAAGAAGAAGAAAAAACAAAACCCAGAGCTGGAAGCCAACACATCTGGAGGGCTCCGACTTGGAGAAGATTGTATTAAAGCCAACTCCTCCTCGTCCTTTTGTATCAGAGCAAAAACTACCCTATGAGTCAGGCATACCAACACATCTGAAAACCGCTGATCGGTAGAAAGAGAAATGTGCCACGAGATTCTTTCTTAGACCAAGGAAACAAGTTGCCAAGAGTGCTTTAGCCAAGCTCACAGAAATATCTTTCAAAATTAGGGCCAAATAAGAGGGAAGAAATGGAAAGTTCTAGAAGCATCGGAACAGCATTACTGTATTGGAAGGAGGATGACAGATGAAACGAGCCTTTGGCGTGCCCAAGTTACATCTGTATATATTTTCAAGAGCAGCATCGCTATTGCACTGCTTGGTGCCAAATTTATGCAATTTCAGGCTTCTGTGAAGGGATGTGCATTTGCTTCTTGTGTGCAAACACCAGCGATAAATGGTAAATAAATACATGACAAATGAAATGTATTTATCTATAAGGCGTAAACAATAAAGTTCATCATGATCATAAAAGCTATTTAAAGGAGCACACTGTCCATCAGAAAGGATGGAAGGTCACCCCATAGACAAATTACAAGTTATATAAAATACTGCAGATCTTCCCTTCCCTTGTTTTTTTTTTTAAACAGATCTGAGAGATGTTGAATGCACATTTTGACAAGGAAGTATGAGGGAGTGCAGCAGGCTCAGCTAGCCTGCATTTTGTTCCCGCTGAAATGAAAGGAGACCAACTTTAAAGAAAATGTGTACACTGGAGAACATCTGCTGCCCACAACTTCCAACATGAAACACCTGCTTTTTCTCCGTCCTTCTAACTCTGTCCTCCCTCTCTTTTCTTATATACTCATTTCTATTTTGCAGAACCAACAGGACTATCAAGCAGATAATAAGAAATCTCTACCTGGAAACAAACTAATCCAACAGAATAAGAATTGCTCATATTATTTCAGGGATGGGGGAGAACTGCCTCCCGCCCCCATATGATCCGTTAAATATGATCACAAGCACACGGACATCTCCTCAGCTCCCTGCACATAAATGGAATATGTCTGACTCAATCTTTCTCCCACAGAAAGAAGTAAATAGATTACCTATAAGCACATTCTGAAGGTCAACCAACACGAGCTTTTTCACATAACCTTTGATATATTTGGGGGGCAGTTGGAAAGAAAAAGACGACAAAAAGATACATTTTAGGACCCCCACTGTTCCTCCCACCCCCCTCCCAAGTGGCTGCAGAAACAGACCCTTTAATCCACATTGTACCTGAGTCCGGACCCTCCTCCCCAAATTCACCAGATCTTCTGACGCGATGAGCTGTAAATCCAGCACAGACGTTTATGCCCAAAACCAAACCAAGCAAGGAGGTTACCTGGAGGAGGAAAAAAAGAAGAAGAAAGAGAGAAAGCCAGAGAGAGAGAGAAAAGAGAGAAAAAAGAGAGAGAAGTTAATAAAACAAAGCAAGTTTCGAGGTCTTCTCCTGTCTTCCTTCCGTCCTTCCTTCCTTCTTTTTCTTTCCTTCCTTCCTTCTTTTCCTTTTTTTCTCTTTCCTTCTTTCATTCCTTCTTTCTTTCTTCCTTCCTTTCCTTCTTTCATTCCTTTTCTTCCTTCCTTTCCTTCCTTCTTTTTCTTTCCCTTCCTTCCTTCCTTCCTTCTTTCTTTCTTTCCTTCCTCTCTTCCTTCTTTTCCTTTCTTTTTTCTCTTTCCTTCTTTCCTTCCTTCCTTCTTTTCCTTTCTTTTTTTCTCTTTCCTTCTTTCCTTCCTTCTTTCTTTCCTTCTCTTTCTTCCTTCCTTTCCTTCCTTCTTTTTCTTTCCCTTCCTTCCTTCTTTCTTTTCTTCCTTCCTCCCTTCCTTCTTTTCCTTTCTTTTTTCTCCTTCCTTCCTTCCTTCTTTTTTAATTAAGGACATTTCTAAGATTTTGCAAGTTGTTCCGACAGGTCATCCCGTCTCCTTGCCGAAAGAGTTAAAAAAAAAAAAAAAACACTCACTAAACGGGGACACATTAATCCGACACCAGCCTTGGAGTTCTAGGATCGGAACACTGTTTCTTGCCCGGCATCGCGGGTGAGGAGGGAATTGGGGCGGGGAGCGTTCCGATCCCGTCTCCTTGGGGCAGCGGCGCTCTCGCCCCCTTGCCTGCCCGCCATCCCGGGCCGCCCAAAAGCCCAAGGTGGGGGGGGCTCCTCCCGTACCTGATAGAGCGGCAACCCGTTCGCCTTGGCCATCCTCCTCCCGCTGCCTGGCCGAGGAGCCTCCTTGGGGCAGGAAACGGAGCGCGGCGCTCTTGTTTGCACAGGCTATCTCGGCTACAAACTAATCCCACCTGGGGAGGTCGAGCGCTTCCCCGTGATTTGTCCAGGGGGAGGTTTCATCACGTCCCGCTTCACAAATCGCAGCGCGCCAGGGCCCCAAAGCCGCAGGCATCGCCCGCGCCCGCCCGCCTACTCACCCACCCACCCCCTCAAACCACCTCCCGACGCTCACGCACCCGTTTCGGGGCTCCCGTCCGGCCCGCGCCGCCAAGGGTTCGCCCGGCCGGGGCTCCCGATGCCATGACCGTCCGGCTCCTTCGTGCCAACGTTAAGCGGGATGGCGAGAGAAGGCGCCGGGGCTGTGCGCGCGCACTCCCATCGCTGCCTCAGAGCGGCGGCGGCGGCGGCGGGAGGATGGTTTCCTCGGGCGCCGATGAAAGGCGAGAGAGAGAGAGAGAGAGCGCGCGAGTGAGGCAGCAAGCGGTGGGCTTTGGCTCCGAGCGGACCCACCAGGATATGATAGAAAAGGCTGGATAGCCTTTTAAGAAAAGACTGGACAGTCAATTGTCTGAAACGGGGTAGGGTCTCCTGCTTGAGCAGGGGGCTGGACTAGAAGACCTCTAGGATCCCTTCCAGCTCTATTTTTATAGCAGTTTTACTAGTCAAGGAGAATATTTGTAGCTCGGGGTTAACCTGAGGGGTCCTTGGTGCTCTCCGAGCTTGCTCGTTTTTTCTAGCGGACGTTTCATTACTCAAACTAGGGAATGCCATCAGTGCTATTGGAAAATAGCAGTCTTATCTATCTATCTATCTATCTATCTATCTATCTATCTATCTATCTATCTATCTATCTATCTATCTGGGCGGCTTACAATGCGTTAAGCAATAGCCTTCATACTTTTGTATATACCTACTTAGTAGGGCTTTCGCCCCCCCCCCCAAGCCGTCTTCTTTTTTATACAAAGTCAGCTTATTGGCCCCACAATCTGGGTCCTCATTTTACCTACCTCGGAAGGATGGAAGGCTGAGTCAACCTTGAGCCTGGTGAGATTTGAACTCGCAGTAATTGCAGGCAGCTGGTGCTACTTAAAAGCACTTTAGTCTACTGCGCCACCAAGGCTCTTCCGGTATCTGAGGGGCTTCCACAAAGAAGAAGAGGGGTCAACCCAGGGGTGAAATCCAGCAGGTTCTAACAGGTTCGGTAGTGGAGAATCGGTAGTGGAAATTTTGAGCAATTCACAGAACCAGTAAATACCACCTCTGGCTGGTCCCAGAGTGGGGTGGGAATGGAGATTTTGCAATATCCTTCCCCCAGGAGTCGGGAGGGAATGGAGATTTTGAAGTATCCTTTCCCTGCCATGCCCACCAAGCCACACCACGCCCACCAAGCCATGCCCACAGAACCGGTAGTAAAAAACATTGGATTTCACCACTGGGTCAACCTGTTCTCCAAAACACTTGAAGGCAGAACAACAGTGCTCCACTCTTCTACTGAGCCCTCCTTCCTGATGTGGGAACACACACATTGGTATTCTCTGTTGCAAAACAGTTGCCTTCTGATTAAGGAATCGACACATAACTTTTGACACAAGGGCTAGACACCAGGCACAGAGGTCGAATCTGGGACCTTGCAAAGGTCCCCGAACTACAATGCCCAATGTCTAAATGGAGATTCTCAGTCATACAGGTCATAGTTGACTCAAAGGTGCTTCCCCCCTCCGCCTTCCCACGCAAGGCAACTTGATGGTTTATTATTTGAAGAGGAAGAAGTAGATATTTCGCTTCTCATCCAAGAAGCTTCATCAGTTTTAACTACATCTCCTAATGTCCCAAAGGTGCTTTCTTTTCAAAAGGCAACTTTTGCCTTTTGTGAAAAAAAATGATTGAGAAGCTCCATAGACACAACTCCCAATATCTCTCCTCATTGAGCGGGTAGCTGTGGGTGCTGCTGGGAGTTGCAGTTCCCCATCTCTGGTTTACAGGTCCCCGCTTTGAAATGTAACCTCTGTAAGAAGGTTAATATGTGTTGTTGGTACTAAGAAATGAAACACTGAATGAGACCTCAGGAGAAGAATGGAAGTCTGTGATGCTGACTTGGGCTCCCGCATGAATCCGAAAGCTCAGAAGACAAAACCTCTGGTTCCGGTAACCGACCCACATTGGATCCTGCAACATTAATCCTGGGCCACATATATTCACAATATATAATAAAGGGATCTATATTGGGTCCAGTTGCAACCATGCCTCATTGCAATCAATAGGATTTAAGTCAAGGTGAAATCCATCTGGTTCTGACAGGTTCTGGAGAACTGGTAGCGGAAATTTTGAGTAGTTCGGAGAACCGGCAAATACCATTTCTGGCTGGTCCCAGAAGGGTAGGAATGGAGATTTTGCAATATCCTTCACCTAGGACTTTGTGTTCTTTGGCTCAACTATCTCTGACACTCTCTCTTTAGATACTGAGCTAAATAAACGTATTGGTAAAGTGGCCACCACATTTTCCAGACTTACAAAGAGAGTATAGCTTAATAAGAAGCTGACAGAACATACAAAGATCCAGGTCTATAGAGCCTGTGTCCTGAGCACACTCTTCTACTGCAGTGAGTCTTGGACCCTTTATGCACGGCAGGAGAGAAAGTTGAACACCTTTCATATGCGCTGTCTCCGATGAATTCTTGGCATCACCTGGCAGGACAAAGTTCCAAATAGCGCTGTCTTGGAACGTGCTGGAATTTCTAGCATGTATACACTATTGAAACAGCGACATCTACGCTGACTGGGGCATGTCGTGAGAATGGCTGATGGTCGGATTCCAAAAGATCTCCTGTATGGAGAATTAGTGCAGGGAAAGCACCTCAGAGGGAGACCACAGCTGCAATATAAGGATATCTGCAAGGGGGACCTAAAGGCCCTGGGAATGGACATTAACAACTGGGAAACCTTGACCTCTGATCGTTCAGTTTGGAGGCTAAAGACGCAGCATTGCCTTCTCCAATTCGAAGAGACACTTGTTCGGTAGGCTGAGGCAAAGAGGCAGTTCCAGAACCAGCGAAATCTGGGGAATGTATCTGCCCTCAGTGTGGAAGGGATTGCCACTCTCGAATTGGCCTTTTTAGACACACTAGATGCTGTTTTAGGACCTCTTTCCAGAGCACGATACCATAGCCTTTCGAGACAAGGATGCCAATGTCTTCCCCCAGGAGTGGGGAGGGAATGGGGATTTTGCAGTATCCTTCCTCTGCCACGGCCACCAAGCCAGGCCCACTAAGCCACACCACGCCCACCAAGCCACGCCCACAGAACCCGTAGTAAAAAAATTTGAATTTCACCACTGATTTAAGTCTATAATGGCTAACTGAAGCATCCATCAATTCAAGAGGGTCTGCTTTGAACCCAACTAAGTGCGTACAATCTAAGGTGAAAACTAATCCTTAGCATTTGTGCATAAGGTGCATGTTTCATTCTCCAGGCTCAGTTTGCTATTCAGAGATATCATTTTTAGAAGTTGCTGGCTCCTCCTGAACTCTGTATCAGGGACAACATCTGTACCAACAAAACATTCGATTGCTACCTGCAATCAGTCTGATTTGCAAGGCCACATGGGTTGAAAGTGAAGGATTGTAATTGGATAGTTGTTTCCCCTCCAGGTACTTTGTAAGGCAGTCTTGATTATGGGGCTGAAGGCTAGAGATAGTCCTCGATTTTCAATCACTTGTTTCACAACTGCTCAAAGTTACGGCAACAATAAAAAAAATGTGGCTTACGGTTGTCATAGAGTCCCTAGAGCCACTAATCCAAATTTGGGCCCTTGGGAACTGGTACAGATTTATGAGAGTTGCAGTATCCCAAGGTCACATGATTGCTACTTGCAGCCTTCCCAGGAAGCATCCAACAAGCAAAACCAATAGGGGAAGCCAGATTTGCTTAATGACTGCATGCTTCATTTAATGAACATGGTGGTTCATTTAACAACTATGGCAGAAGTCGTAAAATGGGGCAGGAGTCACTTAACTACTGCACCACTCAAGCCCCTGCGCTTTAATCTGTATTTAACTCGCACAATTTTTATTATAATTTTTATTTTATATAGTCATGGCTATAGTGTTCCCAGTTGCAACGTATGGCTGTGAAAGCTGGACCGTAAAGAAGGCTGAGCGCTAAAGAATTGAGGCCTTTGAACTATGGTGCTGGAGAAGACTCCTGCGAGTCCCTTGGACTGCAAGGCGATCAAACTGGTCAGTCCTAGAGGAGATCAACCCTGACTGCTCTTTAGAAGACCAGATCCTGAAGATGAAACTCAAATAATTTGGCCACCTAATGAAAAGGAAGGACTCACTGGAGAAGAGTCTTATGCTGGGAACGAATGAGGGCAAAAGAAAGAGAGGATGGCAGAGAACGAGGTGGCTGGATGGAGTCACTGAAGCAGGAGGCGTGAGCTTTAAATGGACTCCAGAGGATGGTAGAGGACAGGAAGGCCTGGAGAAACGTTGTCCATGGGGTCACGATGGGTCGGACATGACTTCACAACTAACAACAGCAATTTTTATTTGCTTTTATATTTAGGCTTTCACTGTAAGCTGCTCACAGTTGCTTTGGATGGTGAGATGGGCATCATAGAAATTAAATGAATAAAACAAACAATCACCTCACTTAGTGATGGAATTTCAAGTCCCAGTTATGGTCTTAAGTTAAGGACGCCCTGTACTTTGGTAGCTATAGTTGGTCCAGAAGACAGGGGCTGAAAGAGCATGTTTCATTTTTCCTGGATAGCATAGCACCTCTAGTTTGGGAACTATACTGGTTACAGGTTGACTTCTCAACCCAATTTAAGGTATTTGTTGTCACCTTTAAAGCCTTTTCTGGTTCAGGACTAGAGAGCTTCCTCTGTCTTCATTCAAAAAGATCTGTAAGGAGGGGTAGGCTGCTGGGGGTTCGTAGGGGTTCAGGAGAACCTCTAGCTAAGATTCTGTGCAGTTCGGAGAACCCCCAAATATCACTCCTGGCTGGCACCGCCCACCCTGCCCCACTCCTTCAAGGAGTCCCCATGTGGCCCGTTTTGGATGTAGGTAAGTGCAGGGTGTGCAGGGGCTCGGGGAGGGTGAAAAATGGGCCTACCGGAAGTTTGGGAAATAGCCTCCCCAGGCTCCAGAAGCCAGAAACAGGCCTGTTTCTGGCCTCCGGAGCCTGGGGAGGCAGTTTTCGCCCTCCCGGAGGCTCAATTAGGCCACGCCCACCAAGGCCACACCCACCCAACAACTGGGCAGAGAACCCCTTGCTAAAATTTTTGAAGCCCACCCCATCTGTAAGAAAAAACTCCCTTTGAATTCCCATTCTGAGACAGTGTTATCACTCAAAGGACCTTGAAAACGCCTTTTTTTTTTGATGTCTGTTTGGCCCCTGGTTGGCTCGTGATATGTAGAAGCAAAAATTCCAACCTTCAATCAATCGCTCTCATAATCTTTGAGGAAAAAAGAGAGACAGAGACCACCTTTGATAAACTGTCCTATTTACAGAGTAGATTATCATAGTGGAGAGAGTTATGGTTACAAACTGAGGGTTAAAATTTATTTGCTCAGGCAAATTATTTACTAAGGTGGTGGTGGACACTTTTTTTTTTTTCAGTCTGATGAAAACACTTTTCACTGAATATTTACCAACAGCCACAATTTGCCAAAACCTATTTTAAAAAGTAACATTATTTGAGGTCTTTCAATAATAATCTTAGATATTATTATTATTAGGTTTCAGCATAGTTTCTTCATGTATCTACAGTTCACTTCAACGTCTCCAGCTTCATTATATAAACTTCCTAAGACATCTTACTACCAAGAGAACATTGATAATTATTGCAGACACTCAAAATCAGGGTGATATCATGTGGCTTCATTTAACTAGCTTCTCTTACTCAATTGACTGTCTTTTCTTTATTAAGTGATAAACTGCCTTCCCACATACTTTTAAGCCATTATTCCATAACTACTATTATCGTATTTTTTGGACTATAAGATTCACTGGAGTATAAGACACATCGAGATTTTGAAGAGGTAAAAAAGAAAAAAAAAGTTTTTGCCCTCCCCGGGCCCCAGGAGCACTCTGCAGGCCTCCCAAACCCTCTGCAGGACCCATTTTTGTGAAAACAATCCTGTTTTTGGCAAAAATGGGACACGTGGGGCAGGGTTTCAGGAGGCCAAAAATGGCTGTATTCGATGTATAAGACGGACCAACATTTCCACCCTCTTTTAATGGGGGGAAAAACTGCCTCTTATATTCCAAAAAGTACGATTGGATTGGTCCAATCTGTCAAACCACCATCCATAGCCTTGTGGTGAGACAGGCAGCAAACAAATTTAATAAATTAATTAATAATAATTGATAAATGGTCTACAAATACACAACTCGCCTGGCCCACATTAATCCAAAAGTAATCGACCACGTTATATCACAAGGCAATAAGTGAATGCAATAAAAAAAAGTTAGAAGATACTGTACATTAAGGGTCATCTAGTCCAACCCTCATATTAGGAATTCACAGTTTTCTCTTTTTTAATTTATTTTTTTATTATTTAAAATATAAAGAAGAAAATAGGAAATTAAGGGATTTCACCGTTTTCTCAAAAAAAGAAAATCCTCAGTACATTTCTTCCACACAGCTGAGCACAACCTGAATGGGAAACACTTCTCACATCTAAATTGGCATTATTAGAAGTTGCACTCTTTCGACTAAGTTTTGTAGGCATCTGATCTTTATACACATACACATGTACCCTATCATGATGCTGTCCTTTCCTGCGGTTTACGTGGCAAAGCAATTCCATCTCAGCAGAAGCCTTGGTTTTTCAGCAAAATTACATGTTACATTCTCCAGAGAGATGCTCGGTTTAATTCTAAAGCAGAGCCCTATTTGCTTGCCCTGCACTGCATTGCCTGAAGAACATAGAACTGAGAGTTTCTGGAACTACACAATGGCAAGGCATAAAATATTTTCACAAATCACAGTGAAGCATTTGCTCTCTTTTCTGCTGAGATGTTTACACTTACTGCCAGCTCTCAGAGCAAAATAGAATCATATTAAAAATCAGTTTTGTGCTCTGGCTAATAATTTGATATTTATTCTATGCCAGGCCTACCCATCTGGTCATTAGGGCAATGGGATTCAAATAATTTAACAACCGGTTCTCTGCCCTAATGACCAGATGGGTAGGCATGGCTCGGTGGTCATGTGACTGTGTGGGCGTGGCCAACTCAACATCACTTAGGTTGATGGGCGCTTCTCCTTAGCTGTTACAATGTAATAAGGGTTAACCAGAGAGGCAGTTTCTGTAAGCAGGGCAATAAAGAATAAGCTAGAAATACCACCAGAATGTTCCCTTCCTGCCTTCCTTACAGGATTAGCCCTGTAAAGTGGAAAAAAAACAAAATAAAATTTCTTCCCACAGAAATTGGGTGGCTATATACATTTGACAAAAAAGGAAGGGAAGGGAAGGGAAGGGAAGGAAGGAAGGAAGGAAGGACAAAAAGGAAGGAAGGAAGGAAGGAAGGAAGGAAGGAAGGAAGGAAGGAAGGAAGGAAGGAGACACATTGCATGAATGCATAAGTAAGTAAGTAAATAAGTAAGTAATAGGGACATGGTGACTCAGTGGCTAAGACGCTGAGCTTGTCAATTGAAAGGTCGGCAGTTTAGCGATTCAAATCCCTAGTGCCAGGTAACAGGGTGAGCTCCCATTACTTGTCCCAGCTTCTGTCAACCTAGCAGTTCAAAAGCACGTAAAAAATGCAAGTAGAAAAATAGGGACCACCTTTGGTGGGAAGGTAACAGTGTTCCATGTGCCTTTGGCTTTTAGTCATGCCAGTCACATGACCAGGGAGACGTCTTCAGACAGCGCTGTCTCTTTGGCTTTGAAACGGAAATGAGCTCCGCCTCCTAGAGTCAGGAACGACTAGCACATAAGTGCCAGGGGAACCTTTACCTTTACCTTTTACGTAAGTAAGTAAATAAGTTAGAAATCCATATGAGATTCCCAGGCTGATAAATGAGAATGAATAAATTACTTCCTTTAAAAAGCAGATATGTCAAACTTTGGCAACTTTATGACTTGTGGGCTTTAACTCCACAGGTCCACAAGTCTTAAAGTTGCCAAAGTTGAACACCCCTGCTTTAACGAGCATTAAACCAAAAGAACCTTTCTGTCTAATAGTAAGGCTAAGCTATAGAAAAGTTTTACTTTTACAATGTCCTTCAGGTATGTTCCAAGTAATCATCACCATCTTTCCAAGCAGTAGGCAAACTCTCTGCTACAGAAAGGGTGGCAGGAACAAGAGAGAAAGACTGAAAGAGAAGTTGTTAGTCTGAGTCTGTTGGAAAAGTTCACAACCATGCAGAGCTTTGAAACAGGGCCTTCCAGATTTACCGCTCAAAACCTTAGCTATTCCCTAGCCTCTTCAAATACTCAAAAGCGAGTCAACTGCCTGTTTGACAGACTGATCATACGTCGCTGCACCTTGGCAGAAAATGCTGTTTACTTTCAGACGTCTCATTACAGGCACTCTCGTGTTAAACAAAGGCCTTATTTCAGGATGAGACACAGTTCCCGATGCTTTATGGGGCTGGCGGAGAGAAATCAAGGATGTTGTCATTGAGAATTGAGCCGGATTCATGGTCAGTTTTACCTTTGAGCAAGTTGCAAGAACTATATCATTTGAAGCCAGTAACAAATTTATGTGGGGGTTCAAAATCAGTGAAGAGGCTGCTAGGCCTGATGGTCTCATATGAACCAGACAATATAAGCATTAATTAAAAAGAAGTGGGCATCAGTGGCTAGGATAACATGCAGGCCAGTGGTGAAATTCAATTTTTTTTACTACCGGTTCTGTGGGCGTGGCTTGGTGGGCATGGTATGGCTTGATGGGCATGGCAGGAGAAGGATACTCCAAAATCTCCATTCCCACCCAATCCTGGGGGAAGGATACTGCAAAATCTCCATTTCCACCCCAATCCTGGGGGAAGGATATTGCAAAATCTCCATTCCCACCCCACTCTGGGACCAGCCAGAGCTGGTATTTGCAAGGTCTCCAAACTACTCAAAATTTCCACTACCGGTTCTCCCGAACCTGTCGGAACCTGCTGGATTTCATCCCTGATGCAGACCAATTTTTATTCTTGCCTCAGCTGAAAGAAGACATAGGGAGAAAAAAACCCCCCACCTTCCTAAAAACATCAGAAACTGCTTTTCACCAATGGCATTCAAACATTAGATAAAGCCATGATTTGCTTAACCACTCTTTGGATAAGGCACAGCTGGCTACATTCATACATTATACTGTACTAACTTTAGATTATAAATTAGAATGGCTGGGTCACATAGTGCAGTAGGCCAAACCAGATGAATTGTGTTAGCAGAAAAGCAGGCCATCTCTGAAAAGGAAGAACCATAACTCAGTCTCTTGACATTCTTGAAGGCCTCAGAAGATCATCTGGTAAAGCCACTGGAGGTGGGACGTATTTGGAGGGTTACATTTTAAGATGTGGGTGGAGAGGCAGCATTAGACTAACCTTGTTCAGCCTTGACAAAACCATGTTTGTAAATGCTTGGATGTGAAACTACAAGGAAAGCCCAAGGTCATTGCTTAGACTTGGAAGAAAGCAAACTATTTCCCTAGTAATGTCCAGGAAACCCCTTGGATGCATGATAGAGTCATCAGTATCAATGTAAACTTGAAAGATTCTTATTAAGTGATTTAATAACTGGTTCTGGGTCAGTGTTTTCCCGTCTGGTGTCTTCCATATATATTGGCAGGGGTGGGCTGCAGAGGTTCGGGAGAACCTCTAGCTAAAATTCTGTGCAGATCGGAGAACCCCCAAATCCCACTCCTGGCTGGCCCCGCCCCATCCACCCCTCCCCTCCCAGGAGTCCTCACACGGCCTGTTTTAGATGCAGGGCACACACGGAGGCTCGGGGATGGCGAAAAACGGACCTACCAGAAGTTCAGGAAGGCTGGAGACGGGCCCATTTCCAGCCTCCAGAGGGCCTCCAGAGCCTGGGGAGGCCATTTTTGTCCTCCTGGAAGCTTAAGGAAAGCCTCCGGAGCACAGGGAAGACAAAAATGCCCCTCCTCCCCCAATGTGGTGCAGGAGGCTGACTAGGCCACGCCCACCATGGCCATGGCCATGCCCATCCAGCAAGGGGCAGAGAACCCCTTGCTAAAATTTTTGAAGCCCACCCCTGTATATTGGATTTCAGCCTGGTTGTGCTACAGAAGAATTCTGAGAACTGAAGTCCATCAGAGTTGATTGGCATCTGGTTCAATAGGGGCTTTTTAGTAGGAAATTCTCATATATTTTAAAAAAATAATTGTACTATCCATGCCTTGTACAACTCAAAATACAATTCCTGTCCCTGATGATTTTATATTTTGATGTGCAATAAACAATTCAGATCCATAGTAAAGAGTTAACCTCTTGTAGTAAAATCTCCCTCAATTCCCAATGACCACTAAGATATACCCACATAATTTTCTTGGAACTGATTTTTCATTGTCTTCTTTTGTTATATTTATACCTGGCCTTAAGACTGTAATAAATTTGATTCGATTTTACCCAACCAGCTCCACATACATAACACTGAAAGAATCCGGTCTTTAGATTATCAATGGTAAAAACCTAAGAGATCTATAAAAGGTATCTTCAGGAGTAAATGCACTACCTTCAAGGAATCAGGAGATGTCAGCAAAGAGATAAAGAACCTAATGCTGCACCGCACTGCCACATAGTGGTCATGTAGGTTAATGCAGGCAAAATTTGGATTTATTCTGAAGGAGATCAAAGCAATTTATTCTGGACTTATTCTGAAGGAGCTCAAAACAACCTAATCTGATTTGGAGGAATTCAAATAAACTCAGGAATAAGTTATGAAACAGTCATGCTATACTGATTTCAAGTCATTTTCGCTGGACTTTGAAGGTGATTCAGAAATTGCTGTAGTTCTTGATGCACATCATTACTAATTGTATGTATAGAATGACTCATCATATCCAGGAATGGTGTTAATAGGCCTTTTTCTGCAGTCTACTGCATAGAGGAACAGTCTATTGCAAATCATTTAGAGATCATTCAGGAGACCAGCAAAAGTTCCTAACCAGCAATTTAAAAATAAATTTCTTTTTAGAAAAAATCTACTCATCTTGCAAGTTAAACATCAAAGTTATGTGTTTGTTTAATAAATTTATATGCCGTCCATCTTGCAGTTCAAGACACCTTTGGGTGGCTAATACTGGAAGTTGGTTATGGTTTTAAGGAAACATTTTTGAAATTAATAGAAATCTTCTTGTATAAAGAGGAACCTTCCTCTTCTTTTCACCCACCTGGTCTTAGTTCATAGATGTCGAAGACTGAGTTAGGAGAAGATTGAGAAGAGACATAACATTTTTCAGATTTCTGAAACTCTGTCGCATAAAACAGGATAAACACTTACTCTTGGCTACCTCCAAAGGCAGAATTGCTGTACATCGGATGGACTTAAATTCCAATATATTTTTTTACAGAATTGAAGAAACTAAATTCCATCCATCAGAACAGAAGCTGGTAGTGAAGCTTAATCGAGTCTAAACCTAGATTTCTCAAATCGAGAGGAGAATTGGACTAGATGGCTTACATAAAAATGTTCATTTCTATAATTGTGTGAATTGAAAACCAGAACTTGATACACGCCCATTCTAATGGTGTCTGCAACAAAGGAGAATGGTCACTAGATGATACTTCAAGATAGAAACCTGCTGAACTTTGAGACTGAACATGACTGGATACTAGCTATTGGGAGTGTTGGGGGAGGGGCAGAGTAGGGAAGACATCTTCATTCTGAACAACGGGATAGATGTGTCAGCCCCGAAATGGCCAGCTGCGAGCGAGCCGTCCCGGGGCTACCATTCGGGGAGGGGAGGACCCACCAACTGTGTTGTCTGAGGCAGGGGTGGGATTGAAAAATTTAACAACAGGTTCACTACCCGGTTGCTGGGTAGGCGTGGCCATGGGGGAGTGGCCTACTTGGCCTCCTGCACCGTGGGGGAGGCTTTTTCACCCTCCCAAAGCTCCAGAGGCTTTCCTCGAGCCTCCAGGAGGGCGAAAACAGCCTCCCCTGGGCACCGAAGGCCTTCCGGAGGCAGGAAATGAGCCCGTTTCCAGACTTCCGGTAGGCCCATTTTTCACCCTCCCAGGGCCTCCGCGTGGACCCTGAACTTACCTCACATCCAAAATGGGCCACGTGGAGACTCCTGAGAGGGGTGGAGTCAGCCAGTTCTTGGAACAACCAGTTTGGCGAACCAGATTAAAATTAACATCCAGTTCGCCAGAACCGGTCCAAACTGGCTAAATCCCACCCCTGGTCTGAGGATTCTTGATGCTGAAGTACGGAACGTGACAGCATGTCTTTTTTATCCTCCCATGTTTATAAGGTTTAGATAAAAGCCGAGTTAGAAAATATAAAAACAACAACAACAACACCCCTATATATTAAATTTGCCTTGTGTCTTCTTTAGATTAAAGGTATAGATCAGGGTTTCCCAACCTTGGCAAATTTAAGATACATGAACTTCAACTCGCAGAATTCTCCAGCCAGCCAGTGTAGCTGGCTGCCGAATTCTGGGAGTTGAAGTCCACATGCCTAAAGTTGCCAAGGTAAGAAACCCTGGTGTAGGTAGATGTTGACCAGAAGTAATGATGCAAGTGATGTTGCAATGCAAGTCCCAAAATATTGCTAATAACTGGCACCAAGACAAATTCCTTGTGTGTCCAATCACACTTGTCCAATAAAGAATTCTATTCTATTCTATTCTATTCTATTCTATTCTATTCTATTCTATTCTATTCTATTCTATTCTATTCTATTCTATTCTATTCTTTTATGGGGTGGGGGGGAGCCTTTTATGTTCCTGCTTCTGCATGTTACTTCTCTATTGGCTTAGATAGATAGATAGATAGATAGATAGATAGATAGATAGATAGATAGATAGATAGAATCAAATAGTTCGTTTTCAAGATCTACAGTATTTCAAAAGTTCAACTGTAGCACTATGCAGCCTTCAGAAGACTTGTTGCTTGTTTGCTCTTAAAGAGGGGGAGAAATATAATATCCTGGGGGGGGGGGAATATAGTGTTTGATTGGCCCCTTGAAGAATAAAAGTTACACACTTTGTTGCAGACCCTATTTTTTGTCTAACAACCTTCAGTAGACTCTCTCCTTTGGATTTTGTCTAATCTCCTTTGCTATAGTGAATTCTGTTTTCTAGTTAAACAAAATACTTACTATAAAAAGGACTAAAATGGAAATACAAAACTGATATAACCAAATGGTAACAAGATTATATTTCATTTCTAACTGAGCTACTGGCATAGGCCAGTAAAACTAGGCAATGACCGACATAGTGATTCTACATAAATCAGAAGCTATACTCAACGAAAAATAATATAGCTGAAGGAAATGCAAGTCATTTTTTCTTCCAAGGCTTTTTAACTGACTATCTAAGCGTGCCCAAGTTGGCATCTGCCAAGAGAAGACATTCCCATCAAATCATCCTCTGTGATCCTTCGAATAATAGCATGGGCACTTGGATTGATCCATATTTACTTTAGACAGCAAAATAACTAGAGTTACCTCTACAAGGACATCTAAGGGTGACCTTTGAAACAAGCACTGAAAATCAGGTAAATTCATGCTGAAGAATGTAGACATTCCAGTAGATTGGCATTCAAGGATGCATTTGGAAAGCCTATCAGATTTATACCATTGGGGCGAATTCCAATGGTATGGAGACTAGATAATACATGCAGATCTCTATACAGGCTAATCAGGGCATGCAGACCTAAAGCAAAAGGGCTAAGATCGGCAAGATCTAGACCTTTGTAACTTCAGGGAATTATCTCCCCATAAATTATGATCCTACCCAAAAATCCATGCCATGTGAAAAATAAGTCCAGGGATAGATTACCTAATGTTCTCTAGATGTTTCAGACTGTCGTTTGCTTTGACCAGCTCCAGCACTGTGGCTGACGATTAGAAATTTGGGACAATACAGTCAACCACATCTGGAATGCTATTGTCCATTTTGGGAATAAGCAACCTGGTATCTGTGAGATCGAGCATGTGATCCATTGACCACCTGCTCACTGCAGCTCTGCATGATTCATTATTCTGGTCGTTCCATACCTTGAGTGGATGAACTTCTGAATGATAAAAGTGATCTACTGCTAACAGGAAAAAATATGGAGAGCTTTCTGGCCCTTTAAAGATGCTTTATGACATAACAGTTCTACTTTATGAGATGCCTAAGTAAATGGCCCAGTTTTGTTTCGGGCGATATAGAATTATCTCAGGCCCTCAGGCGAGATTTAGATGGATTATCCAAATAGGATAATAATAATAATAATAAGCATATCCAGATTAGTGACTCAGGCAGAACACAAAATATTTTGTTCTGACAGCCAAAGCATCAGAAGTACGGATTCCCAAGAATGACCTTTTCAAGGGTGATTGCACATCTTTGGAATTCTTTCTCTCAGGGGTTGCTGATGGCCCAATCCTTGATGTTCTCTAGAGTGGTTTGCAAAAGACATTTAGTTCTTTTCAGTTTACTGATAAATATGCGAGCTTGAGGTCTTAGGTGCCGTACTTTACACTTTGTTTTGTTTTAGTCATTTATTGTTGTGCTGTATTTATTAGTTGCTTTAGTTTACCATGCAAGAATGTTTCTCTATGGTGCAAGGGCTGATCCCATCTCAAGGCAAGCCAAAGCTTCTCCTACTATGGCAAACCGGCTTGCTAAGGTTCTGATGCAGCATCCCTATTCTAACCCTGGAGATTTCTAAAAACAAAGCACTGTCCAGCTTTGCCTCATTAGAAATAAACCCAAGGACTATTGCAGCCAGAAACTCAAGAAGTGTGGAACAAAACTAAGATGCTTAATTGTAATTAAGCTGACTATGAGTCAACGGGAGTCACATGGTTGCAAACAAAGGCAAATAGCAACTCTAGACTGCATTGGGAGAAGAGTACTACCCTATGCTTCCCTAGTTATTGTCCAATTACGTGAGATGGTATTTTTAAATATTTAGGCAAAATGGGAGAAGGAAAGGAACAAAGATAATGGGGCCAAGAGAATTTCTATGAGGAAAGAAGGAGAGGAGAGGAGAGGAGAGGAGAGGAGGGAAGGGAAGGGAAGGGAAGGGAAGGGAAGGGAAGGGAAGAGCCTTGGTGGCGCAGCAGACTAAAGTTCTGTTAAGTAACACCAGCTGCCTGCAATTACTGCAAGTTCAAATCTCACCAGGCTCAAGGTTGACTCAGCCTTCCATCCTTTCGAGGTAGGTAAAATGAGGACCCGGATCGTGGGGGCAATAAGCTGACTTTGTATAAAAAAGAACACTGCTTGGGAGGGGGGGCGAAAGCCCTACTAAGCAGGTATATACAAAAGTATGAAGGCTATTGCTTAACGCATTGTAAGCCGCCCTGAGTCTCCAAAGAAGGGCGGCAAATAAATCGAACCAATAAATAAAGAAGAGAAGAGAAGAGAAGAGAAGAGAAGAGAAGAGAAGAGAAGAGAAGAGAAGAGAAGAGAAGAGATGAGACTGTGGTTTGAAGTGATTCTGAGAGATTTACAACATGATAAAACATATGGATGTGAAAACAATTCTAAGTATAAAAGCATAGGAGCACAGTAGCTAACATGGTTAGGATGGTGGCTTGACAAGCAACGAGCCCATGTTTGAGACTTGAGTACTGCTGGGATGAGTTCCTGTCCTTTGCTCCAGCTCCTGACAGGGACATGAAAGGAACCCTCTGGGTGTCCCTTGGACAATGGTGATGTCACCAGTTAATCCTTTCAACTTGGAAGCTGTTACTACAATAGACAATTCCAGCCAACAGCTTCTCCTTCAGACCTCCCATTCCAACCAGTATAACCAAGTTTTAAGGCTTTTCCTGAAGGCTAAAAGAGAGGGATCTCAGCTCCTGGGGTAAGATATTCCGAAGGGTTGGGGCCATGGCAGAAAAGGCTCTTCTCCTGGACCCTGCCAGCCGCAATTCCTTAGCTGATGGAGTTCACAGTAGATCCTTTCTGCCAGCACAAGTGGGGTAGGTCAATCCCATTGGGGCACGATGGCTCTTCAGATAGCCTGGACCCATTCCATAAAGGGCTTTAAAGGTAATAATCAACACCTTGAATTGACCCAGAAGCTTGTGTAACAGTGGTGTTACATGTATCATTCTAAGCGACCTCAAAACTGTACACACTGCTGCATTCTGGACCAATTGTAGCTTCTAAATACTTTTCAAGAGTAGCCCCCATTTTTACTATTTACACTTAACTTGAAGGGCGCCTGAAATAAAGCTCTCTAAATACAATTGTTTCTGTTTTTGTAGCCAAAGAATCCATTCAGGTTAGATTTGTTAACTGACTTTAGATTCCTTTCACAACACTGTATTGTAAGCCTGAATGCAAAACTCTTATTTTCTCTGTAATTTCCACAACATTTGATGAAAGGTTATGTGCAAAGCATGCCTTACTTCAGATGCAAACTAGAAGTAGGTCACTACTTGGAGATTTATTCTTTAAGAGTCCCACAACTACCAAGAACCTCACTCTGTAGTAGAGAGATCTATAATTTTGACCAAATTCAAAATGACAGAGTAAGAAAGCTGACATTTGGGCTGATGGGGTTTTATTTTATGTTGCCTGTTAGCATTGATTTAAAAAAAAAATTATATAACAAATGTTTGCAGAGTAGCAGCATTTGTTTTACAAGTAAATACTTCGCTTCTCTGTATTTTTCTTTCTTATCTGTTGATTCAGGTCATGTGTAATGTCATGCTTCTTTTTTGTGAGATCATATTTTTAATCTGCTTGTGAACAATGCCATGATACAATTTATAATGGTCTGGAATTAATGAAACCTGGGCAGAGGACTTTATTTCCTGCTTTAAGATACTATGTTTCCCTGAAAATACAATCTACCCCAAAAATAAGGCCCAGCCTGTTTTTTATGTGTGCACCTTATAAACCCTAATCCCAAAATAAGCCCTAGTGAAAGGAGATGGGCATGGCCAGCATAGGAAGCGGTGAGCACATGTGGGCTGACAGTCTCAGGCAGCAGCTGCAGCCAGCATAGCACAGGTGAGTTGAGTACCTGTGCAAGCAGAATGTGGAAGTAGAGGCAGGGGAGGAGGCAGGTGATCCAGATGTGTCGCATGGGCCATGTGAAAGCCAAGTGGCAGTGGGCCAGAGCTGCAGGAAGCTTGTCTTTGCATGGCAACACCGGCAGCAGATGGAGGCAGAGGTGCGGAGAGAGGCAGGCGATCCAGATGCACCGTGTGGGCTGTGGGAAAGCCAAGTGGCAATGGGCTGGAGTGGCGGGTGGTCGCAGGAGGCTCATCTTTGCATCTCTTGGCTTGCCTGCAGCCTATGCATTGCGTCAGGATCATCTGCTTTCCACACTGTGCAGCCCCAGAGTGCGCTGACCAAGGGAGCAATGGGCTGCAGCTGCTGCCGGATACTGTCAGCCCCCATGAGCTTGCTGGTTCATGTGTGTGCACTGGGAGGCGGGGCGCCCAGCTGGGCTGATCACCCTGAAATTGTGTTTCCCCAAAAATAAGCCCTAGTGCTTATTTTGGGACCCAAAAAAAAAATAAGACTAGGTCTTATCTTCAGGGAAAAACGGTAGTTAACATAAAAGACACATACCAATAGTCCTCGACTTACTTCCACAAAAAAGCCCAAAATTTCCGTTGCTAAGCAAGGCAATTGTTAAGTGAGTTTTGCCGCAATTTATGACCTTTCTAGCCACAGTTGTCAAGTGAAGTTGTTAAATTAGCTTCCCCATAAACTTTGCCTGTCAGAAGTTGCAAAAGGTGATCACATGACCCCACGACCAGGGGTGAAATGCTACCGGTTCGGACCGGTTTGGCCAAACCGGTAGTGATGGTGGCGGGTGGTTTGGAGAACCAGTAGCGACGGCAGCATGAGGCTCCGCCCACCCGCCCACCCGCCTGGTCGTCATTGTTTTTTACCCTCTGTGCATGCGCAGAAGGGTTTGCACATGCGCAGAGGACCTGCGTGCGCATATGACATGCATGCGCCGGGCGCATGCACTTCCGAACCGGTAGGGAAGGTAAGTAGATCTCACCCCTGCCATGGACACTCCAACCATAAATATGAACTAGTTGCCAAGCAACCTGAACTGTGATCACATGCCTACAGAGATGCTGCAATGGTCATAAATGTGGAAAACGGTCAAAAGTCACTTTTTTCAGTGCTGTTGTAACTTTGAGTGGTCACTAAATGAATGGCTGTAAATCGAGGATCCCCTGTATACATAAGACACTGCAGAGTATGTATTTATGGGTAATCTGAAGGACGGTAAAATGCTGTGAAGTGAAAAAAAAAACCTATTTGGTAAAGTAAATCAATGAAAGCAATGAAATGAAAGAACTTGGTTGATCCTTAAAATGGTACAAGACGGTCACTGCGCTTCGGTGGAAGGGACATTAAATTCAGAGATTAAAAAATTGGAAGAAAAGGAAGAAGTCTTGAAATTATCTACCTACAGTATCTTCTATTGGATGGAGTAGAATTCTAGCGAATTGAGTAGAAACACAAGCTAAGGTTTTCCCCACTATTTTGGAGATCATCATGGAACCCAACAGGAAATACTGAAAAGAGTAAAACAGACAACTTGGTAATAAGGACAGTACTTTCTGTTTCTTTCAGAGACAAAAAAAGGGACAAATGCTGTTTCAACTAAAAACAACACGTCACAATTTTTTGTTATTGTTATTCAGGTTCAAACCGAGTCTTGTATCAGAGAATCTATACTACGTTACATTTCAAATCCTACCGAAGAGCAACAGCCTGCATAGAAATTACTCCGAGGACAAGCCATGTGGTTTTTATCACAGCACACTCCTTGGATTTAACATACAAGGACATCAGAGATGGTTGAAATTAAGAAATCGTACTCGTTCAACATTGCGTAATTCCACCAATTAAAAAAAAAAACAAGATGTTCCAAATTTTAGCCCAGCTTTCTCAGGGGGAAACTGAAAATTATTCCTCCAGCATCTGACTCAAATACAGATTTATTTATACTATCATGTTTCCTAAGCAGATATTTCTATTAGAGTCTGTGCCCCGTGGAATCTCTGAAACCACATCAGATGATAATATTTTAACCAGCACGGTAGCTAATAATAACCCAGCCTTAGGAACAGCAAATTTCATGTATCCAAATGTGCAGCCTAGAGTGCCATCATTCTAACCCTGTGTATTTTGGTGGTTCTAGAGGTCAGCGGTTGCTTGCCTGTGGCTGGCTCAAGGGTACAGGGCACAACAGAGAAGCACAAAATTAAAATAAGCCCATGAATAAATGCTTATGGATCCTGTTCAAACATGTGGGAATTCCAGCTCTGTTGCTGAAGGAGCAAATACCAAGTAGATGTTACTCCGATTATCCTGCCCTACTTTATAGAGACTGATGGGGAAAGCTGTTTCCCATATTGATTGATTGATTTAGCATATGGCATATCATACATGGATTGGGAATATATATTAACAGTCCATCTAGATTAGTAGACCCCAATAAAATGTAAATGTTAAAAAGATCTGTGTTCAAATACCAATGTCTAGGCCAGGGATCGTCAACTTTAAACAATCAAAGAGTCACAAAAGTCCTAACCGGAAGCCACCATTTAATTCTGGAGCTGACCGGAAGTCTCGTTACCCCACCATAGAGTCTCCTCCTAGCATGGCATCCTTTTTCCTCTACCTGTCCTAAGTGAAAACCCTATCAATTGTGGAGCTGACCGGCAACAGGGAGCCGCAGCAGAGGGATGAAAGAGCCACATGCGGCTCCAGAGCCACGGGTTGCCGACTCCTGGTCTAGGCCATCTAACCTCTGAATTGCAGCATCGTTTATAGGGGGTGGGGGGAAATCAGATACTGGATTGGTATATGCCCTCATTTTACAGCTGGTCATGATGTGATCTACAGTTTGATGTGGGACCCCACTGTCATACTGAGTGGAAGGTACTTTGCCCCATTTATACATAGAGTCCTGGCAGATGTGGTGTGAGGTGCGAATTCTATTCAGGATTGTCCATTGCTAACATGGTAGTTCATAGCCTGGCACCTTTTTTGTGCGGTCATTTATCTGTCTCTCTATGTCTGGGCGTTCAGCAACCCATTTGGCTTCCCATTGGAAATCAATGTTAAAGTTGTTGGCCAGATGTTGTGCCAGTGCCATTGGGAGTTTCCCAGATTTAAGTCTTCCTGTTGATACGTTTCCCATAGTGCACTAGGCAATCCATACACAGATTGGTGGCAATATCTTCAACAGCAGAAGTTGGCCAAGGAAATAATGAATTTTTGGCCGTTTTTTGTGTGTTTTCAGGCCTTTTCCAAAAAATGGCCTGAAAATGGCTGAAAAACAGTCTGAAAAAGGCTGTTTTTTGGCTATTTTTGGCCTATTTTCAGGCTGTTTTCTGGCGCTCCAGTGCCCGTGAAGACATGCGTGCTAGAAACCAGAAGAGCAGCTGGCGATGGCACGCGTGCCCATAGAGAGGGCTCTTTGTGCCATCTTTGGCACGCGTGCCATAGGTTCGCCATCACGGATCTATGATAACCAAAAATTTCATACCATTCAGTATATCCAGTATATGGAGAGAGGTGTCATTTGACCCAAGCTGCCATGAAGCAAGATGTGACATCACCCACTAAGGTTAATTGTTGGCTCTTTGTACAACTGCAAGTGACAACAAAACCAAAACTCAGCTTAGTTTTGCAGTTCTGGCCATTTAAAATTATTTGGAGTTTTGGTTCTTGCTCCAGGAAAAAGAAAAACATATCAGACAAGAATGGGTTTACTCAGTTGCAAAAACCCCTAGGTCAAAGAATATAGCTTTCTATTTGGTCTGGGTAAACACTAGGCTTCAATACTGGTGAGACAAAGAGAGAATTTCTTATTTTAAAAATTAACAGATGCATTAGGTCCGTGATGGCGAACCTATGCCATGCGTGCCACAGGTGGCACACGGAGCCATATTGGTGGGCATGCGAGCTCATCTCCGGTGCACATGTGCACACCAGCCAGCTGATTTTTCAGGCCTTCTGGGCCCATCAGAAGTTGGGAAACAGACTGTTTCCGGCCTCCGGAGGGCCTCCAGGGGGGTGGGAAAGGCTGTTTTCGCTCTCTCCAGGCTCCTAGAAAGCCTCTGGAGCCTGGGGAGGACGAAAAAGAGGCCTACCCGGCCCACCATACCAAAAGCGAGGGGAACACCGGGAGGAGGGGTGTCACTCGCACATGCATGGGGGAGCGCATAGAATTATGGGTGTGGGCACGCGCGTGCATGACCCCCCCATGCTCTCCCCGCTTTTGGCACACAATAGCAAAAAAGGTTAGCCATCCCTGCATTAGGTTATTGAAATCTCAGTGTTATTAAATAATGAATTTAAATTCTGAATTCTTGACTCCCGACTAGGAATAATGTTTGGGGGGGGGGGGAGAGTAATAATTTTTAATTTGATCAAGAATTTAAATTTTAAATCTTAATTTTTTTAAAAAAAAAAGCCATTCACCTTATTTCAATAAGAATAGGACATTCTTTTTTATTAACTTTGATTTTCACTTTTCACTTGTAAATTTTTACCTTATTCTTAATTCTGGTTTTAACTGAGCTTTTACTGTGTTTCCCCAAAAATAAGACCCTGTCTTATATTTTTTCGAACCCTGAAATAAGCGCTTGGCCTTATTGCCATGCGCTCAAAAGCCCAATGGGGCTTATTATCAGGGGATGTCTTATTTTGGGGAAAACAAAGTAGTCATGCGTTTATATTGTTTTATTAAACTGGCCAGAGTCACTTTGGTGAGATGGGTGGTGTGGACATTTAATACATAGATAAATGGTTATTTTTTTTTTTTAGCAAAGTCAGCTAAATTGGCGGCAAAATTTTATCTGAGCCAAGAAAGTAGACAGTCTAATCTGTCAAAAGAATCGAAAGAATCTGACCAGTTGGATGCACAATTCTTCAATCTTCATTAATAGCACATTAAATTTCCATTGAAACTGCGGTCTCGTAATGTTTGCTTTACCTTGCCCATGTGACCTGTAACTACAACCCATGTCTTACAAAAAAAAAGGGTTCCCATCATATGGATCCTAATGCAAACATTCCTTCTGCCAACTCAGCTGCCATTTGAAAATGGTCTAATCTGTAGATCTTCCACCTGACTCCCAAGGTCATTCGCACGTACCATGACAGTTTTAGTACTGGGGCTTGAACTCATAATACATGACCTTGGGGAGGACTCTGTTTGAATGAGTTCATAGTAAATAAAAGAACGGGGATCCTTTTGCTGGCAGGAAGCTTTCAAATAATATAGAAAAGGAATTCAAGGAGCTCCCAAAACATC
Source organism: Pituophis catenifer annectens (assembly GCF_029215685.1). Taxonomy (NCBI): domain Eukaryota; kingdom Metazoa; phylum Chordata; class Lepidosauria; order Squamata; family Colubridae; genus Pituophis; species Pituophis catenifer. Next base: position 17,520,691 of record NW_027256883.1, on the reverse strand, counting down.
ACAACATTCCTTCCAATGTGGGAGCATCAGCCACACAGTTCTTACTATTCTCTATAAACCTCTCTGATCTTTTATGTTTTAAATAAGCTCCCTTGTTAATTGTTCCATGACTCATTGATGTTCCTTTAGGCATAGTGCGGACAAAAGCGTTTTCAAGTACTCCGTGTATAAACAGTCTCTTTACTGAGATCTGTTGCGCTTCCAGTAGAGCTTTTCTATTTTAAAAAAGTGCTATTTAACTAGGTGATCCTTGACTTACGATGACAGATGAGCCCAACATTTCCGTTGCTAAGCGAGACAGTCGTTAAGTTGAATGTTGCCCATTTTACGACCGTTCTTGCCACAATTGTTAAGTGAAACACTGCAGTTGTTTTACGTTAGTAACATGGTTGTTAAGTGAATCTGACTTCCCTTTTGACTTTGCTTGTCAGAAGGTCACAAAAGGTGATTACAGACCCTGGGACATGTAGCTGCCATAAATATGAGTATTTGAATTTTGATCATGTGACCATGGGAGTGCTGCAACGGTTGTATGAAAAATGATCATAAGTCACTTTTCTGTGCCTTTGTAAGTTCAAACGGTCACTAATAGAATAGAATAGAATAGAATTCTTTATTGGCCAAGTGTGATTGGACAAACAAGGAATTTGTCTTGGTGCATACACTCTCGGTGTACATAAAAGAAAAGATACGTTCATCAAGAATCATAAGGTACAACACTTAAAACAGAGCTTTGGTGGCGCAGCAGACTAAAGTGCTGTTAAGTAACACCAGCTGCCTGCAATTAGTGCGAGTTCAAATCTCACCAGGCTCAAGGTTGACTCAGCCTTCCATCCTTCCGAGGTAGGTAAAATGAGGACCCGGATTGTGGGGGCAATAAGCTGACTTTGTATAAAAAAGAACACCGCTTAGGGGGAGCCAAAAGCCCTACTAAGCAGGTATATACAAAAGTATGAAGGCTATTGCTTAATGCATTGTAAGCCGCCCTGAGTCTCCGGAGAAGGGCGGCATATAAATTGAACCAATAAACAATAATAATAATAATGACAGTCATAGGGAAACAGTCAATATAAATCGTAAGGATACCAGCAACAAGGTTACAGCCGTACAGTCATAAGTGGGAGGAGTTGGGCGATAGGAACGATGAGAAGATTAATAGTAATGCAGACTTAGTAACTAGTGAACTACCGTAAGCGAACTACTGTAAGTCGAGGGCTACCTGTATTCACATTATCCGCAGCTAGAAAACTGCAATATGCTATCGTGTTTTCCTTTTTTATTGATGGATGTTTTAACCCCAATAATAAGTAAATAGCAACATGATCAGAATGCCAGTTTGGTGTTGTAATGATTAAGTCATCCGATTAGAAAGCAGGAGACTTTGAATTTTAGCCCTGTTTTGGACCCAAAGCCATCTGGGTGACCTTGAACCAGTCACTCACTCTTAGCCCCGGGAATCAGGCAAACCAGGGCAAACCACTTCTGAAATCTTGCCAAGAAAACTACAGGGATTAGTCCAGGTAGTTGCCATGAGTCAACATTGACTCTTAGGCACCGAGAAAAGAGAAAAAGAGGATAGGATAGGATAGGATAGGATAGGATAGGATAGGATAGGATAGGATAGGATAGGATAGGATAGGATGGGGAGGGAGGGGAGGGGAGGAGAGGAGAGGAGAGGAGAGGAGAGGAGAGGAGAGGAAAATTAACATGATCAGCAAACTAAAGGAGATATCACTGAATCTATCATGATAATCTGGTTGCTATTTTTGCTGCACTGTAAGACTGGACTGAAAGCCTGTATGTAAGGCCAGCATTGCTTTTCAAGTTGCCCAGATGAAAGGCTGCTGGTGCAGAGGTGTTCTAATCCTTGGGTAGTTCTGACTTCATGTCTAGTGTTATTCTAAGAGAGTCATATACACATATCCAACAATCTATGCATCAGGACTGAGACACTGGTGGCATGTTAGCTGGCTGATCTGGGGCATAAAGAAGGAATGAATGAGCCATTAAGAAAGACACTCATGAGAAAGAGGAAGAAAGAAACTCCACACGGAGGGAGGGAGGGAGGGAGGGAGAGAGAGAGAGAGAGAGGGAGAGGGAGAGGGAGAGGGAGAGGGAGGGAGAGAGAGCGCCTTGATTTTGTTGAGTAAAGAAGGGCAGAAAACCATTTGGGCAATCTTTCAAGTTTCTCTTATTCTATATCACTACAATAAATAGCATTCCTAGGATGCCTGACATACCTTACTTCAAAGGGCTGACATCAATTTTGAAAGCCTCTCCACAAGTCTCTCTCTGTTGCTGCTCCCTTCCTGCATTGGCTGCTCTTCAACAGGTGTCAAGTCCTTCTATCTTAGGAAACTAACTTGGATGTCTGGAAAGATCTTTATTGCTAGCAGGCTAATGCAACAGAATTGTGAACGCCTGTCAGAAAAGCCAGTCTCCCACTCAAGTTGTACCTGCTGTGTCTTTCATTCTTTTGCAAGAGAGGTGAGAATGTGCGAATAAGAGCCTTCTAAGACCTGATTTGCTCTTTCGAGAGTACCAACCATATGCCTACCCCCTGAAGCCAGATGTCATGGCAATCGAACAACAGAAATCAATTTTGGAAGGAAATGCTCAGGGACGGGAGGGAAGGGGCTGTCACTGATGTTGCCCAAAGTAGCCAACAGGAGTTCAGAAGATTCCAAGCACAGACCATGTCATCGCTGCAGTTGCTGCCGAAGTACCAGAAGAAAATGGAGAACATCACAGACTCTGGAACAACTAGACCAAAGCTAGGGAGCCTCACATATAGCCGAAGAGGAAACAAAGACAGCAACATCACAAGGACATGTCCTTGTAGAGCAGGATGTCATCTCCATAATGCCTTGGTAAGCCCATACATTTGAATATGGCATCCAGTTTTAGTTGCCACAATATACGTAAATAAAGATGTTCAGACTCTAGAAAGAGTACAGAGAAAAGCAACAAAGATGATTAGGGGATTGGAGGCTAAAATGTATGAAGAGCTAGATATGTCTAGTCTAATGAAGAGAAAGACTAGGGATAATATGATAGCAGTGTTACAATATCTCAGGGGCTGCCACAAAGAATAGAATAGAATAGAATAGAATAGAATAGAATAGAATAGAATAGAATAGAATAGAATAGAATAGAATAGAATAGAGTTGGAAGCAATGGTGGGTTGCCCTGGTTCACACCGGTTCTATAGAACCGGTAATAAAACTGGCAGGAGGCTCCGCCTACTGACCCTGACATCATGAAAATGCTTCTGCGCACGTGCGAGTGAAGCGAGCGCGTACGTGCGGCCCCATTGCGAACCGGTAGTAAAAGTAAGTAGAACCCACCCCTGGTTGGAAGGGACCTTGGAGGTCTTCTAGTCTAACCCCCTGTTTAGGCAGGAAACCCTACATCACTTCAGACAAATGGTCATCCAACATTTTCTTAAAAATTTCCAGTGTTGGAGCATTCACAACTTCTGGAGGCAAGTTGTTCCACTGATTAATTGTTCTAACTGTCAGGAAATTTCTCCTTAATTCTAAGTTGCTTCTCTCCTTGATTAGTTTCCACCCATTGCTTCTTGTCCTGCCCTCAGGCGCTTTGGAGAATAGCTTGACTCCCTCTTCTTTGTGGCAACCCCTAAGATATTGGAACACTGCTATCATGTCTCCCCTAGTCCTTCTCTTCATTAAACTAGACATACCCAGTTCCTGCAACCGTTCTTCATATGTTTTAGCCTCCAGACCCCTAATCATCTTTGTTGCTCTTCTCTGCACTCTTTCTAGAGTCTCCACATCTTTTTTACATCATGGCGACCAAAACTGTATGCAATATTCCAAGTGTGGCTTTACCAAGGCATTATAAGAGGGAGGGAGACAAGCTATTCTCCAAAGCACCTGAAGGCATGACAAGAAGCAATGGATGGGAATTAATCAAGGAGAGAAGCAGGGGTGAAATCCAGCAGGTTCTGACAGGTTCTGGAGAACCGGTAGCAGAAATTTTGGGTAGTTCAGGTAACTAGTAGCGGAAATTTTGAGTAGTTCGGAGAACTGGCAAATGCCACCTCTGGCTGGCCCCAGAGTGGGGTGGGAATGGAGATTTTGCAATATCCTTCCCCCAGGAGTGGGGTCAGAATGGAGATTTTGCAGTATCCTTCCCCTGCCACGCCCACCAAGCCACACCATGCCCACCAAGCCATGCCCACAGAACCAGTAGTAAAAAAAATTGGATTTTACCATTGGAGAGAAGCAACCTAGAACTAAGGAAAAATTTCCTGACAGTAAGAACAATTAAGTAGTGGAACGATTTGCTTCCAGAAGTTGTGAGTGCTCCATCACTGGAGGCTTTTAAGAAGAGACTTGTCAGCAATGGTATCATAAGGTCTCCTGCTTGAGCAGGGGGTTGGACTAGAAGATCTCCAAGGTCCTCTCCAACTCTCTCATCTTGTTATTCCATGCTGCGGTTAGGGGTGTGGATGAGCCCAAGACCTGCTTCTTTCTCTTCCTTATCTAGTTCAAAGCACCTGCTCTTCAAATTTCCAACATACATATCATGTAAAGGCTGCACGAAGCAATAAATACTTCAAACTTCCCAAAAATGCATTTTTGAAGACGATCCTCCAATTAAAGCCACAGCTGGTTTACAGTAGAATTTTTAAAATTACCCTTTGTGGATCTGACTTGTGTTTATTGTGAAACATAATCTGCTTTTGAGGGTAACTAGGAGTTTCCTGGATATGAATCATAGCATTTCGCTGAAAAGCTTACATGGCTCCCTTCTGGAAAGCTATTGTTCTCCAAAAGAATAATAGAGGAAACATTATTTGAGAGCCCGTATACATGTTACAAAGTGGAATTTCTGTTCTTATGCAAAATTCTAGCTGTGTGGGGAAGAAAAGAATAAAGATAAGGGGAAATACATCAATTTAGCATCTTAAATGAAAAGGAACAACCAAGAAATTGGAAAATGTGGACATTAAGATGGACAGTAATGCCAACTCTAACCTTTCTCTCTTATTCTCTTATTCTTATACTTTTATTTTGCCATCATTTTTCTTCCATAAAACCTCTGTGGTATGGCAGTGTTAGCAGGTCACACAAAACAATAAAAATTTGTTTACCAGAACCAGGCAAGCATACTGGCATATAACCCTTCTCTACTACGCACAATTATTTCATGGAAATATATGGTTTGCTGTATCTGAAATAGGTATCAGTCTGAGCCTGAATGTCAGGGTTCCAAGTAACACCCCCAATGAAGGAAGACTCCGAAGTTTGAGTTTCCTCAAAGTTCCTTTTTATTGAAGATGTCATATTGACACATCTGGGAAAACCCAAATCTGAAAGTTTCCAGGTTTTCCCCACCCAAGTAAAAGTTCAAATCCCTGCCCAACACCCTCATGTCCATCACATGGTCCAATCATTCACCGTCCAAACTGGAGACACCTCCCAGTCAACGTATGAATTGGTAAATAGATATGATGGAGGCAATAACTAACATCCCCTATTTCATTTTTTTTTTTCTATTTTGCAAAGCACTGGAAAAATGAAAAGAGTAAGTATGCCTGTAAAATCAGTAACAAAAGATTTATGTATAGTTCAGCTATTACAACATTCTATTAGAAAGGTAACATGATTTCTTTTTTATAAATAATTCTCTTAAAAAGCACAGCAGTTCAGTTTGTGTTGAAATATTTATATATTATAAATATATATATTATATTTCGCTGATAAAGAAATAAAGGGAGACTAGTATACATCTATTTCAAGCTATTTAGCTCTCATCAGCTAGCCATACTCTATTGGTTTAAGATCCTACCTGAGAATTTTATTCAATATTATGGTAGAAAGTTCTATAAAGTCAAGACTTGATTTACAGGACTTGGCCGTACATGAACAAAGTGGTGAGTTATCCGCAACTCTCTTCCATGTATTGCTATGCATTTATAAATCCCAGTTTTCTAGCTGTCACTCAAAAATATCCTTCCAGATGTTTGTTTGTTTGTTTATTTATTTATTTATTTATTTATTTATTTATTTATTTATTTGTTCGATTTATATGCCGCCCTTCTCCGGAGACTCAGGGCAGTTTACAATGCGTTAAGCAATAGCCTTCATACTTTTGTATATACCTGCTTAGTAGTTCAAAGTAACTCTCACAATGCCTTTTCTGGAATGCATTGTGAGAGTTACACACAATGCATGCCATCTATCTGGAATGACTGGAGCCGTAGCCCAAAACAGATGGAGCATGGGTGGGTGCTACTTACCTTTACTACTGGTTCGCAACGGGATCGCGCATGCGCAGATCACCGATGATGACATCCGGGGCGGCGGGCGGGGCGGCCCACCAATTTTACTACCGGTTCTTGCAAACCGGTCCGAACCAGGGGCAACCCACCACTGTTATGGAGGTCACTAGGATTATCTACTTAATTATCAAGGTTGTTATATATCCTTCTCATCTACTTCTCTGATCTCAGGCTTCTGACCCATGCACACTTCATTCAGTTTAAAAATAAGAGAGCTTTCTCCTCTTTATTCTTTCTTTCATCTACCTGATGAAGAACACCAAATCTTGCCGTCAGTTTCATTGTCCCTAACAAAACAATAAGAGAATGACCAATATTTACACGTCATCTTTCCTGTATTATCAACAAAGACTGCTACTTAAATCTCTGGATAAAAAAAAAAAAGAAATAGCCATTATGCATTCTTGCTTGCATCATGGATGGCATTCAGTAATCCAAAGCAACTGATATGACAATACAAAGTAAAGTCATTTAGAGGGGCAGAGTGTTGTATGTATACAGTGAACAAAACAAACTTCTGACTATATTTCTCAGGGTTATCTTTCCACCTGAGACGAAGGTTGATTCTGTTTATGGCTTTTTAACGCCTTAGCTACTACTGATGCTGCTTGAAGGGAAAGGTAAGTATCCAGGGGTGTCTACAATAGTCAAAACGGTGGCCACAACCATATGAGCAAAGCAGTGGTGAAATCCAAATTTTTTTACTATCGGTTTTGTGGGCGTGGCTTGGTGGGCGTGGTGTGGCTTGATGGGAGTGGCTTGGTGGGCGTGGCAGGGGAAGGATACTGCAAAATCTCCATTCCCACCCCACTCTGGGGCCAACCAGAGGTGGTATTTGCCGGTTCTCCGAACAACTCAAAATTTCCGCTATTGGTTCTCCAAACTGCTCAAAATTTTTGCTACCGGTTCTCCAGAACCTGTCAGAACCTGCTGGATTTCACCCCTGCAGCAAAGCCTTTTCCTTGTAATGTATGTAAAGAGAAAGGGCTAGTTCAATTTTGTGATTACAGCCACCAACATGATGTTTTGACTCCCTCCCTGCACCAGTGGTGGGTTTCAAATTTTTTTACTACCAGTTCTGTGGGTGTGGTTTGATGGGCATGGCATGGCTTGGGCGTGGCAGGAGAAGGTTACTGCAAAATCCCCATTTCCTCCCGATCAGCTGGGACTCGGGAGGCAGAAAATAGATGGGGGCGGGGCCAGTCAGAATTTTTACTACCGGTTCTCCGAACTACTCAAAATTTCCGCTACTGGTTCTCCAGAACTGGTCAGAACCTGCTGAAACCCACCTCTGCTCTGCACACATTTCTGGGAGCATCCATTCATTGTGAAAAGAACATTTGCTAAAACATGGTAACAGAATCCATGGAATAGATTAGGTTGGCTCTGCTAAAGACTGAGTTAATTGTCAAGTCCTGAATGTAAGTATTTCTGGAATAAAACGAGTTTCATTTCAAAGAGCCCCAGATCTTTTGGGGTGATTTGTTGTTATCTGAGGAAAGAGAGGTGACATTACTCTATTTTCCCCTTCTGAGTGTGAACGGACAGTCACTCGTGTTCTTTGCGGGGGAGGTTTTTTTGCAAAAAGAAAAGAGAAGGAAAAGAATGAACTAGTCTGCAATAGTACCTTCACACATTTCTCACTAGAAAATAATATAATCTGCTGAGTTTCTGACCACTATAATATCAGTATGATCAACATTTATTTATTTATTTATTTATTTATTTATTTATTTATTTATTTATTTATTTATTTATTTATTTATTCATATAGTTATTTAGTTATTTAGTTATTTAGTTTTGGTCAAGCATATATAAGATAACAGGTAAAAGTATAAACATAATTTGAATACATGAAAAAAGTAAGTAAAAAGGAATATTAGGACAGGGACGGTAGGCGCTTAGGCACTATTTTTATATTTTTATTAATTTTATGCACTGTTTGTAACTTATGCACTTACAAATTCTCATTTGTAAGCATCTATAAGGAAGCTTAGCAGTTATTGGAGGTATTATGGTGGGGAGGAAGAATTTCCTCCTCACCATAATAATACTTGGAAATTCCAAGTTTCTCTTGGAACGTAAGTTTAAATGCTAGATGAATCCCAGTCCAGAAAATGGTAAGCCAACCACATCTCCAGAGCATTTCCCTTTATCTCTTGTTGAGTATGCCCAAGAAGCCTCTGTGCAGCTAAACAAATCTTATCAAAAAGTTGAGAATGAACCAGGGGTGAAATCCAGCAGGTTCAGATAGGTTCTGGAGAACCAGTAGTGGAAATTTTGAGCAGTTCATAGAACTGGCAAATACCACCTCTGGCTGGCCCCAGAGTGGGGTGGGAATGGAGATTTTGCAATATCCTTCTTCCTGGAGTGGGGCGGGAATGGAGATTTTGCAGTATCCTTCTCCTGCCATGCCCATCAAACCACACCCACCAAGCCACACCACGCTCACCAAGCCACGCCCACAGAACCGGTAGTAAAAAACATTGGATTTTACCACTGGAATGAACCAATATTCTTGCTAATGTTATACAACCATTAAAATTGAACAGATCTTTTAGAGAATAGGGCTGAGAATTTTTAATCTGTTGCCTGGGACTTGTTGTCTAGGTAGCACGCATAGGTTGAGTTCATACAACACCCTAAATCCAGGAGTTTGGATTGTTTCTTTATATTTTTATGTATTTATTTATTTAATTTTTATACCGCCCTTCTCCAACAGGACTCAGGGCGGTGAACAGCCATGGTAAAACATAACATAAAAAATTTAAAAGCAGTTTAAAAACATTAAATAATTTTGGCTATCCATTTAAAACAACCTGGATTAAAACCAATTACAAATTAAAACCGAGGGGATGGGATCAAGCCAGCCCAGCTAGGTGAAAAAGATGTGTTTTCAGGGCCCGACAAAAAGTCCGGAGGTCTGGTATCGTGCGTATCTCTGGGGGGAGGTCATTCCAGAGGGCAGGTGCCGCCACAGAGAAGGCTCTCCCCCTGGGGATCGCCAGCCGACATTGTCTGGCCGACGGCACCCTGAGGAGTCCCTCTCTGTGGGAGCGTACTGGCCGGTGGGAGGCTATTGGCGGCAGAAGGCGGTCTCGTAAATACCCCGGCCCTAAGCCATTTTATTCATCCAACCTCAGCTTCGGAGGTACAATGTCAGAAGCATTCCAGTGGCATTGCATTCAACCTTGCTGTTTTCCAGTTGTGTTACAACCAGAAAGGATTAGTGTTAAGCCGTTGATGGAGCAGTAAAAACTACTCCCTGCTTTATATTAGGTTGTCTTCAACCCCAGTCTGATATTCTGGCTAGAGATTATAGATGACTAGTTCAAAGGAACTGAAGCCCCTTTGGGGAGGAGAATGATCTCCAAGCCAATACAAAGCCTATTTCGTATTCCAGAATTACTAGAAAGCCAACTATTGCACATACATTTCTGTAATGCCCCCATTGTTCACAGTAAACAGACATACAAAAGTAAGAGCAATCGATCATAATAAAAATGGACTTGCTAACTTTATCAAGCGCAATACAAATAACAAATTAAAGAGCTAAGGAGGCAGTGGGATGTGTTTCCTTACCAGCTTGCTTTTCTTATCCATGTTGCGGAAGGGTCTTCACCAGCCTTTTTAGCTTTCTGCTCTCCTGCAGAAGTTTTTCCTCTTTTCACATGGATGGAATACACAATCTTTGTGTTGTTTTGTCCCCTGGGTTGTGTTTTTTTTGAGAGGGATCCAATGCAGCTGAAGTCCTGGTGCCAGCTGTCCTCAGCAGACAATGGTTCAATTGGAAGTTGTCTTCTAAACAAAGGAGCTGTTCCTAGGAACGACTGATTCACGTCGTTCTCCCCACCACAGAACATCAAGAGCACATGCTACATATATCCTTTCCCTGAAATATATCATCACTTCCCCCAAATCCTGCCAGGCAAGCTTAATTAGTTTAACCTCCAGCTACTATGCTTAGGAGAGCCTCTTCTGTCCCAAGGTAACTAAACACTGTCAGCCAGATTCCAACAAAATGACCTTTGGAAGAATTGCTCTAAGCATTTTTTTTTTTTTGCCAGATTGCCTAAACTTATCAACAGCCTCAACTGAAAAAGTGCAAACCCTACATTTCTGCATGTTTCAGCATTACACCAAAGCAAAGGTGCCTCAGTTTCTCTAATCCAGTGTCTCTCAACCTTGACCCCATGCAGAAGTGTGGACTTCAATTCCCAGAATTCCCCTGCCAGCATTGCTGGTTGGGAAATTCTGGGAGTTGAAGTCCACCCATGTTCAAGCAGCCAAGGTTAAGAAACACTGTTCTAATCTAATTCATTGCACATTCATACCAGTGGGTTCTAAACTTTTTTACTACTGATTCTGTGGGCGTGGCTTATTTTGTGGGTGTGGCTTGGAGGTCATGTGACTATGTGGGCGTGGCTAGTTGGTCAGAGTCATTTCTGGAAGGTCCTCGTACTTATGACCAGTCCTCGCACTTACGACCCAACTCATTTGTTTGCTGTTAACACTGATCAGCTGTAGGATTGCCCTTTGAAGCCCGGTGGCAAGAGTTTAAACAGTTTTTTTCCCTCTAGTCATCAGCTGGGACTCAGGAGGCAGCAATAGATTGGGGGTGGGACCAAATAAAAGGTAAGAATAACGTGGGTGGGGGGGAGGGCGGGGAGAAAGAACCGGTTCGGTGACGTCATATCGTCACTGCTACCGGCTCGGCCGAACCGGACCAAACCGGGAGGAACCCACCACTGATTCATACATGTATTCCCTCAAATGCGAGCCTTATTTTTTGGAATGGCCTTTTCTGTCAAGCAGGCTTAAAGCTGCAGACAATGTATACTTGCTAGAAGATCAATCACTCTCAATGAAATATGTGAGCTTTAGTCCACAAGCAACACGCACAGTTATTACCCTGTGGCTGTTTTCATAAACATGTTAACTCATGGTTTATTGAATTAAATCTGTCGGCTAGACTTGTCCCACATAGAAGGTTTGCATGCTTCACCGAATGTGCAATATAGAAATGGTGATAGACTTTAGGAGAAACCCTTCCATACTTCCACCTCTCACAATACTAGACAATATAGTATGAACAGTAGAGACCTTCAAATTTCTAGGTTCTACCATATTGTGAGATCTAAAATGGACAACTAACATCAAAAACGTCATCAAAAAAGTATTACAAAGAATGTTCTTTCTAGGTCAACTCAGAAAGCTCAAACTGCCCAAGGAGCTGCTGTTACAGTTCTACAGAGGAATTACTGAGTCTGTCATCTGCACCTCTATAACTATCTGGTTTGGTTCTACTACCTCTACCTCCTGAGCACCGAGATCCCCCCCACAAAAAAAAATACATTTAGGAATGATATCTAAGTGCAACAAGGAGCTTCAGAGGAATTTCCTTGGACTTAGCAGTTAGTGTGGAAAGTTAGTTGGAAAGAGGCTTCTTCTTTAAGGAAATGTTAACAATACAGAGGATATGCCACATCTGCTCCAAAGTCCTTTTTCAGCTTCTGATGACCAACAATGCAAACAATTCCGAAAACGGACACTGGTATGGGAGATACTTGGGAGTTAAGGTTTCCCAGGGGAGTCAGTCATTCAGAGAATAGAATAGGATAGGATAGGATAGGATAGGATAGGATAGGATAGAATAGAATAGAATAGAATAGAATAGAATAGAATAGAATAGAATAGAATAGAATAGAATAGAATAGAATAGAATAGAATAGAATAGAATTCTTTATTGGCCAAGTGTGATTGGACACACAAGGAATTTGTCTTGGTGCATATACTCTCAGTGTACATAAAAGAAAAGATACGTTCTTCAAGAATCATAAGGTACAATGCTTAATGATAGTCACAGGGTACAAATAAGCAATCAAATAATATTAGGAAACAGTCAACATAAATTGTAAAGATACCAACAACAAGGTTACAGTCATACATAACATCAACAAACAATTGTGGCTTAGCACAGATCATAAGCAAGATCATAATCCTGAAGCAAGATTTTTCATGAAACTGAGGTAAAGGTACCAAGAATTAAATTCAAGAAGTTGGATGGTGGAACCCTTTTTGACTGCAGGTCTGCAGGACTGCACAACCCCTTCACAGGAGCCACGGGGTATGGTATGAGAGCATCTACTGACTGCAGAAGGCTGAGGATTTCTGGCCTAGCATATTGTGTAGAGCCAGCTTCAATGGACTGGCAAAGTATGAGGTGTCCTTGGCACTCTCTGAGCTTGGTTGTTTTCTTGGAGACATTTTATCCCCTAAACCAGTGTTAGGTTCTAATCAGCTTTACCACTGGTTCACATCACACAAGCGCATTGAGTAAAAAAACAGCTGAGGCATGGCAATCCACTCTGCCGCGCCTAACAGCTGACCAAAAAACAAAAGAAATAAAGGTAGGTATAGCGCGGGGGCGGTGGGGGAGGGCCCAACTGATATTCAAAGCGAACCGGTTCGCTCTCCTATGAAGATTTCCACTACCGACTCTCCTGAACCAGGGAGAACCAGTAGCAACCCACCACTGCCCTAAACTAGGTAACATCAGTAGTACCTAGAGATAGTTTAGGTAATGAAATGTCTGCAAGAAAACAACCAAGTTCAGAGAGCGCCAAGGACAACTCATCGGTTGCCATCCTCTCATTTCAACCCTAAAGTACAAATAGTCTCCTTTATCGATTGGCATAGCTGAACCTTAAGAGCAGCAGGTTGACTGTCTTGGTGGTGCAGTGTTTAGAGTGCAGTACTGCAGGCTACGTCTGCTGACTGCCAGCTGCCTGCAATTTGGCAGTTCGAATTTCACTAGGCTCAAGGTTGACTCAGCTTTCCATCCTTCCAAGGAGAATAAAATGAGGACTCAGATTGTTGGGGGCAATAGGCTAACTCTGTAAACCGCTTAAAGAGGTGGTATTCAGCCGGTTTGGGTGAACCGGTAGCAGAAAGGTGAACCGGTAGCAGAAATCTCGGGTGGGTCCCCCCACCCTCCTACCACCAGCTCTATGCCATCCTATTTAGGCACCTTTTTGAGGCTGGGCGCATGCGTGGAAGGTTTGTGTGTGAGCAAAGCACATGCGTGGAAGGCCAGGTGCATGCATGGAAGGCGTGCGTGCGAGCAAACCACATGCACGGAAGGCCAGGCACAGGTGTGGAAGGTGTGCGCACGGTGGCGAACCAGTGGTAACAAAATGTGAAACCCACTGCTGGCTGTAAAGCATTGTGAAGCAGTATATAAGTCTAAGTGCTATTGCTATTACTATTATTAGAACTCCACGTTGCCATCCCAAAGCAAGGAAGGTCTCTATAGCCTTTAGCAAAACTTCTATGTTCTCTCCGAGATTTGGGATTTGTGCTGAAGTGTAGTATTGTGCTTGCTCAAGTCTGCAACTGATTGTAAATGGTTGGGTGAGGCACACACAGTGCAGGGGAGGTGGGACATGGGTGAAGAGTTCATGACATTGAGCAAATGTCCTTCATTTGTCATTGACAGTTACAGAGAGTGTCTTGACTAGGAGACCAATGAAAATTCTGAATCAAGGGGACTCGTATAGATTACTTGAGAAGAGAGGGAAAAGATTAGATAAGACTGACTATGTTTTCCTGGAACTATCAGAAGCCAGTATTATTCCACTCTCTCTAGGTTGGCCTCCTGCTTCCTTGACCTGGGATGCACTGGCAAAATTTTGCACAATAAAACTCATACTGAGATCCAGAATGCTTAAGCAAATTCCAGTCTAGAGAAGAGCTATAACTTGCCTTGAGGGCAGCTGTAATATTCGTCAGAAATGCATTCCTCGATCCAAACCATAATTTCAGAATGTCTTCAGAATGTTCAAAAAACAATGGCTACCAACCTGCCTTCCATTGAGGACCTGTATACTGCACGAGTCAAAAAGAGGGCTGTGAAAATATTTACAGACCCCTCGCATCCTGGACATAAACTGTTTCAACTCCTACCCTCAGAACGACGCTATAGGGCATTGCACACCAGAACAACTAGAAAACAAGAACAGTTTTTTTCCTGAACTCTACTAAACTCTGCTAAACAAATAATTCCCTCAACACTGTCAAACTATTCACTAAGTCTGCATTACTATTACTATTACTATTACTATTAATCTTCCCATCGTTCCTATCACTCATCTCCTCCCACTTATGATTGTATGACTATAACTATGTTGCTTGTATCTTTATGATTTATATTGTTTTGTTTCCTAGTATGATTTATTGCTTATTAGTAACCTATGACTATCACTAAGTGTTGTATATTATGATTCTTGATGAATATATTTTTTTCTTTATGTACACTGAGGGCATATGCACCAAAGACAAATTCCTTGTGTGTCCAATCACACTTGGCCAATAAAGAATTCTATTCTATTCTATTCTATTCTATTCTATTCTATTCTATTCTATTCTATTCTATTCTATTCTATTCTATTCTATTCTATTCTATGCTGTCCAGGGTTAATTATCAACACAGTTTCCCCAGATTTGGTGCTAAATCTGAAATCAAGGACCTGTGAGATTATGGAAAGAAGAAAAAATACTCTGTTTGCAGTGATATGCAAGGAAGGAACAATGAAATGAAATCATGGTTGCGTTTTTCATGCTAAGCTAAAAGAGAGAGAGAGAGAGAGAGAGAGCACAAAACAGAATTCTTCCATTGAATAGGCCCAAGCCTTCTCATCCTTTAAACTGAACAGAACTCTTCAACCAAGCCTAGCTGCAAAATATGATTGCCACGTGTAGTTTCTAGATTTGGGGCTTATAAGATAAGATAAAGTCTCTTTCAAGTCAAGTTGTCCTTTCTACCAACTCCCTCGTGCTGTGAGCACAGCCAAAGAAAGGGAGCAATTAAAGGAATGAGTCAGACTCCAGCGGGCCCCTCCCATGTTAATATTACTCTATAAGCATTATTGGAACCGTATGAGTAGGTTCTTCCAAGGCTGTCTAATTAGTATATGGAGCAGGACAACAATGTGAGACCTCTAGTAGAGTGATGGTGAACCTATGACACATGGGGTCAAATGGGATACACCACAATGCTTTGGGTGACGCACAGGCGTTCACCAACACTCAACAACAATTATTCTCAAAGTATGCCCTGTACTTGCACGATTTTCAGAGGCTGCAGAGGTCTAGAGCCTCTGAAAATCACAAGGAAGCAGGCCCTGCTTTCATGCGGTTTTTCAGAAGGTGCAGAGACCACGGAAGAGCCAGGTGGCACCAGTCTACAAAGCGAGAATCCATGGGTTCAAGTCCCACCCCAGGTATGAAAGACAGTTGGATGACTTTGGGCCAATCACCAGGAGACTATGAGTTCTAGTTGTGCCTTAAGGCATGAAAAACCAGTTGGGTGACTTTGGGCCAGTCATTCTCAACCCACCTCACAGGGTTGTTGTTGGGAGGAAAGTGCATTGGATATGTTTGCCACCTTGAGTTATTTTTAGAAATAAAAAAGTGAGATATAAACAAACAAACAAACAAACAAACAAATAAATACATTCTCTGAAGTTGCTTCAAGAACGAAGGTCTAATGTGACCCAGAGCAGTTTTCTCTCTCTGTTGACAGACCCTCAGAGGCCTGTCAACCGAAAGAGAACATCACCTGAAGATAAATAAATTAATTAATTTATTTCTATACCACCCTTCTCCCAAAGGACTCAGGGCGGTGTACAGCCTATTAAAAGCACAAAGACAGACATCAGTTAAAAATAATTAAAATTATTAAATAATTTCGGCTCAAATTTAAAACCCCCAAAATTTAAAACACCCAATTTAAAAATCATTACATTGATAGCCCGGCCTGGTGGAACAACAGGGTCTTGAGGGCACAGCAAAATACACGGAGGTCGGAGATCTTACGCATTTCCGGGGGCAGTTCATTCCACAGGGCAGGGGCTCCCACAGAGAAGGCCCTCCCCCTGGGTGTCGCCAGCCGACATAACTTGGCCGATGGCACCCTGAGGAGACCCTCTCTGTGGGAGCGAACTGGCCGGTGGGAGGCTATTGATGGCAGAAGTCGGTCTCGAAGGTACCCGGGTCCTATGCCATGGAGCGCTTTAAAGGTGGTAACCAATACCTTGAATCGCATGATAAATGGGGCATGGCAGATACTGAGGAGCGCTGGGCCACAGGGGCAATTGTGCTCACACAACTTGGGGAACAGCACCAGGTGGCCTTTTTTAAAAAATTATTTTTTTTATTAATTACATTTCTTAGTGCTTAATACACATTGTTTTGTCTGGGTATTTAATTTGCTTAACAATACATATTACATTCTTAATCTCCACCCCTTTTTTCCAAACCACTATATTTGGTAATATTCTGTATCTTCTTTCTCTTTCATTTTTAATGCCAGTCTGTCCACTTCTGCACAGTAGTATCCTCTTAATTATTTCTTCATCTCGTGGTGTTTCTTCATTTTTCCAGCATTACGCAAATACCATCCTCACTGCTGTCAAAATGTGCAATATTAAATACACACTTTTCTTATCAAGTTTAACTGCTATTATACCTAATAAAAATAGTTCAGGTTTAAAATCTACATGGTTTCCAGTCATCTTTTCTAGCCATTTATGTATTCCCCCCCCAAATATTTTGCTTTACCACAAGTCCACCACATATGATAGTATGTGCCCGTTTTTTGATTACATTTCCAACACTTACTAGACATATTTTTAAACATTTTAGCTAACCTAGCTGGGGGTAAATGCCATCTATAAAACATTTTATATAAGTTTTCTTTATAGGAAGTTGCCATTGTTAATGTATACCCTGTTTTCCCCAAAATAAGACATCCCCTGATAATAAGCCCAATCGGGCTTTTGAGAGCATGACAATAAGGCCAAGTGCTTCTTTCAGGGTTCAAAAAAATATAAGACAGGGTCTTATTTTCGGGGAAACATGGTAATTCCTTTAGCGCCAAGTGGCCTTTTTGAGTGACAGTAATATAAGGACTGTCGTTGAGGCCCTGACTTTTATTTCAGGCCCAGCTTCAATGAGTGCAACTGTCCAGGGTTACCCAAATGGGGAGGGGAAGAGACAAATATTTTTTTTCTGTCTTTTCTTTGTGGGAGGAGTATATGTAACACACCAGCAGAATCAGGTTAGGCTTTTTCCAAATTTTTGGACACGCGGAGTCCAAAAGGTTTGCCATTACTGCCCTAGTATATATGTACATGATTGATACTCTTTAGATTACTACCGCGACCCATACCTTTACCAACTCTGAGTACCATATAAACTTAAAAACAAACCAATGTGATACAATAAAAAGCCAAAGCCAAAAGTAAAAATAAAAGATGATTATTACAGGGGAAAACATATGCTTGAAGTGTGCAAACCATATCCCACAATGGAAAGCCACTTGCAGCCAAAGGCCAAAGGAATCCTCTACGTTTGCAAGACTTGCTTAAAGGAAAACAGGGTTGGAGCTGCTCAGCCCCCCCAAGTGGGATGGTGTTCCACAGGACAGGCTCTGCTATAGAAGGCAAAACTTCCCATAATATATCATTTCTTGATAAATGCACTCTGGAACTTGCCAGTTTTCCCAGATCTTGCAGAATGGCAGAAAAATAACAAATGGTTCTCCAATCTCTTCTTTAAAACCTTTAGTGTTGAAACACCCACAATTTCTAAGGACAAGGTAACAGAATAATAACAGAGTTGGAAGGGACCTTGGAGGTCTTCTAGTCCAACCCCCTGGTTAGGCAGGAAACCCTATACCATTTCAGACAAATAGTTATCCAATCTCTTTTTAAAAACTTCAGCATTCACAACTTCTGGAGGTATGTTGTCCCCTGATTAATTGTTCTTAACTGTCAGGAAATTTTTCCTTAGTTCTAGGTTGCTTCTCTCCTTGATTAGTTTCCATCCATTGCTTCCTGTCCTGCCTTCTGGAGCTTTGGAGAATAGCTTGACTCCCTCTTCTTTGTGGCAGCCCCTGAGATACTGGAACACTGCTATCATGTCACCCCTAATTCTTCTTTTCATTAAATACCCAATTCCAGCAACCATTTTTTATATATTTTAGCCTCCGGTATCCTAATCATCTTTATTGCTCTTCTCTGCACTCTTTCTAGAATCTCAACATCTTTTTTACATCGTGGTGAACAAAAAACTGGATGCAATATTCCAAGTGTGGCTTTACCATGGTATTATAAAATAGTATTAACACTTCACATGCTCTGTTCCACTGATTAATTGTTCTGTCAGGAAATTTCTCCTTTATTCTAGGTTGGTTCTCTCTTTAACCAGCTTCCATCCATTGTTTCTTGTCCTTCCTCCAGATGCTTTGGAGAATAGGTTGACACCCTCTTTGTGGCAACTTTTTGGACGTAGACCCTCTTGTCTTGAATTCCAGCCTCCCCCAAAGTTTTTTTAATTGCATTTTTTCTCCATTCTGTTTTGTCTTTGCTGACGTAATGATGAGATCAGGCTGATGAGATCAGGCTGATTCTTCTTTCTCCAAAATGCCCTGTAGTTTGATACGAAAATGCCAAGTACTAAAAAATCCTTAGTAGCTCTAGTGGAAAATGTGAGCTCTTTTCTTTGCTGCCTGACTTTATTTACAGGACTATGTGATTTTCTTAAATAAATCTTTGATGTTGGGGGCTTTTTTAAAAAACTCCCTCAATTTGCAGTAGAGCCATGTGTGTTTCTCTGGAAATAAGACTCAATTAATTCAAGGGGCTTACTTTCAAGTAAGCAGACTTCTTGACAGGCCTGTACCTCAGCCCTCAGTTGAAATAAATGGGAGTAAATGTACCTTAGTATAAAACTGGATGGTCTTTAAGAATTACGAGCTAGAAACAACTTTGTTGTCTTGTTTTTCCCTTTTAACTTTCTTTGGCTGAGGGGCAAGAAAACCTTCAGGGGAAAAATCAGGATGCTGCAGGGCTGATGATTAAAAATATGAAAAATAAAATATAAAAACAAAGGAAAACTCCATGGCTCCTACAAGTGAACTTGGCAAAGCCATTCTAAGAAAGTTAAATTACAGATGTGGCTTAAAAGCTTGCCTCTGGATTGTGGAGATGAGTCCTCTCAAATACAGCTCGCAGTAAACTTTTTGGCTAATTGAACCTTTTAGACTCAGCAAGGATTAGAGCAGGGCTGTACAGTTCAAGCCACATTAATCTAAGGCAACAATCATCTAATGATGGGTTGGAAGCAGTGTGAGCCACAAGTGGCTGTCAGTAGCGAGTGCCTTAGGATTTTAGAGGTGGACTGGATAGGCCCAGAAAAGTTGATCTTGAGTGGGAACCAATAGTTCAATGCATGAGCAACCCTTCCCTCTCTTTTGTAGAAATCATTTGGACAGCTAGGAACATCTAAAATAGACCCAGGTCAGAAGAAAATAATATGAATAAGACAAAGGTAGGACAACAAAATAAATAAAATATTGCTTAACGCATTGTAAGCTGCCCTGAGTCTCCGGAGAAGGGCGGCATATAAATTAAAGTAAAATAAATAAATAAATAAATAGTAGTACAGTGGTCTAAAGCACCCTGTTAAGACCAGCTGTCTGCAATTACTGCAGGTTCAAATCTCGCCAGGCTCAAGGTTGACTCAGCCTTCCATCCTTTCTAAGGTAGGTAAATTGAGGACCCAGTTGTGGGGGCAATAAGCTGACTTTGTATAAATATACAAAAGGATGAAGGCTATTGCTTAGCACATTGTAAGCTGCCCTGCGTCTCCGGAGAAGGGCGGCATATAAATCAAATTAAAAAAAAAAAAAGCCTGCCAGCAGCAGAGTTCCATCCCAAATTTCTATTTCAATTCATGCAATTTATCTATGAGTATGCAAGCGAGATAGATACAAGGATCTAGCACTGTGTCCTACTATGTTCGCTCAATAATTTGCTTATGATTTATTTATATTCCACTTTTATTATTTTTATGAAGAACTCAAGTGGCGAACATATCCAGCACACATCCTTCTTCCTTCCCCCCCCCCACAACAACAACCCTGTGAGGTAGATTGGGCCGAGCGAGTGTGACTGGCCCAAGATCACCCAGCTGGCATTCACAGCTAAGGCAAGACTTGAATTTACAGTCTCTTGATTTCTAGCATGGTGCTTTAACCACTAGACTAAACTGGCTCTCCATAATAATTGTGGGGCCCTGCGGCAATTGTGGGCAGGACAGATACAAAGCGAGTGCTGTAATTGTCTCTCTTTCTGACACACCTATTTTCCCCTTCTTGTAACATCCTTTTCTCTTCCTTGAAACCTTCTTCACACTTTCTGATTTCTTTCCCAAGTTAAAAGGTGGAGAAGGTTGCTTTGGCTCGACATTCAATTACCAGGAGGAATATTCGAGATGAAGGACCATAGAAAATAAAAGGTTGAAGGAACATGGAGTAGGTAGGGCCAAGGAATTTGAGTAGCCTTAAGATTGTCGTTTGAGAGGCAGGAATTGAGTACCAACTAAGGAAACAATAAATTAAAAAGAGAATTCAAAATATCGTTATATAACTAAAGGTATAGAAATATATAGAGAGAAATATAGTTTACCGATGTGACTATCCAAAATACAAGTCATAAGACTTGATCTATGTTTATTTGTTGTGTATGTTGTATATTGTTATATTTGTACTTGTTTGTTTTTCTTTTTTTTAACTAAATAAAATTATTTTAAAAAATAAAAAAATAATAAAAAAATGATAGTTGTTTGAGCATCCCTAACTAGCTTTCTTTTTAGATTTGGGGGAAGAGAGGAATTATGAAGCTGTAATAGAACATTTAACCGAATCCTTTAGCAAAGGTTCTGAGGAAAGAATTGTTGTTAAAGAGTGAGTGTGCCATTTTGATTCTCCTGCCAGATGACTGAGAGTATGTTTATGGGTAGATTTAACAACATAATGAGAAAGTGTTTCAACTGTGATTCATACTGATTTCACAGATGAAATATGGAATCATACCATAACAATGCAAAGTTAAATTGGAGCTTGTTAGTCATAATCCTTTTTAATTCCATGCTTGTTTCTTTCTTTCTTTCTTTAAAACGTCTACTTTTTTTTGTTTGGTGTGGTTTTGTTTTACTTTATTTTAGAGTTTTTTAACGACATCTTTCTATTGCATGCATTTTGATAGCAGCAGCCTTTAGGAGCAAACGGGGAAATAATAAAAATGTTGTTCCAGTTTATATATAGCTTCCATGCTCCATTTGGACTGATTCAAAACTCTTCAATGAAGTTATTACTATTAGTATTATTACTTATACGGTAGTAATATCTGAAGGAATAAACGTCAAGTTATTGAGGTCCACAAGTCTTAAAGTTGCCAGATTGGACATCCGTGTTCTAGAAAGAAAGTGATGGCTTCATGCCAACAGCAGATTATTCATGTGCATTTTGGAAAACTTACACAAACACTAAAAAGAATGCAAATAAAAATTTGATGTGTGACAGTTCTACTTCACCAAAGTTCACATATTCCTAAAACTTCGTATTTTTTTCCAGAGGGTTGTGACCCAAAGTATGTGGAGAATCCCAAATGAACTAAGCAAGTGGTCATTTTATGGTTCTTTTCCAACTGTTGTTGCACCATCAGCTGTATATTTATCAAATTTACTTGGGTTCAAAATAAAGGGCAATTGTCCAGCATTTATTTCTCAGTGTTTACCAGGAAAGAAATCTGGAACAGGAAGAACAGATCAAAGGTCTGCATTAGGGTTAACTGGAAAATTTTATGCATCAACAAAAGTGTGGTGCTTTTTAAAAAAAAAAATAAAAAGCAGAAATGCTTAACAAATAAAACCTAAGACAATAAAAGTTTTGTCATGCTACTTACAAATGACTTTGTGAAGTTTGCTACTGCTATTTATTTCACTTTATTAGAAGCAGAGATAACTAGAATGCAGTCTGCATCATTTTTAATTGGACATGTATAGCAGATAGATGGATAGATAGATAGATAGATAGATAGATAGATAGATAGATAGATAGATAGATAGATAGACAGACAGACAGACAGACAGACAGACAGATAGACAGACAGACAGACAGACAGACAGACAGACAGACGGACAGATAAATGTTAGTAGTTGGTAAAGCTGAATCTTTTTATATATTCCATATTTATTCTCACTTTGACTTGTAGAACTACAAAAATTACAAACTGTCATACAAATACACACACATCAGTTACAGCTCTAAGGTCCAATTAATGGTACCAAATGCAACTCAATAAGTCAACAATGAGTAACTGGAAACTAATTTGATCAAGCAACATTATAAATATCTATTAGAATATGGTTTCAGATTTTCCATCATTTTAAATTTATTTATTTATTTATTTATTTATTAATCAAATTTCTATACCGCCCTACTCCCGAAGGACTCAGGGCGGTGAACAGCCAAGATAAAATACAGACAATACAAATATTAAAAATCCCTTAAAATTATTAAATATTTCGGCCGAAACACAGATTAAAACACCCAATTTATAAAAACACGAATTAAAAAATTTAAAATTTAAGAATTTAAAAGAGGGGAGTTAGGCCAAATTACTGTCAAGATTGTTTTCAAGAGTTAAGATTTTATGTATTTGACTCATTGATCATAATAAAATATGTGATTAACATGGAAATCTTTTATTCTGCTATATTCCATCTGATTGTCAAGAAGTGTAGTATATAATGTGGAAGAAATGGTGAGAAAATATGAAAATCAGACCAAGGTCCATCTAGAATGCCTTTTTTAGTGGCCAAAGAAATAACTCTGGAAATTGAGAAGTAACTCCTAACGAACCAGATTTCTCCTTTACATCTTTTGGGGAACGAGTTGTGATTCTGAGGCATTTCTGTCTCAAAAATGGAATGAAAGTAAACATCTGATAGCCATTAGAAGATACGGGCTCCATTTAGATTTCAAGAATGCTGATGTTGGAAAACCACCCAACATTAAAGCTATCCTACCAATCCCATGCAGGAATCCAAACAAAAACACTTCCAATTTATCATTACTTTGAAGCAGCCATAAAAAGGGAGATCCCACCTGCTGGGGTAATTGGTTCCACGTCACAATAATCTTAAAAGGAATTTTTCTTAAATCCATAAAAACTGCCTTCTTGTAGCTTAAATCCACTAATCCATATCAACACTTTGAAACAACAAGGAACCAATTTTGATTTCCTTCTGTATGACAATGCTTGAGATATCTGGCAAGATTACTGTATAGGTGATCCTCAACTTACAATCATTTGTTTAGTGTCTATTCGAAGTTATTCCACTGAAGTTTATGACCAGTCCTCGCCCATATGACCATCACAAAGTCAATGGTCCTGTGATCAAAATTTGGCTGCTTGGCAACTGGCATATATGTATTTACGATGGCTGTCCAGGGCCATGTAATCACTATTTGTGACCTTCTCAGAGGACTTCTGACAAGCGAAGTCAATGGGAATGCTAGATTTGCTTAATGATCATGGGATTAGCTTAACAATCACAGCAAAAATGGTAAAATCGGGTGCAACTCATGCAGCGACCAGATTTTAACGATCAGAAGTTCTAGTTCCAATTGTGGTCATAAGCCAAGGACTACCTGCGTTAAGCATATCCAGTTTGAACAGTCCCTCTTCCAAGAACCTGGTTTCCATCTTGATCGTTTTGATTTTCTTACAGTTGTTCGAGTCTCTACATTGGGTTGTGAGTTTTTTTTTTTTTTTGCCTTTGAGGTTTGTACTTGTATTTATTTGTATTTATTAGTTTGTCAAACAAGACAGCATGTATAAATATGCACATGGATATGAACGAAAGAAATGAATACAAATAAATGGGGACAGTAGGACAGGGATGGTAGGCATGCTGGTGCGCTTATGCACGCTCCCTTTACGGACCTCTTAGAAATGGGGTGAGGTCCATGGTAGAGAGTTTAAGGTTGAAGCTAGGGGGGTTAGAGGATGTAACAACGGACTCAGGTAGAGCATTCCAGGCGTTAACCACTCTGTTGCTGACGTCTTATTTTCTGCAATCAAGTTTGGAGCGGTTTACCTTGAGTTTGTACTGATTGTTCGCCCGTGTATTATTGAGGTTGAAGCTGAAGAAGTCATTGACAGGTAAGATGTTGTAGCAGATAATTGTTGCTGAAATGTGGAGCCAAGAATTGTATATAGTACACAAACTGGAGTCTCACCAGTACAGAGCACACAGAACTATTGATTTCTGCCTTGATATTTGGAAATATTTTATTTACTGCTCTTAGCAATCATGCCATGCTGATGACTCATCGTCAACTTGTGAATAGCTAGAATTCCAAGATCTTTTCCACATACCTTTTTTTAAAAGCCAAGAATCTCCTATCATTGCCTAAACAATGAACTTTACAGTATACTGTTTTTCTTGTTCTATTACTTTCACCCTGCTTCCCAACCTCTTAAGATTGCTTTGAATATTAGCTGCCATCTTCTAATCAGTCTCTTCTGAAGATTTGATAAGCTTTCCCTTAATCTTTTGATCCAAATGTTAAAAGAACAAGGTAAATTCATCTGTTTGCCTAGAAATAGGACTTTCTGCACAAGAGGAAAAAAATACTGAAAAGGGAGGAGTAAGAAACATACAGATGTGCATAAAATTAGGTAGAAAGATGCCAATTTGGACATGATTACTGCTAAGTAGAAATATATCTCACCACAGTTGCGGGGACTGTGACCATTATAATAAATTGCCCCGTTTATAAAGTTCTATGATGCACCATTTTGGTAGTTTCAAAGTCTTAAATGGTTTAAACTCAGGATATGTTGAAGACCGCTTATACAACAATTTATATCAGGGATCTCCAACCTTGGCAACTTTATGACTTGTGGACTTCAACTCCCAGAATTCCTCAGCCAGTGGCTGAGGAATTCTGGGAGTTGAAGTCCACAAGTCATAAAGTTGCTAAGGTTGGAGACCCCTGATTTAGATCATCCTCAGAGGTCTTACATTCTCCTGATACCTGCAGATGGTGACTTGGGCTGGGGAAATTATGCAGTGACTGTTGTCATTTTCTTCTTGTAAAATGATTTCTTACCAGCTCTGAAATGTAGCTGGTTTTGAATTGGTAAAATAGTTGAGATACAGTACATCCTTGTTCATCTGGTATAGTCACAGAATTAACATTAGTTTTTCATGCAGAACTTCCAGAACTATCTTTTTTTTTTTTTGTTCCATAGCACATCCTTTATACACAATTGGTTATAATTCAGTTCTGCGATTTTCATAAGTTATTGCACTAATTTATATAGACATACATCCAGTTATATATGTACTTTTGGCTCGGTCTCCTTTAAGTTAATTACTGACTTATGGACACATCTTTGTAATTCCCAAACTAGTTTACAGATTTGAGATTCCCTGGCCAAGTTTCCCACTGAAGTCTTAACTAGGACTGATCCTGCTTAAGAGTTTTTGTCACCAGATTAAGGTGACTAGATATTGCCACCTGCAGTGACAAGCAGATAAGTACATAATCCAAAGATCATCTGGAGCAATATTATCCTTATTTCAATGTCACCTGATATTTATATTTTCTCTTTATGCAGCTTTACTTTAGTCTACTGCAATTGCTTAATTTTACTTAGATTTTTAAAACAATTTTCTCTTCAGTAAAGTGCCATGGGATAATATGCGACTGCTTGAGGGTTCCTGGATTGGAGCTGAAACAATAATTTAAAATAACAACTGTCATGGAGAGTATAACATCACCAGGCTTCTAATGAACCAGCATCTGGTCTGTATTTATTTTATGAGCCTCTTTTGAGGTTTTTAGACCTTAAATAAAGAACATATCCAAAGCTTGTAAGCTTTTAAGGATCTGAAGGTGTTGTTCCTTCATGTGCAGCTGTAACCTCAATGAGGCCAGGGGAAGAAAATGGAGTCCCTATTCTCACCCTAATTATTCTTCCTCACTAACACGAGTGCTTTGAAATAGGCAAGGTTGAGATTTGTCTTAATGAATGACCAAAGGAGCTTCCAGTCTGCAACACTCACTTATACAGCACAATAAGAGGAGTTCTACTGAATTGATCAAAAGTTCTTGTGGCCCGTCAGCGGCCTGCGCGGATCGTGGCTGATCCCGACGAGGAGGAGGCTGGTGTGGGGTTGCGCCAGCAGCCTGTGCAGCCGGCGCTCGCGTCGGACAGCGAGGAGGCTGAAGAGGATGTGGTGCCAGAGGCAGAGACTCAGCCAGGGCCTTCAGAACCTCCAGAGGCTCCTTCAAGTGGAGAGAGAGAAGTGGAGGAGCTTCTCCTCAATGCTCGAGCACGCAGGGCTGCCAAAAGGCAGGAGTGGCTACTTAGGAGGAGGAGGTCTACTCGAGAGTAGGGCTTGAGGATAATTGGCCACTCCCTTAGCCTATTTAAGTCGCACGCAGCTAGTGCGTTCTTGCTGGAAACAACTCGTATTTATTATCAGAGTATTTTGGTTTATCATATCTTGTTTTCTGGGCTGGTTGCCAACCTTTGCTGGTCTTGTTTATTCTTGCTACTTAATAAATTTGATAAGGACCGTTGGTGTGTGTCAATATCCTCGGAAATCCGGAGCTGGGGCAGAACAAAAGTGTACTTTGGCCAGTAGTCAATTCCTAGGACCGTGATGGCGAACTTATGGCACGCGTGCCACAACTGGCAGACAGAGCCCTTTCTGCGGGCACGCAAGCCGTCACCCAGCTCAGTTTCACTGTGCATGTGCGCGTGCACCTCCCGCCGGCCAGCTGATTTTTGGGATGTGCAGGGGGATGCATGCAGGAGATGCATGCGCACACGCAGTGGAGTCACACGTGCATGTGGGGGGTGGGGGAGTGGGGGGGGGTGTGATGCGCCCCCCCATGGCCCATTTTTGGGCCCAGGAGGCTGCAGGGAGGCCTGCTTGGCCAAAAACAGGGCGGGGTTCATGCACGCATGGGCAGGGTGCAGTAGAGCATTGGGGGGGTCGCATGCGCATGCTGGGAGGGTAGTGCATGCATGCGCATGCGGGGCACATTGCATTATTGCTTTTGACACACACGCGCACTTTCGGTACACGACGAGAAAAAGGTTAGCCATCACTGTCCGAGGATAACCAACCAGATGCTTTAGGTTTGAAATTTACAGACAGGACAGTAATCCACTCACTCCAGTGTCAGCCCTGGAGCCATTTTCCCCCTTGGCACTTTCAGGGCTGCCACAAGTCAAGCTGTGGGAACAGGAGGGGGAAGAGATAACTGGGGGATTGTATAAAATTCTTTCTTCCGAGAACCAAGAACTTTCTCACCAGATGCAAGGAGGTGGGATCTTAGGCCACTTGGACTGTGACGGACTACATGGGCAGGGGAAAGAAAACTTTAACTAAGGGGAAACCCGAGGGGCATTTAGAGTTGGGTTTCCCCAGATGTGCCAATATGATATGCCTAATAAATCTATACTTTTGAGGAACATGCTTGCCTTGGAGTTTTGATTCCGTTGCGTGTGTTACTTGGAACCCTGACATTCAGGATATTAAGAAACTTGTGTCCCATCATTTGCAGAGTTTCATGAACATGAAAATACCTGGCTCCCCAAAATGTAAAATTTAATTTATTTATATAAATTATTATTTATTAAAATTATATATTGCCCATCTTGTTGCTTGGGCAACTCTAGGCCTAGATGCTAGGATTAATTTACATTAACCTATTTCACTCCAATGGGATTGGCCCACCCCAATCATTCTGGCCAAAGGGGCATGCTGCAGACACCACTGACCAGCTGGCGGGATCCGGGAGAGGGGCCATTTCTGCTCTGAACATCATGCCCTCGAAGAGGGATTCATCCTCACTCCCTTAGCCTCCCAAAAGGGCCTCAAAACCTGGGTGGGCTGATTGGCCTGGGACCCCGATAGGGGCATTCTATGCTGGAGGTGGTTAGCGGATTTGGGGGGAAAATACCCATCCTGTTGTATTCTGGTTTCTAACTTATTTAATTTGTTAATTTTAATATTTAATGATTTAATGTTCTGTATTTTTGCTTAACTTAACAAATGAATAATAAATGACAGTTATTATTACTTTGAGGATTAAGGGCGGCATAGAAATTTTAAACGGTAAAATAAATTCAATGCAACCCATGAAATACTAGAAATGGATTTCAGTTATAGTAAGTACCGCAATTTTCTTTGAATATAAAACAGGTAATCTACTTACACTTGTAGATTCAATGGATGTTATACTAAGATGCTCTTTTGAACACCTGTTCTACAGCACACAATTGTTTTCTAAGTAAATCAGATTTGTGACCCTCAGCAAAAACAGAAGAATAACAACAAACAACAACCAATTGGAGCACAAAAAAAAAAAAAAAACCCAATCCTGAGGCATGAATGAAGAAAATGTTCATCAGGCTAGCACAGATTCCTGCTAAAAACCATCATTTCTATACAAATTGAAAGTATTTAGGATATTTACAATCGTATTCCAAAGATTCAATAGAGATAAAAATGCACTTTGGGGATAATACAGCAACAACAGGACACAAAAAACCCTGGTTCCGTGGTGGCACCCATTTTTCTTTTCCTCATCTTAACTAAGTGTACAAAAACCAGAATTCAGAATATTCAATAGTGCATTGTACAAAAAGTTTATTAATGAATGGCCTTATTTTTTTAAAAAAAAAAAACAATCTTTTTGGCTACCTTACTTAATCATCTTTTATAGACCAGCAATGTCTATTGAAACAGATGTTAAATAACACTAAAGAAATATGCACACAAAATTATAAAAATCCTCAAAGAAAAAAAACCCACTGGACTAGTGTGAAGAAAACTCAAATTTTAGAAAATTAGGAACAGAGCGAAAAAGCACTAATATTACATAGAATTGAGTAAAAAAGTTAAAAAGCAGTCCTATTTTACACAATAATCAGAGTTTTTCAAGAGAGTATCTGGTGGGCATTTTTATTACAACGAATAAAACTCTTTAAATCGCAGCTGCATGCTTTATTTGCTATACATTTAAAAGCGTTTTGTTCGAGTACTTCCCATCAATTTGATTGGAAACTAGACATTTTTGCACAGTTGTCTCTCCCTCAACTATATTCTAAATGTTGATACCTTAATCGGTATTCTAAGGTAGAGCTTCTCTTGCCAGTTTTGTCATTTTTGTTTAAACGCCGTTGCTCAGTTATGAGTCTGATTACAGAGCGCAGTACAGATAGCAATTTTTTCCCTGCCAAAGTAAACAATCCAATAGACCTGACTGTCAAAGGTTGCTGTGTTCAAACAAGTTAAATTCATTTTTTTTAAAAAAAGGCTTAACATTAAAAACAGAAATCTTTTGAGCAAGCAACCATTCAAAGAGTGGTTGAAAAACCGGTGGGACAATTGAAAACAGTTAAGGAATATAAAGAAAAAAAAAGAATAATAAAAAAAAAGAATTCTACAAACATTTCAGGAAGCTCAAATTATGTCCTACAATGTTGTACCAAGCATTTTTGAGAAGGTTGGGTGTCCGGTTTTTGTTTAATTCTTACTTCATATCATGACAGCCATTTGAAGTTCAACATACACAGGTATTAATGAGAATATAACGCAAGCAGCTGGAGGAACAATTTTGATAGATTCCTAAACCTTCATTCCTTTCCTCCTGTCTTGAGTGTGATCACTGCCTCTGACCAACAGAAGAGCAACTTGGGATTTCGTTTTAAGTTCTAAATTCCTGTGGCATCTTGGTTTTGATCCTGAAGATCCAACCAAGGCTCTCTCCATCCATCCCAGGGTCTTTTGCATCAGTCTGATAAGGAGGGCGAATGAATGGACCGTCCGCTGGCTGGGCTGTTGGAGAAAGTGAACGGCTCCTTCTCTTTCTCCTTGTTGTCATGCTTGTGTTTGTGTTTGTGCTTGTGCTTGTGCTTCTTCTTCTTCTTCTTGTGTTCGTGGTGGTGGTGATGATGGTGCTCACCATGCCTGGAAGAGCCGGACTCTTTAGCAAAACCAGCCAGAGAAGGCAGAGGTGCTGGCAACATATTTGCCTCCAAGGAAGACTGTTCTTTACCTGAAGTTAAAAAAAGGAAGATAGGTTCATTAAAAAACAAAACAAGATGGAAAAGATGGAAGTTCTGCCCTTCCTGCCACATAATTGCTTTAACAGCATCTCTACTATAGATTTATTTATATCCTTGGTTTTTACTATTACAAACCTTTTGCTGCAATGCACTCTTATCAATTTTTATAATGATTTTTAAAAATCAATTTTAAAAAACAAATATAGAATAGAATAGAATAACAGAGTTGGAAGGGACCTTGGAGGTCTTCTAGTCCAACCCCCTGCCTAGGCAGGAAACCCTACACCACTTCAGACAAATGGTTATCCAACATCTTCTTACAAATTTCCAGTGTTGGAGCATTCTCAACTTCTGAAGGCAAGTTGTTCCACTGATTAATTGTTCTAACTGTCAGGAAATTTCTCCTTAGTTCTAAGTGGCTTCTCTCCTTGATTAGTTTCCATCCATTGCTTCTTGTCCTGCCCTCAGGTGCTTTGGAGAATAGCTTGACTCCCTCTTCTTTGTGGCAGCCCAAGATATTAGAACACTGCTATCACGTCTCCCCTAGTCCTTCTCTTCATTAAATATCATTATAGAGTTATTAAAACTATCTGTAAAACATGCATAATCAAGAGATAGACATGTCATGGGGAGAGCACAGATTGATTCTTGTATATAGTCATTAGGCTTTTTTGGCAATAAAAGCAAAATTTTCTTCTGGGTTGCCTTCTTGACTTCCTTATCTACTTTGTAAACCTGGTGGTTTCTCCTGGTAGAGACTTCCTGGTGGTTTCCCCATCCAAGTAGAAGCCATCTTAGTTTAGCAATGTTCTTTCTATGGTTAAAAAACAGTAAGAGCCTAAATATAACAGGATGGCTCATTTCAACATAACAGGAAGCCATAATTTGGCATGATGCGTAACTAGGAATAAGCAAGCATTTTACAATCCGGTATAAGGTGCCTATCAAGTCCACGCCACCAAACTAGAGGAAGAACCTTGTCAGCAGCTTCTTCACCATTACATCAGAATCCCTGTCCTTTTTCTTCCTGAAGAAGTCCAATTCAATAAGTCACAAACAAAACCTAATTTATCAGTCTGACTTCTTAAGAGAAACAAGGATGGCACTTAGCGCTAAACAAACCATGAATGAAGGCCTCCTGGCTTATTTACTGAGTTCCTCTTATAGGAAACGTCAAGAGAAATAGCAACAAACTTGGTAATTTTCCTGAAAAATTACAATTCCAATAAATCCAGACTATACCTATGATATCATACCAACTCTCTCACAATCTCAAGCAAAAGCATTCAAATTCTGCAAGGATATGTACCATGCCAGCAAGATTCGCTGGATAAATTAAATTAAATTAAATTAAATTAAATTAAATAAATAAGCATGATGCAGTAACTGAATAGCCAGCATAGAAAGATGAGTAGATGAGTAACAAATCATTTCCACAATGTAACATATTACATGTTTACTGTAACATGTAAAAAGGAGATGGGATAGAAGTCTCAATATTAATGTTATATTCCTCCTTGGAGTGTAAAACATGAATGGGGGAAGAGACTGTGGAGAGAAAAAGAATTTCATATATACAGCTGCTATTTCTTATACTCCATAAACTTGCAGTCTACAGCAAGAGATAACCAAGTTATTTGGTAAACTCTGCAACGATTCAATTGTATCCCAAATCCTAAACTTTGGACTATTATTATCTCCTAGTAAAATAAAAGTCAGTTGCAGCAGGGATTATGGGGATAAAATGTTCTTAAACTTCAACCTGGAAAGATTTAATAGCCGACTCCTGAATATGCTCATCTTCACCACTACACTTGTATAATCTTGAGTACAAGCCAAACTGTATTTAATATACTTAAATACCAAGTCAGTTTCTTCTTTCTATTACATTGAAACTTTGGTAACGACTTCTGGAGGGCTCCAGGAATGTCCTCCAAGGCTTTTTTTTAGATAGATAGATAGGTAGATAGATAGATAGATAGATAGATAGATAGATAGATAGATAGATAGACAGACAGATAGATAGATAGAATGAATTCTTTATTGGCCAAGTGTGATTGGACGCACAAGGAATTTGTCTTTGGTGCATATGCTCCCAGGGTACATAAAAAGAAAAAGATACATTCGTTAAGAATCTTAAGGTACAACACTTAATGATAGTCATAGGGTACAAATAAGCAATCAAATCATACTAGAAAACAATCAATATAAATCGTAAGGATACAAGCAACAAAGTTACAGTCATACAGTCATAAGTGGGAGGAGATGGGTGATAGGAACGATGAGAAGATTAATAGTAATAGTAATGCAGACTTAGTGAATAGTTTGACAGTGTTGAGGGAATTGTTTGTTTAGCAGTGATGGCGTTCGGGAAAAAACTGTTCTTGTTTCTAGTTGTTCTGGTGTGCAGTGCTCTAAAGCATCGTTTTGGGGCTAGGAGTTGAAACAATTTTGAAGACGGCATGCAATTTGGGGCCTTTCCATCACTGCATTTCTCTTTTGCCACCCCTCTCTAGATTTCAGAATTGGCTCTCATTTCTGATTAGCATGGGAACATTTGTAGCAAGATGTTGCTTCACAGTGACCAGGAATGGTAATGTTTCTGCTATGGGGTTAGCGTAGATTAGATTAGCAATTCTCCCTAGGCATCCCATGGATATTGTTTCTTCATGTTGCTGTTTCTATAATGTGCGGAATTTCTTGCCTTGTTCTATTCCCAGTCAAGCCTCTGACCGCATAATTACAGCTTCTACATTACAGGCTTACGTTTTAATTACAAAGCTGTCCTCCCTTGGTGATTTGGGTACACATATCTAAGGCACGATAAACCATCCCAGATTTTAGGCTCATTGCAAGACACAAGTATAGAACCAGATACGAATGAATTTTTCAGGCTGTCAAAACAGGAATGTAATGGAGTACACCAAAAAGGAAAAACCAAGTAGATATACAATGTCAAATGCTCAAATGTCCGTTAAATTTTTAGCTAAAATTCAAGTTGTGGGAGAAATATTTGCAGTCCCTTTTTCTTTTGCTTCTTATAAATATCTTGTGCATTATTTTTTTTTACAAAAAAAAGGTTGATATTGTGAATACAGAGATTTATTCAAAGAAAGTCTGCCTATATCTGCAACCAAACTTAAACAAAATTAAAGTCTACAAAACAGGACCATAATGGCTCTCAAACATCAGAGATTTGTAGGGTTTTTGTCTTTTTTTTACCTCAGGGGAAAAAAAAATAGGCAAAATTTCAAAATCAAAAACAT
Organism: Pituophis catenifer annectens; assembly: GCF_029215685.1. Lineage (NCBI taxonomy): Eukaryota > Metazoa > Chordata > Lepidosauria > Squamata > Colubridae > Pituophis > Pituophis catenifer. Next base: position 17,487,107 of record NW_027256883.1, on the reverse strand, counting down.
GGAATTAAAATCCTCACTTGCCTAAGCGTCTTGTGTTCACCAAGTTATGAGAAATCAGAAATGCTCAAATAATATCTATGCAAGTTCATTAAGCTCAACATAAATATTAGAAAGGAAGATAAAAGGCACTTGCTTTAAAACACACAGACTCTCTTATTAATTCCAGATCCTGAATTCACTTGCCAGTAGACTCCCCCCCCCCCAGATATCTCGACTAAAACTAACTCTCCATGTAAAATTACAGTGGTAAAATACATTTTAAATTTTAGCTAAGTTCTTTCTTGTTTTGGCAGAGGTGGTTCTTTTTTATATTCTATGTTCTTTTTAAGTCTGGGCGTTTTGTAGTTCATGAACTGTTTCCAGAATTTCATTGCTCGTCTCACTTGTTTACCTGTATGCTTGTATTCAGTTTATTTTTAATCACTGTTCAACCAATCTCACCCATGATAAATGGCTACAATCTTCTTGGCTACAGATAGTCCTCGATTTACAACTATCCACTGTTCAGAGTTACAACGGCACTGGAAAAAGTGATTTATGATCCCGCACTTATAAATATCACAGCATCCCGACGGTCATGTGATCAAAATTTGGCTCTTGGCAACCAGCATGTATTTACGATGGCTGCAATGTCCCTCGGTGATGTGCTTGCCATTTCAACTTTCCCAGCCAACTTCTAACAAGCAAGGATAATTGGGGGGCAGGGAACAATTCTGCTCAATGACGTGATTCATTTAACTGGAATAGTTTGCTTAACAACCATGGCAAAAAAATATATCATAAAACCAGACCCAACTCACTTAGCAACACTTAACAACTTGACTTAGCAATGGAAATTCTGGTCTCATTTGTGCTACCTGTACTTTTCACCGTTCTCCCTTCATTTCCCACTCTCAAATATAGTTTGCTAAGGACTCAAATTTTAGCACCTAATTTTACAATATGGATAGCCAGATCCGTAATTCTCTCTGGCTGAGGTGTGCTCCATGGACTCTTCATATTGTTGGGAGGCAATGCATTGGCCTTGCTACCTACGAGACCACCTTCTGCCACCGACAGTCTCCCACCGACCAATACGCTCCCACAGAGGGTCTCCTCAGGGTGCCGTCGGTCAAGCAATGTCGACTGGCGACCCCCAGGGGGAGAGTCTTCTCTGTGGGGACACCTGCCCTCTGGAACGAGCTACCCCCAGGGATACGATTGATCCCGGACCTCCGTACTTTCCGCCGGGCTCTGAAGTCTTTCTTCTTTCAGCAAGCCGGGCTGGCTTAAAATTTTTAATTGTTTTATGGGTAAGGGGTTTTAAATTGGGGAAGCCACATGGATTTAATTATGTTTTAAATTATTTTAATTTTCATATTGTATGTATTTTAATCCTGGCTGTTCACCGCCCTGAGTCCCTCTGGGAGAAGGACGGTATAAAAATTTAATCAATTCAATTCAATTCAATTCAATTCAATTCAATTCAATTCAATTCAATTCTGCAGCCTCTCAGGCAACATTTTTCTCCTTGAATAACCAAAACATCTTTCTTAGTAACTGACTGGAAGAACCACAAAGGGTGAGGTACCCACATTTGCTTTTGAAGTGATTACTAATACCCTTTGGAACAGAACACACATTACGCTAGCTATTCACTTGGCACCTTCTGTGGTTTTCAATGTTCAGAAGCCAACATCATTATTAGTTTCACTGCAAAACAGATGTTTGGAATCAAGGAAGATGATCTTTACTGAGAAGCTCCAAAGCGTTGCCTCTGTGCCTGAATGTGGAAGTCAGTACAAACTTCAACAAAAGAAAAGAAAAACAATGGAAGCTACGATGTATTACACTGTGTCATAACTTATGGCTACTCTGCTTTCGCTCCCATCAGCCTTTCCACCCCAGCCAACAACTATTGGTGTTAATTGCAAAAAAAGGAAGGAAGGAAGGAAGGAAGGAAGGAAGGAAGGAAGGAAGGAAGGAAGGGAGAGGGAGATTTCATGGATTAAATACCCTCGAATCAGTCCTTGTAATTGACTTAACATGGTTCACAATTGCAGCTACATTTTATATCTATGTGTACAATTTTAAATCACAAAATTTTCCTGATCTCTTTATGATCTTATATAATTGGGAAGAAAACCAGTTTGGGGTAGTGGTGAAGGCACCAGGCTAGAAATGATTCTAGTCCCGCCTTAAGCAGGAAGGCAACTGGGTGACCTTGGGCCACTCATTCTCTCAGTCCTAGGAAGGAGGCAATGACAAATCACTTCTGAGAACCTTCCTAAGAAAACTACAGGGGCTTGTCCGGGCAGTCTCCAAGAATCGGACACAATTGAATGGAAGGAAAGGAAAGGAAAGTTGATAAAGACGAATGCCTCTTGATGGCAACCTCTATAATGTTAGAACAGCTTTTTTTTTTAAAAAAAAAATATTCTCATAAGGATTAGTATTTCTCTACCACTCCTTTTATTTAAAAAGACATTAATAATGGGTTAAAAAACAAATATAGAAGAAAGAGGCACTATGATGCAATGGAATTTTGGATAAAGATCCAAAGTAATGCAGATTCAGTCTGAATGGTCTGAGCTACAAAGCTTATTGCTCGATGTATTATATGCATTCTTATCTTATCTTACAGAGTAGTTACTAAATTGGGGAGGATGCACTTACACACCCACACGGGGGGGGGAGGGAGAGAGAGAGGGAGGGAGGGAGGGAGAGGGGGGGAGAGACAGAGAGAAAGGAAGGAAGGAAGGAAGACAGATAGACAGATAGACAGACAGACAGACAGACAGACAGACAGACAGGCAGACAGAATTAGGCCTGTACTCTGACCTGGGGTTTGACTAAATATAAAGCTATTATTTCTTAAACAAAAAAATTGTAATCATATGTTAAATAATATATTTTACAAAAGCCCTTCGCAACAGCATATTCCATATTTTGTTATATAGCACATTAGAAAGAAATGTTCCAATATAATTGAAAAGCTAAACTTTAAATGAAGATGAGAATTCACTTCTGTTGTTTGGATTTTTTTGGTCTCTGCAAGAGGGTGAATGATTGAAGATTGAATAACAAATAAAGTCTGTTTTTCGTAGTTTAAGTCAAGTTTTGAATGACATCAGAGGGTGAAAAAGAGGCTGCACTGATGCTTTCAAAGCTCCTGTACTTAAGGCAAAAATATAATTAACATCTAACAGTGCTTATGTTTGTTTCTGAAGAATCATAGATTTAGGTTGTGCAAAAAGTTACTATTGTATACCAGATCATTTTTTCCATTTTTCCCCATTTTGTATGCTGAGTCTTTTCCCCCCCATTTTCAACTAACAAAAGCAAAAAGTTATGCTAATATATATTAATATTTCTGATGACTATTTCCTCTGATTTAAAATCCTTTCTATGAAGAACTTATAGAACAGTTTGGAAATCAATTAATACTGACAAAACTAAAATGGTTCAGAGAACCACACACAAATAATTCCAAACATTTTAACTTGAAATAGAATTATTAAATGCCCAAAATAACCACTGTAACAGTTTAGTTGAAATAACATTAGATCAAGGCCTATTTACCTCATTTTAAAAAGAATAAACTTTTTGATTCAACCAATTAATCTACTAGTTTATATTAATTGTATATGAATAATACAAGTCTGAAGAAATGACCTCTTTTAGATGGTGTAATAAGACATCTTAAAAGATGCATTTCTCCACATTAAGAGTGAAAATGCTACTGACACACTCCATATCCATGTGTTTATCAATTAAGTTTCAATAAATTAAATATTTAAAAACCAATTTGTCGAACTGATCAAGAGAACATCAGGCTGCAAACAGATATCCCAACAAAAGCCAAACGTTGTCTAAGAAACATCTGCCCTGATGCTTGTCCCAAAGATGCTGTTCCAAAAGGCAACTAAACTTTCTTGGGTTTTCTCTTTGAAAATGTTTCACTTCTTATCCAAGAAGCTTCTTCAGTTTTTCTTCAGCTTCTTGGATGAGAAGCAAAATGTTTCCAAAGGAAAAAAGCCAAGGAAGTCCAGTTGTCTTTTGGAAAAAGCACCTTTGGGACAACCATGACCTGGATGATTGAGAATCTCCATGTCCCAATGTTTGTTTCTCATATAAGTAGTCCTTGCTTAGTGGCCATTCCTTCAGCGACCATTCGAAATTATGCCAGTTTGAATTTAGGGCTGTTGCAGAGCTCCCGTGGTCACCTAATTACAATCTGAGTCAGTGGTGAAATGTAAAATTTGTTACTACCGATTCTGTGGGCGTGGCTTGGTGGTTGTGGGTAATGTGACTGGGTGGGTGTGGCCAGCTTTTTTTTTTTTTTTACTTTTTATTTTTAAAAGCATTTTTTCTACAACCTCTTTGGCCAAAGAGGTTGTAAAAATAAGCTTTTAAAAGTCTCTGACGATCCCAGCTGAGCTGCGCAATTATCAGAGGCTTTTTTTTTTTTAACTTTTAAAAGCATTTTTTCAGCCGAAGAGGTTGTAGAAAAAAATGCTTTTTAAAAAAAAAAAAAAACCTCTGATGATCGCGCGGCTCAGGTGGGCATGGGGGAGGGGGGGGCGGGGATTTTTGCTACCGGTTCTCCGAACCACCCACCTCCATCGCTACCGGATCAGGCGATCCGGTCCGAACCGGGAGCATTTCACTCCTGATCTGGTTGCTTGGCAACCTGCACTTACGCCGGTTGCCAAGTGCCTCATGATGTCATTACCATGTGCAATCTTCCCTGCCAGTTTCCCCAGAAAGTCAATGGGGAAGCCGGCAGGAAAGGTTGGAGGCCGCTGCCACCTGTCCAGAGGACTCTCTCTGGTTCCTGGGGACTGCGAAAAAGAACTGTTGTGAAAACCAAGCAGAAAATCCAATGAGATGTTCTGAGCTTTCAAATGCCAAGTTTTGAATTATATCTTTATTTATTTTTTCTAAGGGTAGTACACCAATTTCTAGCTCCTTTTCTAGATCTGAAAAACAGGACACAGTTGGAAGCTTCTCAAATATCCAGTTGTGACTGAACAGGAACTGGGGTAATTAACTGGTATAATTAAGGACTACTTAGGAACATAAGAGTTTCGTGTACTTAACCCCAAATTTAATTGAATCAAAGTATTCCAGACCTACGATATACTATTTTAGAGAGAGGTCCCATTTTTAGAAGCAAAAAATTACTTTGCAGGATTTAGTGATCGTTTAGAACAGATGTGACCCTCTAATAGATTATTTGCCTGCTGTAGGTTTCTATCATAAGAGCCAAGTAGCCTGAAAGACACAGAGAGGCAGCCATTTGCATCTCAATTCATTCGACACCAAACAATTCAGAGCGTGCAGCTGTTTCCTAGGATGGTCCCTGAGGTAACATCTGTTTATTTTCCGGCACAAATCTCCAGGAACTTTTGTTTATTACTTTATACCCCCCATTGGGCAGTATAAGAATAGCACAAAACAAGTATTATGAAATGGTAATAAAGTGCTATAAATACCGATTGTATTCATAAGCCAACCTGATCCCCAGATAATACTTGTCATAAATAATTATCTGATGTTCTTCAGAATCTTTCTTTTTAGCAAATGTATTCTTTGGTCAAAATTCTTCAGGAAACAGCAATAAAAACTCCATTTTTAGCTCATATACATTCTCTGTCCTTGTTTAGTTTCCTGCCCTAATTTTTTAATTTGCAATAATCTGTTTTCTGTCAACACAATATGAAAATTGTCCCAACTCTACAAATTAACTGTTTCAATGGTTTGGGTCAACATTTCTCAAACCGTGAAATTTATCCTTCCCATCACCTAGTAAAGCACAAAATGTCTGAAAGAGGAAATAATCACAAGGATTGGCTGATCCCTGTCAGGTCTGTCACAACATCCAAAGCCACGTACAGGGAGTCCTCGACTTACAACTACAACACAGCCCCAAATTTTTGTTGCCAAGTGAGACATTTGTTAAGTGATTTTTGCCCCATTTTATGACTTTTCCTGCCACATTTTGTTAAGCGAATCATTGCAGTTGTTAGTGACACGGCTGTTAAAGTGAATTTGGCTTCCCCATTGATTTTGCTTGTCAAAAGATCACATGACCCTGGTATGCTGCAACCGTCATAAATATGAACCAGTTGGCACGTGTCTGAATTTTGATCATGTGACCATGGGGATGCAACAACAGTCGTAAGTGTGAAAAATGGCCATAACCCACTTCTTTTAGTGCCATTGTAACTACACGAACTGTTATAAGTCAAGGACTACCTATAGTACATATTCTCTGGAATAGAAGTTTCATGTCTGCCAAAAGACTTGTGATAACTAGCTCCAAGAGGCCTTGTTCTCTTCCATTGAGCCCATAACTCAATGGATGTACGTAGGCAGAGGCTGAATTGTCTTCGCTTTCACAGATGTTTGTTATTGAGATATAGAAATATAAGGGTAAGGATACAATAGGTTTAGACATCAAGATGGTTGCTAATGTAAATGGCTTTCAAAAGGAATTGGATGAATTCTTGGAAGATAGTTCTACACACACACACAGAGAGAGAGAGAGAGAGAGAGAGAGAGAGAGAGAGAGAGAGAGAGAGAGAGAGAGAGAGAGAGTATATACACATCTATTGAAGACTGGAAACCCCTTATTGAGTTTTTGAGTAAAAAAATGAAAAAAAAATAAACATGATTCATGGTTTTGATGATTGGACAGGATAGGTTATAGAAAGAAAGAGGGTCATGGTTAAAACACATAGAAAGGTTACAATGTAAGTACTTAAGCAAAATGGTTCGACTGAGATCGGCATATATGGGATTGATTGGGGTGGACTGTAGGGGTGATACCGAAATATAATTTTATCGTATTTTATTTATCTATATCTTAAATTATTGTATTTTAATCCAATTCCATTTTAAATTGTATTTCATCCAATTCCATTTTAAATTGTTTTTATCAGATTTTAGAAATAATTTGTGTCTGGAACTTTGCACTTTGATATGGTCCAAAGGCTAGTCAATAAAGTAAAGTAAGGTTAAAATGTAATTACACTTGTATCTATGGTGAAATCAAAAGTCACTTCTTTATATCTTGTTTTATATCTTTTTTCCTTCTATTTTCCTTCTACTTTGTTTCTTTCTAAACTTTTAGCTTTTTTTTTCTTCCTTTCCTTTCCTTTTTTAAGTTTGTACTAGTTCTTATTGTTGTTAAAGCTTACAATAAAGATAGCTAGATAGCTAGATAGATAGCTAGACAGATAGCTAGATAGATCGACAGACAGACAGACAGACAGACAGACAGGTGGATAGGTAGGAAAAATGAAATAAAAAGCTCGTTTACAGCCTTGCTGATCCTGCAAGATTATTCTCTTGATAATAGTAGAAAATGACAGAGATAATTTCAAAAGAACTGCCACAGGCATATAGTAATTAAACCTGTCTGTTGGACTATACCTAACACTTCAGTGACTTTTTTCCACATTACAAGTTCTTAGGCAATTTTCATGTCCCAAGTCTTGTCAAGGCACCTTAACATCATAAATGCCCAGTTTTAGGAACATCTATCTCCATTTGCAAGTATGGACCTATTGGTACAAGAACTGCATTGAATCATCCTGTATGACGCTTACAATACTTCAATAAAATTCCAAAAAAAACCACAAACAGAGTTTGCCTTGTCTGTTATGTTTTCAAACTCTCCCCCACTTAATTCCAATACAAGTTCCAGAACTTTAGTCCAAATGTTTCTTTGAACTTTCACTTTCTGGAAATCTGCCATAAAGTTGCCATTTAGTGAGATGTAGAGTTTATGGACTTTGAGGATATTTGCCATGCAAATATAAAATTAAGATCTAAATCTCAGACTGTGCAAAGCCTGAAAATTAAATGGCCATCGTGTTATAAAGACCTGACATGCCTACAACCTACGAGTGACAAAAAATAAAAAAATAAAAAGACTTGTCCATGTAGAGAACAGTGCCTTAGACTTTCCAGAAGGAATCTGCTAAGTATCCCCAGCAAAATAAAACACCAATTGTTTTAAAAGAATCAAGTGAAAACAGTACAAATCTATGTTAGAAAACTGGCTTCAGAACAGGAAAAACTCTACTCATAGTTGGAAACGTGTCAAATTTAAAAAGTCGTAAGTATTCTAGAGGCCACTTTTGGGTCTTCCAGTCTTAACTCAATCCATTTGCAGATTATTCAGATGAGCTGCTGTCCTGTTTGTTATTTACAAAAAGAAGTTGAAATAATAGCTTCAGTCATCTTTGCAACCAAACAGTGCTGGGCCTGTACTATTAAAGCTACCAGATTTTGTTCTCAGCAAGGGGCTCAAAAATTATCCCTTTTGTTATTTGAAAAACATGGGAATGGTGCTTTAGAAGAATATGTCCAAGCAGTCCTTTGATTTTAATAAATGCCATATGGAGGCCATAAAAAGGTAAAGGTTTCCCTCGCACATATGTGCTAGTCGTTCCCATACAACCATTCAAACATAGAAAGCCATGATACAGCAAGCAAACATATTGGCCCAGCCAGTTTGGTACTGCTTTGTCTTATCCGACACAGGTTCATTAGAGATTTTAAACAATGGTCATTGTTTCCAGCCCAGCTGATTTTGCATTGTCTCTTCTGAGTTCAAAGGATGTACCCTACCACTTACGTTATGGCCTGATAAATGGTCACCGTCTGAAATACAGCATCAGTTTGGTCCAGTGGTTAAGGCACCAGGCTAAAAACCAGAAGACTGTGAGTTCTAGTCCTGCCTTAGACCTGAAAGCCAGCTGAATGACTTTGGGCCAATCACAAGGAGACTGTGAGTTCTAGTCTGACTTTAGGCATGAAAGCTGGCTGGGTGATTTTGGGCCAATCACTCTGCCTCATCTCAACCCACCTCATAGGGTTGTTGTTCTGGGGAAAATAGGAGAAGGGGGAGCATAACCACTTTGAGTTATGATAAAAAATAATAAAAGAGGGATCCTAAACGAAGATGATTAGGGGACAGGAGGGTAAAACATATGAAGAACGGTTACAGAAATTGGGTATGTCTAGTTTAATGAAAAGAAGGACTAGGGGTGACATGATAGCAGCGTTCCAATATCTCAGGGGCTGCCACAAAGAAGAGGGAGTCAAGCTATTCTCCAAAGCACCTGAGGGCAGGACAAGAAGCAATGGGTGGAAACGAATCACGGAGAGAAGCAACCTAGATCTAAGGATCCATAAGTTGGGAATGCTCCAACACTGGAAGTTTTTAAGAAGAGATTGGACAACCCATTTGTCTGAAATGGTACAGGGCAGTGATGGCTAACCTTTTTACCGTCGTGTGCCAAAAGTGGGGGGAGCGCAGGGGTGTCGCGCCCACGCGTGCCCACACCCATAATTCAGTGTGCCCCGCCCCATGCATGCGCGCGCGACACCCCTGCGCTCCCCCCGCTTTTGGCACGCGATGGCACAGTGGGCCTAGTAGGCCCGTTTTTTCGCCCTCCCCAGGCTCCCGACGCTTTCTTGGAGCCTGGGGAGGGCAAAAACAGCCTTCCCCATCCCCCCGGAGGCCGGAAATGGCCCATTTGCCGACTTCCAGTGGGACTGGAAGGCCCGTTTTTCACCCTCCCCAGGCTCCAGAGCCTTTCTAGGAGCCTGGGGAGGGTGAAAACGGCCTTCCCCACCCCCTCTGGAGGCCCTCCAGAGGCTGGAAATAGCCTGTTTCCTGACTTCCGGTGGGCCCGGAAAGCCCGAAAATCAGCTGGCTGGCGCTGAGCTAGGGCAACACTCGCGTGATCACTGATATGGCTTTGTGTGCCACCTGTGGCACGCGTGCCATAGGTTCGCCATCACGGGTATAGGATTTCCTGCCTAAGCAGGGGGTTGGACTTGAAGACTTCCAACTCTGTTATTCTATTCTATTCTATTCTATTCTATTCTATTCTATTCTATTCTATTCTATTCTATTCTATTCTATTCTATTCTATTCTATTCTATTCTATTCTATTCTATTCTATTCTATTCAGATAAAAACAAACCAGTTATTATTTTCTGTTTGTATTTACAACTTACAATTAAAAACAAGAATATTACAGAAAAGATTATGTTAACACATAGTGAAACCCTCTTATGGCACTCTCGCTTATAAAATGGTCTGCCCATAGAAATGATTGGATCCGACAGATTTCCAACTTACTCTTTGAAATATGCTCTCTGCTTTGGTCAACTCATGTGAATTTTGAAATCCTGAATCAATCACGTTTGTTAAATGATTGCTCCTCTCCCATAAGGAAGAGTTTCCAGTTGAGTGGAAACAGTGGGAGATTTGGGACAAATTTTTCACATCCGTCACAGCGGCCGTTTGAAATGGGAAGCTTTTGATTTTTTTTTTTTAAAGCGCAAGCTATTTGCCAGCACTGTGCTTTCTAAGGGCTATTCAGGAACGGCCTGAAGATATGGCTCACTGAGAAAAACTACAGCCTATTTGAAGTACATTTTAAGAAGGGAGATGCTCACATCTAATTAACTTTTCCTTCATGGTAGTGTCTGCCCTGAAAACCCTTAATACCGGCTATTGGATTTATTTAGCTTACATCTGGTTTGCCTAAGGATGCACACAAAGCGGTTTAATCAGTTCATGATTTAGTTGGGCGCTGGTCTTATATTCTTCCTGACTACTAAAGCTTTACTAATATGGTACTCAACAAATCCTTTTCAGAAGATCTATTACAGACAATTGAAGGAGTTGAATTGCTCTGCTTTTCTTTAAAACAATAGGATGTGCTGCTTTGGGGATCTAATATCAGTATTATCAGTATTCTACTTGGACCACAGGGCCAAGGTCATACTGGTCAGATATACTTAAAAGAAGCCAATTAGGGCCTATGCATTCTTAAAAGTCACCTAAATTTTCCACCAATAGCATGCATTTGTATGTCAGAAGATGTTTGAAATGCTTTTCAGTTTGTAAGCTGCCAAAAGTCTAATGGGTAGGAAGTATACAAATATTAGTTTATTTTTCACAAATGAAGGCATATCCCAGGACAATGTTGCAGGATCCAATCTGGGTTGGTCACCGGGACCAGAGGTTTTGTCTTCTGAGCTTTCAGATTCGTGCTGGAGTCCATCTTCAGGGAACTTCTCTCTAGCTGAGTGTGTGCTGTTCTGTGTGTGGTATTTATAATGCCTGTTGTAAGTTGCTTTTCAGATGTTGATTGGGATGTGTTGATGGCTGGCTTTTAAGTCAATAGCTGTCGTTTGCTTGTGCTGTCCAGTACCTGCCTTCTAAGTTGTTGACAGGGTGGTGGTATTGACTAACAAGGGGCCTGTTTCCCAGGCTTCAATCATTTCCCTGGCTGTTTTATGCCTGCTTGTGCAACAATCTTAGTAGCTGCAAAATTGTGTTCTTGTTCATTGCAGTGTGAGGCTACCAATGAGTCCAGTCTCCTCATTTGAGTGCTCTCTTGTGTTCTTGCAATGTTTATTTTTATTTATCAACTTTAGGTACGGCCCACCTCATTACCTAAGTGACTCTTAATTGTAAGCAAACGAATACATTGTCCCAAAGGTGCTTTTTTTCAAAAGGCAACTGAACTTTGTTTTTTCCTTGAAGACATTTCACTTCTCATCCAAGAAGCTTCTTCAGTTCTGACTGAATGGTGGAGAATGGAAGGAAGGATTTATATTCCTTGCAATCATCTGGTCATTAGCATTCTTTCTGAGAATCATTGAGGCCACTTGGAGGTTTATTTCTGTCCTCAGGGTCACCTGAATAGCGCAAACGGATGTGGAACCTTCTTGGAACTGCTGAAAGGGCTGTGTTGTAAACAGGAGATAGCTGGTGTTGTATCCCTCCCCCTCTGTTGGGAGAGGGCTGTTTAATCTTAATGTAGATGGCCTCTTTGACCCCTCTTTCAAACCAGAGGTCCTCTCTGTCCAGAATATGGACTCTGCTCTTTTCAAAAGAGTGACCTTTGTCTTTCGAATGCAGATGGACTGCTGAATCTTGCTTGTCCTAATGGGTTTGTTCTCCTATGTTGTCCCATGCGTTTGTGAACTGTTTTTTTTCTCCCCAATGTACAAAAGTCCAACTAACTTTTGAAAAAGCACTTTTGGGACAACCATGACCTGGATGACTGAGAATCTTCATAGACAAGTAAATAAACTGTACTTCTGCTGCACTGTAGATTCCAAAGGATTACATTATAAATATCCTTTTATCCTAACTAGGACTAATTTCATCATCATCGAAGCACAGGAAACACTTCCATCTATGTTCTTTCTTTATACATATGAAATGGACATTTAAAAGCATGGACTAAAGTCATGATCAGGAGATGAAAGACTGAATTGAATGATCATGTGAATATACTATATATGAACATAAACAAACTATAACTTTGAAGTACAGATTTAGCATGTTTTTGTGAGTGAATAATAAACACTTTTTTATTTTGGTAAACAAGAAATTACTGCCTTTCAACATTAAAAATAAGATTTTGGTAAATGTAAACATTAGAATAGTTTTTTTAAAAAAAAATATTGACTTTTAGCCACCCAACACTAACCTGGTGTTGATGGTCTTTCCAGCATATTTAAATGATGGTAGATAAAAGCTTGACTGTCATGAACCGTGTCCATATCAATCTCTTCTTCTTCTTGGGAATTTGAAAACTGCAATATTAGAAAACAAACAAAATCAAAACATATATAAAGAGTGCTAATCACCAGCTAAAATATGATTTTTTAAAATTTTCCACATCTATTGAAAATAATTATAATAAGCAAGCTGGTTTAAAAACAAAAACAAAAATCTTGGTTTTTAAAACAGCCTGATTTCATTTACTGTCAATTTCTCCTAGAATGAGAACTATTTGTTTGTGCTCCTTAAGATATGGCTATTAATACAAATGTAAAAATGCAGCAGACAATGGGTTACTCAGTCGGACCCTTCTGGTATTAGCAATTTCTTACTACTATGGGACAGATGAAGATACTAGAAATGGTAGTGTCAAAAGCTAAAGTTCTTTGACTCTCTCCCTTGTTTTTGGAGTGTCTTATGTAGTCCATAAGTCAAAGAATCATGTGATAATAGAATTCTTTATTGGCCAAGTGTGATTGGACACACAAGGAATTTGTCTTTGGTGCATATGCTCTCAGTGTACATAAAAAGACAAGATACATCCATCAAGAATCATAAGGTACAACACTTAATGATAGTCACAGGGTACAAATAAGCTATCAAATCATACTAGGAAACAATCAATATAAATATAAATAGTAAGGATACAAGCAACAAAGTTACAGTCATGCAGTCATAAGTGGGAGGAGATGGGTGGTGGGAACGATGGGAAGACTAATAGTAATAATAATGCAGACTTAATGAATAGTTTGACAGTGTTGAGGGAATTATTTGTTTAGCAGAGTGATGGCGTTCGGGGAAAAAACTGTTCTTGTGTCTAGTTGTTCTGGTGTGCAGTGCCCTATAGCGTCGTTTTGAGGGTAGGAGTTGAAACAATTTATGTCCAGGATGCGAGGGGTCTGTAAATATTTTCACAGCCCTCTTTTTGATTCGTGCAGTATAGATACAATATTCTTCTCCTCAAGAAGCCGTCCCTGGATCTGGCAATATTGGCCAACTACCGTCCTGTCTCCAACCTTCGCTTCATGGCGAAGGTTGTGGAGAGTGTGGTCGCGCGACAGTTCCCACAATTCCTGGAGGAAACATCTTATCTAGATCCATTCCAGTCAGGTTTCAGGTCTGGGCACAGCATGGAAACGGCATTGGTCGCGTTGGTTGATGATCTCTGGAGGGCTCGGGACAGGGGTTGCTCCTCTGTTCTGGTCCTGTTAGATCTCTCAGCGGCTTTTGATACCATCGACCATGGTATCATGCTGCACCGGCTGGAAGAGTTGGGGGTGGGAGGCACCGTGTTGCGGTGGTTCTCCTCCTTTCTCTCCGACCGGTCGCAGTTTGTGTTGGCAGGGGGGCAGAGGTCGACCTCGAGGCCTCTCACCCCTTCTGTTCAACATTTATGTAAAGCCGCTGGGCGAGATCATCCATGGCTTCGGGGTGAGATACCACCAGTACGCTGATGACACCCAGCTGTACATCTCCACCCCAGGCCACCCCAATGATGCCCTTGAAGTGATGTCCCAGTGCCTGGAGGCTGTGCGGATCTGGATGGGGAGGAACAGGCTCAAGCTCAACCCTTCCAAGACTGAGTGGCTGTGGCTCCCGGCATCCCGATATAGTCAGTTGACTCCATCACTGACTATTGGGGGCGAGTCTTTGGCCCCCACAGGAAGGGCTCGCAATCTGGGAGTCCTCCTGGATATGCAGCTGTCCTTGGAGGAACATCTGACATCTGTAACCAGGGGGACCTTTTGTCAGGTTCGCCTGATTCGCCAGTTGCGGCCCTTTCTTGATCGGGATTCCCTGTGTACAGTCACTCATGCCCTCGTCACCTCTCGCCTTGACTACTGCAACGCTCTCTACATGGGGCTCCCCTTGAAGAGCACCCGGAGGCTCCAACTGGTCCAGAATGCAGCAGCGCGGGTAGTGACGGGAGCAGCATGGCGCTCCCATGCAACACCGCTCCTGCGCGAGCTGCACTAGGCTCCCAGTGGTCTTCCAGGTGCGCTTCAAGGTGCTGGTTATCACTTTTAAAGCGCTCCATGGCATCGGGCCTAGCTATCTTCGAGACCGCCTGCTGCTACCGACGACCTCCCATCGTCCCGTGCGCTCCCACAGAGAGGGCCTCCTCAGGGTGCCATCAGCCAATCAATGTAGGCTGGTGACCCCCAGGGGGAGGGGCTTCTCTGTGGGGGCACCTACCCTCTGGAATCAGTTGCCCCCAGAGATAAGGAGAATCCAAGACCTTAGTGCCTTCCACCGTGCCCTTAAAACCCACTTTTTCCAGCAAGCCGGGCTGGCTTAAGAAGAAATTTTAAATGTTTTAATTGGTTTGTATTTTTAATTTTGGGCCAAATTTATATATATTTTAATTGTTTCTTAATATTTGTATTTTATGTTTTTTAATTCTGGCTGTACACCGCCCTGAGTCCTCAGGGAGAAGGGCGGTATATAAATTTAAAATAAATAAATAAATAAAATAAAAGATACAAGCCATCTTTCAAAAGGGGCTGGATTTTTTTCCCAGGCAAGTACAGAAACATATAGTGATATCTGACGTTTAAGATTGGGGCATGCACGGTTCTCCCACTATCTCCCATTGACTTACCCTTATTTTGAGCTTAACTTTGCTGTCTTCAATCTTCTCAAGTATCTGTCCAGGTTCCAGTGGAGACCCAAGAGGTGTATCAGCTTTCCTTTTCAACCCCTGCTGATGTGGAAGGGGAAGGATGGATGTTTCCTTAAGAAAGTGATCATCTTCCTTGAGAAGCAATTAAAAAATTAAATTTGGAAATATTAATAGTGGTATAACAAGAATATGAACAACAATTCCAATTTATTGGGAACTGAACACAATGCATTTGGGATCCTTCACAATATCAGCCATAGGAGTAATTCTTGAAGAACATGAATGCAATTATTCCTACTGGATACAATGGCATGAGCTGTCATCCTCCCAAACCAGCCAAATCATAAATATGTTACTAAACAATGACAGACATTCCTTTTTTTTAAAGGGCTATTAGGCCCCTAGGTATACAAGATTACTAGGAGAATAGTGGGGGAAGAGAGGATATTATTAATCATAGATTAGTTATGACCAATGCCAAAACAAAGCTACCTTTATAAGTTGAGCCGTACAAGTAAGATTCTTAATACTTTTACTGAAAGGACATGTTTTGCTAATAAAAAAAGGACGTCAGCATGGAGGAAAAAGCCAAAGCCACATTTGTTTATGCTTGTCACCACTTGTCATGGGGCAATTTATCACCCAGGCTGATACCTTAAAATCTGTGCTATTGTTTTTTTGTTTTTTTTTAAATTTGATTTATATGCCGCCCTTCTCCGGAGACTCAGGGCGGCTTACAATGTGTTAAGCAATAGCCTTCATACTTCTGTATATTTATACAAAGTCAGCTTATTGCCCCCACAAACTGGGTCCTCAATTTACCTACCTTAGAAAGGATGGAAGGCTGAGTCAACCTTGAGCCTGGTGAGATTTGAGAGGCTTCCCTCTCCATAAGAGCCAAGTGGATCTATGGACAGGATATGGGCACAGTGTTCACTTTTTCAAGCAACTTGGATGAGAAAAATCACAGCCTGATTAAATAAATGGCCTAGGGAGGGAGTGGAGACAAGCTTTGACCCAAGAGAAACAGGCTGCAGTGAGATCAGGGAGAACAAGGGTTAAAAATGGAGACCACTGTGGGAAACTGAGCTGCTGCAGGTGAAGAAGGGAATTCAGGGTGTGCAAGGAATCGGGGTGGGGGGAGGGGAGGTGGAATTCGCTTACTGTGCTTTGGAAGCCAACTATTTGACCCAGTGAGTTTGGATTGTTAGGAGGTTCCGGGCCATTTGCTCCGGGTTCAGGGATTATCGTCGGGTTCAGCACAGCTTTCTTTTCTTTGAGGTTAAGGACCAAGCCGAGCTCCGGTAGGGGCAAACAGGAAGGCCTGCTAAGACCAAACAGGGTGAAGTACAGGTCGACGGCACCACAGCGCAGCCTCCAGTCGTGGCACGTACCTTGGGAAATAAAGAGAGAGAGAGAGAGCAAAGAGTCATCTTTATAAACATGATGCCTTCCACTGCAACATCCGCAGCAAGGAGAAAGAGCTCTCAGAAAGGGATCAACTTCGCCTCTACAGGTAGTCCTGGGGTTATTTATTTATTGGTTCGATTTATATGCCGCCCTTCTCCGGAGACTCAGGGCGGCTTACAATGCATTAAGCAATAACCTTCATACTTTTGTATATACCTGCTTAGTAGGGCTTTCGGCCCCTCCTTAAGCGGTGTTCTTTTTTATACAAAGTCACCTTATTGCCCCCACAATCCGGGTCCTCATTTTACCTACCTCAGAAGGATGGAAGGCTGAGTCAACCTTGACAAGTTAAGTTCTGACAGCCATTGGGACTGGGATTGCCGTTGCTAAGCAGGAGGCTGTTAGGCGCAGTTTCGAGTGACTGCACTGCTTGGCAATGACGATCCAACAAGTCGTAACTCCAGGCTGAGGGCCGTTTAAGGGCGAAGCAGACGGGAGTCCCAGGTAAGGAACGTAGGGGTGCTGCAGAGGAGTGGGAGAAGCCCAGTATTGACCGCGCACAAGATGGGGGGGGTGCTGCGGTGTGGCACAAACTCAGGAAGGCCAGGGAAGGAGGACAAAGGGTGCTTACAAGCGGAGAAAGGCTGGGAAGAGAAGGCATGGATGCAGGCAAACGCAGACGGGCCAAGGAAGGAAGAAACTGGTGGGTGCCTGCATGTGTGAGAGTCCACACAGCTGGAAAAAGGGGGCACTGGTGGGTGCCTGAAAAGGCAGTGAGGGCCAGGAAATAGGGTGGGGCATGTGTGTATTTGTGGGAGCACAGGGAGGCCCAGGAGGGCATTCTTGGGCACATGCACGTTAGCAAAGGATGGAAGAAGAGTGAGGTACATTGGAGAAAGCAGCAGGGAGGGAGGAGACTGCTGTACAAGTACATAGAGACCCGGGAAGGACATAGCTGGTGGGTGCGTGCATGTAGCGAAAGAAGGAAGGAGAGAGGATGATATGTGCGAGCAAAGAAAGATGTGTGTGTGTGTGTGTGTGTGTGTGTGTGTGTGTGTGTGTGTGTAAGAGTTACCCGAGGAAAAAGCAACTTCCCTTTTTGGCTTCCCCACTGTGGTAAGCCGGCAAAGGTTGCAAATGGTGGTCACATGATTGTGGGACACTGCAACCGGGCGTAAGTGAAAACTAGTTGTTCTGCCCCAGCTATGGACCCTAAAGAACGCAGCACACACAAAGTCCGTTCAAACCTTAGTTTACTAAATAAACCAGTTTTTTACAACAACGGCTGTTAATTAATTGCATTAACAGCCACCAAGAATTCAAAGAATAATAATTGAAAACTTACTATGGTTGGCAGAATGCCCAGAAGCAATTTGCAGGAAGCTGATAAGATAAGCAAGACAAGACACGAAGGTATGTGAACTAAGTTGTTCCCTGCAAATTGCTTCAGTCGGCATTCCTCCTTAAATAGGCTAAGAGAGTGGCCAATTAGCCCCAAGCCTTACTCTCGAGGAGAACTCCTCCTGAGGAGCCACTCCTGCCTTTTGGCAGGTCTGCGTGCCCGTGCATCGAGAAGAGGCTCCTCCTCTTCATCCTCTTCACCTAAGAGAGCTTCTGGAGGTTCTGAAGGCCCTGACTGAATCCCTGCCTCTGGCACCACATCTTCTCCAGCCTCCTCATTGTCTGACTCGAGTGCCAGCTGCACAGGCTGGCACTCGCAGCACCACACCAGCCTCCTCGCTGTCTGAATCAGCTACTAGCTACACAGGCCGCGTCACTAGTTGACAAAACGCCAGAATTTTGTTCATGGGACTGCGGGGAAACTGAAACGGCTGGAACGTCCAAGAACCAGACCATAAGTCCTTTCATTCAGCACTAATTGCAACTTCAAACCGTTGTTGAACAAATGGCTGTAACTCAAGGACTGATACCATTTTGCAACAACAGGAATTCTGAGCAAACATTGCCAAGAAATCATTAGCAATGTTGTTTTTACTTCTTACGTTTTAACTGATAAAAATATTCATTGTATTTTTATTAAATACTTCCAACAAACAGACATTAAATGTATCAACTACGGGCTACCAACTGCAGTTAGGACTGGCAAATCTGCCACTTAGTGATGCGGTCATAAAGTAAAATGCCATGTGTCTGCACCTGACTTATGTCAGCGCCAGTTGCAGTTGTTAAGTGAATCGCTGTGAGTCTTCAAGCACATCGTGTGACAGTGACTTGCAATTTCCCACTGGCTTCTCCATTAACGTTGCTTGTTGAAAGCTGGCTTTCAGGGCCGCAAATGACAATCATGTGATTGCTGGGAATTGCGATGATCGTAAATGCACGCCGGCTGCCAAGAGCACAATTTATGTTCACATGACTGCAGGGGTGCTGCAACAATTGCAGCTTTGAGTACCAATCATAAGTTTCCCATTTTCCACAATGTTGTAACTTCAAACAGTCGCTGAACAAGTGTTCAGTAAGCGAGGACTACATGTACAGTCGTCACATCTTAAACTGAAATAAGTTGAGATTTAAAAAGGAGGTCAATTCCTCTATATACCGTGTGTGTGTGTGTGTGTGTGTGTGTGTGTGTGTGTGTGTGTGTGTCTGGGTGTGGGTACGCATACGCAGGCAGGCAGGCAGGCAAGCACACATGTGTGTGTGTGTGTGTGTAAAATATTATAGATGTAAACCTATAGACATAGGTTTATTAGTCATTAGCTTTAATGATTATAGATTTAGTGGCGTGCAAGGCCAAGAAAAGATATATTTATAATACAGGAAGCAACAATATTTTGAAATATACAGTATATTTTAGCAAACAGTTCCCAGAAGAGAAAAAAAATAGCCAGTAAATGAAGTAAAAGGGGTGTGTCTCAAGCACAATTCAGCAAAGAGGAAAATTACAAGACACACACACACACATATATATATATACACACAACTGTCACAAGATCCTGCAGCATATGATACTGTATGGACCCAAAGACCTTTTCGCCCTGATAAGAAAGCTAAAAACACAATGAAATGGAGCTCAACAGTTCTTGCCATCCAAAGTTGAACCCATCTTCCAGAAGATAATAAACCAGAGATTATTTCCTTTTGCTTTTCTTTCCAATTTATGATTCTACTGATTTGAGCACAGACAGGAAAAAACAACAACAGTTCTTTGCCAAGCATTAATTTGTTCGTTCAGATAATGGTAACAATAAAAAGTATGCAATCTGAACTTTTAAAATCAGTTGTTGTAGAATATTCTGATTGCCTTGGAAATAGATATTTGAAGTATGAATATTCATTTAAGAACTTTAAAGGAATTCATTAGTTCTAGCTTTATTCTGGGAGGCAGTTTACATTCCCCTTAATATGTAATAACATGGTGAAGATCTGATTATTTCAATAGGCCATTCAAGAGAGTTTATCTTAATAAATATTCTTACTGGTAATCTGGGACTTCACAATTGTTCTTAACAGAAAGTACAATTCAAATAAAAGATCCACATGACTCACAGAGATTTGCTGCTTAACCCTTCAAAAAAAATCAAAAATGTCTCTTCCATTATCACTCCTTTTGTTACAATAAGGTCAATAAGTTAAAAGGCTAATTTTTTGAGACAAATCTGCGTCAGTATTTTTTTTGTAAATGTAAGACAAAATCCAAACTGTTTTACTTCTTGAATTTTGACTTTTAGCAAAGCCTTCCAAAAATTGCCACCCCGATTACTTAAGCTGCTACCCAGCTGTAAAACTTGCGAAAGGAAAAAAGGTCATGTGAGATTAAAGTTATATATAAATGTTTTGAAAATTGTTATAAACAATTGGTCAGGTGAATATCAATTTTTACCCTCCTGGTAAAACAGGGCCTGTTACATGAAAAAGAAAAGAAAAGAAAAAAGAAACCAGTTACAGAACTCTGGTGCAATATTTTTCTTTCCCAAGGTATCGTACATTTAAAAAAGAGCATTTTACTAGGAAAAAACATATCACTATTCTACTCAATGCTTTGCTTGCAAAAACTCTTTTAATTTTTTTTAAAGAAAATCCGGAACGTATTTTTATATGCTCAGATGATTAATCTGAGGGTAAAAAAAAAACCAAGGAGTTGTTATGGGAATAAGAAGTGCCACTGTACACCACGTCCTGGGAGGGATGAGTGGGAAAAAACTGCCTTCATAATCAGAAGTATGTTTGGCCTCTGTGGGAAGCAGGATGTTAGACCTCTGAAACCAGAAGTGCTGTATAAACACAAAGACCAACATCGTCAATTTATCTAACTCTCATGAATTTCTTAATCCCATCTAAGGCAGGAGAGATGATCCTCCGCAGGACGCCGTGTGTTGTGACCCCGACTCCCGAGCCTGTCCTAACAGAGGAAAAGGACTCAGAAGGTGATGGGGAGGAACTGATAAGGCCTCCCTCTCCAGGATCCTCCTCTCTGGCAATGGCTCAGGTTCCATCCGAAGGCCAAGAGGAACAACCTGGGATATGCCAGGAGGAAAGCATATCGGAACAACAACAGGATGATGAATCCTGGCTTGATCCCAGGCAGCGTCGGAGGGAGAAGCGTGCGCAGCAACGAAAGAGGCGTGGGAGGGCCAGAGATTGAGCAGAGTCACTCAGCCACACCCCACAAGGAATAAAAGTGGGTGTGATTGCTCTTCAGGCTTTGTGACAGTCAAAGTTAAAAACCTGAGAGTCACATCGCGTTACCTGAAATCTGAATTGGACCTTGGCTAATTCTTGCTTTGTGGATTACTTTTTGCTACTGAAACAGACTCTCTCTCTCTTGCTGACTGAGTGAAAACTGACTTGGCAGGCATTTCGCAGTTTACTGCCAAAACTCTTATCTGCAAGGGTTTCTAGTCTGATTGCTTAATAAAATCTTGGCAGGCGTGCCTGGTTGTGTGTTTGCCTGTGTGGGGAAGGGGGACAGAACACCATGGAGGCAGTGGATGTGAGTGAGGAACATGGCCAGCTTCGTGCCGACAGTAGGCCCAGTTCTGACCTAGGCTTCCCCAAACCACAAAGCAGACTCCTTGTCCCGACAAAACCCCTTTTTATTAAGTTACTGTGAATTCTCCTCATTCACATCCAGCAAAATCCCAGCAAACAGTCTTTCCAGGGTGAATTCACAAACACGGACTTTATCTGGCTTGGAGAGCCACCAGGCCAATATCTTCAAAATGCAACACTGTACAAGAAAGTACTTGGCAAGGAGTCTCTGAGAGTCATGAACTAATTAAGCGAACTAATTGTCTCCTGCAAACTCTGGTCCCCTTTTGCTCCTCTTTATTCCCTATGGGAGGGGCCATTCACCGTCCACCTGTACCTTTACTCCTGAGTCGGCCCTTGTTCCTTAACTGTTCCCTTCTCCTGACAGCTCTGTGCATGCGCACATCGGGAACAAGCTCCAGCTGTTCTTCTGCCCCACTGATCTCTGACTCCAAAGGCAGCTGATAACTGTCGGGCGGCCCTGACCCCACCTCTGCCTCCGACACAGAGCACTCATCAGAGTCTTCCCCAGACTCTAGGACTGGTTCCTCCCCAACCTCCTCACTCTCTGAGTCTGCCACCAGCTCCACTGGCTGCTGGTGGGCCACAACAGGCCAGGGCAGGCCACAAAATGGGCTTGCTTCGAGAACGGGTCAATAACCGTCCATTTGACGGTATTCCCATTGCTTGCAATGAAATCCATGGCTATTTCCTCCCAGGGTCGGGTGGAATTTGCCATGGGTTGCAGGAGGCCTGGGGGTTTCCTCTGGCCGCTTCTTCATGGTCGCGCAGACCATGCAGCTCCTGACATAGTTTTCTATGTCTTTTTTTCATTTTGGGCCACCAGAACTGCCTGTTGGCCAGATGTAATGTTTTCAGGAATCCGAAATGACCAGTTTGTTGGGCATCATGGCAACGCTGCAGGACTAATGTCCACTGGCTGTGAGGTACATATAATTTGCTACCCTTCCATGCTAGGCAACAAACTACAACTTGTGGCAACAAATGAATATGCACTGTTAGATTCCCCTTGCTGCCAGAACCCAATTCTAATCAAATTAATTTGAAACGAAGAACATGTGCATTGATGTGTAAGATGTAAACATATAGAAAAGATGTGTGAAGGTCTGAAATGGAGAGAACAGCCTCCTCCCAGTTCTACTGATGGAAACAGTTCTATCAGTAGAAAATTGCATAAAAACTAATTTCCTTTCTTACATTGCATCCTTAATTAACAGTTGAACAAATTTGCTGAATATTATCCCTATGTATTCTCCCTCATTATACAAGGACTCAGCCTTTGAAGATCTGGTTTGTCACTGTCCGTTGTTGAAATTCTTGTGTTTACTGTTCTTAGAGAAATCAGTGGATTTTGTTTGATGTGACATTTGTTTTCCAAGTTCAGCTGACTTTTGAAAAATAGCACTAGCAATAGCAATCGCACTTAGACTTATATACCACTTCACAGTGCTTTACAGCCCTCTCTAAGCAGTTTACAGTGTCAGCCTATTGCCCCCAACAATCTGGGTCCTCATTTTACCAACTCGGAAGGATGGAAGGCTGAGTCAACCTTGAGCCAGTGAGAATTGAACTGCTGAACTGCAGGCAGCTGACAGGCAGCAGAAGTAGCCTGCAGTACTGCATTCTAACCACCGTACCACCACGGCTGAAGAAGCCTAGCTAAGGATCAAGACTGTCTCATTAGTTCACAAAGGTAAACCTAATATACAGTGCAGGTAATTCCCATTTATAGCATACTTAGAATAATGTTTATTGGAGACCTGACTAAAAGACAAAGTCTATGTTGGAGGAAATCCAAATAAATTACATTTGTGTGCTTTAGAGTAACGGCATAGGGTAAATTATTAAGATAATAAATATGTATGTTTAGCTTTACTCTATATATTAATAGATGTTGATTGATATAAAAATTGTAAGTAATTAAGAAAAAAAGATTTTAACCTGAATTCATAAGCTTCCAGAGTTGATCAACCAAAGCTTCATTGCATAAAGGAGATTCCATATTCTTGGTAAATGGTGGATTCTTTGTCAACATGTTTAATATTTTATGTCTGAAAGAAGACAAAAGCAACTTTTAATCCATATAAATTCTAATTTGCAGGTTTCTATTCTTATACTTTCTCAAATTTTGGAGAAAGTTCTTAACTTTAATATTATAGGGTCAAACTCATTAATTTGCGTTCACAAAGCTTAGGAAATCACTTTCTGTAAATTTGCCTAAACTTCTAAAAAATAATAATGAAAAAACCAATAGAGAAAAGAAACTAAATTGTTCAAAGGTTGTCATTATTCAGGTCATCAGGCATACACTCCTGAATTATCTCTCTAATTTAAAATCAATAGGCAAAACATCAAATAAATGTATAATTTATAATCTTTGTTTGCCATTACAAACCAGAAACCAAATAATATTTTCTTTAGTACCCACATAGAATGAACCCACATACTCTGTGCAAAATACACTGCGAGTTGTGTGAATTTAAAGGAGAAAAATTATAGAAAAAAAAACCTAAAGATGGATTTTCCCTCAAAAAAAATAAAGGTTTGCCATGCTATGTTTCTCAAACTAGTTGAATATGGGCAATTACTAGGAAAAGCATAAGAAACTTAATATTTTCTCATCAGTTTTAGGTTTTTACTTAAAACAATTCTTACTTATCCTCAAAATAGAAAAGGGCTGCCCTTTTGCTTAGTAATATATGATTTCAAACTGAAACTGATAATCCAAATTTATTGACCCAAGCAGTAACAATCTGAATACAGATAGTCCTCGATTTACGACCACCATTGAGCCGCAAATTTCTGTTGCTAAGTGAGACAGTTGTTAAGTGAGTTTTGCCCCATGGTACGACCTTTCTTGCCACATTTGTTAAGTGAATCACTGCAGGTATTAAATTAGCAACGTGGTTGTTAAGTGAATCTGCCTTCCCCATTGATTTTGCTTGTCAGAAAGTTGCAAAAGGAGATCACATGATCCCAGGACACTGCAACCGTCATAAATACGAGTCAATTGATGGGCGTCTGATTTTTTGATCATGTGACCATAGGGATGCTTGGGTCATAAATGTGAAAAACAGTCATACGTCACTTTTTCCCAGTGCTGTTGTAACTTCGAATAGTCACTAAATGAACTGCTGTATGTTATAAGGAATACCTGTACTATGGCTCTGTTCCATTCACACAACATGTGTGAATATGCTGTGTTTTCCAGAAAATACGATCTACTCCGAAAGTAAGTCCTAGCTTGATTTTTACATGTGTGCCCAATATAAGCCCTGTCACCAAAATAAGCCCTAATTAAGACCCCGCCCACTCTGGGGTTCAGGGGGAGTTGCGAGCCACATGGGTAAAAATTAAGGTGGGTGGGTGGAGCTGCCATACTTACCAAGCCTTGCATACCCCGACACCTACCTTGCCAGCCCACTTCTTCTGTGGCCGCTTGCCACCGCTTTTGCGCGTTGCCCCCGGCCTCACTTTCACTTGTCAGAGGACTTCCAGAAAGGCCTCTGCAGCTGAGAAACAGCCTCCGGACTGATGAGCGTAGTACCCCCCACCTCGTTTCACCATCAGAGGCCCTTCCAGAGAGCCCTCTGCAGCTGATAAAAGAGCTCCAGATTGATCCAGAGCTTTGTTATCAGCTGCAGAGGCTTTTCCTTCTGGGAAACAGAATGGCAAAACAGAAGCCGGAGGCGATGCACGCGTCAATCTGGACCTTGTTTCTTGGCTGCAAAGGCCTTTCTGGAAGGGGCTCTGATGGCAAAACGAGGTCGGGGGAGCACCGGACGTATCAATCTGGAGCCCATTTCCCAGCTGCAGAGGCCTTTCCAGGAGGCCTCTGACAGCAAAAGGGAGGCTGGGGGCGATGCACACAAGCAGCAACAAGCGGCTGCAGAAGAAGTAAGTCGGCAGCAGGCTTCTGCTGGGCGAGACTGTCGGTGCCGCCGCCACAAAGTGAGTCAGTGGAAGACCCTCCTCCCCAAAAATAAGACCTGGTGCCTTTTTTTGGTGAAAAGAAAATATAAGACTGGGTCTTATTTTGGGGAAAACAAGGTAACTTCGCATAAGACATAGAGCCTTGCTTCATACAAACTGATCAATATAATTTAATCTGGCATGTTGTATGAATTTAGTCATAACTCAAAGATAATTCCCGTGTCCTGAGAAACTAAGATGCCTTGCAAATCTTCACTGCTGAAAAATGGGATTATGGCTAACAGAACCCAAGAAAGGGAAACATAGCAGTACAGTATATTTTCTAAAAAAATAAAAAAAATAAAATAAAGGCAAAATCATTTGAGATATATAAATCGAAACTATATTCTTTTAAGCAAGTGGTTTTTAAATGGATTACTGGAAAAAGCAATTTTACATTTAGGGTATTATTTATATATAAAATAAACTGAAATACTGCAATGTTGCAAAAAAAAGGGGGGGGGGGCGGCTAACCTGACATAGGGCACTGGATCATTCTGGACCATGTTTAGCAGCCACTGCAGTTCCTCGTAACTTCGGTCAACTATAAAGATAAAAATATGTCCTGTTAATCAAGATGGTCGATCCCACTCATCAGAAGAAATTAGAAAAATGTTCTTGGGGAAGAGGAAAGAAGCTTACAAATGTATTTATTTTTTTTACAAACTTTGAGAACAGGCATTATGCTGATGACAGCCAGCAAATGACAAGAGAAGCTGCATTTTTCCAACTTACTATAGTCGTGCTTACAGGTTTGAGAACCTTTTGAATGTTCAATATTTCTGCACAAATGTAGTCTAAAATGTGGTTACGAAACAAATGTGATGTTCCAGACTCATTTGTATAATTGGGTTCTCTTTATCTAGTTTTGGGATTTATGTGGAGAACAGATCATGTTCTAGATCAGTGGTCCCCAACCTTTTTGGGCACCAGGGACCGGTTCCAAGGAGAAAGTTTTTTCCCCGTGGACCGGAGGGAGTGTGATTTTGTCTGCTGGCTGCATACAATGCTTCGCTTGTTTATGTGGCCCAATTGCTAGTATGCCGTGGACCAGTCAACAGACTGGGGATTGGGGAGCCCTGTTCTCGATCATATTTATGCAGAAAGACTGAAAATTCAAGAGTTCACAAATGTCTATGGAGATTCTCGGTCATCCAGGTCATGGTTGTCCCAGAGGTGCTTTTTTCAAGAGGCAACTCGTTTTTTCTTTGAAGACGTTTCGCTTCTCAACCAAGAAGTTTCTTCAGCTCTGACTCAATTCTCCTCATTCCCCACCATCCAGTCAGAGCTGAAGAAGCTTCTTGGTTGAGAAGTGGAATGTCTTCAAAGAAAAAACAAGGAAGTCCAGTTGCCTCTTGAAAAAAGCACCTTTGGGACAAGAGTTTACAAACTTTTAAGCACCACTGTGTGCCATTGTTTGGCAGGTTGGGAAGAACTTCATCGATCTAGGAAAATTGGCAGTAACATTTAAGTTACAGACAAGGTTGTTGTTGTCACATCCATAACAGCAGAGAAATCTATAAAATTGCAGGAAGAGGTTATTTTCTCCATAGGCTGCCTGATTAACCTAGGGAACAGGATAAAAGAGACATCTTTCCCTGAACATAATGGGACTGTAGAGAGTCACAAAATTCCTGAAGGATTGATGGGCTGCCTCTGTGCTCTAAAATACGATAGGTTGTCAAAAGATCATGAAAGAAAACTGCGAGCTGCTTTTGTTAAAACACACACGCACAAAACCACATTATCCTCCCCACCTTTTGTATAGTCAACAACCGCCTCCAAAGCTGCGATTCGAATATCTACAAAATGGCCATATTCTGCATAAGATTTAAAGACAGCAGGGTCGCTTGGAACATGCCCGTTCTTCTGCAGGATCCGAACTGCATTTAAACAGCTGTGATGGAAAAATATGGTGGGGGGGGAGAGAAAACTACTGTAAAATCCAAATTTATAGCCACTGGAAATAAATAAATACACAAAAACATATTTTGGCCTGATCAAAACAAACTGAAGAGCATCATAATTTCTGACCTATGGAAAATTCATTGTAGTTTACAATGTCCTCAGTTTACAATGGCAGTCAGTACCGGAATTTTTGTCGTTAAGCGGCATGTTAATAAAACACAACTACATTGCTTAGCTTAGAGCAGTGGTGGTATTCAACCGGTTCTATCCGGTTCACGCGAACCGGTAGCGGCGGCTGCGGGAGGCTCCGCCCACCCGCCCGGATGTAATCACATCCCATTTATCCACGTTTTTGATGCTCTTGTATGCGCGGAAGGCCCTGCGCATACATAGAGGTGAGCATGCACGCTCACTTTTGCGAACCGGTAGCGAAGGTAAATGAATACCACTCTTGGCTTAGCGGTGGCAACACCGGGAGTCCTGGTTGTTGTCATTAACCAAATCCCACAATCATTAGGCGAGGCAGCTTTCTGCCGGCTTCCTACAATCAAAGTCAGTGGGGAAACTATCAAGAAGTTGCAAGTGCCAGGCTAGCAGGGAAGTAAGTGGTTGCTGCCAAGTGGCGAGGGAGCAAGGGGATATTCAGAAGTGGAGGACTGTGCACAGGAGTGCAAGGGAGGGTGTGAGAAGATGCATAACAAATGTGGCACAAGTCAGGGTATGAAAGGCAGGGTGGGGCTCAGGGGCATAAGGAGGCGAACAAGAGATGCGGAATGAATTAGGTGTGCACAAGAAGTGCAGGACATGACAGGCATGCGAGGAGATGTGCAAGAGGCATGGCATGGGTTGAGTGCATGCGGGTGTGTGTGTGTGTATGAAAGGCCAGTGTAGTATGAGTGCCAAGAGACTGGGGGAGAAATGCCCAGATGGGGGAAATTTATCCCAGCAACTTTCAATCTACCTTCCTTTTTGACTTTCTGGGGAAGCTAGCAGGAAAGGTTGCAAACAGTAATCAAATCATCAGGGAGGCTAAAACTGGTCATAAGTGTAATCTGCCAATCACCCAGATCCCAATCACATGACCACGGGGGTGCTGGTATAGCCAGAACTCCGAGGGCCAATCATAACCAACATTCGTTCAGCGCTATCGTAACTTCAAAAAGTTGCGGAATGGTCATAGGTCGATGACTACCTACAATTAATTCTTCAAGTTATATCTAGTATAATCTTATAGAAGTGTGATATTAATAAAAAGACTTCTGAAACTTATTAAGAAACATAAAAGCAATTTAATATTTTCACTGTGTTATCCAATGCCGCATAGACTCAGTTATAGTATGAAAAACCTTGTAAACAAATTATGGAAATAACCCTATATCAAGAATCTTAGCTCCTGTGGCTTCTAATTTTTCTCTTTTCTCTTTGTTTCCCCATGCATGAGATTCCCCTCCTGATCTACGCTTGTCAAGAGACTGTTCTGTGTCACAAACGGCCTGGACTGAAACTTGTTTTACAACTGTACAGACCTCTACTCAAAACGGCCTTAACTGACTGTCATAAATTGTAATCTTTCGCTTCTATCACAGTTTATGTAGAAAATAATGTCAAAGAACTACAGTACAAATGTTTTTAATAATGCTTATTGGTTGTTTTTCTCAAGACAGTTTTTTTCCCCCTGAAAAAAAAAATTCAGTCACTTATTAAATCTCTGCTTTGTCTCTTGTACATTTACCGATAAAAATCAGAACGTTCTTAAAAGCGCCTGGTGCAAGATCTGAGTGACTGAATCAAGATGAACTGCCCAGCAGAACAAAGTTGAGGGGAGAAGGAAGAATGGAATTCATCTAACTTTCTTTCAGACTTAGATTTTCAGAAAATCATAATATTTCTGTATCATACCTGACTGTAATTGTATGTCTGTAACTGGGTAGCAGTTTTTCCATGTTTAAGAATCGGGTGATTTCTTCAAGAATAAGGCGCACATCAGGATTTAAATTGTCCAAAGTCCGGGCTTCATTGTTCACACTGACTGCAGGAGTTACAGAGTTTGCTAGTGCATCAATCAGTTCCGCACGGTAATAGTTGTCTGAAAACTAAAGTCAAAGAGTGAAATTTATTAAGATGCAGTGCAGAGCATTACAAAGAAAACCATCTGCCGGATACATTCCATTAAACTGGCTGCTCTAATCAAGGAAACGAACCATCAGCACAGATAAACCCCAATGTCCAAATCGGATTTATGCACAAAGAAACTGCTTGCGGGGCTGAACCCAAAGAACTTACTTATTTGTTTTATACCCCATATCCCTGCAATTGGCTGACACTAAAAATGCATGCAATAAAAAGTCGCAACAATTTTATGCCAACAATAAATTGCAATAGTAACACTATACAATAAAATGCAATAGTAATACTAGATCACTTGAACTAGCAGTTACAAAGATAAAGCAAACCCCAAAGCTTTACAAATAGGAAAGGCATCAACTAAAGAATATAAAAAAGGAATTTTCCCCAAAAGAACATTCAATAGGTTTCACGCATTGCTTATACAAGCATATGCCTACCATCTTTTCAAACTTCTCCAGAGAACTCTTTTACCTGGACAGTGCAGATCCTGTTTAAATTGTGAACCAGTCCTGAAGCGTCCCCACCCCTAAATAATTTGACTAAAGATCTGGGCACCCCTCCTTATTTTCTCTGTCTTGTATTTGCAACTTATTGTATTCTTCCTTATTGTGTTCATACCTTTGACAGTGCTCTGCAACATACACAAATACCCAGGAACTTTCCTAAGAACTCCTTCCATTCTTTAAACAACCAAACATTTCATTGCTTTCAATCTTGAATCTAGTCCCCAATTTTAATTCTTGATGTTATTTAAATATCCTTGATTTTGGCCACCAAGTGCCAAAGTCAAGGATATGTTTAGCCATGGAACCCAGTGTGGAAACTTCCTAATGTGTAAATCTAAGAATCAGGTGTTTTGGATCTCAAATCCCTTACTAGTTTTCTTTATCATCTAGTTGTCCTGTCTTTGTGTCTAGACCAGAGGTCTTCAAACTTGGCAGCTTTAAGACTTGTGGACTTCAACTCTGTTGAAGGACTTCAACTCTGTTGAAGTCCACAAGTCTTAAAGCTGCCAAGTTTGAAGACCTCTGGTCTAGACTTTGATTCCAGACTCGGAATCTAGGAAAAACTTTTGCGTTTGTCATTTTTTTCCAATTGAGGTACACCTCAAGTGTGCAAACTTCAAATGCCAGGAATGGCTGGCTGGCTAAAGTAATTTGTGAATTGTTGTACACACCACTTGGACGGTGCGGTAACTGAAAAGGACTGGGAGACCAATAAAGGAGAGTATTTACAGCTCAGGATTGAAATGAGAGGTTCTCTCTGAGTTCGGTTGTTTTCATTGCAGATGTTTCATTATCCAAACTAGGTAACATCATCAGTGCTAGTCAATGCACTGCTAATCTGTGCATAATCACCAAAGGCCTCACGATTGGACGAGTCTCTCCACGCTAAGTGTCATTTCTTTAATCAGAATATTTTGCCCCAGGATTCCTAAGGCTTGCAATCTAACTGTAATTTGGACTGCTTAGCAATTGCAGCCCTACCTAAAGCAGGAGGATATCACATAGGTAACTCAGTCTACTTGGTTGGGCTAGTGGAACACATAATGAAGAGCCACTTTTAAAGAATAGTCAGCAAGGGAACTGTTAAGTGGCACTAGGCACCACGAGCACATTACCACTTGTGCTATGGGCCCTGCACTGGATGCCAATTCAAAGAGTTATTGGCCTTACTTCCTGATTGTTCATTGATACTTGAAAATTATAGGGCCATTTATGACTCTTTAAACTCTGAATTTATTTCCCCTCCTAGAGGTTTCTGTCTCATTTTCTTGAGCCACAACATTCCATCTACCCCATGCATCCCACACCTGTGCAAAAGATCCTGTTGTTCCTGCAGTCAACATTATGTGTATATAAAATCTGTGTGCATCTGTGCATATATTCCACTGTAAATAACTATCTCTTCCAATCAAATTCTGCCTATCTTGTATTTCATCCTGAAAGGAGGTGAGGGACATCCCCAACCTATTCAAGATGAAGGGAATGAGGACCAAAAATGGCCCTTCTTGATGGTAGCCTCCACATTATGAAGCAACTTTATCCTTTGCCCCCGACCCCCCCATTCTACTAGACTTTTGTCAGACAGTTAAGATAAGCTTGGTCGCTAATGGGAGTTATGAACTGCATTTCTGTCATGATCTATTTTTATGACTTTGTGTTTTATTTACTGCATTTTTATTTGTTGATGCCTGGAATTAGTTTTGATATACAGTGAATAAGAGTTATATACATTTTTCCATAAATAAATAGGTCATGTTCCCTTATGTGTTCCATAAAAATAAACATTCATCTGCCTTGTACTTGTCCTGTAACATAAAATCAATAGTCATGAGGTAAAAAAAAAAAGTCTGTTAATTTAAGCAACTTCCTACCTTGTTTTTTCTGTTGTCATTGTACTTGATCAGGTCTAAAATGAACATTAAAACCTCTTTAGGACACAGATTGTGAACATCTCTCAGCAAGGCCATTGCAACTGGCATTGTCTGTGGGGAAAATAACAAGTAATTGTTTCAATTCAAAGTTTAGTTAAATCATTCTACAACTTCATTCTGCCTTCCACATGGTATTCTCTATTCAATTTCACTCCCAAATAGTAAGATTAACATCATACAAAATTCTCAAATAAAATTACTCCTGTGGCTCATAGTCACCATTTTGAAGAAGCAGAGGTGTGAGACTACATTGAAAAATTGATTTGCGGGATCAGAGCAGATTCTTCCTTGAGTACACTATTTACCAATAGTGGCCAGGCAGATGGATTGCTATCTCCTGATAAACAAAATATTTTTGGAAACGGAAGTTTTGTATACCTATTATGGCTTTTTTCTGGTTTTTGTTCAATTGTATGGTGGTATCGCTAAATGAAATGTATTAAGTAAATTTACATGGTACAAATATAGCAATATATTCCATCCCTACTTCCCAGTTGATTAACAGCAGGAAATGATAAAGACCACTAACCATGCAATTAAACTGCTGTGAGAATATACCAAATTAGCCAAGCACAAAAAGATTGGATATAAACCACAGACAAGTTGTCCAAACATATCTAATTAAATTTATTTCTGCTTATCTTTGGGCAGACAATTTAATAAATCAATAATTATCATTTTTTCTGAAGGATATTTTGCTTTTCATTGCAAAGAAATGCTACCTCTTATGATAACAAATGTATCAAATAACAGTAATTGCTTTTGTTTTTCCTCATATTATTCAAATCCACTCTTGAACCAAACTCTACAGTGGGAAGCTGTTGTGTTTAGAAAATCAAGTAAGATGATAAATTGCTTTTTTTTTTGTACCTTTTGAAGAAAGTAGCTCTGAAAGTTCATGAAGTTATTGGTTTTCACAATATTTGGACAACTTTTACAACAGAACATTCGAGTGAAGAGAGACTTCATGGCTGGTGGTCCTGTCCATGTACTCACCATGAAATTTGCAATCTGTATAATTAGGAGAGAGAAAAAAGAAGCCACATTACTAACAACGTTGCAAAGCTTGGTCTATTGCTACCTCTGAATGCCAACTTCTCTTTTCATCATATTTTATTTCCAGCTTGTGGGAAAAAGAAAAAAAAAGAGGTTTCTGTAAATGAATATTCCTTATTGTTTAAAGGATATAGGCTTTCAATTAGCATTTTTCATATCTTCCCACTCTCATATTTGCCTGCTAAATAATTCATATGTATCTGACATGGAATCTGACATGAACGTGAGGGGCAGGGAAGGGGGAGAGGTTGGGCCGTAAGCTAAAAGCACTGATGTCACAAAGGTGCTTTTTCAAGAGGCAACTGGACTTTCTGGTTTTTCTTTGAAGATGTTTCGTTTCTCATACAAGAAGCTTCGTCAACTCTGACTCTCAAGTCCAATTGCCTCTTGAAAAAGCACCATTGGGACAACCATGACCTGGATGACTGAGAATCTCCATAGACCAGAGGTCTTCAAACTTGGCAGCTTTCAGACTTGTGGACTTCAATTCCCAGAATTCTCCATAGCTATGCTATGCTGGCTGGAGAATTCTGGGAGTTGAAGTCCACAAGTCCACAAGTCTTAAAGCTGCCAAGTTTGAAGACCTCTGCCATAGACGTAAAGCACTGATGCATGCAAAAGATTTTGCATTTTGCAATCACCAAAAATGTAGTAGTCTCAAAGATGCTTCTTTCAAAAGGCAACTGGACTGTTTTTTGTCCTTGAGGAGGAAAAAGAAGTTTCGCTTCTCATCCAAGAAGCTTCATCGGTTTTGGCAGGATGGTTGGGGGCTATGGAGGGATTACTTCTGACAGGATTGGGGGTGGGGGATTTGACAGAGCTAATCCCTCCATAGCCCCCTCCATCCTGCCAGAAACAATGAAGCTTCTTGGATGAGATGAGAAACGTCTTCTTCTTCCTCAAGGAAAAATACAGTCCAGTTGCCTTTTGAAAAAGCACCTTTGAGACAACTATGACCTGGATGACTGAGAATGTGCACAGCCAAGAATGAAGCAGCTCAAAATTTATCCCAAATGACATGGCGTGACCCAGCAAAAAATATAAATATAAATATAAATATAAATATAAATATAAATATAAATATAAATCTCTCTCTCTTGTCCGTCCGTCCATCCATCCATCCATCCATCCATCCATCCATCCATCTATCTCAACACATGGCTAGCAGCTTCTTTGTCATTTCAAATATTGTCACTGAGTAATCCTTGGGGTTTGAACATAATTTGTAAACCAAATCTATAAATACACTACCTAAAGCATGGATAGTTTCTCCCCCCTCTGTGGGTAGTCTTCGACTTACAATCATTCATTTAGTGACTGTTCAAAGTTACAATGGCACTGAAAAAAGTGATTTATGACCGTTTTTCACATTTAACGACTGTTGCAGCATCCCTATAGTCACGTGGTCAAAATCTTGGCAACTGGCATGTATTTATGATGATTGCAGTGTCCCGGGGTCTTGTGATCAGCTTTTGTGATCTTCTCACAAACAAAATTAATGGGGAAGCCAGATTCACTTAACAAGCATGTTATTAAATTAACAATTGCAGTGATTCAATTAACGACTATGGCAAGATGGGCTCCATTGTGGTCATAAGGCGAGGACTGCCTGTAATGTAAATACATTATAACCTCAGTCAATACTTTAGTCAAGGGGAGTGTTTCTACCTGTGGATCATGTGTCACTTATCATTTCCCACAATCACTATCTGGATATAATTATTTTCCTTCCATCTATGTTACAGTAATATGCCCTCCCCACTTTACAAAAGCCACATATTCAATCTTGAATATGAAAAGAGTATCAAAAAAAGCTAGTCATGGAAGACGCATCAGCATTACTGATTTCCTCAGCGTATCCTGCCAATAACCTCAATGAAAATTTCAACCATGCCTCTGCCACCCGCAGAGTGCAAGATCACCCACGGAGAAAGACAATGAGGAATCCAGAATCCTTCCAGTTCCAGCTGGAAATAGGCATGGCAGTAAAGCATATTTAACAGCTGCTCTATTTGCCCCACATTCTGAACCAGGACAACAATTTTCAGGGCTAGAAAACGACTGAACCCTACTCTATTTGTGAAAACAGTTCTGATCACAAAAGGATGCTTTTCTTTAAGCAAAACCTCACCAAATAGGTAGCAAAATAGGCCTCTTTTACCTAATGACTAGACAGAGGTTACAGCCAGACAGTTGTGTTAAAGTACCTTCCTCCAACTGGTCAGTCAGCAGGAAAGTATGCCAGGATAAACTGTTGATTGTTATTGTACTAGAGGTGAAATCCAGCTGGATCTATCGGGCTCGTGCAAACCGGTAGCACTGGCGGCAGGAGGCTCTGCCCACTTGCCGGGACGTCACTACGTCCCGTTTTTGACCCTCTTTGCATATGCTATGCCCGCGTGCGTGCGCTCCCATTCCTGAACCAGTAGCGAAGGTAAGTGGATTTCACCACTGTATTCTACCCTAGTAGCACATCAGATAGCGGTGCTGTCCTTTGTGTTTTAACGCCAGTCAAAAGATGGGTGGATTCCCCCTGGCTTTGCTTTCTTTCCAACTAAGAATCCCTCACCATTGGCAAAATTTATTACAGGTAGTCCTCGACTTACAACAGTTCACTTAGTGACCGTTCGAACTAACAACGGCACTGAAAAAAGTGAGTTATGACCATTTTTCATACTTATGACCGTTGCAGCATCCCCCATGGTCACGTGATTCACATACGGATGCTTAACAACTGACTCACATTTATGACCGTTGCGGTGTCCCAGGGACATGTGATCCCCTTTTGAAGCTTTCCGATATGCAAAGTCAACAGGGAAGACAGATTCACTTAACAACCGTGTTACTAATTTAACAACTGCAGTGATTCACTTAACAAATGTGGCAAGAAAAGTTGCAAAATGGGGCAAAACTTACTTAACAAATTTCTCACTTAGCAACATAAATTTCTGGCTCAATTGTGGTTGTTACCTGTACTGAATTATCTCTTTTAGCTATATGATGGAGCTTTAATGCTTCTAAAACAATACCAATCCATGTCTCTATATATGAATGAGTATGGGGCAAAGTTAAAGCAATTAGTGAGCTCCATTTTGGATGACAATACAAGGCTATGGCAGTGTGGCTATGGGTGCTGTGATTAGTAGCCCATGGAGCAGGCAAGAATGATACCCAGAGATGTCTCCAGGGAAGAGAGTCAAAAATGTGAAGAAGGCAGCCAGGAGATTTTGGCCGCCATCTTGATTTTGTTTTACTCCTGTGAATATCCGTGATAACACTGCTTCTCAAAGAAAAAATAAAAATAATGGAGCCCAACATTTCTGTTGTTAAGTGAAACAGTTGTTAAGTGACTTTTGCCCCATTTTTCCCCACAGTTGTTAAATTTGTAACACGGTTGTTAAGTGAATCTAGCTTTCCCATTGACTTTGCTTGTCATAAAGCGGATCACATGATCCCTGGACACTGCAACCGTCATAAATACATGCCAGTTGCCAAGCACCAAACTTTTGATCATGTGACCATGAGGATGCTGCAACAGTCATAAGTGTGAAAATGGTTATACTCTAATCATTTTAAGTACCATTGTAATGTCACATGGCCACTAAATCAATGGTTGTTAAGAGTAGCCAATGATTCCAAAAAAGTTAATGCCAAAGGAACTTGTTATCAGAGGCTTCGTATGAATGAGGTACAGAATATGATAGAAACATGATAGTACAGAATTAAATAAAAATGCAGGCTTGGATACTTCATATTCTCCTCCCACTTACGACTGTATGACTGTAACCTTGTTGCTGATATCCTTAAGATTTATATTGACTGTTTCCCTATGATTATCATTAAGTGTTGTACCTAATGATTCTTGACGAATGTATCTTTTCTTTTATGTACACCGAGAGGGTAAGCACCAAGACAAATTCCTTTTGTGTGTCCAATCACACTTGGCCAATAAAGAATTCTGTTCTCTATTCTCTTCACCTTTGCTCCAATTTCAGTTAACCAGTGGGCACCCTATATATACTCAAGCCATAATGGGGGTATTTTTTAAACTAAGTATTTTTTATTTTTTAAAAAGCTTTAAAAATTAAGAATAGCTGATCACTTGTATAACGATGCAGGAGAATTTATAATTTTTCTCTAATTCTCTATCTCACAAGAGCTGGATATTTCTTTTATTTTGACAGTGAGCTGATGCCATCTAGTGGTATTTGAATACAACAGTACTCAGGGACCTTACATGAAATTCTGATCTATGTATGGTTTTCAAAGTAATGACAGATGGATAAAAAAATGGATTTTTCCTCGTTTTCTGCAGCTGCATCACACCTCCCCTTTAGCAGTTTGCTCAGACTTAAAAGAACCTGCGTTAGTATCTGACAGAACCAGGTGGCTACTTCTTACCTTTGCAAGACAGAAGCAAGCCATTATCCTCACTCGGTAGAAGCACTGCTCTTGTTCGAGAATATCAGTCAGCGCAAGCCGGGATGCCGGGGTGGGGAACTTTTGAAGAGCCAAAATGGATTCCTCTTGTGCGACCACATCTCTCTCATAGCGCAATTGGTATTGCCACATGAAGTCCGCCTGCTCAAATTCTACCTTCCTCAAAACAGACATATCTGGATCTATTCTTATCCATAGTAAAGGGGAATCGGCACTGGAAAAAGAGGATCAAAACTCAGGTCAGGGCAGCAAACTGATTGGATAACATTATTTTTTCCCTCTCGACTGTGGCATCTCTGATATTTTCAGCATAAAAATTGGCAGCCCATTCAGGATAGTGAGTTCTGTGCTTAATAAATCTTTACCTGGAACACAGTTTTTAGTGCAAAGAACATTGCAACTCTACAATCGATACACTTGAAAATAATCTCAAGCAAACGTAGCAGAAAAATTCTATATTGTCTCACTCCAGTTCCTATTGAATGCTTGATGTATTATATGGCGTCAAATTTTTCCAGGGGTGGGCTGCTGGGGGTTCGCAAGGGTTTGGGAGAACCTCTAACTAAGATTCTGTGCAGTTTGGAGAACCCCCAAATCCCACTCCTGGCTGGCCCCACCCACCCTGCCCTGCCTTTTCCAAGAGTCCCCATGCAGCCTGTTTTGGATGCAGGTAAGTGCAGGGCGTGTGTGAAGGCTCAGGGAGGGCGAAAAACAGGCCTACCAGAAGTTTGGGAAGGCTGGAAATGGGCCCGTTTCTGGCCTCCAGAGGGCCTCCGGAGCCTGGGGAGGCTGTTTTTGCCCTCCTGGAGGCTCAAGGAAAGCCTCCAGAGGGAATACCCCCCCCCCCCCACCGTGGTGCAGGAGGCTGACTAGGCCATGCCCACCATGGCCATGCCCACCAAGCAACCGGGTAGAGAACCCCTTGCTAAAATTTTTGAAGCCCACACCTGAATTTCTCCAATGTGAGCTCTCTGGAGAGTAACAAAGAAACAACTCACTCTGGTAGCATAATATAAACTAAGTCACAACTTCATATACAAATTTTGGGGCTGTCATAATTCAAATATACAATATTAGGATTTGGCAACTGTGGAACAGTTCATGACTTCCACATTTTTCCTCCTCTCTCTCAGGCTTTCTTCTTTATATACTGGTTTTCTAGTACCTACTGATTGTCATGACATTGAAACTAACAAGGTACAATTTGACTCTATAATGTTTAAATCATGCTTTACAAATCCACTTAAAATGCTGTTTAGAGTTTAAGCTTGCTAATTCTACGGTTATACAAAATATAGTTAATAAAAACTAAGATCATGCACAACACTAAACTGTGATTTAAAAAATATTACTGAGCAATTTCTCTCCCTCTCTGCCAAACAATACTTTTAAGGGTATTAATTTTATAAAATACGAAAGAGTATAAATTTAATATATTTCACATGGTTGCTTCAACCTCTTTATACTCCAAGTAAGAAAGAATGCAGTAATAGGCCTGTTCCCTGCCTCTTAGGATATTATATGAAGATGTTTGGGGAGGTTATTTCATGCCACATAACAAAATTCAACAGAGTTCCTAGACATTTTAAACACCTCAATTTCTTATGTAAGCATTGTTATAAAATAGTTCCTGACCCTCCAAACCAGGGTGGATAAAAATCGATGGTTTAAAAAAAAAAAAATCAAAAAAATCAGATTTTTAAAAAATTAAATCAGATTTTTTTTTATTTTTATCTAATTTATTTTAATAAAATGCTTTTGGAGTAAAAATCTATCTAAAGGTAGTTTTCTATTTAAGATATATTAATAATTGAGTTTA
The DNA here is from genome assembly GCF_029215685.1 of Pituophis catenifer annectens. Lineage (NCBI taxonomy): Eukaryota > Metazoa > Chordata > Lepidosauria > Squamata > Colubridae > Pituophis > Pituophis catenifer. The sequence continues at coordinate 17,447,713 of NW_027256883.1, read as the reverse complement.
TTCAGCATGAAATGGAGCTTAGTTATGTCGCGTGAGGCTGTATATTCTGCAATATTTACATTTTTGGTAAACTCTTTCAATGAATCCAAGCTCTGCAAGCTGAGATAACATGCACTGCATTGATGCATTCACACAATTTCACAATAACCATGAGATAAATCATAAAACAAAGTTCAGGAATATTCCTTTATCCTGCAAGGATTTATGCAAATCTATGCATAGATTTGCATAGTTTTGCAAATCTATGTACACCACAACCTGTATGATTGTTTGAAGAGAATTGCATCAGTACCGCCAGGCTCTAAGTATGAGAAGGAAGGGCAAGCAGTAAAAATGAAAGTGAAATCTTCTAAGCAGCTTATAAATATAATATTAAAGAACATTTCAGATCCATCATCTAGCACAGTGATGGCTAACCTTTTTGCCATCGCGTGCCAGGAGAGGGGGGGGGGTAGGGGGGTTGCGCATGCACGTGCCCACGCGCATGCGCACGCAACCCCACCCACCCCTGCTCCTGGCACATGATGGCCTGGTAGGCCCATTTTTCTTTCTTACCTGGCTCCAGATTCTTTCTATGAATCTGGGAAGGGCGAAAACAGCCTTTCCCACTCCCTTGGAGGCCCTACGGTGGCTGAAAGGGCCCATTTCCCAACTCTCGGTGGGACAGGAAGTGATGTTTTTTGCTGTCCCCAGCCTCCAGAACCTCTCTAGGAGTCTCTAGGAGCCTCTCTAGGTGTCTGTAGGAGCTTCTCTAGGAGCCTTCCCCCCCCCCAGGCCCTCCAGAGGCAGGAAACAGCCTGTTTCCCTACTTCTGGTGGGCCCAGAAGGCCCGAAAATCAGCTGTCCGGCGTGCGCATGTGCCCCAGAGCTGAGCTGGCGTGCCCATTAATATGGGTCCGCGTGCCACCTGTGGCACGCGTGCCATAGGTTCGCCATCACGGATCTAGCACCTGTTAGCAGGCATCCACTCACCTGCTGCCTGCTACATCCCTCACTACCGGTTGTGTCACTACCGAATCATCAGCCGTCTCATTAAAGTGAATATGACGGTTGGTGAGTCAACAGCAGGTCACAGGAGGAGCTGCTGCATGACAGAGATGACACACATTTTTAAAAATTATGATTTAAATCGAGTTGATTTAAATCAAGCCTTTTTACTAGTGATTTAAATCATGATTTAAATTGTGATTTAAATCGACTCGATTTGAATCAAATCCACCCTGCTCCAAACAACAGAGTATTCCAAAAATGCCTTTACTCTCTGAACACTCCCTTCGATTCAGAGGTGTCAGAATGCACAACTGTAGAAAGGAAAAGTCCCTGCACAAGTTATTAGTACTTGGATCAATATTCTATTATATATTTGAAAATGCTGCATGGAGAAGATTTTCAAATACTCCGTGCCTTTCATAAGTTTACTTACTCCATGGCAGAAAGATCCATGTCCACTTCCTCTCCATTCATCAATGGGATTTTTTTCTTCTTATTGCTGCATAAAAACCAGCAAGAGATGCATAGTAAAATCATATTTTTGTCTTTTTCTTTTGTTAAAAAAAAAAGAGAGAGAGAGTAATTCATGGCTACACAAAGGAAAAAGCAGCTTATGATTAGGTTGTCAATCAAACTGGGCGTTCTGACATATTTTTGCTGATTCTTATTTCTGTGGCAATTGTTTCTTTTTTCTCCCACCTGCTTCCTTGTATAGTTGCCTTTTTTTTTTTTTTTTTTTTTGGCAATAGCTTTAATTGGGCTGCATTTAGTTCGTACTGTCTGGATATCCAGAATGCTGTTTCATAACCTTTTGGTCTCCGAAAGGGAGACAGAAGTGCATATTAGTGACCAACACCTTCTTACAACTATGATTCTTTGACTTGTTAGAGTGGCTGAGTGGAATGTATTTATCGTGCTGAAACAATGTCAGAAGACCCAGATCAAACTGGAGACATCAATGCTGTGTTAACCACTTTTTGCAAAACGTTAACGTTTGTATTCCTTGTGTGAAGACTAGTTTTTTTCATATTGCCATGTTGATACTGGACAATGCAGCATCGCTACGGTTTTGAGACTTTTGATAAAACATATCTAATAATAATAACAAAATCATTAAAAACAAACTTATAGTAGTCACTTCAGATAGGCATTTTATAAGGAAATTCCATAGATGGTAAAAGCCCTACCGTCTGCTCTTTGAATGACAGGGTATATCATGTTTGAGGCTGTTTTCTTCTATTTGAAGTGTGTGGTTGAAAGATCCATCAAGCTCCTGCACTGTCACTTTAAGTGGACCCTTGAAAAAGATGCATCGTTATCAAGTACCAGCAGTCATAATGATTTATGACAGCCTGAGTTGCATTTCCACTGATACCCTCCTCACCTTCACAGAGGAAGCTGAAGAAACTGACTTGGTCATTGTCACTTAAGTGTGCTTTAAAGATAAGCATAGATTTGAACTTGAACATGTTTAATGCACAATACTGAATCCCATATTTAATATATTTACCCTGTCAGCTATTTCTTGCTGAAGAAAACATTATTTTACATAAAGGTAAAGGTTCCCCTTGCACATATGTGCTAGTCGTTCCTGACTCTAGGGGGCGGTGCTCATCTCTGTTTCAAAGCCGAAGAGCCAGCGTTGTCCGAAGATATCTCCGTGGTCATGTGGCCGGCATGACTAAACGCCGAAGGCGCACGGAACGCTGTTCCCTTCCCACCAAAGATGGTCCCTATTTTTCTACTTGCATTTTTTACGTGCTTTTGAACTGCTAGGTTGGCAGAAGCTGGGACAAGTAACACGGCATTAGGGATTTGAAACGCTGAACTGCCAACCTTTCGATTGACAAGCTCAGCATCTTAACCACTGAGCCACCGCGTCTCTTATTATTTTACATATTAAAAAGCAGGCTTTTAGATCATATTTTTACATTCAAAACATACATGAAATGGCCAGAAGTTAAATGAATTCAATATTTACGCCTACGTTTTACTTCAGTATTGAGCAAGGTTTAGCTGGAGGTAACTGAAAGAATTATATTTCAAATTTTATTTAGAGCCAAAAGGTCGAAAAGCAAATTACAAATAAATCTAAACTTGGCGTTAGATAAAACAGCTTAACAGGTAAAATCCAAATGAGGAAAAGTATGTAAAAAATTTACTTGCAGATAAAAATCCTAAAACTGCAGTGCCCAGATTTTTAACTATGGCTATAAAAACTGGACTTTTAGTAACAAATCAATGAGTTGCGGTTTTATTTATTAACTCTTTTACTTGTAAAAACGTTTTATCTAATACCAAGTTTAGATTATATTTGTAACTTGCTTTTGGGCCCTTAGGCCATAAATAAAATTGGAAGCATTATATAAAACCTGGATAAAATCCAATGTAACACATGCAGCATTCTTCTTATTCAAAGAAATGTTCAATTGTCCTTCTTTTTTTTCCTTGTTCCCTAAACCAAGGGTCTCCAACCCCAGGGCCGCAGACAGGCACTGGTCTGCCGCCCGCCAGGAACTAGGCCGTGCGATGTACAACATCCAGGCAGCACATGAAACCACACTTCCCGATCTGCGGAAAAACCACCCTCCACAGAACCAATCCCTGGCACTGGGAAGATTAGGGGCCGCTGTACTAAGCAATATTTATTTATTATTTATTATATTTCTATACTGCCTTTCTCCCGTAGGACTCAAGGCGGTGTACAGTCAAGAAAAATATAGATACACAAACATCATAAAATTGCTAATTAAAATTATCATTATAACATAGTTTGGCCCAATTAAATAAACCTAAAATTAGATAACATTTTAAAAACGTTCACATGTTCATATGTTTAGCCCCGCTTGTTGGAACATCAGGGTCTTGAGGGCACGGCGGAAAGCACGGAGATCAGGGATATTCCGTATCTCCGGGGGCAGTTCATTCCAAAGGGTTGGAGCCCTCACAGAGAAGGCCCTCCCCCTGGGAGTCGCCAGTCGGCATAATTTGACTGACGGTACCCTGAGTAGTCCCTCCCTGTGAGAACGAACTGGTCGGTGGGAGGCTATTGGTGGCAAAAGACGGTCTCGTAGGTACCCAGGTCCTAAGCCATGGAGCGCTTTAAAGGTGATAACTAACACCTTGAATCGCACCCGGAAGAGTGCAGCTCGCTTAGGAGAGGTGTTATGTCCTCGGCTTTACACCCATTCATTCAGCAATTGTTCAAAATTATGGTGACGCTGAAAAAAATGGACACACAACTAATCCTCAAGGTTCTGGCCATCATAACAAACCACGGACATCTGATTAACATTTGTAACCTTCCCTGCCAGCTTTCCACAAGCAAAGTCAATGGGGAAGCCGGCAGGGAAGGTCTCATGTCACTTTGGTTAAGTCACTCTTGTTTTTTTCCTACCAGCACTCCCCACTGGGCCTCCCAAGTCCTCACCCCCCTCCCCACACTCTCTTCATGGCATCCCTGCACTCCTTTACTTGGAATTCCCATTATTTTCCTTCTTTAACAACCCACTTATCCAGAGTTTTTGGCAGCCACCAGGACTGCCGAGACTGTCATCGCTACGTGATCCAAGTCACACGGCATCACATTTTACGACCACATTATTTAGTGTCAACAATCACAGTCCCAATTGCTGTCATAAGCCAAGGACTACCTGTATCCTTGATTCTGGAGCATATCTGGAGTGGTGCTATAGAGAAGAAAGTGAAAATATTTCACAGGTGGACAGGAAAAAAAGGATATAGGCTTAGACCTTAATAAATGAAAATGATACTCAACTTTCGTTAACAAGAGACAAAAGAAGCATTTAAATTAAGTGGGGGCCATGATTCTGCAGAGAGGGTTCAGGGTAATAAAATAGCGACTTAATTTAATAGAAGTTAACTTAATACAGAATAGAATAGAATTCTTTATTGGCCAAGGGTTATTGGACACAGAAGGAATTTGTCTTGGTGCATATGTTCTCAGTGTACATAAAAGAAAAGATACATTTATCAAGAATCATAAGGTACAACACTTAATGATAGTCATAGGGAACAAATAAGCAATCAAATCATATTAGGAAACAGTCAATATAAATTGTAAGGATACCAGCAACAAGATTACAGTCATACAGTGGAAAAGGAACTATAATGCAATATTTAACTATTTTGACAAATTTTAAGGGAAAAAAATGGACAAAAAGTAAACTTACCACATATTTCTGCGTCCCAGGAGAGGTATAGTCTTGCTTTATTTCTAATTCGAGTACATTTCGTTTTCGATTAAATGCAAAACTGCCATAAAATTTGACCACACTGCTTTGATCTCTGCAAAAACTCAATAGGAAAAAAACCTGATCCCTTATATATTTTGCACTTAACTGCAATGCACAAGTTTTGCTTATTTAGGGTTTGAAAGGGTTGGTCTTCCCCAATTAACATGTCAACAATAATAGCAATAGCACTTATATACAGCTTCACAGTGCTGTTGTGTACCGAATCAGCATATTGCCCCAACAATCTGGCTCCTCATTTTACCAACCTTGGAAGGATGGAAAACTGAGCCAATCTTGAGCTGGTGAGATTCGAACTGCCCGAACTGCTGGCAGTTGGCAGTCAGCAGAATTAGCCTGCAATACTGCATTCTAACCACTGTGCCACCACAGCTTTTAATAATTCCAAATTATTAAAAGCCACTTTGCATGAAGACATCTTCTCATTTCAAATGTTTAGTTCTTGTATGAAATCTGAATCTGAACAGTCCAAATGTAGTTAATAAAGTTAGTTACATGTACAGGTAATCCTTGGTGAACAGCAGCAATTAGGACCAGAATGTCGGCTGCTAAGTGATGTGATTGCGAAGTGTGATATTATGTGACCATGGACGCTTAATGACAGTGATTCCAGCACTTCCAGTTGCCATATTATTATTTTTTTAAAAAAATCATACTATCATTAAATGTGATGTCATGTGGTTACCATTTTTTTGATTCCCTGCCAGCTTCCTTATTGATTTGGATTGTGTGAAGCTGGCAGAACAGGTTGCAAATCACAATCACATGACTACATGATACTGTGATGTCATAACTGCAAGTGCCCAGATTGATCCACATGGTTACGGGGACACTGTGGCAGCTACAATGTCAAGTGCCTGTCATAAATCACCTCATTCAGCTGTGTTATAATTTGAACTATCGCTGAATGAATGGTTGTTAGTTGAAAACTACTTGAACTTGTGAGCAATTGCTAAAAAAAGGAGTCCGTAAGCAAGGAGTAAATGGACCGAGATTGACAGAAATTCCACATTTTAATGATCAAAGAAGCTACTTTAGCAAAAACTATATACGGTAGCAAGAATGCTGTTGTATTTAATTTTGTGAACATCATTGTACTCACTAGGTAAAATCTCCAAGTAAGATATTAGAACCACCAAATAGATTTGCAAGTTTCAAGATCTGTACCAATAATTCTATGAAATTAACTTGCATAGTGATTTAAATTACTAGTATGCATTGCCACAAGTGCTTTGGTGTTATGGATAATGCCAAAAAGTAAACATTAATCTGAAATGAAGATTTACAAGAATCCTTGGGTAATATTTTCTTGAATTTTACTAGAGTTCCTCTGTTTTTGAGAGATATCATACTCCTTCCAGAGTTCCGCCACTACCATAAAACATTTAACCACGAAATAAAACCACAGCCAAAATGGGATTGGTCCTTGCAAAAAGAGATAACGATTTGAACACTATTACCAAAGATAGTTTTTCATATTTTAGGCTATTTGTTTAGATTGTCTTAAGAACAGTTGTTTTTCACCTTCGTGTAAGTAGGCCAAAGCACAATGGAAAAGGATACACCCATTGCTTAATTAAAGGTTGAATGTCTTTGCCAGACACATTGGAAATGGATTTCAAAAACCCAGATGTAGACACCAGCATTTGACTCCACATATGAGATTGGAACTTCTGGGAAGAAGCAGTGCTAGCTAGACTCAACAATTTGTTGAAAACCTATGATGAAATTAAGATTCAGAAAATTGGTCAGTTTCATAAATCTAAACAGATATTTAACCTTGAGAAATGCAAATGACAATAATATAACTGTGCACCTTTTTAAAAAAGGGATATTCAAGAGTTTGGAAACTGAAGATCATATCTGATTCTTCAACACTGAACCAGACCAAAAACATTTGATTTAATTTAACTAATTAGTAATAATTAGTGGGAACGTTTTTCCTATATTTAATGATTTCTTCCTTCTGTTCGTTTCTGCTTCCTGTCATTTAAAAAAATAAACATCTGCAGTAAACTTTGATTCTTTTCCTTTGTGTTAGACTGCTTTCAAACATTCTACGAAGAACAAAGTGAAGCAGAGAGCACCAGAAACACCAGGTTTCAACATTTCATGAAAACAAAGTTGCTTTACTTTTTGAACTAAGCATATCATGTGAATTCAGCTATTGTAAATTATATTTTATGGTTTAATGTTGTGAAAATACAGCCGGTAAGCTTATTGAACTTGGAGTTCAATTGAGCATTTGCTCAAGATACAAATGAAATCAAAGCTTCAAACCACATCTATTGCATACAATCTCATTATACCTGCAACTACTTCTTGACCTAAAGATGATTCTGAAGACAGATTCATGCCAAAATGCATCCTGTTTACAAATCAAATATAAATAGTGACATGCTGGATCAGCCTAATGGGAATGTTCCAGCAGCAGCAAACTTCCTGCCTCTGCCTCATATCTCGATTAATGCAGTCTGTATTCCAGAATTCCTTTTAGTACATCACTGTTTATACATTGTGTCCAATATAAAATGAGAAAAAAAAAACACTTCTAAAAGCCTTCAATTTATTTTAAAACTGTTTCCATGGGAAAATAGAATAGACTCCGTTGTTTACATCAACAAGGAGCGCAACGGTTTTGTAAGAGACGATCTGAGTCCAGGCTTTGTTATTGTAGACCGAAAGGGAAAATTTGGATGTGTGTACAAAACAATTCAAGCTGCTAGGGACTGATTAAAGGGGCAGTCATGTAAAAAAAATAAATAATGTCCATGGTATCTAGATTCAGAAAAAGATGTCAAGGCAACAGAATGCAGATGCTGGGCTAATGACCTGACTATTTCATCTGTAAGAAATAGAACAACTATTCAAACAAATGTCAATATGGCAAGTATTTTTCAGGATTTAAGTTTTCTCCTGAGCAAACATTATTTATTTTTATTTATTTATTTATTTATTTTATTTTATTAGATTTCTATACCGCCCTTCTCCCGAAGAACTCAGGGCGGTGAACAGCCAAAAGATAAAACACAGAAATACAAAATTTAAAATAGATTAAAACAGATTAAACAATTTGGCTAAATTTTAAAAATATCCCATAATTAAACAAATTAAAATTAGTGTTTAAAATTTGAATTTAAAAATTTTAAAAGGGAGAAGATTTAGGCCAGGCCTAAATGACAAAGCTTGTTCTCCCACAGCCAGTTCCCAAAGACAGATTAACCATTCTTCTTAGTCAGCTATATTAACCAATTTCAAACCCTGCTTACGGGTCTTATTTAAGTAAACAATCTCAATGTTTTCTCGACGGATAGTTAATGTGTCATAATCTCTCAGCATTAATGGGGAGAATACAAGGGTGGGCTTCAAAAATTTTAGCAAGGGGTTCTCTGCCCAGTTGCTGGGTGGACGTGGCCATGGTGGGTGTAGCCTTTCCTGCACCACGGCGGGGTGGGGGTTTGCCCTCCCGGGGCTCCCTGGGAGTATGTTTGTGTAGAATGGAAACAATTTTATAAATTACAAAGAACTGAAATCAATCAGTTTAGCCCTTCATAAGTAGAAAAGAAACAAAACACCAATTTTAAAGGAATTAAATATATTTCAATAGAAGATCCAAATACTTACTTGTAACATAAACTCCATGCTTATTCTATTTTCTATCAGTCTCATAACTAGGTGGGCCTTGCATTGAAACATGGTATAATATTCCCAGGATAACGTGTGAGGATGTTTTATAGAAAAGTGTAAATGTGATGCAGGGCTGGAAAATTAAAGCAGGATAATTTTTCATTCATGGTGTATTTTATATGAAAAATATATTGAAGCTGAGACTACAACAGAAATAAAAAGGCAGCTATTTTCTACTAATTCATGAATTACATAGTATTAACTATAAACATCTAGACTATTAAAAACAGAATTCATGTTATTGCAAATTTTATTCATTTCTGAAGAATTTCTGAGGTAAATGTAGGATGTAAAATTAAAATCAAAATAATAAATAAAAGATTCACATCTGTTTCGGAAAAACCAGTAATTTGCTTTTACGTGAATATTACCAGCATAATGATATAGGAGTAGTTTTTAAAAGTGCATTGTTATTTCTCATTATAATCATGCTAAAAATAATGGCTATTCCATCATAATTCATTTCCAAGTATGTGAATTTTATGGAAAGTAACATTTGGAAAAAGTATTCTACTCAAGAAGACAGGAATTGTTAAGATCACTGTCTAAAACCATTTCAGAAATAGCAATCCTATTGCTGACTTTTACAGCAGTATATAAACAAATCACTAGAACTGTAAAATGTTTAAAACAGCTAGAACAAAAAACACCAAAGACATAATATATATCAAATGTATAAGTAGCCTTTAAATCTCGAATCTGATTCTCTGACAAGGGTACTAAAGGACATCAACAATTTTCAGAGGGGTAACCATGTTAATATTTTTCAACTAAAATATGAAGCATCTTGTGGAAGCATAAAAATTAAGAAATTATAGAATAAGCTTTTGTGGATCAAAAGCTTACATCTTGAACTAAAGTATAACTTAAAAGATACTTACAAAAACTTTGCCTTAAGCATTACAAGACCCTTGTTTACTTGCTACGAAACAACACATTCAACTTTCCCCTAATGCTCTAATTAATAAAATAATATTAATAGTTATAAAATAAGTCAAATGCTATTTTCATTTTACCGCTGAACCTGTTTCTTTTCACTGGAAAGATTTTTGAACATATATTCAGTTAATACAGTACAATACAGTATAATACAATTTCTCTCTCTCTCTCTCTCTCTCACACACACACACACACACACACACACAATAGAGATGTTTGCCGAATAGGTCCTTCACAAGGACTTGCCAATAGAAATAATGTAAGCCTAGGGTCAATTTCTCATTACTATTCTAAAAGGCATATATTAATTGCCCTGTAACTCTATCCATTGTTTACTAAACGTACTTGTCCTTTTCTTTCCCTCCACCAAAGATTGGATGCAGTAAAACGCCACCGGTCTTTAATTCGTACGCCACAATTTTGTCTAGTTCCTGAAATGCAAAACATATTATATTCTTGAGCATGTAGTCACAGTAGTTTTAAAAAATACCTCTCTGCCGATCAGGCAACTCAGCTGGGATGGTCAGAGACTTTTCAAAGCATTTTTTTTACCACCTCTTCAGCCAAGAGGTTGCAGAAAAAAATGCTTTGAAAAGCCTCTGATGATCCCAGCTGAGCCGCGTGATCATCAGAGGCCTTTTTTTTACTTTTAAAAGCATTTTTTCATCGGAAGGTTGTAGAAAAAATGCTTTTAAAAGTAAAAAAAAAAGCATTTGATGATCGTGCAGCTCAGCTGGGCACAGGGAGGGGGGCAGGGATTTTTGCTACCAGTTCTCTGAACCACCCGCTGCCATCGCTACCGGATCAGGCGATCCGGTCCGAACCGGGAGCATATCACCCCTGCCTTAACCCAATTGAAAATCTATGGAGCAGACTAAAGAAACTTGTTAGCCAGAAGCGACCCAGCAATAAAACCCAGTTAATAGAAGCAATCATTCAATCTTGGTTTCACATTATAACAGCTGCAGAACTAAGACTTGGTTCACTCCATGGGAAGAGGTTGTAAGGCCGTAATTCATGCTAAAGGTTAGCCAACTAAGTATTAACTGACATGGTGATCATTTTTGTATATCTCGTTTTTTCTATGGTGATAATTTTTGTATATCTCATTTTTTCTACGTGTTTCACTTTTCTTCTTCATACGTTAACTGCTATTCTAATAGCAAATCCTTCATAAAAGTTATTGCATTACAGTCTTGATTATCTTTCCATTGATATATAATTGTATGGTACTACTCCAAAAAGAAGTGGTGTTATTATTAGCTTTAGAAAATACACTTTTCCCAAAAGGTTTCCATAATTTTGGCCACTATTGTACATAGCCCATCATGGGATTGCTGCCTTCCCTCCGCCCCCAGTAAGTATGTTATTCCTAACAGTCAAAGTGAATTGCTGTTTAGAACTACAGAATACTGGATTTTACAATTAGGGTGTTGAGACGCCAAGCATCTGAAGATCTTCCAGATCAGGAATGGCTGAATTAGACATTTTCTTGTTAGAAAAATACAGAGTTCTCTAAAACATGAGCCCAATTGTGACTCAATAGATCAGATATGTTGTTTCTGACAGCAGGAGGAAGTTCACATAATTGAACACCCCTCTAGATATAAATTCCTTCCATATTAAATATTTTTTTAAAAAAAATCAAAGGGAAGGTTAACATAGAATTGTTCTTCCTAACATTCTAGCAGCTATCTTGTCACAATCAAAATCATGCCAAGCACTTTCATGTTCTCAGAGTCTTGTGGATTTTTCTTTAAAGTGATTTACTTAATACTTCGTTGGTCATACTAATTAGGTACCCAAACACAACAAAATGTTGTGTGAAAATGTATAATTAGAGTTAAGTTAATATTTCAGAAAGTTGTGTATTTGATTCATGGACCACCCAAGCTTTTAATCCACATTGTTTTACATAATAGTTCCAAAATTAGCACATACTGTACATGTTATTTGTATCTTGGTTTATATCCCTCTACTTGTGATAACTTTGCTTTAAAGATATGAAGAACACCAGCAGCTTTGCTGAATTTATCCTCAGGGGATTTAGAGATGCTTCCAAAAGTTCTATCCATCTGGATGTATTTACCTCCTTAATCCAGTGACGATATTCATTAACACCAAAGGTTTTCTTCATCCAAAGTCCATAAATATAGCCAGAGATTCCCTTTAATACCCACTCATCTGACCTGCAAGTAAAAAATGAAAATGACAAAATGTCTCTTGATTCAGAGTAATCTAAAACTGCTCCTTATTGATACTTTGCAAATGCAAATATTTTCACAGATGAAAACTTTAAGAGTTAGTCTCCAGTCTCCCTCCTCTGTGAGTTCTGCAGGCAATGTCTTCTTTGTCTGATTCTTCCCTCCCCCTTAAACAGCGAAGAAAATGAAGAAGAAGGGATTTCAAGAGAGTAGCTATTTGCACAGCATATGCACAGCTCTCAGCTTTGGACTGCCAGGGTGATCATGCTGAGGTTGCAAAAGTCATAAATAGTTGTAAATTGGCTGTAAAGTTATTTTTTCAACAGCATAAATCTGACTGGTCGCTGAACAAGTGGTGGGTAAGTGAGAACTACCTGTAAATCAAGGCAATCTGAATTGGTACTGATGAATTTACAAAAAGGATAATATGATAAATAGTTCCATAAAAACATTAGCCTAGTATAGACTAATTGAATAAACCTGCTCTGAATTATTAGCAAAAAGACCATAAAAACATAAAAAATGTTTTTATATAAATTTTTATGGTGCGAATACACTTGGAATCTGGTGTACTTTCAATTATACATGTTGACTTCCACTTGGTGCTTCAGTGGTTTTGCAATCACAAAATTACAACCAGTTCTCAAAGTTTCAACCATGTGCGGCATCCCAGAGGTCACATGATCACAATTTGGGCATTTGCCAACTAGTGTGCACTGTCCCAGTCACATGATTGTCATATGTGACCTTTGCAGTCATCTTCCAACACGCAAACTCAATGGAGAAGCTGGCAAAAGTTGCTGGCATGTGACGCTATGTTTAACAACTCATGGTGATACACTTCACGGCTGCAGCCAGAATTGATGTTGTAAGTTGGGCAGTTATGTGACTCTTCACTTTATCATAACATTGCTTACTGATGAAGCTATCAATCCCAACTGCAGTCAGTAAATGAGGACTACCTGTACTTTCAATTTATCCTTTCAGAAATACTTTCCGTTTCTGCTAATTTACCAGCCATGTTTTGAGGTGTTCGCTGAATATTTATTTGCTGGGGACTTTATTCATTCAAAATGTGTTCCAGACTAAGGCAAGAATTGTCTAAGTAAATTCAGCAGAGCTATCGATCATGGCTTTCAGAATTATTCGTGAAACCCATGATGGTACTAATACCAATCTCCTTTATGTTTAGCATTAGAGCCGCGGTGGCGCAGTGGTTAGAGCACAGTACTGCAGGTTATTTCTGCTGACTGCCTACAATTTGGCAGTTCAGGTCTCACCAGGCTCAAGGTTGACTCAGCTTTCCATCCTTCCAAGGTGGGTAAAATGAGGCCCCAAATTGTTGAGGGCAATATGCTGACTCTGCAAACCGCTTAGAGAGGGCTGTAAAGCACTGTAAAGCGGTATATAAGTCTAAGTGTTATTGCTATTATGCTAATCCTTCACATACTCAAATGCAAAATTCTTTCTCCGAGGTATCCATTTACTCACCAAGACATTCTAGATATAAAGCAGCCGAAGAACTGCTGGGCTAGGGCTTCAGCCAAGCACCTCCTGGTTAGCGGAGTCTCATCTATTATCATGGCACTATGCAAAAGGTTCGTGCTAATTTAAAAATATCAAATAAATATCAAATGGGGGAAAATATAGAAAAGCAATCAGAGTTTTTTAAACAAATATAAACAAACTATTTTATTAGTGGCTTTACATAATTAATAGCAGGGATATATAACTGATATCCAGGTACTTCTTACAAAAACTTATCTGTTTACATACTGCTGCTGGGACCATCCCAACTCTCAACCTCTTCTAGATGGACCCCTGGAACATGATCTGTTGGACTCCATAGGGAAATCAGAGTCTATCTGGAGGCCAATGGAGGAGAATATTTGTAGCCCAGGTTTCAAATGAGGGGTCCTTGGTGCTTTCTCAGCTTGGCTGTTTTCCTGCTGATGTTTTATTATTCCAATTAGGGTAATATTGCACTGATGATGTTACCTAGTTGGGTAATGAAACGTCTACGAGAAAGCAACCAAGCTCAAAGAGCACTAAGGACCCCTCTTTCTGAAGAAGCCAAGTTAGGCAGATGACAGTACTTTATAGATAATCAAGACAAGAGCTGTGGAGGGGTGGTGCAGCGGTTAGAATGCAGTACCGCAGACTACTTCTGCTGACTGCCTGCAGTTCGATTCTCACTGGCTCAAGGTGACTCAGCTTTCCATCCTTCCAAAGTTGTAAAATGAGGACCCAGATTGTTGGGGGCAATATGCTGACTCTGCAAACTGCTTAGAGAGGGCTGTAAAGCATTGTGAAGCGGTATATAAGTCTAAGTTGTATTGCTATCAGTAGCACCTTAAACTTGACCTGGAAACCTAACTGGCAACCAATTTGTTCCAAAACTCTTTACAACCGGAGGTTATTTTACTGAATCAACTAATGTTGACTAGCAAGTAAATAGCTGCATTCCGTGTCACCTGCAGTTTTAAAGTCATCTTTAAGGACAGCCCAACTGAAACAAACCATGATAATTTTTGTTCAGATCGGCTTAGGGTTGCAATGGGTTACTGTTATAATGAATACTAACCTAAAAATGCTCATAGAAGCATACGCAGCTACTTCAACATACGCCTCATCTACAAAAACTGTTTTGAAGCAGGAGTAAGGGTAACGACAAGTAAGTATCTCTTCATAGAATTCGAATACTTCATGGAGATACGACGTAGTATGTTTGAGCAGGGGAAGAAGTTGGGGTAAACAAAAATGGGTGACCTAGAAAAAATAATAGAAAGAACCGAACATGTAACTGAATAATTAGATGGCAATTAGCGCAAGAACGGGAATAACTTTTAACTCAGCAATGTTTGGCATGTCCTACTGAACATAATATTAGAGTACTTTTGAAAGCCAGTGAAAGGACATTAATGATAGCCCTCAATGAATGGTCTTGGCAAACAAGTTGCATATAGTAATACGTAACACTAATGCTGGGAAATTGTATGGAATCAGGTAAATAAAAATTAATGAAATTTTACTGTTTTCTGCAAAAACAGAAAAGGATGAAGGCCAGTAGAAATTTTAGAAAATAGACAGTGAATGTGGGTAGAGGAGGGAGGAACACTTAGATTGGACTTCCAAGAAATAAATATAGATGGAGACTGAGTCCTTCGGGAGTAGGGCGGTATACAAATCAAATAAACTAAACAAATCAAAAATAAACTTAAGAGAGGAATGGGGGAGGCAAGTCAAAAAAAAAAAGCGTAGAAATTGAAATATTGAGGCAGGCAAGAGACGATGGGTAGATGATTTTTTTTTATTGCTGTTTTGACATGCTCTTCCACTTTCCTCTCAGATATGATGGAAGGATGATTCCATCTTTTTATCATTGCTTTGAGTTGTCTCTTTCTCTCTCTCCCTCTCTACTCTTTCCCCCCACCCTCTTTTTTTTAGGCAGGTGACATGATTAGAAGCAAGACAGGAAAGAAAGAAAAAGACTTAATATAGGGTGACATGATTAAAAGCTAGAATAAATGATAGAAATGAAGGATATATCAATGTGTATATTTTTGATAAAATGAAAGTAACGAGAAATAGGTGGAACACTTGAATAACGATAGATTGTAATCTAATATAGATGTGTATTATTAGAAATACATAAGTTGATTGAATGTAATAATAATGTTTAATCTGTTTTATCTGTATTGGAATGCATGGCGCCCAGGTGCCACACTGTTCACGCATTGATTTGACATTTTTATAAAAAATAAAGAACTTTTTAAAAAAAGAAATTTGTTATCAATTTGTTTTGCGTTTTTATTCAACCCTAGCTTTGAAAATTAAGAGTTGCCAACAATATGTATTGTATTAAAACTAATTCTCTTAAAATTTGTCTATGAATAATACAACAAAAATGGTATCCCAAACATTAACAGTAACACAAGTCTACTTCAATATTAAATCAAATAAACTGGTCCAAGTGCATTACCTCGTGCATGTATGGATCAACAAGAATTTCAAATGGTCCAATAGCCAAAGAGATGTTAGAGGCAGCAGTGGGTATTGGCAGCGTATAATGGAAAGTCTTCTTTCTCATATCATGAGTGTACACAGTTTCCACTAAATCGCCATTTGAGACTGCCACCATCGTGGCATCGACGGTATATTCCAGTTTCCATGTGCAGAGTTCTGAATACGAATCAACACAAGGAAACCAGAACCTAGAGAGAAAGTTGAAAAAAATAGAAATAATTAATCTTTGCACAATAAAGAAAAGCCATGGTTTTATTAATAGATGCCGTGAAATCATCAAAGTCCACAGCTAAGTAATAGTATTATTAAGGTAAAAGTAAAGGTTCCCCTCGCACATATGTGCTAGTTGAGAAATGCACACACCAGGAGTATTACTTCTACCAGGAGAATAAGACTACCCAAATCTCACCTTGTAGAGTTTTGATAACCACAAGAGAAAACATGGGCACCTCTTTCCGCCAAGCTGCCTTCCACATTAGGTACCACAAAATTCAGACCTCCTTTTGGCTGATCCAAAGAAAAGTTGATGTGTATCTTTAACACTTTTAATTCTGTAGCAACAACAACAACAACAAAAATTGACCACTGCTTTAAAATGTATATATATATTCATCATTATTTTTAAGAGAATTCTGCATTTATAATATTAACATATTTGGAAAGAGAAAATTAGGATACTGAATGTAGGAATCCTAACTAAATCCTAAATCTATACAGGTAGTCCTCATCTTGCAATCATTTATTTAGCGATCGTTCAAAGTTATAACGGTACTGAAAAAAGGAAAAATATGCTGGATGCCAGGCACCAGGATTTTCATCGCATGATTGTGGGGATGCAACCATTTGTTTAGTGACTGTTCAAAGTTACAACAGCACTGAAAAAAGGGACTGATGGCCTGTTTTCACACTTACAACCGTTGCAGCATCCCCATGGTAACATGATCAAAATTCAGGGGCTTGGCAACTGGCATGTATTTATGACAGTTGCACTGTCCTGGGGTCATGTGATCACCATTTCTAACCTACCCAGCCGGCTTCCGACAAGAAAAGTCAATGGAGGAAGCCGGATTCACTTAACAACTGCATGGTTCACTTAACACCTGCAGTGATTCACTTAACAACTGTGGCAAATAAGATCGTAATTGGGGAAAATCTCACTTAACCATAGAAACGTTGGGCTCAATTGTGGTCATAAATCAAGGGCTACCTGTGGTCACCTGGGTTGAGTGTTGGGTGGCTATAGAAATTAAAGGAAGAAATAAATCTAAGTAAATAAAACAAATTTAAGCCGCCCTGAGTCTCTGGAGAAGGGCGGCATATAAATCAATTTTTTTTAAAAAAAAACATTTATTTCACAAATCTGTAGGACCTTGTACTGTACCATCAGCATGCTTCCAAAGCTCTGATGGCACTTTAATACACAACTCTCCATTTCCAGCATCTGGATCCACAGCACTGACTGCAGCAGCATAGGCATTGGAAAAGTAGTTGAGATTTCGTCTGCAAGGTGAATGAGTAAATCATTTCAAGTTTCAGCAAAAACTGGATTAAGAAAAGACAATCCACACTTTGAAAGCAGCTCCTCCCCAAAATAACAAAACAATATTCCAAAGTAATAAATCCTCCAGCAATTACTATATTTCGAAAACGACACATTCTTCTAACACCCTGGAAAAGACATTCAATAACCACAGAACATGTGAAGTGTTTTAAGAAAACCCGGACAAAACCATCACATATTGTATATTCTCATAATATGGATTCAGCACATGGAGCAAGGCCTGCCATCTGTCCGTCTGTCCATCCATCCATCTGACTTACAGATATTCAATCAAAATGCACAATAAAACATTAAAATTAATAAGGATCATAAATTTAAAATTCAATAAAAATAAAACTAACCAGGATGAAAAGGAAGGGAGCAAAGTTTGTACAGAAAGGAAATGGGGTGTTGTCTACTCTATTAGCCACTTCCAAAGTGCCACACCCCCATTGGGACCCCAGACTAGATGGCAGAACCACGTTTTCAACGCCTTTCGGAAGGTCAAAAGGTTAGGTATGGATATCACTTTGGCAGGCATGATGTTCCAGAGAGTGGGAGCCACTGCAGAAAAGGTTCTTCTGGACCCAGCCAGCTGTAAAGGGCTAATCCCATCAGGGTAAAACGGTTTCTCAGGTGGCCTGGATCCATGCCATGCAGTGCTTTCAAGATGATAATCAACACTTTGAATTCAACCTGGAATTTTTATTTTTATTTATTTATTTGTATCTCACCTTTATTATTTGTACAAATACCTCAAGGCAGCAAACATATCCATCACATCTTCCTCCTCCTATTTTTCCCCACAATCTTGTGAGGTGGGTTGAACTGAGAGAGAATGACTGACCCAAAGTCACCCAGCTGGCTTTCATAGTTAAGTGAGCAGAACTAATCTTTTAAATTCTTCATTATTCTTTTTGTTTTTGTTGCTTATTTTCATCTTGCCTTTTCTGCTCAAAAAAACATAAACTCTCAGCAGCCTCACACGCTATGAAGGATTTGGGAACTGCAGTTCTAAGCTATCTGGAGGGCAAAAGATTCCACCACTTTGTATTCATTCAGAACAGCTTATTTTAGCTACCGTATTTTTCGGAATATAAGACGTACCTTTTTCCCAAAAAAAAGAGGGTGAAAATCTGGGTGCGTTTTATACTCCGAATGTAGCCCTGCCCAGCTTCTCAAACAGAGGTTTCAGAGGCTGAAAAAAGCATCAGAAACAAAGCTTCAGAAAAGAAACCCCAAACGGAACTTCAGATGCTTTTATTCTGAAGCTGTTTCAAAGGCTTTCAGAGGCAGGAAAAAGTTTTTTCTGAAACAAAGTTTCAAAAGCAGGAAAAAAAAGCAAAAAAAAAAAAGCAAAAAAAAAAAAAAAGCAAGGTACAGAGCTCACAACCAAGGAACCTGTTGCTTCAATTCACCTCTGGGAATAGCTGATTGGGGTATTCTGGGAGGCAGATCCACCTGCCAATAGGCTTTTTTCTTATTTTCCTCCCCAAAAACTAAGGTGCGTATTATACTCTGAAAAATACAGTAGGCAGAAATTAATAACAACACAACTATTAAAATTGGGAAATCCTATTAATTTTTTTTCTATAATTTTTAATATTTGTACTACAAGATGACCTGAAGCATAATGATTAAAAGGTCCAATTAATGCTTCCTCTATGAATGAACTGCACACAATGAACACCAGGAACAAAAGTATTAGAGACCTTGAATTTAATTTTAATGAATTCAGTGATGCTGTTTCAACATTCTTAAAATATGATACAGTACAAGAAGTTTCTATTGGTAGTTATTACAAAACATCTCTACAGATGCCATCTCTAAGGCATCTGTAGTTCTGAAATCCAATTTATATTCTGCCGTGAAAATCACTGATAATGACTGCAAGGACATTAATCAGTGTGACCTGTTACTTACTGTTTTGACTCACTGTGACAAACTTCCAGTGTTGGATCGTTATATATAAAAGCTGCTTCCAAATCATTGACTCTAACTCTATATATCCTGCATTGCTTACTGTTCAGTTTAATTCTATTCAGGTTTGCAACTGTTGGAAATATTGTCAGCTCCACATAGCCCTACAAAAAAAGAAAAAGAAACCCCAATGTCAGATATACGTTATTATAATCAAAGTTGTTTGCTTTTTATAAAACCAAGATGTGCACAAATGAGTCTGTGCAAGGAACAGCTGGCTTGGATTGATCCGAACCCAAACAAAATTTATGACAGTTATGCAATGCTGATACATTTGCATCTGAGGTAAAATAGAGGAGAGAGGGATAAGAAGATACTAGGAAAATTGAGGTCAGGTAGAAGCAAGAGAGAATTTCAGTCTTCCCCCTACTTGCTCTGCCTGTTCACCCTGGCATCCCTCTGAATTTTGTTTCATACCTAAAACTCAATCAAACTTTTCTGGATTTTCTTTCTTTTGTACTATAGGTGATCCAAAACCATTGGTAGAACTTCTAGAATGCAATGCTTTGCTTCCGGGTCAAAGCCCAGAATTAATAAATTCAGTAGATTTATTGTTCTAAATCCTCTAATATTTTAAAAGATTTGTATGCCGCCCATCTAAAACTCTTGGAAACACAATTAAATCACTAAACCACAAAAATGTGAATGCTCATTGTATGGGATTTGTAAATGACACCTTATAGCCTAGCATGATTTCTGAATCAGCTAATTGTGATTAAGAAAAACCATTAATGTACCACATGTGGAGCCAGTATAGCTAGCTATCCACAGTATATGCCATAAGACATTAATTTAGAGATGTTTCCCTTTGACCTGTTTTTTAACTGAGCCTATCTGAGATGAAGAAACTAAATTGCTCTCAACAGTGAGGAAGGAAGGAAGGAAGGAAGGAAGGAAGGAAGGAAGGAAGGAAGGAAGGAAGGAAGGCAGGCAGGGAGGGTGGGTGGGTTTGGTATCCATTAGTAACCTATAGTCCTTTCTTGTTAACATAGTACTTACAACAACAGATTTTCTTTGAAAATTTATGCTGTTGATGCAAATCACCTGATGGGTTGTGCTGGGAAAAAAAGAAAATTCAAAATAAATAGAGATTTTGATAAATCTAGGTTTACAGACATACATAACATTTGGTAATAAAGACAAATTCCTAGCTCATCTTTTTGGGTGCACTGTACATAATCTAATATTTTAGGTGACCGGTAAAACATTTCCTTGGAATGTTTCAATTCAAGAGTGGCTATGGCTAAGTCTAGACAAAAAGTGCTTTCATTATGCCTTATTTCACATTTAATGAAAGAGATATATACTATGTGTAAATGTAAAACACATTCAGCACTAACAGTATAAACCTACTGAAATTTTATTTTCATTCTCTAAAAACAGTTCAGAAATGTATGTTTCTTAATATATGTTTTGAACTAGGATGGTAAATTGTTTCCCTGACACCAAAAGCTTTCCTTTCTCACCAAATTTCAGATAAGAATTATTAGAATGTTAGTGAAAGATCAATTGTCCAGTTCACTGCAAGCATACATGTCATGCTTATCTATCCCCAAATTCTCAATTGTCTCATCTTTTTACTCATCAGAGTAATGATACATAGCAATAAATAATCCAAGTACAACCCTATGCTGAAATCAATGCAATACCTTATAGAGAACTGGTGTGAAACAAAGAAACCTGTTAAACAGGTAGTCCTCAACTTACAATCAGAATTGAGCTCCAAATATCTGTTGTTAAATGAGGCACTTGTCAAGTTAATTTTGCTCCATTTTATGACTTTTTACCACAGTTGTTCAGTGAATCGCTGCAGTTAAGTTAGTAACACCATTGTTAATTAATTTGGCTTTCCCATTCACTTTATTTGTCAGATCACAAAAAGTGATCACATGTCCCTGGGACACTACAATCATCATGAGTCAATTGGCAAGTATCTGAATTTTGATCACATGACCATGGGGATGCTACAAAGGATTAGGGTTAGGATAACTTTTTTTAGTGCCGTTGTAACTTCAAATGGTCACTAAATTAACTGTTGCAAGTCAAGGACTATCTGTATTTATGTTCAAACTACATTAGTCTGAGTAATTCAACAAACTGATACTAAAAATTCAGTTCAAATTGTTTGCAGGTACACGCTGCATATTGCCTCTAAGCACAAAGTTATTTTTGATAAATAAAAAGCTATGCCCCAGATGTGGCACAGGTCCCTCCCACAAAGATGAATTCTGTCTTATATTTTAATGAATAGATGTCAATTTCATATAAGTTCCAACAATTATCTGTTATTTTTTATACCAGCCTTCAACAAATAAGTATATTTTGGACAAATCAATGATACTTCATGATACTTTAAAAAAGAAACTATAGTTAAGTATACTTATAATTTATAAGGTCTTGGGCTCTCAAATCCTTTGTCTCCTTTCTTTCTGTTCATGATGAAGAGAAGCACTAAATTTTGGTGAAAATCAAACACATATCATCATCTTCTTTAGCAGTCTTTACAAAAGTACTTTCAATTCTTTCTTTTTTGGACAAGATTTTTGTAAGAAAGCATTTTTGGCAGTAAATCTCAAAACAACCCGAAGAAACATCCAGAGGCACCATCACCCATTTAAAAATAAAAAAATAAATGTAAAAAATATGTATGATCAACTTAAGGAGTTATTTAAACATTTTTTTAAATCAGAAACTTAGTAACACTGATTCCTAAGACTTGGATATTTACACCTCATATTCAAGATTATAATGTGATGTAATTATATGTTACAAAGCAAGGAACCATTTCTTCTTAAAAAAGCTTTCTCTTGTAGTTACAGAATGGCAGATTTATATTGTTGTATTTAAAAGATTCATCTTATAAGTAGTAGCTTTTAGCATCCAAATCAAACTGTTAAAACGTTTTCGACAGCCATTTAGTTATGCAGTGAAGAGGCTTCTCAGATTCCTCTTTATAACAGCAAGTTGTATCGTATCACCAAATATTTCTAGGCTGAATTGTTAGCGCTGTTCACATCTGGAGAAAAGGACACTAAAGTAATCCTCATAGCTGAATTTATGTTCCAACTTCAGATCCGGTCGGAATCACTTCCAGGTAATCTTACAATATTTCCAGACTTATTGTGTGGAGACTTTCTATTATAATCTTTTCATCTTTAGCAACCATTTGGAATTGATCACCAAGGGAGCATCTGACTTAAGTAAAAGTAATGTCCAGCTGCCAAGTCTTCTCAAAAGGCGTATTTCTTAAGGTCTCCAGGACACTTTCCTGAGGAATTCAAAGCAAGTTTGGAGATTTCAATTCACAGCAAGTTAGGCTGGTGGGGGGAAAAAAGGAATCCAACGAAATGGGGCTCCAACTGCACCGGAGAAGGAGAGGCGGCGGTGGTCTCCGACAGACAAGGAAGCTTGTTCGGAGAGGAAACGGCGGTCCGTAATGAGAAGCACTGAGAAAAGCGAGCGGTATTCCGGGAAACCACAGGCGACTTCTGAAAGCAGCGGCGTTTAACCCTCCAGGAGAAAGCCGGAGGGACGTTTCCTCTCGAGCAGCCGGCCGGCGAGAGAGGTCTCCAGGTACGTAACTCCACGGAGATGAGCGATGCTTGGCGGCTCTCCTTAAGCCGCTTAAGCCCCACGGCCGATCGGCACCTTCCTTTCGTTAGACATTGGGCGCCATATTCCCTGCGACTTTTGACCTTTCACCCCGGGGCAAAGGTCAAACTCTGGTTCTAATAGACCTTCTCTGCAGTTATCGCCCTCTTGCTTTCAGTTCCGGAATCACAGTCGCTCAAGATTAAGCGAGAAGGGAAGAAAGGGAAACCGAAGGGAATGACCCATGCGCAGTAGTGAAACTGTTTCAAAGGAAGGCAAGAGCGCATGCGCCCCGAGCTAGGGAGCCCATTGGTAGGGGGAAAAAGGCTGCCGTGGTTCGCGATTGGCTGGGCGAAACCAATCGCACTCAGCGTTGGCGGGGAATTATTTGGCGCGTACTTTTGACGGCGGGGAATGTTGTTTATTTCATTTTAGGCATCTGTAACAAAACGCTCAGGTTGCTTCTGAATGTCTATGGAGATTCTCAGTCCTTCAAGTCATGGTCGTCCCAAAGGTGCTTTTTTTTTTTCTTTAAACTTTTAATAATATTTTGGTTTTATTTACCAAGAAATTGGAAACCCACAGCAGACATCCTAGAGTCAGGGAATTCATTGTCCCTTTGTTATCAAAGAGAAGCAGTCTTGTTCATGTGTATTTTCAGTTCAGCTCTGATTTATGGTAAAGACAAATTCAGTACATTGATTCCAAAGTTAACAGCCAGATAACCTCCAAAATGTTCACAGGCAAGGCAACATGTATCCAAGCAACTAATATTCAGTAGAACACTACCTACAAATCTGATGATTTCAGGTAGCAATTATTATCACTGACTCAGGTTTATTTATCATTTTATCTAATTTGCTTAAGAGTAAGACTCTTCAGAAAGAAAAGCAAACAAAAAACAAAAAGCTCACATTATAAAATTTGATTTCACAAAAGGAAATAAAGCAAAGGCAAAGATATGCTCCAACTATGTTGAACTATAAATATCAGAATATCAGCTGGAGTGTCTGGAAATTCTGTAAACTATAAACAAAATAGCGTCCAGATAGACTAATTTAGTTCTTCCAAGAAAATGTTGAAAGGTTAATTAATATAAAGGAAAGATTAAAGAAAACCATCCTTTATCTATCTTAAACTGATCTTCTTTAGAATGTGATTTAACTTATACAATTTTTAAAATTTTAATACAGATTTAATTTAAACAAAATACAGAAAGGAGTTGAATGAAATAGTCATATTGCTATTTACATTTTTTCTAGAAATATCAGTTTCAACAGTAAAGAACTCTCAAGAACTCCTAATATTATTAGGTGCCACACAGAAAATTGTGGGCCTTAAACTATGTGGCAAAACCACAAAAAAATGATCTACCAGTTGAGAGTCTTTAGAATATTTTCAACCCCTATTTAGTTGAAATAATTCTTATGAAACGGGTCTTCTTGAATTATAAACTTTGACTCCATTCTGCATTGAAGAACGAGCGTATTTCGTTAGAAGTGTACCAATCGTTTGCTTCTCTGAGCATAAATCCCTGTAAAATAGAAGGGTTTTTTAAAATGTAATTTCCAAAACCATTTTAACAATTTCAATATTCTACGGCAAATTACAAAATCATCAATAACACACTGTATTTCTGTTGGATTGGGGGAAAGGCTTGTCTTCCCCTACCCCGAGGATTCGA
Source organism: Pituophis catenifer annectens (assembly GCF_029215685.1). Taxonomy (NCBI): domain Eukaryota; kingdom Metazoa; phylum Chordata; class Lepidosauria; order Squamata; family Colubridae; genus Pituophis; species Pituophis catenifer. The sequence continues at coordinate 17,422,798 of NW_027256883.1, read as the reverse complement.
ATTTCCCGGCTGGGAGAGCGTTCTGGCGCCGCGCAAAACCGCGAGAGAAGCAAGCTGCGTGAAAGCAAGTTTTCTTTATTTTTCAGGAAGTCAGATCGAGCGACTGCACAGACCAGCGTTCCTGGGTGAGCTGACATCTTTACCAGGTAAGCATGCATTCTTATACCCTTTTGATCAAAGGGTATCCTTTGTTTTCTATTGTTACTTTTGTCTATGTTTCCTTTGTGTGTGTGCTCTGTTTTTCTTATTCTGATCGTTTCCTACTTCAGACTAGGTGGTATTTGTGTTATCTGATTTGGTATTCTTTTGTTTTCTCCTGATTCATTATTTGCTTCCTCCCTTAAGATGATCATGTTATTATTTGGTAAGCCCTTACCCCCGGTTTGACTCTTATCATATTGCTTTGGGTTATTGATTAAATCTTTTCCTTGGTTAATCCCCTGCCATACCTTTTGTTTTATTCTGCTGTTAATAGTTTCTTTCCTGATCTTGTCTAGAGTCTTTGTGTATCGTTTCCTGGGATTTCCTTTTTAATTCTATCTGACTCTGATATCTATGTGTTCTATTTTGGGAAGGTCATTTCCTTATGTCTGGGTTTTCCCCTTCATGAGTTGATGAGGTTTTGACACTGTCTTGGTGGTGTTCCCTTCCTACATTTCAATACAGGTAATCCTCAAATTATGACAATAGAGCCCAAAATTTATGTTGTTAAGTGAATTTTGCCCCATTTTACGACCTTTCTTGCCACAGCTGTTAAGTGAATCACTGCAGTTGATAAGTTGGTAACATGGTTGTTAAGTGAATCTGGTTTCCCCATTGATTTTGCTGGTCAAAAGGTTCCAAAAGGTGATCACATAATCTTGGGACACAGCAACTGTCATAATAATAATTGGGGTATTTTAAATTTTTGGGGTTTTAAACCGGCCAAATCTATTTAATTATTTTAATTTTTAATCATTGTTGTGTCTTGTGTTTTTAAATTGGCTGTACACCGCCCTGAGTCCTTCGGGAGAAGGGCAGTATAGAAATAAAATTATTATTATTATTATTATTATGAACCATTTGCCAAGCATCTGAATTTTGATCACATGATCATGGGGAATGCTACAAAGGTCGTAAGTGTGAAAAATGGTCATAAGTCAGTTTTTTTCAATGCCATTGTAACTTTGAACAGTCACTAAATGAACTGTTTTAAGTCGAGGACTACCTGTACACAGTGTCAACTTGCAGTAGCATACAATCTTGATTTAGAGGAAAATTGGAAATAATGTGCAATGATTGCAAGAAAGAATACAAAAGGAAATGAGGAAGCCATTGGTTAACAGAAAGATACTTGCAATGGGCTAAAAATACCTCAGTTCTAATAGTGAACAAAAGCAAGAATTAGATGTGTTTGAGTAGCTGCCAAATTCAGAAAACATAAAATGGCTTTTGAACTGCTGTAGGATTGCTGTTATACTACTTACCCTATATATGGAGCTATATCAGCTTCTGTCCACTTCTCCCGAATGGAGAACAAGCGTTTAAATCTTTCATTATCATCTTCCGGTAAATCTTCAACATTCAGCAGGAAAATAATCTCTGGTCTAGAGGATCTATCCACAAGAGCCAACCCCTTGAATAAATAAAATCAAAATTGGAATATGTCCAGGAAACGTTTATTGGGGGTTTAAAATAATAGTAGTAGTAATAATAGTAATAACAACAACAACTTTATTGGCATTGTACGTGTAGACACAGTATAACCATACGACGAAATTCACTCAGCACCCAAAGACCAGGTCCAACACACATAACAATCCCCAAACACACCCCCACCCACCACAAATTCCCCGCCCCTAAACCATCCAAACGTCCATACAACAGACCAAGTAATGCTGTCCAACAGCTCACTGATGGTGGCCCTTTAGTTCATTGTTGAGTGCAATTATAGCTCTGGGATAAAAACTATTCAGAAAACGTGCGGTCCGAGTTTTAATTGTTCTGTATCTTCTGCCAGAAGGCAACAGTCCAAAATATTAACTTAATAAACATTTAAAAATGCACATGTTTCTATGTTTATGTATTGTTCTTTCTTTTAATGAGAGAACTTTCTTAAAGTTTTAGCCTTACATCAACCTCACAATGTACTTTAGGCTAAAAGATGCAAATGACTTGAGAGCATCCAGTCAGCTTTAAGGGAAACGTGACTGGGATTTTCCTCCCCAGAAGTCCTAACCTGATAGGGATTCCTTGTGGATTTTCAAATTTACGCTCCAGATTGAGCACATTTATGGAAGTGGCACTTCTCATATCACATTACCTTTAACTGATCCAGCCGAGTTGTCATGCCTTCAGGGACACTCTGCTGCCACACTTCTTGAAATTCCGAGAGGTTGAATTTAACAGCATTTTGTAAGAGCATTTGTGCAATTGCTCTACACACCTTCTCTTCATTCATTTCAAAGTAAGCCTCACCTGGGAAGGAGCATTAAAAAATCATAAATAATTAAGGAAGATGATCCATGCACTTAAACATATCTTTTAAAAAAAACTTCCATCAACCTCCAAATAATATTGCATTCGGCAAGATCACCAGAATTAATTCAATTGAATCTGTATTCATTCGTTCAATTTTATCCTGCCGTTATGATCTAATGAATATTCAAACCAGGCGTATCATCTTCATTATTAAAAATAAGCAGTTATGAAGGCAACCTACCTTCATCCGTGTATTTTTTCCCATAACTTTCCAGAATGTGTTCTATCATTTCTCTGAAATAGAAGTGTGCCTAATTTCAGTATAAAGTATAATAAAGCCAGTTCTCTACAGAATTTGATTTAGAACTACTGGTAGTCAGCCAGGGTTATCCTTACATTATTTATTACCACATTTTCTTTGAATGCATGATAAATATTTAACTGCACTTATATAATACCATTTAGAAGTTGTTTGTAAGGAATGTTGAAGACTAATGCACTCCCTTGCATCAAAGGTAACTTGACAACTGTTTTCCCTCCATTTCACTAGAGCAGGGGTCCCCAACCCCCAGGAGCAGTCTGTTCATAACAGGCTGTGCAGGTGGCAGGTGAGCACATGCGTGTAGCTCCCCTCGCAAGCAAAGCTTCCCTCGCATGAGCGGTAGCCGTCTTGCACTTGTGCGTGAAGCTCCCCTTGTGCGAGCAGCAGCCACTGGCACTCACGCACAAAGCTCCTTTCACGCAAGTGGCAGGTGCACCCACCCATCTGCTGGTTGCACAAATGGAGCTGCGTATGCTAGTGCCCACCTGCCACTCACAAGGAGCTATCCTCTTCCCCCCCACACACACACACACCAGGCCAAGCCAGAAAAGTTGTGGACCATTGCACTAGAGCTCGGTTACCCAATCTCCGGTTCATGGACCGGCACTGGTCCACGGCATGCCAGAAACTGGTCCACACAAACAAGCAAAGCCTCATCCGCAGAATGCAGTCAGCATCTGAAACGACGTCCCCTCCGGTCCACAGAAAAACTTCTCTCCATGGAACCTGTTCCTGGTGCCAAAAAGGTTGAGGGCTGCTTTCCTAGAGCATCCCTCTCGAACTACTACAAGTCTTGGGATTAAAACTCACAGAATTCTCAGCCAAAAGAGCAATGATTCATCACATCTGCTGAGAAAGGCTACTCAATGCATCAAGAATGGGTTCCATCAAGTAAAGGCCAAACTGATCTGATACTAGGTAGGCCTCACTTAATGATTGCCTTGTTTAGTAACTGTTTCAATTAAAGGTGCAGTTTATCTGCCATGAAAAAAAGATTGGTATGAATTCTAAATTCATATCAGATTAGATTCACTCATCACACAATAAACATGATGTCCTTTTTTGGCTGTAACTTAGCTCATTGTGTAATCCAACCATTATGGCTTGTAAAACATGGTTTTTGTTTTAGTGCATTTTATGAACTTGTAATTGCACCTAATTTAGTAAATAAACCATATTAAGGAAAGATTTGGCACATGAATCCAGCTTTTATCTCCTTTGACTTTAAATCTGAAACCAGGCATTTTGTAAACAATATATAATAATTGAAACAGAAACTTCACAACAATGGGGTGAGCCTTATTCTTTTAGAACAAGGTACACATAAATAAAATAACTTACTTGGGTTCTAGCGGTCCAAGTTCTTGAACACATATGCTTAAAGGGACTTTATTGAATAACCAGGACTCTGAATATATTAGTTGGGTCACGTGATTCAACAGTTTCATCTCATAGTCAAAGTCTAGAATCCTCCAGTATCCTGCAAGCAGAGAAGGGCATTAGCGTATATTCTATAAAATCCTTTATAAAAACCTCAACTCCATTGTTGATCTTTTTCCTACTCTTTTATCTGTATAATGGTCATGATGCCAGCCTAGTTATTTTCTCCCTTCACACTCAATTGAAGAAGAGACAGTTTGGTCTAGTAGTGGTTAATGCATCAGGCTAGAAACCAGGAGGCTGTGAATTCTAGTTCCATTTTAGGCATGAAGGCAGCTGGGTGACCTTGTGCCAGTGACTCTCTCTCAGCCCTAGGAAAGAGACAATGGCAAACCACTTCTGAGAAATCTTGCCAAGAAAACCGTAGGGACTAGTTCAGACAGCTGCCAGGAGTCAAAATTGATTCAAACGCATGCGTGCGCATACACATACAAATATCTCCTCCACTGAAGAGTACAATTCAACTATCTGCATAGCTATGTTCTACATTCTGGTTACCTACTTACATAACTGTACATTAGGCAGAATATCCAGTTCAGTTCAATATGCATACAATATGTAGTTCAATATAAAGTGTCAAAAGTAAACTGGAGGGGAGGGGAGGGGGTCCTTGGCGCTCTCTGAGCTTGGTTGTTTTCTTGCAGACATTTCATTACCCAAACTAGGTAACATCATAGCAATAGCACATAGACTTATACATACCGCTTCATAGTGCTTTTACAGCCCTCTCTAAGCGGTTTACAGAGTCAGCCTATTGCCCCCAACAATTTGGGTCCTCATTTTACCCACCTCGGAAGGATGGGAGGCTGAGTCAACCTGGAGCCTGGTGAGATTGCCAAATTGCAGTCATCTGGCAGTCAGCTGAAGTAGCCTGCAGTACTGCACTCTAACCACTGCGCCACCTCGGCTCTGTATCATCACTAGCACTGATGATGTCACCTGGTTTGGGTAATAAAACATCTGCAAGAAAACAACGAAGCTCAGAGAGAACCAAGGACCCATCACTTCCCCTCCTGTTTACCATTATGACCCATTATGAAGTGAAAAAGATTTTAGACTCCCGCTTGCATTGGGGTCACTTACAAATACCTTGTTCACTGGAAGGGATACCCAGGCTATGTGGGTCAAGAGTTGGAATGTAAAGGCTGACAGACTGGCTAAACAGTTTCATGACAAGTACCCTCAGAAGCCCATGGAACCCCTTGGGGGGGGGGAGGGGATGATAAAGTAGATTAACTTTCCTCAATTTTCTTCTTTTGCAGGAGGTCCTTCTCACCTAAGGGAGGTCAGCCTGTCAACCCTGAAGCCATTTTGGAGCATCTTCAGGGCTGCCACAGCTATCCTGTTTGGAGCTGTGGGAACGGGAGGCGGGGGGCAGTAGAGATAGCTGGGGACTTGTAGCCAACATAAAATTATTTCTCCTGGGAACCAAGGGCATTCTCACCAGGTGCTGGAGAGGCGTGGTCTGGAAGCAACTGGGCTTGGGACTGTGACCGGATTGGACCATGTGATGAACATGTGTTTTGGCCCGTCAGCAGCCTGTCCGGATTGTAGCTGATTTAAGGAGAAACGCCGACTGAAGCAATTTGTAGGGAACAACTTTAGATCATTCTCCTTCGCGTCTGGATCTTTGCGAATTGCTTCTGGGCTTTCTGCCAACCTTAGTAAGATTGTGATTACTTTATCTTTGTTTTCTTGTAGGCTGTTAAGGAAGTTTATTAACAGCCTTTGTTTGGAAAAGACTGAGTTATTTTAATAAATTTAAGTTTTGTACAAACTTTGTATGTGCTGTGTTCTTTGGGGTCCGTACTGGGGCAGAACAACATGTGGACTGGGGGAAAGAACTTTGACTTTTAATTTGGGTGGGGAAAACCATGGCACCAGATGTGCCAATATGACATGCCTCATAAATCTGTACTTAGGAACACCTAGGCCTAACACCTAGGCCTCAGAGGAACACCTAGGCCTCAGAGGTTTGATTGCATTGGGTCTGTTACTTGGAACCCTGACATACTCATTATTCTATATTACACTGACTCAAAGGCTCACAAATATATTCTGTATTATAGTAAAACACAGTAGAACAAGGTTCCCCAATCCCCGGGCAGCGTCTATTTGCAAACTGGGCTGCATGAGCTGTGTCAGCCCGTCACCCACGCTAGTTGAGCTGTGTGTGCACATTTGGGTGCACCACCCCTCTGTTCACATGGTCCGGTCCTACCCCCCCGCCCCCGGCTGCCAAGCTGCAAAGGTTGGGGACCGTTGCAGTAGAAGTAAGCAATTTTCTGTTTAAATAAGGAATTCCAAGAAACATATAAAACAGGATCTAGCCCCATGTTGTAGATATAACTACCTTGAACTTGGCATGCTTTCAAAACCTTCAGTTGATGCATTATTTCTTCCTCACTTGCTTGGACCAAATCCAAGAAGTCTTCTGTTGTATACTACAGAAAGTAAACAAAACATACATGTCTTCCTTATGGCTGAATGCTGAATGCGGAGTGCCTTGGAATTGCTTTATAAATAAAAGTTTAAAACTGCATTTGTGTATTTAATTACGAGTATTTTATTTTCACAGCTTTCACAAGGTAGTATAAAGTTGGATGCTGAATGAGACTTTCATAAACCTACATTTATTTCAAGCTACATTTACCTCAAGAATCTGAAATTTTATTGGGTTAAGGACTGAATCAGAAATTCTGCCATATGCTGAGACCTGCGCTGGAAGGCTATTTCAGGACTTTTAACAGATGAATCAAGTGCTACCCGCTTTGCCACTTAAAACAGCACCAACATGCAAAAAAAAAAAAAGGGGGGGGGATAAAAATGTTTAGTCCTATTGGATTTTAAAAGCACAAAAGAGATGGAGTCAATTTTTGTTCACTTTGTTTTGGAAGGAGGGAAATTGTAAGCTGCCCAGAGTCGCTTGAATAGTGAGATGGACAGCATATAAATTTAATAAATAAAGTAAGTAATAAGTTATGCACTTGGGAAACTGCTAAAGGAAAAATATTACTCCATTGATAATGAATATCTCAGCCCGTAACAGAGTAGAATATATTTGTGAGTAGGAAGTTTTATTTACCCTACACATCAAGCTGAAAGATTTAGGTAATTAATACATGAACATATGGCTAACATTCTCTCTCTTTATAATGGGCCATATGGGGAAATTACAAACATATGTTCCTGGGAATTTAATATGGGTTAGTACTCTCTAATTGCAATTCACGGCCTTGCTTAATTTTTATTCTTGCACAGAGTTTATGTCTCTTTATGAAAAACTCTATCTTGCTTTGGGACATGAGAACTTTTCCATCCATTTATGTATCCATCATTACCTTATATAATTATTACCTTTGCGTTTGTGTCAATTCTCTCTTTTTCACAATCTGGACCTTCATAAGGATTTTCCAATAGAAGTTTCTTGAGTTTCTTCAATTTAGGTCGGCATCTTTTTAGTTCCCAAAAATGATTGGTGAAGCCTGCAATCTACAACAAGAACTGTCATTGGAACTGCCGGATTAATCTGTAAAGTTGGCAGTTGCAGATATAACTGCATCAATCAGCAGCAGCAGAGAATGAACACAGCATAACACCCCTAAGTTTGGCATGTTAAATGACTGTCTTTGTGAACTGTGTTTCTCAATTTTAGCAGCTTGAAGATGTGTGGACTTCAACTCCCAGAATTACCCAGCCAGAACACTGGAGTTGATGCCCACACATCTTCAAGCTGCCATGGTTGAGAAAAATTGCTTTAGTACTTCAGCCCTTTGGGTATATTTGCTCCACTTCCATTTAACTCATCTGGCTCTTTTAACATAAGAAGATTCAATTGCCACTGTGGCCTTTCAGATATTTTGGACATCATATTATCCCTGGATATAGTGAGTAGCAATCCAACCATATCTAAAGTACAACACATCTCTCCCCCACCCAAATTTTTTAAACAAAATTTTGCTTTTATTTCTCCTTAGCTACTGTCTTAAATACCAATGCATGCCAGAGTCTATTAATTGAGAAGAAACAGAACAAGCAATCTGTACCTTGCTTTTTCTAAGTGTATCCAAAATGTGTGATGGCCACAAGCAGGGAAAAATTATGTTTGTGTCTGTGCTATAATTTTACTATTTTAAACCAGTGGCATTTAGAGAGATTTAACTTATTTTATTGCACTTGCTTGGAGAAATAACTGCTATAACCACAGAATCATGGACCCATACCAGGAAAAAAGCCTATTTCATCTGGTTCAGTCATTTGCCCATCATTCTATCAAATATCACATTCCTGCTAAACCAAGGATAATGTAAGTCCTCCAAGAAATAACTGAGTCCCATATTTAATCAGCTGTTATATGCCCTCAAACCCAAGATCCCACTCATAGATATGCCTATTTTAAATAATTATCCTATATACTATATGTCTAAGTAGTAAAATATTTATTGTATCTCTCGGCCACAAAATGCTCTTACTTAATTCACTGGATAAACTAGAGTTCTCTCACATCCACAAATCTGAACTCTTTGGAAAAGGTCTGTAGAGATTCTCAGTCATCCAGGTCATGGTTGTCCCAAAGGTGCTTTTTCAGGAGGCAACTGGATTTTCTTGTTTTTTCTTTTGAAGACATTTCACTTCTCATCCAAGAAGCTTCTTCAGCTCTGAAAGGATAGTGGAGAATGGAAGGATTTATATTCCTTGCAGACAGCTGGTAATCTGCATCCTTCTAGAGGGTCATTGAAGCACTTGGAGGTTTATCTGTGTCCTCAGGGTCACCTGAGTAGCACTCTCATTCCTGTAGTCCTGAAGAATATAAATCCTTCCATTCCCCTCATCCTATCAGAGCTGAAGAAGCTTCTTGGATGAGAAGTGAAACGTCTTCAAAAGAAAAAACAAGAAAGTCCAGTTGCCTCCTGAAAAAGCACCTTTGGGGCATCTTTGGAAGAGGATTAAATGTGATTTATTTATTTTTTAAAAGGGAGGAGAATGACTTTTCAAAGATCTTAACTTGCTCTGGAGAATCTTCAGGCACACAATACCTCAGGATGGAGTATATTAGTGGTAGCCTTGTCTGCACGAAGCTGCTCTGGCGTTTCACCGGAAGGAATAAAAAGCAACATATTGGAAGTATCTGCTATTTTCATGTCGTAAGTCTTATCCTTACTGCATATCACAGCATGTTCATTTTTCTCTCCACGGAACACCAGGCTGCAGGATCAAACAAACGCACATAAGCCAGGTTCAAACTACAACGTGTTGACCAAAAGGTTTAAAAATATGTAACAATAAATAAAGATTGGAGGCTGATACATCTGAAAACATACAGTCCAATTCCTCCCGGTATTCCAGTGATGTTGTCAAGGAAAAAATACAGGCTGAACTTTAGTCTAATGCAGTGTCTATGGAGATTCTCAGTCATCCAGGTCATGGTTGTCCCAAATGTGCTTTTTTTTTCTCCCAAGAGGCAACTGGACTTTCTGGTTTTTCTTTGAAGACGTTTCGCTTCTCATCCAAGAAGCTTCTTCAGCTCTAACTGCAATCTACAGTCAGAACTGAAGAAGCTTCTTGGATGAGAAGCGAAACGTCTTCAAAGAGAAACCAGTTGTCCAGTTGTCTCTTGGGGGGGTGGGGGGAAGCACCTTTGAGACAGTCTAATACAGAGTTTCTCAAACTTGGCAAATTTAAAATGCATGGACTTCAACTCCCAGAATTCCCCAAATTTGCGCCACACTGGTCTAACTCTAACTCAGGGGTTTCCAAACTTGGCAACTTTAAGACTTGTGGACTTCAACTCCCAGAATTCCTCAGCCAGCAAAGCTGGGAGTTGAAGTCCACAAGTCTTAAAGTTGCCAATGGAGACCCCCTGCTCTAACCCATCTGGAGCATGCAGAGGCGGCCAATGCAATTCCCTTCTTGAATTAAGTCAGCTGATCCTCCCAGGCGCTAGGGGTCGCTGTAGAGTCGCAAGATTTTTTTTTTTTTAAAAGCCAGCCGCACGCTCTACCGCCAGGGTGGCCTTGCCGAGCATGCGCGTACCTTCGCCCTGCCTCCAACTCGTGACACAACTCCGGCTCCAGTTGCAGAAGACAGTAATCGCCGGCATCGATCCGCGGACTGAAACTGAGGCACTGCACCGTCGGAAGCAGTTCCGATGGGTTTAGTTTAGCGACCTCCAGCGTCGCATCGACCTCCTCGCGGCTTCGCATCCTCGTGGGGGGTGGGCGGGCTTTCGCTCCTCGGGAGTCCAACGGGCGTCTCCGACAGGAACGGCAAAGACGGAGAAGAAAGACAACGGCCTCTTCCGAAAGCGCGCCAAAACTCACGTCGGCACCTTGATGCGGAGGGGGCGGGGTTTACGCTGTTTAGGCGCCCAATCCGAAAGGGAGGAGGCGGGGCCTAATCCAGCCCGCCACAAAAACGGACGTTGAGATTCTGAGACGAGCCAGAAGGATCGTCAGAGGGCTGGAGGCCAAAGCATAGAAAGAACCGTTGAGGGAACTGGATATGTCTTAAGTTTAATGAAAAGGAGTACTAGGGGCGACATGATAGCAGCCTTTCAATATTTGAGGGGCTGCCACAAAGAAGAGGGAGTCAACCTATTTTTACAAAGCACCTGAAGGCAGGACAAGAATAGTATAGTATAACAGAGGTTATCAAACTTTGCTGCTTTAAGACTTGTGGGCTTCAACTTCCAGAATTCTCCAGCCAGCTATACTGCCTGGAGAATTCTGGAAATTGAAGCTTACAAGTCTTAAAGCTGCCAAGTTTGATGACCTCTGGTGTATAGTATAGTGTATAGTATAGTATATAGTAATAGTATAGGTATAGATATAGTAATTAGTATAGTAATAGTATAGTATGATATGGTATAGTATAGTATAGCATAGTATGCCTTTATTGTCATTGTACATAATACATACAACAAAATTGGTTTAGCCTCCCTGGTGCAATCCATAACAAAATACAAAATAACATAAATAGTATAGAGAATAATCCCTATGCAAGTAATGGGAAGGCGGAGTCTAGTAATACGTTTCTGTATGTGCGTGGAGTGATTGTGATTGTGTTTTAAGAGTCTTGACAGCCGATGGGTAGAAGCTGTTTTTAAACCTGTTTGTCCAGCTGGCTATACTTCGATGTCTTCTACCCAATGGTAGAAGCAATGGATGGAAACTAATCAAGGAGACAATCAACGTAATTAGAATAGAATAGAATGGAATAGGAATAGGAATAGAAAAGGAATGGAATGGAAGAATGGAATGGAATGGAATAGGAATAGAATAGGAACTTCTAATGTATGCTAATCTGCATACATTAAAATGAAATTTTGTTGCATACATCTCTCAAAAGGTCCCTGCCTCCAATATACAAAACATGAACATGATAAAATTAAAAAAAAAATACAAAGTTATGTATGTACCCACATGTTATATGACACAGAGAAACAACACAGTCTAGTTCAGCTGTATAAATGTACATGACGAGAGAAACAAATCTTGCGAGTCTGCCGGATGGATGGCATAGGGAACAAAGCTGTTACAGAATCTGGTAGTCCTGCTAGAAATACTTTGAAACCTCCCAGAGGAGTAGGGTCCCTGCTTGGGCTAGATTGCGGGTGTCAAACTATGCAGCACATTGCTGTCATGTGATGTTTCATGACTTTTTCCCCTTCGTGGAGCTGGGGTGGGTGTGACCTGCACATGATGCATCAGGCCTGCAGGCCACCAGTTTGACACCCTTGGACTAGATGACCTCCAAGGTCCTTTTTAACTCTGGTATACCTAATGTAATGCTTCATTGTTGCATTTTTTGGTATTTTTTGAGAAAGAAAAAATAACAAGATGGCCAGAACCCATAATAAACAGGTTTTTTACAAGCATCATTGAATGAAATAGAACCAAATTTGTTGCATAAGAATTTTCAATATTTCATTAGATTTACATTTAAAAGCTGCAACTAAATCCAGTTACTATATAAGTATCAAGAGCATTATTTTAAAAGAGTTAATTTCTGACTTAGCAGCCAAATAATTTTTAATAATTGGGGTCTTTTAAAAAATAATAGTCCATCCCTAATGAAAAATTACAGGTCTCATGCTTATCAGGATCTAAACCCTGGAAAAGCCAACCTCATCTGGTTATCTTCAAATAAAGACTCAGATTAACTTTGAATGCAGTAATACCAAAAGGAGGGCTATTTGAGTAACATACAGGAACCACAAGGTTTCCCAAGTTATTCAGATGGTTTCCCTCAAAATGCACAAATATAAAAAAGCAAAGATTTATTGATTAGTATTGCAATAATCTATGCTTTGTGAAAAATTGGGATTACAATTATTTAATCCTACCAAATGTATTCTGTATAGTCCTCATTGCAGATAAAATTCCTTTTAGCGGAATTTCTTCCCACATTTTACAAAGGATCCCTTCCTTTGTAAAAGGATTCCTAATCCTTCCAAATGTTTTTAAGGCAATGGTGGGAAAACTAATTGAATGGGTGAATAATTTCCAAGCAACTGAACCAGTGAGGGGGGGATGCTGGGACTTGTTCCCGGGTATTGATGTTATGTTGATTGGTCTGTAGTTTCCTGGGTCTGTTTTTTTTCTTCCCCTTTTTTGAAGAAAGTGAGAGCAATTAACCAGTGGAACAACTTGCCTTCAGAAGTGGGTGCTCCATCACTGGAGGCCTTCAAAAAGAGACTGGACAGCCATTTGTCTGAAATGCCATAGGATCCCCTGCTTGATCAGGGAGTTGGACTAGAAGACCTCCAAGGTCCCTTCCAACTATGTTATTCTATGTTCTATGTTGTAGTCCAGCTGAATATCTGCCGGGCATGGACTCCCAAGTCCTGGTTTAAGGATGCAGCTCCTTGACTGTTCAGCCACCCCCATTATAATGCAATTATTTTACATTCCTCTATTTAATTCTATGTTCCAGAATACCACATGGGGGCAGGCTGCTATAACACATGAATAACTTTGCTGGGTCAGAAAATACTATAATGAAAATATGGATGTACTTTCCAAGCTGCAGAAATCAGGATGATCGCTTAGAGAAAAGCAAAGAGTGAGTGTTTTCTGAGTGTTTTCTCACAAAGAGTATTTCCTGACACCTAATAGTAATCTTGAATTTTGCAGCCTAAATCTGATAGCCCTAATGAAATTACAGGTAGTCCTTGATTCATTTAGTGACTATTCAAAGTTACAACAGCAGTGAAAAAAGTGACATGACCAATTTTCACACTTATGACTATTGCCGCATCACCATGGTCACATGACTTACATTCTGATGCTTGACAGCTAGTTCATATTTATGACGGTCGCAGCATCCTGGGGTCATGTGGAACTGTGTGACTAATTTAACAACTGCAGCGATTCATTTAACAAACGTGACAAGAAAAGTTGTAAAATGGGGCAAAATTCACTTAACAAATTTCTCACTAATCAACATAAATTTTGGGCTCAATTGTGGTCATACATTGAGCACTACCTGTAGAAGATAATTGAAGGTAAAAGATTTCAGTTGCATTGCTCTGGCTTCCTGTTCTCCAGCTGCTGGCTGTTTTTGTATTGTTGAAGTAATTCCAGGATGTTTAATAACTGGTGCATTCTTCAAAGTACAACATATGGGCAGTGTTTGGCATAATGGGCTTAACTACAAATAGTAAACAAATATCCTTGTTTTGCTCAACATGCTGAGCTACAATCTGGCCAATTCTGTTTTAGTCTAGTGTGTTGTAGAAGGTGGAACATATGTTTAGTTTATAGTTCAGTGTACTGTGGAAATCCCCACAAATGAATCAAATAAAACATGATAATTAACTATCGTTAATGAATCATGCAAGGTCTGAACTCAGACTTATACTTCAGTGGGGAGATAGAGATGAATATGGTTAGAGTTGCACATATGTCAATCCTATTTTTATTAAAAAAATAGTATTCTCAAGTAAATGAATACTATCAGGAAAGAGGGAACAATTTGTGAGGTTATGATCTTACTATCATAGTTTAAAATGCACAAATTGTATCTAGAATTTGAAACACTGCGTTGACAGTTATATTTTGCTTCTAACAAGTTATCCTATCCCAAGCAATTAAGCCTGGGAACTTTTAGATAAGACTGAAAAAAGGAACTCTTCTCATTAGAGAAGAATGGAAAAAAAGAACTGGAAAACCTCTTTAATTTGTTCTGCTTTTCTCAACTTGAGGAAACAAATATTTTTAACAATTAAAAAATAATTCTGGAGCCTTTACTGCCTTTTCAAAAAAAAAAAACCCACTTTCAACTGCAAAGTGCTGACAATTCTCCTTTTGTCACAGCCTCTTTTAGGACTTGAGGTTATGATATCTTGTCCAAGAGAACAAAATATGCAGAAGGGTGTATATTTGCAAATTCTATCCCTGCCTCGAGGTTGTTAATCAAGAAAGCTCATGGAAAAATCAAGGCTATTTGGATGATATAAAGAGCAGAACGCCACATTAACCAGAAAATATGTACTAGTCCCAGTCCCCTTTCTGTGCTAATATTTATCTTGTAAATTAAAAAAAAGTATGTGTGTCCCACTTGGGATTAGAGTCACCCTGTGTGGTATGGGAGAAAAATTAAGATTTATTAAATAGAATGCTAGAAAATAAAATAAAAATGGCCCTCCTTACTTTATATCTGGAGGCCAAAAGGATAAATTAAGAACAGCTAATCCTCCTCTTATAACCACCGTTGAGAAGAGAATTTCCATTGCTAATGGAATGGAATTGATAAGTGAGTCACATCTAATTTGATGACTTTTTTTGCCACAGTTGTTTCAATCAATCAGAATAGAGCTGGAAGGGACTTTGGAAGTCTTCTAGTCTAGCCCCCTGCCCAAGCAGGAGACCCTATACCATTTCAGATAGGTGGCTGTCCAGTTTCTTCTTAAAAACCTCCAGTGATGAAGCACACAACGTTTGAAGGCAACCTGTTCCACTGGTTAATTGTCCTCACTGTTAGGAAGTTTCTCCTTAATTCCTTGTTGCTTCTCTCCTTGATTAATCTCCATTCATTGTTTCTTGTCCTTCCTTCTGATGCTTTGGAAAATAGGCTGACCCCCTCTTCTTTGTGGCAGCCATGCAAATACTGGAATACTGCTATCATGTCACCCCTAATCCTTCTTTTCTCTAGACTGGCCATACCCAGTTCCTGCAACCCTTCTTCATGTTTTAGTCTCCAGGCCTTTAATCATCTTAGTTGCTCTTCTTTGCACTTTTTCCAAAGCCTCAGCATCTTTTTTTTGTACTGTGGTGACCAAAACTGGATGTAGTATTCCAGGTGTTGAGTGAAACACATGGTCGTTAAACAATCCAGCTTCCCTGATTGATTTTGCTTATTGGAAGCTTCCTGGGAAGCTCACAAATGGCAGTCACATGACCCTGGGATGCTGCGATTGTCATAAATAGATGCCAGTTGCCAAGCTCCCAAATCTTGATTACATGACCATGGGGTGCTATGACAGTTGCAAGTGTGAGGGCTAGCTGTGAGTCCCTTTTTTCAGTGCTGATATAACTTTGGTTGGTAAACGAATGGTTTTAAGTCAAGGACTACCTGTACTAGGAGAGTTAATAATTCCCCATTTGGGTTTGAGTGACATGTTTGATTAGAGAAAGCCAGTTTGGTGTAATGATTAAGGTGCTGGCCTAGAAACCAGGAGACTGAGTTCTAGTCCTGCCTTAGGCACGAAAGCCAGTTGGGTGACTTTGGACTGGTCACTGTCTCAGCCCAATCTACCTCACAGGGTTAGTTTTGTGAGGAAAATAGGGGGAGGTAGGTTTTTGCCTTGAGTTACTTATAAGGTAATAAAGATGGGGTAAAAATCTAATAATACTCTAAAAAATGTAGTAAAAATAGGTAACTTGAAACAAAGCAGGTCAATGGTATGCGGTTACTGCATTTATTTCAACCACAGCCTTGAATTTTGTTTCAGGGTAGGACTTCCCACTTAGTCAAACCACAATGTAGCTCAGCATCTTATGCAGACCTGCTTGCAACTACTAAAATATTTTACTGTAAGGAAAACTATGAAATTTACATAGAGAACATTGCACATGAGTTTTCACCCACTTCTCCCTGGTATTGGACCATGGATAAAATGGAGTGATCTAGCACCAGCCACCCTTTAAACCAGAGGTCTTCAAACTTGGCGGCTTTAAGACTTGTTTTAAGACAAGTCTTAAAGCCGCCAAGTTTGAAGACCTCTGCTTCAGCTTGCTATGTTGACTGCTACCCTGACAGTCTTCCAGTTGCTTTTGTGAGGGCTTGCTTTATTTCCTTTTTTTATTTTTAGTTTTCAGGATTTATTTTTACTTTACTCTGCGGCTTGAGCAAAAGGAGGTTTTGTTAGTCCTTTTTCAGAGCTCAAAAATGTGAAAAATGTCCTTTTTCAGAGCTCAAAAAAGGCTATACTATACCTTATAAAATGTGTCAGCTGGACACATGTGTCAGAAAAGATGCTAACAAATTCCTTCTGATTTTTTGCTACCATAGACTGTTCTCACACAAGAGTGGCTTGAACAGGGTCAAAACTTAGTTTTGCTTAGGCGACTCTAATCTCCTGTTTTTGTGCCTATAGGCCAGAAGAGGAGATGAATCACAAAATAATAACACACTGCAAGATTCAAACAAAACAAGGAACCCAGTGAAGGAAGCTAACTGTGATCAAGGTCTTCTGCCTTACTCCCATCCTGTGCAAGATCATGGCCAATGTGTATGTTAACAGGGCAATATTCAACACAAGAAATGATAAGATTTGTATATGGTTGTTTGGCAGTGGTGAAATCCAATTTTTTTTTACTATCAGTTATGTGGGCGTGGCTTGGTGGGTGTGGTGTGGCTTGGTGGGCGTGGCAGGGGAAGGATACTGCAAAATCTCCATTCCTACCCCACTCCAGGGGAAGGATACTGCAAAATCCACATTCCCTCCCCACTCCTGGGGGAAGGATATTGCAAACCCCACTCTGGGGCCAGCCAGAGGTGATATTTCCCGGTTCTCTGAACTACTCAAAATTTCCGCTACTGGTTCTCCAGATCCTGTTGGATTTCACCCCTGGTTGTTTGGTTTCAAGGGCATTAGAGGGATCTTATTTGAGAAGCTACTTGAATGACTTTTACAGTTAGTCCTCAGCTTACAACTGTAATCAAGCCTGTAATTTCAGTCATAAGTCATGATGGTCATAAAGTGAGTCACCATGTAACCTGTCCAATTTTGCAACCATTATGCAGTGGTGATCCCTGCGGTCATTAAGCAAACTCATTGTCCCCTGTGGAGTGTTTCTTGCCAGGACCAGGTATACAGTAAAGCTAAAGTGTGGCGAGGCCCCCCCCCCCCCCCCGCAGCCTGTTTTTGCCCCCAGAAGGCTGCAGGGAGGCCTACTAGGCCCAAAACAGAGCACGGGGGGTGTCTCCCCCACAGCCTGTTTTTGCTCCCAGGGGGGTGCAGGAGGCCAAGTGCTGCCTGTCACACCCCCTGGCCACACCCACCATGGCCACGCCCACCTAGCCGGTCATTAGGGAAGAGAACCGGTTAAATTATTTGAATCCCACCACTTTCAGACCTGCAAGATTATTAGTGTAATCTTACAATAAAGATTGAACTAGTGCTTTGGTTGATGGCTTCTCATCTGATCTATCTTGCAAGGCTGACATGGTTTAAGGTTTATCTTCCATTTATGGAGCAAGTAGAACCGGTTGCTCAGGCTTCAGGTTTTTATGAGACCCACTTCCCAATGTCACCTAAGCTCAGAGAGAGATGCCCTGCTCTTGGCCTGGGGTTGGATCAGTCTTGCAGTGGGATGATTAAAAGCAGATTCTTGTCCATGATGGATTGCAACTCTTCAACTCGGGAGCTGCCTTCTGTGAGAGACACAATCTCGCTTCAAATGACAAGTGAGGTTTCATATTCATTCACACGTTTGCACGGTAGCTAAGCACTCTGTTACAGGACATAGCTGTAGACTGTTCTTTATTTTAATGAACCTTATTTCATTTCTGTAAGCCTTTTATGGACACAGCAAGACAGCAATCTTCACGGTTTCATTCCAGATCATTTTCATGCTTCTTTTGTAAGAAGCTCTGGGCTCTTCAGAAGGAAAAGCAGTTGAAAAAGATAAAAAAAATGTTTACTTGTTTACTGATTTACTGTAATCCTTGTACTTCAAAAACTGACAGTAACGTTCAAAACCATATTCCTACCCTTCCAGTGCTCGTAGGGCCTTATGAATTCCCAAAGGCAGCAGATTTCAAAAGGCAAAACGGCTATAGAAAAAAGCCTCTTTCCAATTCCTTCCTACCCTTAACTTGCCAAGGAGAAAAAACCCAGCACATCCTCTCCTGGGTAAGTGATTGTCAGGCTTTTGAGGTAATCCAGACAAGAAGCAAAACTGTGAGTATAAAACTACCTTTATTATAAGGTTACAGTAACAGAATCTTGCAAATCTGAAAAGCATTTCCTCCCTTCTGTAATAGGTGGGGATGGCCTTGGCAGTCTGTGTCAAGAGACATTGCCAAGGGAACAGTCAGATAAGGGACAGACAGCCTGTAGCTGGATAGTGGGCTGGGCAAGAGACTCAGAAGAGACCCTCCCTACTTTCTGGGGCCTGTAAAGGAAATGGGGGAGAGGAGAAACATAACTTTCAGATTTGCAAGATTCTGTCAGTGTAACTTTACAATAAAGTAAGCTGATCCGTTTGTGTTTCTTATCTGGTATGTCCTGCAAGGCCAACTTCAGTCTTGTTTATCTGACTGTTCCCTTGGCAGAATCTCTTTGCCCACTCTTCCAAGGTCATTCTCACATACCATTATACCTCCTTTATGTTTACTTTCCAGAAACCAGGGTGGATCCATTCTGAAATCCCAAAGGTGCTATTTCCAAACGCAACTGGACTTCCTTGGGTTTTTTTTGGAAGTGTTTCATTTCTCATCCAGGGAGCCTTTTTTTTTTTTTTTACATATATATCATACACATTACATTTTTAAAAACATTTGGTAACTTTTGAAGGATAATTTAATGCTTCTTTAATGTTACAAGGAGAAAGAAAAAAACATTAACATAGCAAAGACATTAGTAGAGCCTTGGTGGTGCAGCAGACTAAAGTGCTGTTAACTAGCACCAGCTGCCTGCAATTACTGCAAGTTCGAATCTCACCAGGCTCAAGGTTGACTCAGCCTTCCATCCTTTCGAGGAGGTAAAATGAGGATCCGGATTGTGGGGGCAATAAGCTGACTTTATATAAAAAGAACACCGCTTGGGGTAGGGGGCGAAAGCCCTACTAAGCAGGTATATACAAAAGTATGAAGGCTATTGCTTAATGCATTGTAAACCACCCTGAGTCTCCGGAGAAGGGCGGAATATAAATTGAACTAATAAATAACTAAATAATAAATAAATAAATAAATAAATAAATAAATAAATAAATAAATAAATGGACAATGTTATCTATTATTTCTCATATTATGTATAGATAAGAATGAAATAGTATTTGATACATAGAATGTGACCCTTCATCCAGGATTTTTTTAATTACTGAAAAGCTTACTTAAGCCTATTTAGTTAATATAGTGTAAATTGCCATCATGCTGTGATTTTAAAGCTATACAGTAAAGCACTTTACTCTTTTAAAAACCAATAAAAGCCTCTGGACTAGAGTACTGTAGGGCAAACACTTTCTCCATCTCACCTCTTTTCGTTTTGGGAATTTGTAGCAGATTTGTCATATATGACAATGAAAATGTTGAACTGGAAATCTTGGGCAAGAAATACCAGGAGATTAACTTCACAAAATGCAAAACCTGCAAACAAGCCTCCATATTGATGGTGGCTGTTAATCAAACTTTGCGAATTATCAAGAAAAAAAACCTGAACACTTTTTGTTTAAAGCTGCTCTCAAGGGGTGTTCAGCTAGGTAGCAGTGTACAGGTTAACTTTTTCAGATTTCAGAAACCTAATCAGGGTCGGATCCCATGGTACTTGGGTGGGAGACCAGTAGGAATTTTATTTATTAATAAATAATCCCAAGGAGCTGCTGACAGAGGAATTATTGAGTCTCATCTGCACTTCTATAGCTATCTGGTTTGGTTCTGCAACCCAACAAGACAGACACAGACTTCAGAGGATAATTAGATCTGCAGAAAAAACAATTCCTACCAACCTGCCTTCCATTGAGGACCTGTATACTGCACGAATCAAAAAGAGGGCTATGAAAATATTTACAGACCCCTCGCATCCTGGACATAAAATTTCAACTCCTACCCTCAAAACGACGCTATGGAGCACTGCACACCAGAACAACTAGACACAAGGACAGGTTTTCCCAAATGCCATCACTGCTAAACAAATAATTTCCTCAATACTGTCAAACTATTTACTAAGTCTGCACTACTATTAATTAATTAATTAATTAATTAATTAATTAATTAATTGGTTGATTTATATGCCGCCCTTCTCCGGAGACTCAGGGCGGCTTACAATGCGTTAAGCAATAGCCTTCATACTTTTGTATATACCTGCTTAGTAGGACTTTCGTCCCCCCCCAGCGATGTTCTTTTTTATACAAAGTCAATTTATTGCCCCCACAATCTGGGTCCTCATTTTACCTACCTCAAAAGGATGGAAGGCTGAGTCAACCTTGAGCCTAGTGAGATTTGAACTTGCAGTAATTGCAGGCAGCTGGTGCTACTTAACAGCACTTTAGTCTGCTGCACCACCAAGGCGCTCTCATCATTCCCACCACCCATCTCCTTCCACTTATGACTGTATGACTGTAACTTTCTTGCTTGTATCCTTACAATTTATATTGATATTGTTTCCTGATTGCTTATTTGTACCCTATGACTATCATTAAGTGTTGTACCTTATGATTCTTGATGAACGTATCTTTTCTTTTATGTACACTGAGAGCGTATGCACCAAGACAAATTCCTTGTGTGTCCAATCACACTTGGGCAATAAAAAATTCTATTCTATTCTATTCTATTAGATTTGTCTGCGCCTCCCCCCCATCTAATCAAGACTGTAGACTAAACTGGAAAGTCAAAGTAAGTTGTTTCTGAAGGTTTTTTTAAACTGCTTAATAGCAGGTTTAGCTTGAGATTTTTTTTTAAATAAGGGACAGAGGCTTAGAATGAAGCTGATAGCCACATTTCACATCACTGTCCACATTGCTTCTCCCCTATGGATGCATTTTTAATGTTCTCCTCCCCTGCCACTTTCAAGCTTGTTTTTCATTTGTTGCCTTCCACACCCACATTATTCTGTTCTGCTCTGATAGAAAGAAGGGCATAACTCTGAACCTCCTCCTATGTTTACTTTCCTTTTATTGGAACGTTTGAAAAGCATCTGGGACAAGAGCAGAAGCAGCAGGGAGTCATGCATGTGAAATGGGCAGCCATATAAACTGAATAAATAAACACCTCTCATTGCTTATAAAGGTGTCCATGTGGTTACCATGGGGGTGAGGAAACTAGGCCTTTTTTATGACTTGTGGACTTCAACTCCCAGAATTCCTAAGCGTTGCTATCTCAGGAATTCTGGGAGTTGAAGTTCACAAGTCATAAAAGGGCCAAGATTCCCCACCCCTGGATTACCAGAAGTCAACCTGAGATGAAGGAGATTCTCATCCAAGATGAAATCTTTTCATGCCGGAAAAACACCTATTTATTAGATTTCTCTTCGGCTTTTTTTTTTTTTTACAGCAGCACTGGGCAGGATATATAGATTGATCCTTCCTCCTCTTTTTGCCCCCAACAACAACCCTGTGAGGTTGTGTGGAGGAGAGAAGGTAACTGGCCCAAAGTCACCCAGTGCTTGAACATAGACTAGAGTAGACCAGTGCTCTCAGCCTTGGCAACTTTAAGATGGGTACCCATGTTGGCTGGGGAATTCTGGGAATTCCCCAGCCATCTACCCATCTTAATAGAATAGAATAGCCATCTACCCATCTTAATAGAATAGAATAGAATAGAATAGAATAGAATAGAATTCTTTTATTGGCCAAGTGTGATTGGACATACAAGGAATTTGTCTTGGTGCATACACTCTCGGTGTACAGAAAAGAAAAGATACATTCGTCAAGAATCATAAGGTACAACACTTAATGATAGTCATAGGGAAACAATCAGTATAAATCTTAAGGATATCAGCAACAAGGTTACAGTCATACAGTCATAAGTGGGAGGAAATGGGTGATAGGAACGATGAGAAGATTAATAGTAATGCAGACTTAGTAACTAGTTTGACAGTGTTGAGGGAATTATTTGTTATTATATGTTTATAATACATTTATAAATTGTAAATAAATAAATTAGAAATTTATAACAATTATAATGTTGCCAAGGTTGAGAAATACTGGACTAGATCCTGGCTTGCCCCATTAACCATACCACCAACCTGGCTCTTTTGGAGAAAGGATGCTTAGTTTCCTACAAAGTACAGGTAGTCCTCCGCTTAGGGTCACAACTGAGACCAACATTCGTTGTTAAGTGCGACATTTGTTAAGTGAGTCCGGCACCATTTTACAACCTTTCTGGCCACTTAACAGTTGTTAAGTGAATCACTGCAGCCAATAAGTTAGCAACTTGGTTGTTAAGGGAATCTGGCTTCCCCCATTGACTTGGCTTATCAAAAGGGGATCACATGACCTTGAGACCACAACAACGGGTCATAAATATAAACCAGTTGCCAAGTGGCTGAATTTTGATCACATGATCAAGGGGTTGCTACAAAAGCCGTACCTGTGAAAAACGATTATGTCACTTTTTCCAGTACCAGTTGTTGTCTGGTGCCTTTTTCCAGTTGTAACTTTGACCGGTCCCTAAATTGTAAGATGAGGACTACCTGCATTTTATTGCTATTTGTCACATGTAGTTAAGGTGTTGGACCCGGATTAAAGAGACCCAGGTTCGAATCCACCTCAAGCCTTGGAAACTCACTTGAGTTCCTTGGGATCATCCGGCCCACTGATGATCTCACTGGGCCTCCGGAGACTAAAAACGTGGAGGTGGGAGCACTACCTCCACTACAAGCTTGTGAAAAGAAAGAAGGATGAAGGCAGTGGTGAAATCTAAAATTTGTTACTACTGGTTCTGTGGACGTGGCTGGGTGGGGGTGGGGGTAATGTGACTGGGTGGGCGTGGCCAATTTTTTTTTAACTTTTAAAACCATTTTTTCTACAATCTTTTTGGCGAAGATGTAAAAAAATGCTTTCAAAAGGCTCTGAGATCCCAGCTGAGTTGCCTGATAGGCAGAGGCTTTTTTTTCTTTTAAACTCAGCTTGGATGTCAGAGGCTTTTAAAAGAAAAAAAGCCTCTGTTGATCAGACAACTCAGCTGGGATCGTCAGAGGCTTTCAGAAGCATTTTTTAAATGCTTTTAAAACCTCATCATAAAACCTCTTCAGAGATTGTAGAAAAAATGCTTTTAAAAGCCTCTGACGATCCCAGCTGAGTTGTCTGATCAACAGAGGCTTTTTTCTTTTAAAAGCCTCTGACGATCCAAGCTGAGTTTAAAAGAAAAAATGCTTTAAAAAGTAAAAAAAAAAAAAAGCCTCTGATGATTGTGCGGCTCAGCTGGGCATGTGGGGGGGGGGGGGGGAGAGATTTTTGCTACCCGTTCTCCGAACCACCCGCCTCCATCGCTACCGGATCGGGCGTTCTGGTCGGAACCGGGAGCATTTCACCCCTGATGAAGGCTCCTTCTAACCAAAGCACCGCACAGCCCTGACTCTCATAAGACCAGCCAAACGGCTCGCTGCTTTGCATCATCTCCAGTGATGTATTTCCTCCCCGCAGCAACCGGGACCGCGCCGGGCGGACACGCAAGCCAACCCAATGGGAAACGAAGCACCCGAGCAAGGAAAAACGCTTGGTTTTTTGTTTTTAAAAAATCCCTTTCCTTTCTGCTCCGCAAAAGAGCTGCCAGCAGCGGTGCAAACCAGCCAAGATCCAAGGAAGCCGCCTCGGCTCGATCCAGAAATCGGGGCCGGGGGTGGGGCGGGGGGAATCTGTGCGACTTTAAAACGAGGAACCGCTGCTAATGGCTTTTAAAATCGATTTCCCTTTGGGCCGCTTCCCGGGACTCCCAACCCTGCTCTCGTTTGGGGGGGAAAGGAGGAAGAAGAAGGAGAAGGAGGAGAAGAACAGGAAAAACTGAATCCAAGCGACGAAGGGGAGGGAAGGCGGGAGGGGAGGGGGGATTCTCTCTCTCTCTCTCTCTCCAGAAACGCCTCCTTCCCACTCACTTGTCCGCTCCGGCGTTCGGAAGGTGTTGCTAACCGCGGCGCGATTGTTTTCCCCACCCGCCCTCCTCCCCATGCTTCCCAGCGCCCCTCCCCGCCCGCCCGACCTCCGAGGCGAATTGGCTCCGCCGTGCCAATGCTGAGCGCCATGCCTTCTTCGGCCCCAGCGAAGCCCCTGGCCGCCGAGCCGGACTGAGGGGGACGCTGCTGGCCAGGCTGCGCTTTGCTGCAACCACGTGTCATTGATTCGCAGCCTTCCTGTCACACAACAACAAGGAAGCCTTCGGGGAGAAGAGGGCTGGTGGGGGGGGGGAATCATCTTCTTCTTCTTCTCCCCCTTTGGATCGCCCTGAGGAAAGCCGCCACTTTCCTGATCCAGGTGAGTTTCCGCTGAAAAGCAGGGCAGTGAGTGGGTGGGTGGGAACCTGGCACGTTAGGATTCTTCACCCGGGCCACCCAAAACCCCCGTCGCTTTGCCCAATGTCAGGTTGTCTTTTTTTGGGGAGTGGGGACAGTGGATGGGGTGGGTTAGTGGGGGTGGCTGCTTGTTTTTGTTTTCCCTTGCAGGTGGGGGGGGCGTGCCTTTGCGCGGCCGAGGCGATACGAGCTCAAGGGATCCAGAGCTGCGCGCATCGGGGCTGCAAGGTGCGGGGTGTCTCCGCACTGGCTGCCCGGGGTCCACGGGTGGGATGGGCGCAGCGGTGGGAAGAAGCGGCGTGTGTCCGAGAGAAGCGCTTTTTTTTTTTTTCGGGGTCACTCAGTGGAAGGCAAAGAGAAGCTGCTTAAATGGCAATGATCGCCAGCGATCGAGCAAAAAGCCTTTGATTCTGCTCCAGAAGGCCGATTGGGGATAATTGGTCATTAAAATAAAATAAAATAAAATAAAATAAAATAATAAAGGTGCAGAATAGGTTCTGCAGAGGAGGCGGCCGGAGAAGCAAGTTGACAGGGGAGCCCAGTGTGGGGAGGAGGGTGGAGGGGGTGAGAGGTGCAGCCATGTGCCCGGTGCCTTCCAAGCGACATCAAGGCCTCGTCTCTGGAAGTCTTAAGGTTCCCTTCAAGGACTGGGGGGCTCCCGATTGACCACAGTGGTGCTTGCATCCTGGCCACCTAAAGAAGGAGCCCGGTTATAGACGGTGAAGATTGAGCCTTAAAGTCCAGAGACTGAAAGGGAGCATCTGCAAGCTTTGGGATGTTGAAAGGTGCATCCAGATTATCTTCGGCGCCTTTCATCTTCTCCTTTGTTTTTTTTATTTGTGTGTGTGTGTGTGTGTTCGTTTCTGGCCAGGCTGGTTGCAGCAATGGAAGAAAATAGCATGGGCACCCTGCAACAGAGGGCAGCTGAGCTGGAGTGCATGGCAGAGGTTCTTCTGACAGGGGAACAGCTAAGGTAAGCTATGTGGCTTTTCACGAGTACTTTGCCTGGAGGGGGCAGCAAGAGAAACTGGGTTCTATGCCAGATTTCGGATTTCCGGGATGGTTTGCCTATAATAATACCCTTTTCCTTTAGAGGATGAAGGCTACATGGGGGAGGGTCTCCTCTTATTTAATTGGCCTCAACAATAACTCTGCAAGGTAGATGGGCCTCGAGAGGACGTAACTGGTGCAAAGGCACCAGGTGAATTTTTCCTTCATCACTCCAAGCCACCGTGTTATAACAGGATGTGGGGTGATGCTTCGTCCAGCTACATAGCAATGCCTGATATTCTCAAGAAGTTTCAATATTTTCACATCTCAAGGAGAAAAAGACTGCTCTGAATGAACAAATAGCCAAGGGTAACGAAACAGATCCGCTGTTCCCATCAGTAGTGGCATTCATATACTGTAGCAACCGGTTCGCCCAGCACCGGAAATGTGAGACCTTGCGGCGTCACAAAACACGGCAATTTGCTTGTGCGCGCCTTCCGCACATGTGTGCAGCGTCCAAAACACAGCAATATAGGACGGGATTGCACCCAGGTGGATGGGTAGGCGGGCCCACACGCAGGTGGCCACTACCGATTCGCCCGAACTGTCTGAACCGGCTTAATACCACCTCTGGTTCACATCATCGTCTAGCAGACTGGCCTTGCTGGGTAGAGAAGATGGGAATTGTATTCCAGTTTATCTGGAAGACGAGTCTTGGAATAAGGCAGTTTTTTGAGAGAAGAGGTTCATCAATCTTCAGAGCCTCTCTTTTATTTTAACTTTGTGTTCATTTCTCCAACTGGCAGCAAACAAGGATGAATTCAAAAGAGCGATTTTAGGGTTATCCGTCAATCCGTTCGATGAATTTATACAAAAGCAGGAGGGTGTGTTTTTAGCTGTCTTGCTGTTATGGGATGGCTGAAGTCTGAGAATGAAACGAATGGTTTTTTTTAAAAAAAGAAGAAACAATTAAAAACATTTTGTTTGACATCTTCTCATACCACCATCTGTCAAACAACATTTCCTTTTCCAGATACACAGCTTTGATTCTGCTACGTAAGGCAAAGTCTGCACTCTCTATACTTCAGGCATGTAGCTTTAATAGTCTATTCCAAGGGTGTCAAATGCAAGGCCTGGGGGCCAGATCCAGCCTGCGGGGTGTTTAGATCTGGCCCACGGACTCGCCCTGGAAATAGCGAAGAACCAGCCCGCCCCTGTCATGCATGGCCCTCCTGAGCTCCATTTTCACTGGCAGAGGGCTGCAGGAGGCCAGGACAGCCAACAAACGGATCCTTGATGAGTGACATTGAGCTGGCCACGCGCACCCCAGGCATGACCCCAGCCGCACCCATCCCTGCCCACCCCAAGGTCAAATACAACCCTGATGCCAGGGGTGAAATGCTCCTGGTTTGGACCGGATCGCCCAATCTGGTAGCGATGGCAGCGGGTGGTTCGGAGAACCAGTAGCAAAAATCCCTGCCCCCCCCATGCCCAGCTGACAACCTATTCAGCCTAAAAAATGCTTTTAAAAGTAAAAAAAAAAGCCTCTGATGATCATGCGGCTCAGCTGGAATCATCAGAGCCTTTTAAAAGCATTTTTTCTACAACCTCTTCGGCCAAAGAGGTGGTAGGAAAAAAAAATGCCTTTAAAATCCTCTGACGATCCCAGCTGAGTTGCCTGATCGTCAGAGGCTTTTAAAAGCATTTTTTTCTGCAACCTCTTAAGGTTGTAGAAAAAATGCTTTTAAAAGTAAAAAAAAAAAAAAAAGTTGGCCATGCCTACCCAGTCACATTACCCCCCCAAGCCACGCCCACAGGACCGGTAGTAAGAAATTTTACATTTCACCACTGCCTGATGCGGCCCGCAATGAAATTGAATTTGACAATCCTGGTATAGAATAGAGTCAATGCACTCCAAATAGACCCTTAATAGGGTCTTATTTTCGGGGAAACATAGTAGCTCAACTCAGGATTGAGTTGCTAAAGGAAGCAAGGGTAGTCTCTTTGATTGGACCCAATAGGCATGCTCTATTCTACTTTTATTTATTTATTATTTTAATTATTTTATTTTATTTTATTATTTTATCTTGTTATTTTATTATTTTATTGTATTTTGTATTTTATATTTATTTTTTATTATCTTATTTTATTTTTTATTTTAATTTTTTATTTTGTTTTAATATTTTATTTATTTTAATTTTTTAAAACCTTATTTTATTTATCTTATTTTATTTATCTTTATTTTATTTTATTTTATTATTTATTCATTTATTTTATTTAAAGCTTTCCAGGATGAGGTGAGATTAAAATCCAGGAGGGGGTTCCACCAGCCGTCGGTGTAAAAGGATTTTCATTGCAAAGTGAAATTGCAACCCAGGTAGAATTTACAAAGCCTTCATTAGTGCCAGCAGCAAAGTTAAGAAACCAAGTAAGAGGAACTGAAATATAAACATTTTATGATGAGTAAAACATGTGAGCTACTGTTGTCATATCAAATAGAGAAGATTTTTAAATTTTTCTTTCCTTCCTGCTTGCATGCTATCCTGCGGTGTTCACTTGTTGTAGGATGTCGGGCACAAGTACTTAAAGAGGCTGAAACATTCAAGCATTGTGATGCCCTGATATTTATTTGTTTGTTTGTTTGCTTGTTTGCATGCTCTTACTTTTCTGCTCCCATACACGATGGTTTAAAATAATACTTTTGAAAACAGAACCAATCAAATCATTATAAAATATAAAAGGTTAATTCTTAGACCTTGTCTCTTTGAGGACAGGTTGGTAACAGGGGTGGGCTTTGAAAATTTTAACAAGGGGTTCTCTGCCTGGTTGCTTGGTGGGTGTGGCCTAGTCAGCCTCCTGCACCATGGTGCGGGGGGGGGGGTGTTTTTGCCCTCCCCGGGCTCCAGAGGCTTTCCTTGAGCCTCCGGAAGGGCGAAAAGGGCCTCCCCAGGCTCCAGAGGCCCTCTGGAAGCTGGAAAAGGGCCTGTTTTTTGTCTTCTCTGAGCCTCTATGTGCGCACTGCACTTACCTGCATCCCAAACATTATATGATTATAAAGTAACCTACAGTTTCTATTGTATGTCATAACAGTTGTACGACAAAGCACCCATGTAACCGACCTGATTTTACGACATATTTTGTAATGGTCATTAAGCAAACCCATCATCTGCAATGGGACTTTTTTTTTCAGAAATTGGAAGTAAATGCCATAAATCTGTCAATTGCAGTCATGTGACCATAGAACACTACAAACAACTATTAATGCAGGCTGGTTGCCAAGTGCCCAAAATGTGATCACATGATCATGGGGGCGGAAGCAGCCATTGTGACTTTGAATTTGGGTCCTAAGTACCTTTTGGGGGAGGGGTCCATTGTAACTTTGAACCAGTGGTGGTTTTCAAATTTTTTTACTACCGGTTCTGTGGGTGTGGCTTGGTGGGCGTGGCTTGGGCATGGCAGGGGAATGATACTGTAAAATCTCCATTCCCACCCCACTCCAGGGGAAAGATACTGTAAAATCTCCATTCCTACCCCACTCCAGGGAAAGGTTACTGCAAAATCCCTATTTCCTCCTGATCAGCTGGGAATTGGGAGGCAGAGAATAGATGGGGGCGGGGCCAGTCAGAATCTTTACTACCGGTTCTCTGAACTACTCAAAATTTCTGCTACCGGTTCTCCAGAACTGTTCAGAACCTGCTGAAACCCACCTCTGCTTCAAACAGTCACTAAACAATCGGTTTTAAGTTGAGAACTATGTATTTACGTGGAACCAGACAATTCTACCTGGAGGAGTGCGTCCTTGAAATATATTTATTTATTAATGGATTACTTTTACCTGAGTAAATTTTAAGGAAAGGTGTGAGTAGTAGCTACTCTGCTGTAACTTCAGCCAGCTTCTCTAACAAGCCACCATGGGAATTCTTGGGAAGTGTAATCCAGCACACCTGAGAAGCCCTTAATGAGAGAAGTTAAATCTACACTCTGTTTGAAGTTTGAACACTCTGTTTCAAACTTGACAACGTTCAGAGGTACGGACTTCAACTCAAAAAAACAAAACAAAACCAACACAGTTCTAGGCTGCATAAAAAGAGGATAGAATCAAGATCACGTGAAGTGTTAATACCACTTTATAATGTCTTGGTAAGGCCAGACTTGGAATATTGCATCCAGTTTTCGGTCTCCGCGATGTAAAAAAGATGTGGAGACTCTAGAAAGAGTGCAGAGAAGAACAACAAAGATGATTAGGGGGCTGGAGGTTAAAACATAGGAAGAACGGTTGCAGGAACTGGGTATGTCTAGTTTAAAGAAAAGAAGGACTAGGGATGACATGATAGCAGTATTCCAATATCTCAGGGGCTGCCACAAAGAAGAGGAAGTCAAGCTATTCTCCAAAGCATCTGAGGGCAGGACAAGAAGCAATGGGTGGAAACTAATCAAGGAGAGAAGCCACTTAGAACTAAGGAGAAATTTCCTGACAGTTAGAACAATTAATCAGTGGAACAACTTGCCTCCAGAAGTTGCGAATGCTCCAAAACTGGAAATTTTAAAGAAGATGTTGGATAACGATTTGTTTGAAGGTGTAGGGTTTCCTGCCTAGGCAGGGGGTTGGATTAGAAGACCTCCAAGGTCCCTTCCAACTCTATTATTCTATTCTATTCTATTCATGCTGACTGAGGAATTCTGGGAGCTGAAGTCCACATACCTTAAAATTGCCAAGTTTGAAAAACGCTGGTCAACATCTTCAGTGTAGGAAAAAGAAAGAGTCAGTTATGCCTGCTGGGTGCAGATAAATAACATGGGAGTGAAATTTCTACTCACGTGTGTCTTATTTGCAATGGATATCAGTACTGTTGTGAGCCAGGCCTGTTTTTTGCTTTGTAAGGGTTGTGTATGATGTTTGCAGAGATCTCTGGATCGTTGCTTCGCTGCTAGAGGATTCTGCCTTTCCAAAGCAGTGTGGATTAATGGTCCTTTGATCTTATCTGCCTGTGTCCGTACGAGCTCCCCTAATTTCATTTTTTGGTCAACAAAGAGGCATGTGGTTTTTCCAGATCTTCCTCAAGCTATCCTGCACATTATCAGATGGCTAAAACACACATTCCATTTCTCCTGGCCCCTCTCAAAGATTATAGAGGCCCATTGATTTGGTCACCTAATGGAGGCTCCAACTGAGTGTTGACGTGACGGATTGCCACAATGGCTGGTGCATCTTTGGTTGCACCAGACTGGTTTGGTTGCACCAAAGTGAGGATTGAGCACAAAGAGGCAGGAACAGAATCTACTGTGATGTGCCAAAGCCAGAGACAGTACCTTCACAGTACCTTGGCAAATAATGTTTAAATCACAAGAACAAAGCAGAGGATTTTATGAGTAGCTTTACCCATACAACAGTGCCAAAGCACTGGTGTGTGACACTACATTTTCCCACTCCAGCAGCAGATGATTGCACAGATAAAGCCCCAGAGGCAAATAATGGCACCATCATGAGTGCATGAGAAGGAGACTCGGTAGCTTAAAATAACAACATGCTTTAGAAGTCACATTTTTGCTGTGGAACATTCTTCTTTTTTTCCTTGAGAGCAGCAATGGATGAGGGCATGGTTGACAGAGGTCAAGACAGGTAGGAGCAGGAGGGAGATGCAGGTGTAGCCAAAACACAAAGGGGAGAAGCTTGCTGAGCACACGCGCTCTCTGGCAAAGGGATGTTTTGAAAACGGAGAGAGAATAAATTTGTGCCCAGGGGTGGGCTTCAAAAATTTTAGCAAGGGATTCTCTGCCCAGTTGCTGGATGGGCGTGGCCATGGTGGGCATGGCCTAGCCGGCCTCTTGCACCATGGCGAGGGGGGGGAGGTGTTTTTTCCCTCCCCAGACTCCAGAGGCTTTTCTTGAGCCTCCGCGAGGCTGAAAATGGCCTCCCTATGCTTCGGAGGCCCTCTGGAAGCTGGAAACAGGCCCATTTCCAGCCTTCCTGAACTTCCGGTAGGCCTGCTTTTCGCCCTCCTCAAGCCTCCGTGCATGCCTTACACTTACCTGCTTCCAAAACAGGCTGCATGGGGATTCCTGGGAGGGGCAGGGTGGGCAGGGCCAGCTAGGAGTGGGATTTGGGGGGATTCTCTGAACTGCACAGCATCTGAGCTAGAGGTTCTCCCAAACCCCTGCAGACCTCCAGCAGCCCACCCCTGCCTGTGCAGCAAGCTGCAAAGGGGAGGGAGGTCTGAACTGCATGGCCATTGCTGTCCATGGCTATGTGAGGCACCAAGAATGCAGCTAATCAAATACCGGAAGCTGTGTGTTTGGGTGTATCAAGCTTGCTTAAGGTTGGAATTGAATATTCCAATCACTTTTCTTCACATAAAGGAAGATAGAAATGACCTAGAAGAAAAATTGGATAAAGTTGGTCCTGGAAAAGTGGAAAGCGTGGGAAAGAAACTCAAAAATAATTTTGTCTTGATTGTGATGGAGCAGAAAGAAACTCTGAAAGGACTTCAAGATTCTAATACAAGAGGATATTTTTAGCTCAGGGTTGAATTGTGGGGTCCTCGGTGCTGTCCAAATTTGGTGGTTTTGTTGCAGGCATTTCATTACCCAACTAGGTAACATCATCAGTGCTAGAAGGGAGTGGGGTTTGTTCTCAGAGGCTGACGGCATGATGAAAACTCCTTAATTGCAGAACACATGGACAGACTTCACCATAGGTTCAACTGGGAAACAGTGAGCATCCTAGATCAAGCGAAGTCCAAAAACACTAGAGAATTCCTGAAAACCTGGAATTCGGATAAACCATCCATCAATAGGCACATAGAGATAATAACGTCTACATTCAAAAGAGACAATAAAAAAGCCAGAAGATCACTGCACCTCTGATCAGCAATCAATACCCAGATAAGCAGAGATAAATAACCAAGTAGCAAACAGTCAAGGAACTATTAACTCAGTAAACAATAGCCTAATCAAGGAACTATCAAGAACACTCCCACAACAATGACAGGGTAAGCTACTTGTACATAAACAGAGAGAAACCCCATTCCCTTCTAGCACTGATGATGTTACCTAGTTGGGTAATCAAAGAAAACAACTAAGCTCAGAGACCACCAAGGACCCTACATTTCAATATTCTGTTATTATACACTTCAATAATAAGGGATCATTCCTGTAACCCTCAAGATGTCCAATTTTTGACCCAGGTTACCTTGAAGAGCTGACACACTCTGAACATTAAGAAAAGCTTTGCCAGTTTTCTCAGTTATTGTTTTCTCAGCTCAGTTCTATAATAACTGAATAGTCTCTTGGACATTGATACATGGCTGGGAGCAGGGGTGGGTTCTACTTAACTTTACTACTGGTTCGCAACGGAGCCGCGCATGTGCTCTTCTGCGCATGCACAGAAGCATTTTCATGAGGTCAGGGTCAGTGGGCAGAGCCTCCCGCCAGTTTTACTACCGGTTCTGTAGAACCAGGGGCAACCCACCACTGGCTGGGAGCCCTAACACTCTTCCCCTGTGAAAAACCAAACCCAGCAACAATATAAATTATTGTTGTTGTTGTTAGTTGCGAAGTCGTGTCCGACCCATCGTGACCCCATGGACAACGTTCCTCCAGGCCTTCCTGTCCTCTACCATCCTCTGGAGTCCATTTAAGTTCACGCCGACTGCTTCAGTGACTCCATCCAGCCATCTCGTTCTCTGTCGTCTCCTTCTTCTTTTGCCCTCAATCTTTCCCAGCATTAGGCTCTTCTCCAGTGAGTCCTTCCTTCTCATTAGGTGGCCAAAGTATTTGAGTTTCATCTTTAGGATCTGGTCCTTTAAAGAGCAGTCATGGTTGATCTCCTCTAGGACTGACTGGTTTGATCGCCTTGCAGTCCAAGGGACTCGCAGGAGTCTTCTAAAGCACCATAGTTCAAAGCAGGGGGGGGAATCCAGCAGGTTCTGAAAGGTTCTGGAGAACCGATAGCGGAAATTTTGAGCAGTTTGGAGAACCGGCAAATACCACCTCTGGCTGGCCCCAGAGTGGGGTGGGAATGGAGATTTTGCAATATCCTTCCCCCTGGAGTGCGGAGGGAATTGAGATTTGCAGTATCCTTCCCCTGAAGTGGGGTGGAAATGGAGATTTTGCAGTATCTTTCCCCTGCCACCCCCACCAAGCCACGCCCACCAAGCTACACCACGCCCACCAAGCCACGCCCACAGAATCGGTAGTAAAAAAAATTGGATTTCATAACTGGTTCAAAGGCCTCAATTCTTTGTCACTCAGCCTTTCTTATGGTCCAACTTTCACAGCCATAAATTATTGTTTAAGGTTGTACAAAACGTTTCAAGCTCACAACTGTTGCTCCTTCAAGTGTTCCAAACTTGAAACAAAACTCCTGGTGTTTCTAAGAGTTTTGTCCAAGTTGCAACAGAACATTTATTCCTTTCTTACAGCAGCATTTTGACTGTCATGGTCGTCATAGCAAACAATCTCAGCCTTCTAACCTTGAATTAGGCTGTTTTGACTGTTTTGCACTCAGAACAAAATGTTATTTCAGAAGCAAGAGAGGGTTTTCAAGTCAGAATAAAGCACTGAACCATTTCATGTTTTCTCCTAATAGACATGGCCAGTTCAGGTTGTTCTGATAGAAGGTTTCAAGTGTTGGCTGTGTGATCACAGCTCAAACCAAAACAAGTTTCTCCTTACATGATTAACCCGTAAGGTGTCAGCATTCCAGAAAACCCCAACTATGAGTAAAGACACGGAAGCAAGCATTTTCCAAAGTTCTCTTTACTAGAATAGATAAACTGGCACATCTGGGAAAACCTGAATCTGAAAGGCCCGGGTTTTCCCTCAGTAAATCAAAACCCCCCAAACCATCTTCTCATTCCTCAGTCGATCACATGCTCCAATCAACGTCCGTCCCATCTTGACTCAGCACTCCGACCACTCCTTCTCCAGATGCCGGATCGCTCTGACCTTGACCGACAGGAAGAATGCTATTATGTCTACCAACCGCCCCCCTACTAAATCCCCCCCTCCTACTTTCCCACACATGAGAAGGTGGCAGCATGGAAGCTTCCGGCCTAATATGGCTTCCAAAGCTGACATAAGGTTTTGATCTGTATGGAAGAGAGCAAATGACAGAATGTTTGGAAACAAGAAAGAAAAAGCCGGGAGAAAAAAAGCAAAAAGAACGGAAAAATGGAAAACATTCTCCAAGAGAAGACAATCAGCATGGTACAGGTAGTCCTCAACTTACAACGGTTCATTTACTGACTGTTCAAAGTTACAATGGCACTGAATAAAGTGACGTATGACTATTTTTCACACTTACGACCATTACAGCATCCCCATGGTCACGTGATCAAAATTCAGACGCTTGGCATGCTGATTCATATTAACGACGGTTGTAGTCTTCTGGTGATCACATGACCCCAAAGATTACAACTGTCGTAAATATGAATCAACATGCCAAGCGTCTGAATTTTGATCACATGACCTTCTGACAAATGAATTTGTCAGAAGGTCACGTGATCTTCTGATGAATTTTGATTTTGCGACCCCCTGACAAAGTCAATGGGGAAGCCAGATTCACTTAACAACCGTGTTACTAACTTAGCTGCACTGATTCACTTAATAACTGTGGCAAGAAAGGTCATCAAACTCACTTAATAAATGTCTCACTTAGCAACAGACATGTTGGGCTTAGTTGTGGTCGTAAGTTGAAGACTACTTGTATAAAGTTAATCAAAATGATAGTTCTCTCAATGTTAAATCAGTTGTTGAATACCGAGTCTGAGGTTACAGAAATAAAATACAGAATAACAGAGTTGGAAGGGACCTTGGAGGTCTTCTACTCCAACCCCCTGCTCAAGCAGGAGATCCTATACCAGGGGTCTGCAACCTTAAACACTCAGAGCCATTTGGACCCATTTCCTACAGAAAAGAAAACACCAGGAGCCACAAAACCCTTCCTGTGCCTGACTATTTCTTGAGTGGCCAGAAAACTAGCATATATAGTTGAATTAAAGATTCTGTTTCCTTCTGAAACTTTTCTTTTCTTGGATTTATCCATGGCTGGCCTACCAGGGGTTGAAAAGCTCAATAAATTGTATGCTGGTGGGTGTCGCACATTGGCAGTTGTGACGCATATTTTGAGTGACAGGGAGCCGCAGCAGAGGGTGAAAGAGCCACATGTGGCTCCAGAGCCACAGGTTGCTGACCCCTGCCCTATACCATTTCAGACAAATGGTTATCAAATCTCTTCTTAAAAACCTCCAGTGTTGGAGCACCCACAACTTCTGGAGGCAGGTTGTTCCACCGGTTAATTGTTCTCACTGTCAGGAAGTTTCTCCTTAGTTCTAGGTTGCTTCTCTCCTTGATTAGTTTCCATCCATTGCTTCTTCTCCTGCCTTCAGATGCTTTGGAGAATAGGTTGACCCCCGACCCCCTCTTCTTTGTGGCATCCCCTTAGATATTGGAACACTGCTATCATGTCACCCCCTAAAAATTATTTTCTTTCTTTTTAATTAACCACGGTCTTGGAGAGGGGAATCTGATCACGCAAGTTACAGGAACGATGTATGTAGTGGGATGGAGATTATAAAGTCCCAGTCTAGAATGCATACACCCATCTAGATATCAATTGATTTTAAAGAAGAAAAGGAAAGTATTCTGGGATGCAGAAACTGTCAGCCCTTCAACGTAGACCAGACTAGAAACCAAAGTCATGCGTGCTAATGCTACTTTTATTATAAAGTTACGGTAACAGAATCTTTACTGTAGGTAAAGGGATGCAGTGGCTCAGTGGCTAAGACAGTGAGCTTGTCAATCGAAAGGTCGGCAGTTCAGCGGTTCGAATCCCTAGTGCCACATAATGGGGTGAGCTCCAGTTACTGTCCCAGCTTCTGCCAACCTAGCAGTTCAAAAGCACGTAAAAAATGCAAGTAGAAAAATAGGAACCACCTTCGGTGGGAAAGTAACAGCTTTCCGTGTACCTTTGGTGTTTAGTCATGCTAGCCACATGACCATGGAGATGTTTTCGGACAGCGCTGGCTCTTCGGCTTTGAAACGGAGATGAGCACCGCCCCCTAGAGTCGGGAACGATTAGCACATATGTGTGAGGGGAACTTTTACCTTTACCTTTAACAGAATCTTGTGAGACTGGGTTGGGGCCCCCCTTTATCTTCATGAGAACTAGAGAGGGTCTTTCCTGAGACATTATTTTTCTCAGGTTATAATTCTGACCCAGGTAAATAGATTTCTTTGATCAGGCCTCGGTTGTGGCTCCTGAGTTCCTCAAAATTATTCCTTCCTCTGCTCATTATAGAAACAGCTTGAAGACCGTGTTTAATCAAATTATATAACTGAGGATAGAAATTTTAAAGCCGTTCTTAAAAGACAAGGGTTGTTTTTTTGTTTTTCTTTTTCTCTCTGAGTCTTTCCTGCATGAGTTTTTTCCTTCTTTCAAGTTGGCTTATTTCAATAGCATGGCTCAGTATAGATAAAGCTTTAGGCAATAGCACGGGCTGCTGTTCTTTGCAAAACCTGTCATCTTGAAGTTTTGCTCCCTCTTCAGTGAATTCCTGCATAAGTTATTTGACGGTAGCGAGCTTATAAAGACAAGGGAGAAATTGCACAGTAAGGGGAAGATGGAGACACTCTGAATTTATTTTTTATTTTTTTTGTAAATATGCATGCTTGGTAAAGGGAAGTTGTTTACAGGAATAGCAATAACACGTAGACTTATATGCCGCTTCATAGTGCTTTACAGCCCTCTCTAAGCGATTTGTAAATATAAGAGTCAGCCTATTGGCCCCAACATTCTGGGTCCTCATTTTACCGACCTCAGAAGGAAAAAATTGTAAATTGCGGGTTATGTGAGTGTAGGATATTGCAAAGCAGACCGGTTACTGAGTGCCCGAAAAGAGGTCGCACGGCTGGGGGTAACATCATTCAAAACTTCAGAACCAGGTCATAAGTACCTTTTTTTGGGGGGAGGTGTGTCTCTTGTCATTTTGACGAGTTGCTAAGTGACCGGGAGTAAGTAAAGGACTACCTGTAGTTGCTAGCCAAGTCTGAAATATAGCTGTATGGAATAGTGCCTCAGAGAGAAAGCTTGGCATATGGCATTTTCGCTCTGCATCCTCTCAAACCTGGAGAAACAGTCCTTAGGAAGTTTCTAAATAAATTTCCATGTGGAGGAAGGAAAGAGTGATGTATTGCTTACATATTTATCACTTTTGGCATATTGTTCTCCTGTATCACAATCCTAAACACTAAAAGACTTCCTCAAAGGTTATCAGGTCCACAGATCTAGCAAGCCTACACTACTGCTTCCTGAAAGTAAATTCAATTATTTCAGTTATGATTAATGTCCCAAGATCTAATATTGTTTGTTAAGCTGTGCTGTTCAAAAATAAAATTGCCTCATTTCCTTCTCTGTTTTTCTTCAGTGCAGCTTAATTATGCAGCTTAAGCCAATGCGGAGGTTTCTGGCAAAAATGTCATGATCTTTAAAAAATGTGCGAAGAAGAACACTTAATCCTTGGTTTACAACAGTTTGTTTAGTGACCATTCAAAGTTACCATGGTACTGAAAAAAGTGACTTGTGACCATTTTTTCACACTTATGACTGTTGCAGCCACCTCATGGTCATTCGATCAAAATTCAGGTGCTTGGCAACTGATTCATATTTATGACGGTTGAAGTGTCCGTGGGATCACCTTTTGCAACCTTCTGACAAGCAAAGTCAATGGAGAAGGTAGATTCACTTAACAACCGTGTTACTCAGTGATTCATTTAACAACTGTGGCAAGAAAGCTCATAAAATGGGACAAAACTCACTTAACTGTCTCACTTAGCAACAGAAATGTTGGGCTCAGTTGTGGTTGTAAGTCGAGGATTACCTGTATTGCATTTTATGTTTATATATTCCCATTTTCTTCTGACATTCAGTATTAGTCCATACATTCTGCTAATCGATGTTGGTTTAATCATGATTGAATAAACCATAATTGGCCGGCTTCCTGGGTTATGTCTAAGACATAAACTACAATTTACAAACCACAGTAAATATATTAATGCAAGCCGCAAGCCACAATAATGGTATTTATGCAACATACACATCTTATAATGTAATTTGATGTATGAACCCTCTCATTATCTGCCCAGTGTGTAACCTATAGAAACGTTTCTCTTAAAAAATGCTCCTAATTCCCAAGTAAGCAGCATGTGAGCTTTCTAAGTTTAATGAATTAGTAAGTTAAATCAATAGAGTGTATGGCTTTTCTTTAAAACAACCATTTTCAGAATTGCTCTGCAGCTGTGCTGTTAAGTACATTCTATTCCAGGTCAATACTGTTAGGGGTGCACATTAAATTAAAGTTTTTTTGAATATTGAGGAAAGGCATACTGTTTTAGTGTTGAAGTGGGACAAGAGAGACCAGTTTTAATTTAACCCTCAGCTGTGAAAACTCTCTCAATGACTTTGATAAGGGCGCTTCTAGCTCAACCTACCACACAAGGTTCATATAAGGAGAAATAGGAAATGGGAACTGCTTGAAGAAAGGCAGGTCAAATGAATTCAGGAAATCCTCGACTTACAGCCGATCCTCACACTTAACAACTATTGCAGGATCCCCATGATCACGTGATCAGAATTCAGGCAACCAGCATGTATTTAGAATTGTTGCAGCATCCCAGGGTTATACAAACACCATCAATAACCTTCCCTGCCAGCTTCTGACGAACATAATTAATGGGGGAAGCTGGATTCGCTTAATGACTATGTGATTCATATAATGACTGAGTGATTTGTTTAACAACTGTGGCAACACAAGGCCGTAAATTGGGTCCGACTCACTTAAAAACTGTCTTGTTGAACAATGGAAATTCTGGTCACGATGGCCAATTGTGGTCATAAGTTGAAGACTATCTATAATTAATAAGTTGAATTTATTTTAAGTATTAAAGCACGAGCCGTGGTGGAGTGGTGGTTAGAATGCAGTATTGAAGGCAAACTCTGCCCACAGCCTGGAGTTCAATCCTCACCAGGCTCAAGGTTGACTCAGCCTGCCATCCTTCCGAGGTCGGTAAAAGAGGAC
This sequence comes from Pituophis catenifer annectens, assembly GCF_029215685.1. Taxonomy (NCBI): domain Eukaryota; kingdom Metazoa; phylum Chordata; class Lepidosauria; order Squamata; family Colubridae; genus Pituophis; species Pituophis catenifer. Next base: position 17,382,840 of record NW_027256883.1, on the reverse strand, counting down.
CCAGATTGTTGGGGACAATATGCTGACTCTGTAAACCGCTTAGAGCAGTGATAGCTAACCTTTTCCGGACCGAGTGCCCAAAGCGCATGCATGCACGAGTGGATGTGCGTGCATGCGCCCAAACTGACAAACGGGCTCTGCCCATGCGCCCTGCCCCCAGAACATCTGCGTACCCCCATGCATGCGTGCATGCCCTGTGTGCACACCCTGCACATGCGCATGAAGCCTGCACGTGGATGCCCGGCAGAGACCTGAAGACCAGCTGGCCAGCGGGAGGTGCATGCGCATGCACAGCAGAGCTGAACTGGGGCAACGGCTCGTGTGCCATCAGAGAGGGCGCTGCGTGCCACAGGTTCGCCATCACAGGCTTAGAGAGGGCTGTAAAAGCACCATGAAGTGGTATATGAGTCTAAGTACTATTGCTATTTAAACCACTTGGAAGCTGCTTGGAGAGTTCACAACAGAGCACACTTAAAAAAAACAATGAATAAAAACCTATACAATAAAATGCAAAATAAAAATACCATATTAAAACTAGGGCACATTCAAAAGTTAAAACAATTCTTCTTCTTCTTGTGCCGTATCCATCATCGGACGTTGGCGATCATGTTGGCAATCCTATTTTTGTCAACAGCCGTATGAAAAAATGTTGCTGAGTTTTGTCCAAACCAGTCCCTTAGGTTTTGAAGCCATGATCTTCTTCTTCTGCCTGGACCTATTGTTAAAAACAATAGGAATTAAAATATGAACGAAAAGCCAATTTAAAAGCCTGGGAGCAAAATAGAAAGCTCTTGACAGTGAAATGATTTTAGTGTGGGGACCAGTTGAGCCTCTCTGGGGAAGGTTTTCCATAAGTGGGCCACCTCAGAAGATCTTCCCCATTATAGAAAACCACCTCACCTCATTTATCAAAGGGAGAAAGCCTCATTGCAAGCTTTTTAAGTCCAGACAGATACATTACAGTGTGGGAGAAGCTCCTTCATTCAGGTAACCTGGTCCTAAGACTTTAAGAGGTTAAAAGGTGAAGAGCAGCACTTTGAGTTGCGTCCCAAAAAACCAGCATGAATGAAAAAGACCTGGAATAATATGTACCTAGTGAGCAGTCAAGCTGCTGGGTTTTATATTAATTGACGTCTCCAGATCATTTGAAAGGCAGTCCCTTGTACAGTGTGTTGCAATAATCCAACCAGAAGTTATCAGAGCATAAACACTGCATCTGTTACAAAGTTCTCCATCCAGTAAAGTTGTAGTTGATAAATAAGCACAGGCTGATAAAAGGAACTCTGTGCCACAGAGGCCAGTTGGCTTCTAGAATCACCCCGCAAACTGTGAACTTGCTCCTTTAGAGTGAGTGCAGATCCCTCCAGAATAGGTAAGACATCACTTAGCTAGATAGATGCACCAACCACACACAGTATCTTTGTCTTGTCGGGGTTAAGATTCAGTTTATTGATCCTTATCTGGTCTATTACCTTACCCTGGTGTTGGTTCAGAATGTCAACCCCCTCACCTGTGATAGAAGTAGAGTTAGAAGTAGTAGAGATGGCATCTCAGACCACATCCCTGGTTGGCCTCTCTTAGTAATTTCATGAAAGATAACAGAATGTTATCTTTCATGAAGATAACATAATAACACAGTTGGAAGGGACCTTGGAGGTTTTCTAGTCCAACTCCCTGCTCAGGCAGGAAACCCTATACCAGTGATGGCTAACCTTTTTGCTGTCGCGTGCCAAAAGCGGGGGTAGAGTGGGGGGATCGTGCGTGTGTGTGCCCACACCCATAATTCAATGCCCACCTGTGCCCCACCCTCCTGCGCACGTGTGCATGCTCCCCCCATGCTCCCCCCACTTTTGGCACTTTTGGAAAAATGGCACAGTGGGCCCATTTTTCATTCTCCCCAGGCTCCAGAGTCTTTCTAGGAGCCTGGGGAGGGCAAAAATGGCCTTCCTCAACTCCCCTGGAGGCCCTCTGGAGGCTGGAAACAGTCCATTTCCCAACTTCCGGTGGATCTGGAAGGCTCGAAAATCAGCTGGCTGGTGGGCACATGTGTGCTGGAGCTGAGCTAGGGCAACGCTTGTGTGCCCTCAGATATGGCTCCATGTGCCACCTGTGGCACCCGTGCCATAGGTTCGCCATCACAGCCCTATACCATTTCAGACAAATGATTGTCTAATCTCTTTTTAAAAACCTCCAGTGTAGGAGCATCCACTATTTCTGTAGGCAAGTCGTTCCACTGATTAATTGTTTTCGCTGTCAGGAGAATTCTCCTTAGTTCTAGGTCAGGGGTCAGCAACCTGCAGCTCTGGAGCCGCATGTGGCTCTTTCATCCTTCTGCTGTGGCACCTTGTCGCTGGTCAGCTCCACAATTGATAGGGTTTTCAGTTAGAACAGGTAGAGGAAAAAGGACGCCATGCTAGGAGGAGACTCTATGATGGGGGAACCAGACTTCAGATTGGCAGAGGAAAAAGGATGCCAAACTTGGAGGAGTCTCTATGGTGGGGGAACTGGACTTCCAGTTGGCTCCAGAATTGAATGGGGGGCTTCCGGTTAGGACTTTTGTAGCTCTTTGAGTGTTTAAGGTTGCCAACCCCTGTTCTAGGTTGATTCTCTTCTTGATGAGTTTCTATCCATTGCTTCTTGTCCTGCCTTCACAAGCTTTGGAGAATAGGTGACAGCCGGTGGGATTGTGATAGTGCACAAAAAAATATGGGACATGGTGTTTATAGAGAAATTAGAGCACTTTTGAATGTAAATTTTGATGTGTCACTGAGGATTGCATTACTGTTGCTGGTGGAAAAACAGGGTATAAATGAAACAAAAAAGGACTTGATTGTAAATTTGATAATGGCAGCTAGCTTAGTGATGGCTAAATATTGGGGACGAAATTGGGATATTCAAAGAAATGAGTGGTATAATGAATTTCGGAGTACGGCAACAAATGATAAATTAACAGAAATTAAATTTAAAAAAGGGATGATTAAAGCAAACAATTATAATGAAATATGGGGGGATTTTATAAAAACAGTGCTGGTGGAAGGCAAAGGACCCAGTTTGTGGGGGCAATAAGATGACTTTGTATAAAATATACAAAAGTATGAAGGCTATTGCTTAACGCACTGTAAGCCGCCCTGAGTCTCCGGAGAAGGGCGGCATATAAATCAATTTAAATAAAAATAAATAAATAAAACAAAGGGAATAAACCTACTCAAGAATATATGTTGTTTTGGAGGGGATAAGGGCACAATTGGAATATATTGTATATTTTTTAGTTTTTATAGAAGAAATATAAGAAAAAAATGGTCTCCGAGGTAGGAGGTGCACTGTAATATTTGTATTTTTTTTCCTTTTTTTTTATTTAAATGTATATGTACTGTTTGTATTATTTGTATTTAAAATAAAAAACATTTTAAAAAAAGAGAATAGGCGACAGCCTATTTTTTGTGACAACCCCTCAGATATTGAAGCACTCCTATCATGTCACCCCTGGTCCTTCTTTTCATTATACTAGACCTATGCAATTCCTGCAACCGTTCTTCATACGTTTTAGATGTTAAAGAGCATAGAATGGAGCCAGTGGTGGGTTTCAAAAAATGTTGCTACCATTCGGTGGGCGTGGCTAGGTGGGCATATGACTGAATGGGCGTGGCCAACTTGATGTCACTCACATCCATACCCACTCAATCACATGACCCCCCCCTAGCCACGCCCACAGAAAAAGGTAAGAAAATGTTTGGAATTTCCATCTATCTACCCCCGCCCTCTTTTTGCCAGTCACCCCCGTTTCCCCTCCATTAGTGGCCCCGGCCCTAGCCCCACTTCCTCTCCCACCACCGCCTCTTTGTTCAGGCTGCTTACCTTCCACGGTGGCTGGTCCAGGGTCTGGAAGGCAAGCTGACCGGAGTTTTCGGCGGCCCCCAGCCAGTCGCTGCTGTAGGAAAGCAGCTGGCCGCCGGCCGCCAAAAAGTACCAGAGGTCACGGAAAAAGCTGCTGCCGTCGCCGCCATGTTCTTCACACATGTGCATCCCATTGGACTTGCAAGGCAATGGGATGCGCGTGCGCAAAGAACATGGTGATGAACATGGCAGGCGGGGCGAGTGAGCAGTGACTGGGGGGCTGGTTCAGGCGCATGGCCAGCCGGCTATTGCTACCGGTTCGGTGACCTTGGCCAAATTTCCACCAACGGTTCGTGCGAACCAGTGCGAACTGGCTGAATACCACCCCTGAATGGAGCCCTTGGGAACTCTAACTGCCATTTGACAGAAGAATTAGTCCCCAAATCACCTTCTGGAAATTAGGGGTGGACTCACCATAGTAAAGTTGCCCTCATCACAACTTGTCCTGGAGGAAACTATAGTCAATGGTACTGAAACCTAGTGCAGGAGACCCAATTGGATCTTTTTCTCAGCACAAGTCATCGGACAAGCCCATCAAGACAATATCTATTCCCTAGTTAGGTTGGAGACTACTGTATATTGAAATGAATCTAGAAAATCATTTCAGTTTCATTCATTTTAATGAAGACGTTGAAGGAAACAAACTCAGTGCAAGTGCTTTTGAGCAGAAATAATTTCCCCAACCTGAATATATAACAGCACACTGAATACCCTACCATTTTTTAAAAGATCATAGGAGAGCTTGTTGACAAGATTTAATGAGACAGGTGAAAGTGAGATATCTGGGTGAAAGTTTATTGGAACAAGTGTTGTGCATTTAAAATGCAGAACATATATATATGTTTACATATATATATGTAAAGAAAGAAGCAGACATCCTGCAAGCTCCGGAACTTAAAATTTTAAAATAATTAAATTATTAAATTAAATTAATTATTTTAAAATTTTAAGTTCTGGAGCTCGTAGGATGTCTGCTTCTTTCTTTATTAATATACCTGGAACTCGTATTTTTAGAATAGTTTTGGGGTGCATATTTTGACCCAACCAGATTTTAGTCTGTTTCATACCGGTCTAGTGGGGGAATCTTACAGAAAGCAAAGAAGATCAGGAAGATAAATAATAAGGGAGGGATTGATGGAAGGAGGGGAATCCTCAGAAAGCCACCAAGATCTTTGTGAAGCATGATAGTCCTTCTACAGACAAGATATCATCTCCCATTAGCAGCTAATGGTCTCTAAAAGGAGAGAATTTTCCTCCCCCTTTTTAATTAGTGATCTTTAGTGGAACCCACCATTTACTGTTGGAACAGAATGGATGGCCGGCAAAATGTTTTGTGGCTCTGGGTGTCTCCCATCTTCTCTTTTGCACCTGGCAAGTGTTCTCCAGGACAGACAGCGATGAGGAAAGTTTGTGTGTCTCACAAAAGAGGAGAAAAATCCAGAAGTCCAGGAGAGGAGTCAAGACCATTGTCAGGGATACAGGAAATAAGATCAGGATGCTCAGGATATGCCAATGATTTTCTCAAGGACTTAAGAAGACAACTTCTTCATCCATACTGGGTTTTTAGTGGCTGACAGCTTAATATTTCTGAGACATCGCTATTTTGGGTTTGGACATAATGGCCCCTTTCAGATCTGTGGTTCTGTGAGTTTGTTTTTTAACTCAGCCATTTTGCTATTGTGATGTAGTGCTTCTAACAATTGTCAAATTAACTCTGCTGCTGAAGCCAGAATGTATGGAGACACACTCAAAATTTAATTCCGTTTTGATTAATTCTCCTCAGCCCAGCCAGTTCTGCTCAGCAGCAACGTAGGCCAATTATGTTCCTTTTAAAAATTAATTGTAGATGTTTATTTTAGTCCGTAATATAAATATACTGTCAAGTGTACTTTTTTAAAAAAAATTGAGAAGACCAATGTGGTTATTAAAGCTATTTGAATGCTAAGGGCAGAGGATTGAGCCAACCTTCTAAACTATCATTAGATTGTTAGTTAAACATGCATGGGATTGCACAGTTAAGGCGCTAATGTTTCTGTTATGGAAACTTTTGCTCTGTTTTTTTTTTTCTTATAGAAAAGAGGAATGTGCATAGAAAGATGAGGAAATGCTAAATTATCAAAGACCCAACTCTGAAAAACCGATCGACGCCGATTTTTAAATTTAGGAACAATGTAGATATCCCATGTCTAAAAGTATATCTCAAAGATGCTTATCAAAATAGCAATAGCACTTAGATTTATATACTGCTTCACAGTGCTTTACAGCTCTCTCTAAGCGGTTTACAGAGTCAGCCTATTGCCCCTGGGTCCTCATTTTACTGATCTTGGAAGGATGGAAACTGAGTCAACCTTGAGCCGTCGAGACTCGAACTGCCGAACTGCTGGCAGTCAGCAGAATTAGCCTGCAGTACTACATTCAAATCACTGTGCCACCATGGCTCTATCTGGACTTAGTTTTTTAAAACAACAACAACAAAAAAAGTCCTGTTGCTGTTTGAAAAGCATCTTTGAGACAACCATGATCTGGATGACTGAGAATCTCTTCCACACCACAAAAATCATTTCTAACAGAAATTGCCCCCTGTTTGTGTGCCGAGGATTGGGAGGGTTGATGGCCAGCTTATATAGAAGACACCAGGCTGAGATGGTTCCTTTTTTCTTTCCTTCTGTTTTGGTAAGAAGGCTATTATAGATTTCACAGCAGTGGTGGGTTTCAAAATTTTTTACTACCAGTTCTGTGGGTGTGGCTTGATGGACGTGGCATGGCTTGGTGGGCGTGGCTTGGTGGGTGTGGCAGGGGAAGGATACTGTAAAATCTCCATTCTCACCCCACTCCAGGAGAAGGCTACTGCAAAATCCCCATTTCCTCCCGATCAGCTGGGACTCGGGAGGCAGAGAATAGATGGAGGCGGGGCCAGTCAGAATTTTTACTACCGGTTCTCCGAACTACTCAAAATTTCCGCTACCGGTTCTCCAGAACTGGTCAGAACCTGCTGAAACCCACCTTTGTTTCACAGGCACGATTTTAGACCTTTTTATCTGAAGGAGCAATATACAGTATTTGGAAGGCACTTGCTTTTGTGAGGAAACTCTTGTCTATAGTCAAAAGAGTTAAAAGTTCTCAGCTAACAGGCAAGATGGCCAATTCACCGCTGCCTTTTAAAAGGTACAGCTGTACACATTCTTTTGACCTTGCCAATCATAATAATAAAAAAAAGGAATGTGCAAACAATTAAGTTCCTAGATTGAAGATGGCAAATGATTTGCTAGGAAAGATGGCTGTTAGAAGCTCCTCCTTCTTGGCAAAGAACTCATTGTTCTGCCAGACTTGTAGATAGCAAGTCATAGGGGCAGTGAGGGTGGACCTTGTGGGCTTGGCTTGTGTCGAAAATTCAGAAAACGCCTATCTCGACTCTGCTGGCGTGTCTCACATATACACACCCCAAACAAAAGAGAGAAAGAAATCTTGGTCTCTCACCCTCTTCCCATCTTGGCCAACCTGAGTAGCGGCACTTGGTCCCAGAGTCAAGGCTGGTCCTTAAGTAGAGAGGTCAGGTCCTCACTCACCCTCCAGAAGAATGAAATAGTATAGTATAGTGTAGTGTAGTGTAGTGTAGTGTAGTGTAGTGTAGTGTAGTGTAGTGTAGTGTAGTGTAGTGTAGTATAGTATAATATTATTATATTATATTATATTATATTATATTATATTATATTATATTATTATTATATTATATTAATAATATAAAATATATTAATATTGGGAAATATTAAAAAGGCAAAATATTATATTTCCCTAATGGAGAAACATATTTTTTTAGAGGCAGGAAGCAGACTCAGTCTTTCTTAATAGCCCCCAGCAGATATTTTGTGCCCATTAAGAAAGATTGGGCCAGCCTATTCAGAAACCAGCCCCAGTCCCCCTGCCCCCAAGCAGAAACTGAGGAGGCCACCTTTTAGAAATGCAGATGTGGTTGAAATCCATTCAAGGCAGGTTATTTTGAAACAAAGGCAGAATGGTAGGATTAGAAGCAGCCCAGAGCAGTCCAAAGTCCCTTCATTGCACCATCCCCAGAGCAGTCCAAACTTCAACCAAATTAGCTCAGACAAGCACCAAGATTTGCATTTCCTCTTTTGCCTATAGAGCCAGCTATGACCCATACATACATTTATGTATGTATGTATGTATGTATGTATGTATGTATGTATGTATGTATTTGTTTATTTGTTTGCTTATTTATTTATTTATTTATTTATTTATTTATTTATTTATTTATTTATTTATCAACAACTACAAGGAAACAAGTAACAGTATAGACATAGTCATGGACACATGAAAAAAATTTGGCACAAATAAAAGGAAATAAATAAGCAAAACATAGCCATAAACATGTAAAATGAGTACATATAAATGGGAACAGTAGGTCAGGGACAGTAGGCACGCTGGTGCACTTATGGACGCCCTCTTTATGGACCTCTTAAAAAACATGAAAGTTCCACGGTAGACAGTTTAAGGTAAAAGGTTAGAGAGACTAACAACAGGATCAGGTAGAGTGTTCCAGACATTTAGTACTCTATTGCAGAAGTCATATTTCCTACAATCAAGATTAGAGCGAATTGAATTTGAATCTATTGATAGTCCTTGTGTTATTGCTGTTGAAATTAAAGTACTCATTTACAGGTAGGACATTTTACATGATCCCAAAGGAATCTGACAACAGCCAATAGAATACATGTTCTTGCACAGGAACAGGAAGCTCAAATACAAAGCCCAAACAAAGTATAAAAAAAACCCACTCTCAACTCCATTTTGGTCAGCTGCCCAGAACTACAAATCTATGTGGTACTGCTTCATCAATAAACCATCTTTCCAATCAGCCTCCATGTTTCCAATGTCTTTTCTCCCAGCTTGGAACTGAATCAGATGGATACGTCTTCCCACAGCACGATTGCCTCAGTGGCCCTTCAGGATCTTCAGGCAACATTCTCTTTCTGGCCCCTGTGGCCTACGCAAGGCTGCTCTGGGTCACTGGCCTTTGTTTTAGAAGCAGCTTCAGAGAATGTTTTTTTCATAGCCTCCCAACTTCCCAAAACAGCACAAAAACACGCCTCATTCTTGTGTGATTTTCAGAGGCTCCAGAGGCTGTGCAACAAAAGGGACCTCTCAAGTGGAGGCTGCGTGAGAACACACCCCATTCTTGCTCAGCCTCTGAAAATCACACGACAATTAGGCATGGTTTTGAGAATAGTTGTTGGCTGTTGGTAAACACTGGCAAGTCACTCAAAACACCATGGTGTATCATCTTTGGTAAAACATAACATTGGTTCTCCGTCAATGACATGGAGTCTTGGTGGTGTTGAAAACCAAATTCCCTGCAATAACTGCAGGGGTGAAATGCTCCCGGTTCAGACCGGATCGCCCGATCTGGTAGCAATGGCGGCAGGTGGTTTGGAGAACCGGTAGCAAAAATCCCTGCGCCCCCCCCCTCCCACCATGCCCAGCTGAGCTGCACGATCATCAGAGGCTTTTTTTTTTACTTTTAAAAGCATTTTTTCTACAACCTCTTCCGACGAAAAAATGCTTTTAAAAGTAAAAAAAAAGCCTCTGATGATCATGCGGCTCAGCTGGGATCGCCAGAGGCTTTTCAAAACATTTTTTTCTGCAACCTCTTGGCCGAAAAGGTGGTTAAAAAAAAATGCTTTGAAAAGTCTCTGACGATCCCAGCTGAGTTGCCTGATCGGCAGAGAGGCTTTTCAAAGCATTAGAAAAAATGCTTTGAAAAGTTAAAAAAAAAAAAAGTTGGCCACGCCCACCCAGTCACATTACCCCCCCCACTAAGCCACGCCCACAGAACCGGTAGTAACAAATTTTACATTTCACCCCTGAATAACTGTATTATCCATTTTGAAACAGACTTGCCTTTATTTGCAAAATATGATACTGTGGCCCAAAATATGCGTTTTGGGGGTTACTGGCAGTATTTGGAGTTCGTTTGCCATTGATATAGGCTTTTTAAAAAGGTCCATGTTGTGTAAAAATAAATGTGTAACTTTAGAAGCATTGGATTATCAGACACCTCCCCCCCCGCCCCCTGTGTGTCTTCATCTGTCCATCTCTCTCACATACATATATAAATTTCCAACTTTTGAACATTGACATCTACAATAACATTTTTATAGCTGGCACCTGTATACATGATTTTCTTTTTCTGAACCCAGTTTGGTTTATATTTTCTTCTCTCTCTCTCTCTCTCTCTCTCTCTCTCTCTCTCTCTCTCTCTCTTCCCCCTCCCTCCCTCCCTCCCTCTCCCTCTCCCTCTCCCTCTCCCCCGCTCTCTCAATCCTTCCCACTCTCTCTCTGTACAGGTCCTATCATTTCTTCCTATTTAAAAATAATTTTCCTCATGCTGAGATATAAATAGAAAGAAGAGCAAGAAACTGGAAAAGCTTACCCGTTAACTTCAGGAAGTTGCTATAAAATAGCTAATTACAAGCAAAAAAACTTGTGTCCTGAAGATACTTTCTTAGTTAAGGAAATCCTTCATCAGGGTACCTAATCTATTTACTTTGCAACGTGTTGGACAACATCAAAGGCAACATCAAACTTCAAGGAAGAGAACGGGCAAACATTAACTTATGGGATCTACCATATTGTTTTAGTAGAACCTTGAGGCCTGCCAACTGGATGCAAAATTCTAGGTTCTCCAAGAAGGGGGCATTTGAATTTGGGGACACACGGAACCCCAATAGAATTTATTTTCAGTAAGAAGTTGTACGCAAATCTTTTCTCTTGCAAAATTTGCTCTGGTTTTTCCGTTTAGTCAGCAAAAAAGTGAGAGGAGGAGGATTGTGGTTGCTTTGCTTAAATTACAGTACTGGGAGAGTTTTATTGCAAATCAGATATGAACATTTTAAACTCATCTGTCTTTTGACAGTCATTATCCTGCAGTCATGTATTTTTGGTGGATTAATTTTTACATGTTGGAATAGAAGTTTAATACTAAAAAGAGCTATTCTGAAGTGGCCCAGCAGACCCCATAAGACAGAAAGCTGGGAATCACATAGCCTGACTAGGTGGCTCAGTGGCTAAGACACTGAGCTTGTCGATCAGAAAGGTCAGCAGTTTGGCAGTTCAAATCCCTAGTACAGGTCTCCAGCATGAGCAGGGAGTTGGACTAGATGACCTCCAAGGTCCCTTCCAACTCTGTTACTGTTAACTGTTAACCTGCTTCTCAGAAGTCCTCTAGATCAGCAGTCCCCAACCTTCCCGTCTCTGCGGACCGACAGTGATGGTGGGGAAGGAGAAGGAATTGGGGATCCCCACTCTAGATCTTCATAATCTGGCCCTATCTCCTCCTTTGGAATAGCAGCTTTGTAGTCTCCAGCGCCATCCTGTCTTCTAGAGCAGGGCTCTCCAACCTTGGCAACTTTAAGAATTGTTGACTTCAACTCCCAGAATTCCTTGCTGGCTGAGGAATTCTGGGAGTTGAAGTCCACAAGTCTTAAAGTTGCCAAGGTTGGAGAGCCCTGTTCTAGAGAGCTGTTCATCTGGCCTTTCCCCCCTAATCCCAGTTTGTGAGAAAAAGAGGTTGCTCTCGCCACCTGCTCTAGGACAGATGTCCAGGGCTGTGAGATCCTGTTACTGGGAATAAATTATCAGAGCAAGAATGCAGAGAATATCATCAGGCAAATGTTAGTAACAACTGAGCATGAGAAATAGAAGACAAGATTTCCACTGCAGCAGACAATGTAGGAAAAGAGGCTACCGTATTTGAACCAGGAGGAGATGTAAATTCAACCTCAAAGAGACCGTCAAGTGTCTGAAATGGTTTCATTCCTGAAATACAATAAAGATTAAGCCATGATCTTCAAGTCCCTGGAGAATTTCACTCTAGATCACGTTTGCCTTGGGAAGCTTTTCAGAGAGCTTCTAAATTCAGCTAGTTTTTCCTTTGGGTATCAGTTACTTCCTAAAGAGGAAGGCCTATGAAGTTAAGACCAGAGCTTAAAATTACGGACATGCACTGCTGGTAGTTAGAATATTGTTGCAACTGTAAAAATACTCTCGTATGACCAATCTTTCTGTTCCAGCTTGGAAAATCATAAATCAATAATGCCTTGCTTAGATCAAACCAAAGTCCATGAGCTTTCTGTCTCTGGCCAGCTACTCCTTGTTAGCTGTAACCTTTGGTATATTATTTTGCAATATAAAACCTGAGTAATAATCATAACTTTTTTTAAAAAGAAAATAATGTTTAGAAATTTATAACTATTATTATTCATGACTAAAGTTTTAACCATCACTATTAATGGCTAAAGTTCTACCTACTATTATTAATGGCTAAATTACCTACATACAGGTAGCCTTCAACTTATTTATTTTTATTTTATTTATTTTATTTCGTTGAGCGTGTATTTTATGACAGATACAAGTGTAAACATAATTATAAATACATGAAAAGGATACGAATAAAAGAAAACATTAGGAGAGGGACGGTAGGCACGCTGGTGCGCTTATGCACGCCACTTATGACCCCAGAATTGACCCCCAAATTTCCATTGCTAAGCGAGATAGATGTTAAGTGAATTTTGCCCCATTATACGACCTTTCTTACCACAGTTGTTAACTGAATCACTGCAGTTGTTAAGTTGCTACCAGTAACATGGTTGTTAAGTGAATCTGGCTTCCCTATTATAATAGAATAGAAATAGAAATAGAAATAGAAATAGAAATAGAATAGAATAGAATAGAATAGAATAGAATAGAATAGAATAGAATAGAATAGAATAGAATAAGAGTTGGAAGGGACCTTTGAGGTCTTCTAGTCCAACCCCCTGCCCAGACAGGAAACCCTACACCACTTCAGACAATTGGTTATCCAACATCTTCTTAAAAACTTCCAGTGTTGGAGCATTCATAACTTCTGCAGGCAAATTGTTCCATTTATTAATTGTTCTAACTGTCAGGAAATTTCTCCCTAGTTCTAAGTTGCTTCTCTCCTTGGTTAGTTTCCACCCGTTGCTTCTGGTCCTACCCTCAGGTGCTTTGCTGATCAGAAGGTCACAAAAGGGAATTTATTTATTTATTTATTAGTTCAATTTATATATGCCGCCCTTCTCCGGAGACTCAGGGCGGCTTACAATGCGTTAAGCAATAGCCTTCATACTTTTGCATATACCTGCTTAGTAGGGCTTTTTGCCCCCCCCCCCCGAGCGGTGTTCTATTTTATACAAAGTCAGCTTATTGCCCCCACAAACCGGGTCCTCATTTTACCTACCTGGAAAGGATGGAAGGATAGAATCACATGACCCCGGGACTCTGCAGCCATCATAAATATGAGCCCGTTGCCAAACATGCAGATTTTGATCATGTGACCATGGGATGTTGCAATGGTAGTAAGAGTGACAAACGATCGTAAGACATTTTTTTCCAGCATCGTTATAACTTTGGTCACTGAAATATATGGTTGTAAGTTGAGGACTATCTGTAATTGGTGCTTATTTCAGGTAGGCTGCTATTCCAAGAAGAGGGGCAGTTAGATTTTCACTTAAAGATAAAATAAAAGTAAAATATAGTTCAGATGTATATTCTAATCTATACATATTCTATGGTCATATATTTTAATGATTGCTTTTGCCCTATTAAGAATTTCAATTTATGTATCATTTTTATCACTCCCTGGGATTCTGCAAGCAACGTTTTTAGGTCCATATACAGTATTCTTCCATTGTAGTCTGTTTAATTATTGCTGTTGTCAAGTTAAGGCTGGAAAACTGCCCATCTGGAAGTATGGAGAGCTGTTCTCCTTCAAGATGGACAAGAGTTGGCTGGATAGATATAGAATGTGACTCAGTGAAAGGCAGCTACTTACATTTTAAGTAAATCATCAAACTGATGGTATCTGGATTTCAGACCCAAATCTAGATATCAGGATCTGTCAAAGAGGATGGAGAAAAGAATAAGATGATAATTACTTAAGACGGTTGGAAAGCATAACTATACATTTTCTTGTCTTTTCATTCTTTTTCTTTTTTAATTTTTCTTACTTTCTTTTTTGTTTTGTTTCAATACTTTCACGGTATTGAAAAATGCACCACACACATACTATGTATGTTTTGAAAAGGTTCAAAAACCCAAATTAGAATAAGCTCTAGGCCAGTGATGGCTAACCTTTTTGCCGTCGCGTGCCAAAAGCATGGGGTCGCGTGGGGGGGGTCATGCAAGTGCGTGACCACACCCATAATTCAATGTGCCCCGCCCCCACCGCACATGTGCACGTGAAACCCCCCCCCCGCACTCCCACTTTTGGTATATGATGGCACAGTGGGCCTGATAGGCATGTTTTTTGCTTTCCCCAGGCTCCAGAGGCTTTCTTGGAGCCTGGGGAGGGCGAAAACGGCCTCCCCCCCCCGAGGCTCTCTGGAGGCCAGAAACAGCCTCTTTTCTGACTTCCAGTGGGCCCGGAAGGCCCGAAAATCAGGTGGCTGGCGCTGAACTAGGGCAATGCTCGCATGCCCACAGATATGGCTTGTCACTGCGTTTTTGTATTTACCAGATGAGCTCATATTTCTGGACTGTCAGACTTTCCGTAGCTTGCCAACTCCTTATCTCTGATCCACTGCGCATGTCCGCATTCCTTCACTTTCTTCTAACTTTCTTTGTTCTCCTGCCAAGAGGTCTGGCTGCAGAGAGGTGGCCGGCAGGAACGTTGCCAAAATGTAATTATTTAGATAGTAAGATGTTTTATTTTCTTTATAACAAATAAATGAGTTTTTCTTAGAAAAATATATCTTCGGGTTTATTTTCTTGCAAAAGTATGCTTCAAGGGAAAGGTCACGATCCACGTCTCTAAATCAAGGTGCGATTACCCAAAAGCAGAATGGGATTAATTAGCACCCTGACATGGCTCCCTGTGCCACCTGTGGCACGTGTGCCATAGGTTCACCATCACGGCTCTAGGCAAAGAATAAACTGGAATGAGAAATGCCAAGCAAATTGGATGAAATTTTCTCCTGGGCCAAGTTTAACCTGAGATCTCTCTGATCAAATAAGAAGAAAGGTCCTTTTCCCGCAAAGATTACCATTTCAATTCAACGAATATAAGGTAATATTATGAAGAATGTGTAATATGCCACATTCTAGGTTTATTTTTTTGCAATAAAGAAGTGTTTAAAAATGAAGTCAGTGGGAGGAGGCTTGGCCAACATCAACAGAGATCATTACTAGAATGTTGGTGCCCATGAGCACCAAGTAAATATATCGTTGGTTGTTGCAATTTACTAAGCTGGCTCAACTGATGTAACCATGCTGTAGCCATTTCTGGTTTTCCCATGTACCCTTATGATTAATTTTTCCTTATGTAAAAAGTACAGCTATTATGATTGAGGCTCAGTTGACTTGGATCTAATCCTTGAACATGATCGATGATCTCCACAAGGGAAAATTTAAGCCACTTAGAGACCCGTCAGATTTCTCTTAAAATAATAATACCTTCCAGAAAGGTAATATAAATTTTCAGATTTCTGTGAAGTAGTACATTCCGCTTAGATTTACTACTGTACTGAAATGTCTGAAGCTGTTCCTGTTGATTATTTCCATTCCTGAGTCTGAAATACTTACTCGTTTTTGTAAACACTAGGCATTCAAAAGCTCTTCGCTTTTAACTCTGGATAAGATTATTAAAGTCCTTTGGTGGCAGGATATTGCAAATAATGTTGTAATTCCAGACTTGTTAGCACTTCCACGAGAGAATTATTCTTGGCTGGGGCTGACGTGCAAACCTATTTTAATAAACATTTTGGAACATGTTTATTCATTTCCATGAATGGTGGAGGAAAAGTATTTTTGTTAACTCCTCGTGTTTTTATTGCCTGTTGGGCCAAGAACCAATTCCACCATCTGCTAGGCTTACAAATGCCTGAAGGTTCTTGACTGTGGCTATGCTACTGGGTTAATTTTCACCTCTCCAGACTGCTCTAGAACTGTAATTCTAGGACGTGAACAATAGGCTTCTATGAGAGAGTTCTCAGCCAGTAATTAAACTAAATTTCCCAGGATCCAATTTGGGAAACCTTAAAAATTAATCTGCAAATGTTCTTTTGGCTTTCTGAACTCATAAATCAAAGTCTTCTTTGCAAAATAAATAAATAAATAAACAGCAAGGGAAAATGTGCCTGGAATTTCCCTGTGGAATCACGCATCTCCTTTCCTTGGTTTTGAGGGACTTCAGTTTGGCAGACTTTGATGCAATGGACAAAATCTGTTTTTGCAGCTTTATGCTTCTGCACGTATGGAAAATACACATATGGAAAATCTTATTCGGTAGTGGTAGCCATTTTGCTTTAACACCACTTCTAGTAGTCTGTTAAAGCGATGGTTTACTGAGTTTGTTCTTTCAGAAGGAATTACTTTGTCTACTTTACAAAGGAAGATGCTAAAACTGCAGCCCTGATACTGCATGTATGAATAGAAATAGAAATATTCACAAATGAATATTTCGAATAAAAAAAATGCTGCAAGCTGCAAAGCACCCTCTCCTTTTCAAAAGCATTTCCTCTCTCTCTCTCTCTCCCTCCCTCTCCCTCTCCCCCTCTCCCTCCTTTTCTCCCCCTCCCTCTCTCTCCCTCTCTCCCCCCTCTCCCTCTCCCCACTCTCTCCCTCTCTCCCCCTCTCTCCCCTCTCCCTCCCTCTCTCTCTTTCCCTTCCCCTCTCTCTCCCTTCCTCTCTCCCCCTCCCTCTCTCTCCCTCTCTCCCCTCCCTCTCCCTCTCCCTCTCCCACTCCATCTCCCTCTCTCTCTCTCTCTCTCTCTCTCTCTCTCTCTCTCTCTCTCTCTCTCTCTCTGCCTGAACCTGTACTGGATTGCCTATAGTTTTTGTGACAAGAGTTCAAAAGTGGTTTGCAATTGCCCTATTCCTAGGGCAGACAGTGAGTGACTGGCACACCTAGCAGGCTTCATGCCATCTTGGTCTCACGGTTTATACCACTATACCACATTGGCTCTTTAAAAAGCATTCATGTGCTTAAAATTTTTTTAAAATAGATGGCGTGGATTTGGGTGAGAGAAAGTAGCTGGCTCATACTTACCCAGCTAGCTGTCATGCTCAAGGGAGAACTAAAACGCCTCCCAGTTTTTAGCGTAGCACCTTAACCACACTAATTTTCCAGAGAAGAGTGTAAAGATGAGCTTTATCTTCATGGTGAGGTTCTCCTAGGGCTAGAATGCGTAGTCTGGCACAACTTACCACTTCACTTTGTGTGAAATGCATATTTAATGACTTGCCATTAGAGGAGCTGTATTGTGAACAGATAAAACAAATACGTTTGATGTTCTCCATAATAACGTTTTAAAGCTCCAGAGGTGCTCATCAATCCTAAAATGTTGGAGAATCATGGATGAAAATTAGACCATTATATCTGTTACTTTGGGATCCACTAGATCTTTTATTTCTGAGTTTAATTAATGAGAGGAAGGATGAAGACTCAAGGTTCCCCCTGATGTCCTTCATAGGTTGAATGATATTAGCTTCAGAAACAGGAAGTCCTTTTTGGCCATTGATATCTCCTTTATTTATTTATTATTTATTTATTTTATTTTATTTGTATACTGCCCTTCTCCAACAGGACTCAGGGCGGTGAACAGCCACGGTAAAACACAACATATAAAATTTAAAAGCAGTTTAAAAGACATTAAATAATTTTGGCCATCAATTTAAAACCAATTAAAACCAATTACAAATTAAAACCGCAAGGATGGGGTCAAGCCAGCCCGGCTAGATGAAATAGATGTGTTTTCAGGGCCCGACGAAAAGTCTGGAGGTCTGGTATCGTGCGTATCTCTGGGGGTAGGTCGTTCCAGAGGGCAGGTGCCGCCACAGAGAAGGCTCTCCCCTGGTCACCAGCCGACATTGTCTGGCCGACGGCACCCTGAGGAGGCCCTCTCTGTGCGAGCGAACTGGCCGGTGGGAGGCTATTGGCGGCAGAATGAACATATGATGGGGAAAATGAGAAATTTACATATTTGACAATATGCATGCAAATCCCAAAATACAACGGAGCATTCATCCTTTCCAGTTTGCAGTGTAAACACAATTTCCAGTTTTCAGGGTAAACACAAATCAACAACAGTTGATTTTCAATGCGATATCATTTGTTTCACAGGCTCAGGCTGCATGAAGAAAAAATTATTAAGGACCGAAGACACCACCTGAAGACTTATCCGAACTGTTTTGTTGCCAAAGAATTGATTGACTGGCTGATTGATCACAAAGAGGCCTCTGACAGGGAGACAGCAATTAAACTCGTGCAGAAGTTACTGGATCGTAGCATTATCCATCATGGTAAGTGAAAAGAATCAATGTTCTCAAGCTGTTATCTAGAAATGCTAGTTAGGGCTTCTGAAAGAGCTCAGGATACATTGAGTGCTGTGGTTTGGGAATATAACATGAAATCACAAAACTTAAATAAAAAACATATGGAGTGTTTCATCCCGATTTCCTGTGTTTTATGTTTCAGTTTGTGATGAGCATAAGGAATTCAAGGATCTCAAACTTTTCTACCGCTTTAGGAAAGACGATGGGACGTTCCCACTTGACAACGAAGTGAAGGCTTTCATGAGAGGACAGAGAATATACGAAAAGTATGTTCCACACACAGTAGGTGAAAAGGGACAGCCAGTTTTTTCCGCTGTTCTCCTTGTGTTTTTGATGTTCCGTTATGGGTGTTGTGACATATCTAGGCAAAAGATCATGGCCCTTTTCGGAGAGAAAAACGTTGGGACCAATACTTGAAAAAACACAGCCAATATAAAGCAAATAAGCATCCAATGACAATATAACAGACTTGGAAGGGACCTTGGAGGTCTTCTAGTCCAACCTCAGCACAAATGCCTTGAGTTGCTCAATAGTCAGGGAATGCAGACTAAGAGTTATTTGTTGAGATGTGCAGCTGTAGAAAACAGATCAAATCAAATCAATCAATAAAAATGAGTTACGGGGGTGGCAAAATCAAGCCGGATCACTAGCGGGAATGGAATATAGTGGAACATAGGTCTAGTTATACTTGTTCCTTGTTGTCCATCAGTGTTGCTCAATGGGTTTGTTCAATGTCTATGGAGATTCTCAGTCATCCAGGTCATGGTTGTCTCAAAGATACTTTTTCAAGAGGCAATGGGACTTTCTGGTTTTTCTTTGAAGACGTTTCGCTTCTCATCCAAGAAACTTCTTCAACTCTGAAGAAGCTTCTTGGATGAGAAGCGAAATGTCTTCAAAGAAAAACCAGAAAGTCCAGGGGTGAAATGTAAAATTTGTTACTACCGGTTCTGTGGGCGTGGCTTGGTGGTGGTGGGGGTAATGTGACTGGGTGGGCGTGGCCAACTTTTTTTTTTTTTTAATTTTTCAAAGCATTTTTTCTAATGCTTTGAAAAGCCTTTGCCAATCAGGAAACATCAGAGAGACATTTAAAAAAATATCTCTCTGCCGATCAAGAAACTCAGCTGGGATCATCAGGGACTTTTCAAAGCATTTTTTTTACCACCTCTTCGGCCAAGAGGTTGCAGAAAAAAATGCTTTGAAAAGCCTCTGACTATCCCAGCTGAGCCGCGCGATCATCAGAGGCTTTTTTTTTTAACTTTTAAAAGCATTTTTTCGTCGGAAGAGGTTGTAGAAAAATGCTTTTAAAAGCAAAAAAAAAAGCCTCTGATGATCCTGCGGCTCAGCTGGGCATGCGGGGGGAGCAGGGATTTTTGCTACCGGTTTTCCGAACCACCCACCGCCATCGCTACCGGATCGGGTGATCCGGTCCGGACCGGGAGCATTTCACCCCTGAGAAAGTCCCATTGCCTCTTGAAAAAGCACCTTTGGGATGATGGGTTTGTTCATTTCCTGGAGCTTCTCAGAGAATGAAGGCACCTCCTTGGATTGATAGACAAGAAGATAGAGTTAATTCTACGTAGCAGATAAATTGCCTGTCATCCAGAGCATAAACAGGCATCTACAAAACTACCCTCTGGAACACTAGGAAATGCCCTAGATCTGTGATGGCGAACCTATGGCACGCATACCACAAGTGGCACGCATAGGCTTCTCTGCCGGCACGTGAGCCCTCGCCCCAGCTGAGCTGTATATATATCCAACAGGAACAAGAGCAGATAAAGCTAAATCCTAGAGAAGCAAGAAATGCATCACTGAACAATAGAGATGAATGCTAGAGAGGAATAAAGCTGCATACAAGGCAGACATAATACCTGTAACAGTGTAGGCATATGGGGGGGGAGTGTGGGGGGGTGCGACTCCCCACCCCCCATTTTTGGTCCTAGGAGGCTTCAGGGAGGCCTGCTAGGCCCAAAATGGGGCACAGGGGGATTGCGTGCGCATGCACGGGGGCAGGGAGAGCCCTCACGGGGGTGGTGGCGCATGGATGCTCGGGGGGGGGGTGTCGTGCGTGTATTGTATTATGGGTGTGGGCACGCATGCGTGCGCTGTTGTGTGCGCACGCTTTCGGCACACAAGGGCAAAAAGGTTAGCCATCATTGCCCTAACTATTCACGTTTTCTGAATAGTTTTTATCCCAGAGCTATTATTATTTATTTATTAGTTCAATTTATATGCCGCCTTTCTCTGGAGACTCAAGGCGGCTTACAATGCATTTAGAAAACCATTATAAAAACATTTAAAAATTAAAACATTAACACCCATTCACACCATTCATGGCTGGATCTCACAAGATCGCAACAGCGAGATCAACGGCCCCAGGTCTGCTGGAAAAGCCAGGTCTTCACTGCTTTTCGGAAGGTCAATAGGGTGGGGGTGATCCGGATCCAGGAGGTAACTGGTTCCAGAGAGCTGGGGCAGCCACAGAGAAGACCCTCCCCTGTGGACCCGCCAGCTGACATTGTTTAGCTGACGGGACCCAGAGGAGACCAACTCTGTGTGATCTTACCGGTCACTGGGAGCTATGTGGTAGAAGGCAGTCTCGAAGATATTGCACTCAACAATGCACTCAACAATGAACTAAAGGGCCGCCATCAGTGAGCTGTTGGACAGCATTACTTGGTCTATTGTGTGGATGTTTGGGTGGTTTAGAGGTGGAGAATTGTGGTGGGTGGGAGTGTGTTTGGGGATTGTTATGTGTGTTGGACCTGATCTTTGGGTGTTAAGTGAATTTCGTTGTATGGGTATACTGTGTATACACGTACAATGACAATAAAGTTATTTGTTTATTTATTTATATACTCTGGAAACTCTCTGGATTCATCAGGGACCTGGGGTGGGACACCTTTAAATGGCCCATCATTCCTACAGCAGCTGGTAGCTCCAATTAATCGCATGATCATGAGGAAACAACCTGTCCATCTTTAAAACCCTAAGTGGATTCACACCTGCATGCTAGAGCATTGTTGTTATTGCCGACTGGGTGACTTCACCACCAGATGTCCCTCTCATGGCTTGACCGACTGACCACACAAGACCTATAAAAGCAGAAGAGAACTGAAACAAGACACTTCAACCGAAGTTCCGCTGATGATGTTACCAAGCTTGATGATGAAACGTTCAAAAACTAAACAACAAGCTCAGAGAACAAACCACCACCGACATCTACCACATGAGTGACAAATATTTTCCACCATTTCTAATGTTTTGTGATGTTTAAATGTTTTTTCATTCTTTTTAGCTTATCGGCATGTTTTATTACTTGACAGCTTGTATATAAAATCATTCTGAGTTGCTGGTTTGGTATGGGAAAAGCGGGGTTAAGTAGCATCTTCTATGTCTAAAAGAATTAATATACACATTTCTCATTTAATTGTGTGATTTTCATCCTGTCCCAGCTCTTCAGGGTTTCCCCCCTCCCCCAAGAGAAATGTTATGCTAACAAACTAGCAAAGGTTATGGAAGATAAATCCACAGCATATCATTAAGATTCAGAACAGAACAGAAAGTTGCATGGGAAATATTGAATGTCATGCTAGATTGTTTGGGTCAAATAACAATGGAAGTAAATCATAGTCTCTGTTCACAATAAGAGGCATGTAATTTTTGCTCAAGCTTTGCAGCTTGCTCGGAACATGGGTGCTGACATTTACTAGCAGTTGACATTTACTACATCTGAGTAGTACAAAAGGTGAACCATTGTGTAATTGGGCAAATTAAATAGGAGGCTTTGGGACAATGCTCCCAATCTGAATAAGCAAAGGTCGCTATTTATGAGGCACCTTATAGAGGGGGAAAAAAGTTGCATTTTGATCAGTGGTGGGATTCAGCTGGTTCTGTTCAAGCGAACCGGTAGCGGCGACTGCGGTAGGTCCCGCCCATCCACCCGGATGTAATGCCATCCTATTTTGTCATGTTTTGGAGGCCATACGCATGCGCGGAAGGCGCACACGTGAGCAAAGAGCATGCACACAAGGCCAAGCATGCATGGAAGGTTGTTGCACACGGGTGAAGCAAGCGCGCACACACATTTGCGAACCAGTTGAGAAGGTAAATGAATCACACCTCTGATTTTGATTTGTATCTGTTGTAGATGACGGTATTATGTCAACATTAAGAAGAAGGGAGATGGAAACTGTACAGATTATACATAGTGATCGATGAAGGGTTGCTTTTAATGTCTTCCAAACATTACTTACAAATTGAAGTGTAGCTGTTTTTGTTTAAATGTGGATAAGAACATGTGGGAGGTGCCATTAAAGATGAGGTGCCAGGAGCCCTTGAAGATGGTGGTCAGTGATTGATGACGATCTTCCTTTTATGATACCTAAACAAGGTTTATCCTAATTATTTTATTAACTCTTCAAGTAGCTCAAGAGATATTATAAGTAACTCCCTTTTTATGTGGTAGTCCCTATTTGGGGTAGAGTCAGGGCAACTGGATGTAGCTGCTGAGCATTTACTGGCTGGATTCCCTTCCTGATCCCCACCCAGAGTTTGCAGCAAATGTTTGTTCTTTGCATCCTAAGAGAGAATCATCTGCCGTTACCTAGGATTGAACTCTCAACTTTCCAAGTGGGAAGTCAGCATCTTCACCACTAGGCCACCACGCTGCTCTCAAGAGATAATATGATGTCAAACACCACTGAGAGATTTATCAGGACAAAGGTGACCAGAGAGAGAGAGTTAAAATGAAGCTGGTATTGTTAATGATCAAACACATTGTGAATCATTTTTCTAATACTTTAAAAATCTGCAAAGCCTGTCTGATCAGAATGCTAATAGAAGAAATGAAAGTTCTGGTTTGTTCTGAGATTACTTGATTCTTTTTGGAATCCTATCCAGATCTCCAGGAATGGCCCTGTGGTAGACATATGTTTATCCTCTGCTTCTTTTCAGTTGTTCTTCCTTTTTTTTTTTTAAATGCCTTGCGGCTGATTGTGTTTACAGTAGCCAATAAAACAATTTGTTCTTAGTGTTCCTAGCGCAAGAGATACCAAAAATGAGAAGGCCTGCTGTGTTTTTGCTACTCTGTTGTAAGCCACAAAGAAGAAATTGTTTAACAAATAAGAGGGAACTGGGAAGCTTCATGGCAGCGATTCGAGTCAGATGTTCCAACTTGTAATTTTTCCTAAAGGAGATTTGGAAGATGCTCTTTGCCCCGATGATGGAATATAAACAGATACTTTTAAAGTGTCTTGTTCCTACCTCCTTGAAAAAACAGAACTTTATATAGTCCACCCCAACCACAGCAATTTCTAATGTATCTTGATGAAAGGGAGAACTGGTTATTCCCTGTGTGGTTTTAAGACAAGCCAAATTCTGCAGCCAAGAATCATGATTTCTGAACTCAAAATAAATACATGAATATTATGGAAAGGCTTGTTTAACTCATAGGAATTCATAATAAGCTTACTTGATCCAGAACTCAGTAACTAATGATTGGGAAAGATAGATATCTCCGAATACATTAACTAACAATCTACCTTAAACATTATCCATCAGTTTAAAATCTTTCCCTTCTTAGTGGATTTTCCGTGGAAGGTCGAAAAATAGAAGGTGTGTCCAGAAAACATGGAAGAATTGCAACAGGATGAAGATGATGGTTGTTGGACTTCCAGAAAATTCAGTGAATGAATTGGATTAAAGTCAACATCTCCGTTCAAAACATCCTTTTTCAAACCATTTAATCTTCCAATCCAAGATTGGCTTTTCCTGTTTCCTACTATTTGTCAAGAACTGAGGAAGAATTCTTTCCCAGGCATGCTATTTTGGCTTCTCTGTAAGAGGGATTGAATCAGGGGTTCCGACAGGTTCTGGAGAACCGGTAGCGGAAATTTTGAGTAGTTCGGAGAACTGACAAATGCCACCTCTGGCTGGCCCCAGAGTGGGGTGGGAATGGAGATTTTGCAATATCCTTCCCCTGGAGTGGGGGGGGAAATGGAGATTTTGCAGTATCCTTCCCCTGCCATGTCCACCAAGCCACACCACTCCCACCAAGCCACGCCCACAGAACCGGTAGTAAAAAAAATTGAATTTCATCACTGGATTGAATGTAGGAAAGCTTTGTACTCACCATTTGGTAAAATGAATGGTTTGATTTTTCTTATGCATATGGACTACATAGCATTGACCTCTAGATCTGTCAGGCGCAAGCAACCAGAATTATTGGTGAATAGCTAAAGTCAGTAACTTTATTGTCTATCACCTATGTTACAAGAATTTCCCCAGACTTCTTGCCTTCCTTGGGAATGACTAGATAAGACTTCATGGATCTTGGGGGACATATCTGTACTTGTTTCTAATAACTATAGCATTTGGTTTCCGGTGCTACTGCAGTTGCTATTATTATTCACCTTCTACAACTGATTTGAGCCAGTTTGGTGTAATGGTAAAGGGGTCAAAGACAACTCAGTGCAGCCAACTCATCATGGACAACTCGCTGCAGGACAAGAATTATACTAATATCAAAGAAATAATGGAATAGAATCATTAACGAAAGGATGCAAAAGGAGGGACAAAATGAAATGTGAATGACAAAAATTAAAACATTTTTAAAAATTATTTAAAATACTTGAATTGAATTGCTGAGTAGTCCTGCAGGGAGTTAAAAACCTGGAGACCATGGGTTCTAATCCCCATCTTCAACATTAAGGCAGCTGGGTGACCAGTCATTCTTTCTCAGCCCTAGGAAAGAGGCAATGGCAAAGCACTTCTGAAATCTTGCCAAGAAAACTCTAAACTCTTGTCCAGGCAGTCACCAGGAGTCAACCTTGATTTGAAGGTGCGTGCACACACAAACACACACACATCTGATTCAAGACTTTTAGAATTCCATTATTGCTTTCTTCTTCAGTTCTGACCCATTGATATCTTACAACATATTACAATTGGTCAGCAAATTGCTCTCTATCTGAACATTCTCTGTGATGTATATGTGTGCCTTATCCCCAGGGGTGGGTTCTAATTTTTTTGTACTACCAGTTCTGTGGGCGTGGCTTATTTTGTGGGTGTAGCTTGGAGGTCATGTGACTAGGTGGGCGTGGCTAGCTGGTCAGAGTAATTTCTGGAAGGTCCTCGCACTTACGACCCGACTCATTTGTTTGCTTTTAACACTGATCAGCTGTAGGACGGCCCTTTGAAGCCCCGCGGCAAGAGTTTAAACAGTTTTTTTCCCTCTAGTCATCAGCTGGGACTCAGGAGGCAGCAATAGATTGGGGGTGGGGCCAAATAAAAGGTAAGAATAACGTGGGGGGGAGGGCGGGGGGGGAGAACCAGTTCGGTGACATCATATCGTCACCGCTACTGGCTCGGCCGAACCGGACTGAACCAGGAGGAACCCACCAATGCTTATCCCTTTCCATTACATCAGGAAAAGAGGCAATATAATCCACTTTATATAAACCTCAACTTTCTCCTAGAAAAATACTATTTTGCAACCAAATATAATCAAGTTTTCTGAATATAAAGAACAAGGGTGGGCAACTATAGCCCCTTTGCCACCTGTGGATGTCAACTCCCAGAATTTCTGAGCCAGACAAGGTTGTAGAAGGGCCATAGCTGCCCACCCCTGATTAAGAGGCTACCTCTCCCAGTTTTAAAGTAGCAAATTTCACTTCTCCTTTCCCCTGGACATAACATTTAACCAAATTTATCAGTTTTGATCCCATCAGAAGGTTTCTAACCGACTGGAAATGCTTGTCTCATCTTTCATAAAAAGCAATATATTTCTGCTGTTCGTATTTCTCTTTGTGGTTACCAGTGGTGAAATCGAATTTTTTTACTACCGGTTCTGTGGGCGTGGCTTGGTGGTCATGGTGTGGCTTGGTGGGTGTGGCTTGGTGTGGCGGGGAAGGATACTGCAAAATCCCCATTCCCTCCCTATTCCTGGGGGAAGGATATTGCAAAATTTCCATCCCCACCCCACTCTGAGGCCAGCCAGAGGTGGTATTTGCCAGTTCTCTGAACTACTCAAAATTTCCGCTACCAGTTCTCCAGAACCTGTCAGAACCTGCTGGATTTCACCCCTGATGGTTATCAACGCAACTAATGAATGATGTCACATTTTAATAAACTCGCTAATTAATCGGGAATGAGATCAGACAACCTACACCCAGTAGCCATGATCTCAACAGCTTCTGTATCACGTTGTTTATATGCATGGTTTATTTACAGTAACTAAAAAGTGTATAAATTTAAAATCAGAACGAATTACAGGAAAACAGAAGGAAGGAACTAGGTCTTTTCTCCAACAACCACAGAATTAATTTTCCATTCCATAATCTCTTCTTGCACCAGAAAGGAAGTTTATACCGTAGTGATACCAATGAATAAAAAAGGTAGTGACTCACCTGTTGAATAGTGTTTCTGTTTGGCACTTTTTATTCCTCTCAAAATTCCAGTTCCTCAATACATCAATATTACAGGCACATCAACTAGTAATTTTAATTTTAATTATGAGACTGATTTGCCTGCTGGGCTTGTATCTGAGCAACAAATCCTCTAGTTACGTTGTTTTGGTAGTTCCTATTACCATTGCACAGCCCAATAACAAAAGGTGATGATAATAACGATGGTGACAATTGCTCTTGTTTGATATCCTTGAATTTATTCCTCTGCGAATAAAAGACAGGTATGGATGAGGTAGCTTTTGATAAGTGTGTGCATGTGAATGTATTTCCCCTGGAAATTTATTATTATTATTATTTATGTATTTGTGTCTCGACTTTATTATCTTATTTTATTATGGTTCATGGCACAGTTAGCCAGATGTTCCGACTGGATTTGGTGTTTTTATTCACCTATTAAGTCCTTCCCAAGGACCTAGAATAGGTAGATGTTGATGTTAGAGGATGTAAGCTGTTTGGAGTAAAGCTGCCTTTTGCAATTGACTGATGGCGAATTTGTCAATGCCGATGTTGTTCACGTGATGCTCCAGTTTTGGGGTTGCATCATGGTGCCTATTACTACACACAGTCACTCATGCCCTCGTCACCTCTCGTCTGGACTATTGTAACGCTCTCTACATGGGGCTCCCCTTGAGGTGCACTCGGAGGCTCCAACTAGTGCAGAGTGCGGCCGCGCGGGTGGTTATGGGAGCAACATGGAGCTCCCATGTAACACCTCTCCTGCGCGAGCTGCACTGGCTCCCGGTGGTCTTCCGAGTGCGCTTCAAGGTTTTGGTTACCACCTTTAAAGCGCTCCATGGCTTAGGACCTGGTTATCTACAGGACCGCCTGCTACCACCAATAGCCTCCCACTGGCCAGTACGCTCCCATAGAGAGGGGCTCCTCCGGGTGCCGTCGGCCAAACAATGTCGACTAGCGGCCCCTAGGGTGAGAGCCTTCTCTGTGAGGGCACCTACGATCTGGAACGAGCTCCCCCCGGAGATACGGAGGATCCCGGATCTTCGCACCTTCCGTCGCGCACTTAAAACGTTGTTATTTCATCAAGCTGGCCTGGCCTAAATCATCTCCTCTTTTAAATTTAAATTTTAATCATAAATTTTAATCTGTTTAATTATGGGGTATTTTAAAATTCAGCCTAAATTATTTAATTTGTTTTAATTTATTTTAAATTTTGTATTTCTGTGTTTTATCTTCTGGCTGTTCACCGCCCTGAGTCCTTCGGGAGAAGGGCGGTATAGAAATTTAATAAAATAAAATAAATAAATAAAAATACTATTGATATTGCCTTTGCTTTCTCTTGCCACAGTCATTGTCGTCATCATCATCATGGATTCTTTCTTAATACTTTAGGATTCTTTCTTAATAGTTTACTAATTTTAAGGGAGTAACATCGAGTATCTAGAATTAAGGAGAAATTTCCTCCTTTTAAAGGGAGAACTATTAATCCGTGGAACGACTTGCCTCCAGAACTCGTAGGTGCTCCAACATTGGAGGCTTTTAAGAAAAGATTGGACAACGATTTGTCTGGGATGGTATAAGGTCTCCTGCCTTGAGCAGGGGGCTGGACTAGAAAACCTCTGATGTACCTTCCAGCCCTATGCAGATGTTTGGCTCTAAACCTTATTTGTTTATTTAAAGGTGAAGCCTGTGATTGAAAAGGATCACTTGCCTAATGCAGGGTGCTAATTATCTTTTATCAGACAAGAGGTTTTCTGTGACTGATGAATTCTTCTAGCATTGTGGCATAAAGTTAATTCCTCCCATGGTCCCGGAGAAGATAACTATTCATTAAGATAAGAATTCTGCTTGCCCTTCACTAATTGAGAAGAAGAATGAGGGTTCCAATTCCCAGAAAAAAAGCTGAAAACCTTCTCTTCAAACAAAACAAAACAAACCTAAATTCAATTCCCAGGTGTTTTGAAGATACCTGTCCAAAAAGAATCCTCCTTAGCTCGATAATCTTCCATTCCTAGAATTAGTAGAAATAATCAATATTAAAATTTTATGATGTTTCCTAGTATGAATATGTTTAGACTTTCATGTAAAAAAAAAGTTCTCTATAATATACCTTATATTCACCATTCAGAAATTGATTAATCAATCCCCCAAATCTTCACTTTGCTCAATATATCCTCAGTCAATAGATTTGAACAAAAACCATGTTCTTTTTGTGTGTGTGTGCCCTTTAACATAGTTCCTAACAGGCTAAATAAAAGGAATCCTCCCCAATACATCACACAGTCTGAATAAGAAACATTTCCAAGAAGAAAATTATATTTATTTTTACTAGAAAAATGATGGGATTTGATCCTAAAAACAACACTTTCTGAACTTTCAAAAACCTCCAAGCTCATTTTTGATATACCATTTGCTGGACTAGGTATAAGCCAATATCCTGCTGTTTCCATTCAAAATGCATTAAAGCTAGCAATTTTCTGTTGCAAGGATTGATAGGAGTACCTTTTCAATTTTACAATTTTTATTGAGAACATTCTGTTCTTAGTCTGGGATGAGCATCCGATCAACATTTTGTAGTTCTTTTTAATGCAAGAAACTGCATTTTATATACATATAACAGAGGTGGACTTCACATAACAACTGGTTCACCGAAAATATGAGCATGCGCGCGGCCTTCTATGCTCACACATGCACTTGCATGCATGCACGCAACTTAAAAACTCAGCTAAATAGGACGGCATAGCACCGGGGCGGGTGGGTGCCCGCAGGTCACAATTACCGGTACACCCGAACCTGTACAAACCGGCTGAATCCCACCCCTGACATATAAGCAGATAAAGGAGAGATACTATGCCAGGGTTCGGCAATCTTAAACACTCAAAGAGCCACAAAGGTCCTAACTGGAATCCCCTGTTCAATTCTGGAGCCGACCAAAAGTCCGGCTCCCCCATCATAGTCTCCTCCTAGTGCTGCATCCTTTTTCCTCTGCTGACCGGAAGTCCGGTTCCCCCATCATAGCCTCCTCCTAGCGCTGCATCCTTTGTCCTCTACCAGTCCTAACTGAAAGCCCTATCAATTGTGGAGCTGACCAGCAACAGGGAGCCGCAGCAGAGGGATGAAAGAGCCACATGCGGCTCCAGAGCAGCGGGTTGCTGACTCCTGTGCGATACTTTTTTTCCAAATATGTGATTACTACAACATGAAGCTAAAACTTGTTACTGTTCAGGAGGGCTATAGTTTTATTCAAATTTCACTCTAGAAGAAGGCAAAATGTCAAAGTCCTTCTGTATTTTTACCAAGAAAACAACATGAATCTGTGTCCATGTAGTTTCCAAGAATTCAGCTCATTTCAAAGGGAACTTTTATTCGCCTCAAAATATATTGCTCTGAAAATAGCAGGTCACAAACATTTCATTTTTGGTAAGCTTCCCTGAGTTCAGTTATTTAATGCTTTTGTTTCTATGTGTCCTGCTTATATTAATATTTACAGTACTATCTTCTGGCATTCCATGCCAAAGAACAATTAATACAAATTTTTCACTTAGAGAAATTGTGTGTAACTTTTCTGCTAAGAAAAGATTGGATCACCATTTGACTTAGTGTCTGCAGAAGCAGAGTTTTCTGCTTCTGCATGCAACATCTGTTTTGAAACCATTAGCTAATGGATTTTACATTTGGTTTGGCTTTGGATTGGGGTGATGAGCTTTTGGCCTCTGGTTAGATTAATTTCTTTTGAAGAAAAACGACATAAAAATGAGTTATCTCCACAATATTACCTGTACCAAATGAATGATCTGGGACTAAATTATTCTATTTAAAAAAAAAAATTGTGGAAAACAACTGTCAAATAATTTTGATGATTTGGTGACTTCACTTCCTCCTTAGTATAGATGTTGATGGAAATATTGGTTGAAACATTATTGTATCCTGACCAGATTAAGGGTTTGGCATAGTTATAAGAACGGTTGTTCCATTTGTGGCAGTTTGTTCATTATGCAAGTGTATAAGGCACGACTGTTAACTATTCATTATGGGTAGTCCTCAACTTATGACCTCAAACTGGGACTGGAATTTCAGTTGCTAAGCGATGCAATCATTAAGGGTGTCAACACTGATTTTGTAACCATTTTTACCTGTGGTTGTTAGTTGGTGAATAAATCACATAGTTGTTAAATGAATCATTCAGCCCCTAAACAAATCCAGCTTCCCCAATTGAACTTGGCTTGTTGGAAACTGGCTGGGAAAGTCACAAGTCACAGTCACATAGCCACAAGGGGCTGCAACCATCGTAAGTGCAAGGCAGTTGCAAAGTGCCTGAATTGCAATCACACGACTGCGGGAATGGTACAATGGTCGTAATTATAAGGATGAGTTGTGAATCATTTTTACAGAGGCTGCCATAACTTGAAACCATTGTCGTAAGTCAAGGACTACCTATACTACAAAAGAAATTGTGGAAAAAATGGTTAGGTGGGAGGATTGTGATGGTATCAGGGCAGTGTTGGAATTCAAATTTTTTTACTACCGGTTCTGTGGTGTGGCTTGGTGGGTGTGGCTTGATGGGCGTGGCAGGGGAAGGATACTGCAAAATCTCCATTCCCACCCCACTCTGGGGCCAGCCAGAGGTAGTATTTGCCAGTTCTCCGAACTACTCAAAATTTCCACTACCGGTTCTCCAGAACCTGTCAGAACCTGCTGAATTTCACCCCTGTATGCAGGCTAATGACTCGCATTAAGGGTGAAGAAGAAATGAAAGAGGAGCAGCACAAATTCTGAAACCCTCATCTACTCCACATTGAAGCATTAAAGCTTCAAAAATTAAAAAATCTGTATCGACTGTCTTCAATTTGATGTTTTCCAGATGTATTTGGATTGCAAGTTCCAGAGCTTCCAACCAGAATGGCTAGATTCTAATAATCTATGTAATTTTTAGAAGCCGTAGTTTCTATACATTTGGAAAATACCCATTTGGGGAAGGCAAATGAGTTGGTCGAATTATAACCTGGCCCATAAACTACTATCTCTTGATTTCTTATGAAAAACAGTGGCATAATCGTAGCTTTGTCTGTGGAATTAATGTATCTCGCCTTTCCTGTTTTATTTTTATTTTTATTATTATTAATTTATAGCAATAGCAATAGCACTTAGACTTATATACCGCTTCACACTGCTTTTACAGCCCTCTCTAAGCGGTTTACAGAGTCAGCATATTGCCCCCAACAATCTGGGTCTTCATTTTACTGACCTCGGAAGGATGGAAGGCTGGGTAAACCTTGAGCCGGTGAGATTTGAACTGCCGAACTGCAGCTAGCAGTCAGCTGAAGTAGCCTGCAGTGCTGGACTTTAACCACTGTACCACCTCACCTCTTTATAATATAAAACATAAAAGAATGGAGTAGTAAAGAGTAGCAAAGATGGGGAGGAAAAAGGGAGAAATGAAAGAAAATGCGTTGACTTCCAGCTCCCTTTGGTGCAGTAAAATAAAATAATAACATCAAACCTCAACTTTTTACTTTTAGATAATAGTATAAACTACCCATTTCTATAACAACAAACCTATCTACCATACTTTTCGGAGTATAAGACACACTTCCCCCCCCCTAAAAGAGGGTGGAAATGTTGGTGCGTCTTATACACTGAATACAGCCATTTTTGGCTTCCCAAAGCCCCACCCCACGCATCCCATTATAGGGTGCGCAGAGGATTGGGGACGCTTGCAGAGCAGGGGTGAAATACTCCTGGTTCGGACAGGATCGCCCGATCCAGTAACGATGGAGGCGGGTGGTTTGGAGAACCGGTAGCAAAAATCCCTGCCCCCCCCCATGCCTAGCTGAGCCGTGCGATCATCATAGGCTTTTTTTTTAACTTTTAAAAGCATTTTTTCCTGCAACCTCTTCAGCCGAAAAAATGCTTTTAAAAGTTTTTTTAAAAAGCCTTTGATGATCATGCGACTCAGCTGGGATTGTCAGAGGCTTTTAAAAGCACTTTTTTCTGCAACCTTTTCAGCCGAAGAGGTTGTAGGAAAAAAAATGCCTTTAAAAGCCTCTGGCGATCCCAGCTGAGTTGCCTGATCGTCAGAGGCTTCTAAAAGCATTTTTTTCTACAACTTCTTAAGATTGTAGAAAAAATGCTTTTAAAAGTGAAAAAAAAAAAGTTGGCCACACCCACCTATTCACATTACCCCCCACAAGCCACGCCCACAGAACCAGTAATAACAAATTTTACATTTCACCATTGCTACAGAGTGCTCCTGGGGGCTGGGGAGGGCAAAAATGCCCCATTTTTTTTCAAAAAATGGGCCCGTTTTTGGCTTCCCAAACCCCCCACGTGTCATGTTTTTGCCCTCCCCAGTCCCCAGAAGCACTTTGCAGGCCTCCCAAACCCTCTCTGCATGCCGTTTTTGCAAAAAACGGGACAAGCAGAGGGTTTGTGAGGCCTGCAGAGTGCTCCTGAGGGCTGGGGAGGGCAAAAATCTTTTTTTTCTTGCTTACCTTTTCAAAATCTTGGTGTGTCTTATACACCGGTTCGTCTTATAGCCTGAAAAATACGGTAATTCAAAGTTTCATTTTTTTTTCACCTCAAGCACAAGGTCCAGAAGCAGTTTCGGCTTTAGTTTTCTGAGTTGGATTTGCATAAGAGAGTGGAGCAGATAATACTTGCTTCATCCATGCGTAAAATCAGCTCAATAAGCAGCGAGCTAAACGTGGGATCATCTGGTTTATTAGATCAAAGCAATTGCTTGGGTCATTCATTCACTCAGAAATTGGAACCTTATGAATGAATTTCTGCAATATAGGTAGTCCTTGACTTATGATCACAATTGGGACTGGAAATCCGGTTGTGAGTCGTTTTGATTGTAAGTCGAGGCACCCCCACATGACCTGATCTGTTTTTCCAACAATTTCCCAGCAACCGTTAAGGAAAACACCACATTGTTTTCCTGCATTAAGCAAACAGTGTGGTTGTTCTGCGAACCCATTCTTCCAAAAGAGCATTTTTTTTTTTTGCAGGAATGGAGGAAACTGGCAAAAAAAGATCACAAATCGTGGTCATGTGACCATAGGATGCTACAACCGGTCATACAGGCGAGTCAGATGCCGATCATGTGACCAGGGGGTTGGCGTGACTTTTTACAACATTCAGACGTGTTTTACAGGTCATAAAACGTCCATTCTGAGCTGTAAAAATGACCAGTTGTAAGTCGAGGAATACCTGTATGATGTTCTTCTGTGAATGTTAACAAAAAGAGCCTTGGTGGTGCAGCGGACTAAGTGCTGTTATGTAGCACTTAGCTGCTAGCTGCCTGCAATTAGTGCGAATTCAAATCTCACCAGGCTCAAGGTTGACTCAGCCTTCCATCCTTCCGAGGTAGGTAAATTGAGGACCCGTATTGTGGAGGCAATAAGCTGACTTTGTAGAAACACCGCTTATGGGGAGCCAAAAGCCCTAATAAACAGGTATATACAAAAGAATGAAGGCTATTGCTAGAAGTGCATTGTAAGCCACCCTGAGTCTTCGGAGAAGGGCAGCATATAAATTGAACTAATAAATAAATAAAAACAAAGGAGATCATTGTTGATTTTAGAAAGAGCCGGCATAATCATACTCCACTTTATATCACGGCTGCAGCTGTAGAAATGGTCAATAGCATTAAGTATCTGGGGGTGCAGATAACTAACAATCAGGCTTGGTCTCTTCATACGTTATTTTTAGTGAAGTGTGCAAACCAGTGTTTGCATTTTCTGCGTCGGATGAGGAGAGCACATCTTTCTCATTCTGGCTACTTTTTACAGAGGCATGATTGAGAGCTTTTTAACAAACTGCATCACTGTTTGGTTTGGTGGCAGCAGTGCCTCAGATAGAAAGTCCATACAGAGAGTGGCAAGGACAGCCGAGAAGATTATAGGAAGCTCACTTCCCGTTATTCAGGATACTGCTTATAAGCACTATGTGCTTAGAGCTCAAAGCATTGTTAGAGACCCCACACACCCACTTTATGATCTTTTTCTGTTGTTCCCCTCTGGGCGGAGGTTTCAAAGTATTTCTAGGAGGACTACCAGTTTCTGTAACAGCTTTGTTCCCTATGCCATCCGTCTGGTAAACTCGCAAGATTCTTTTTTCCCCCCACCATGTGTATATATACATTCGAACTAGACAGTGTTGTTTCTCTGTGCCATGTACTGTATGTGTGTGGGTATATGCATAATAGCTATCTTTGAGAGCTGAATGCAACCAACTTTCATTTTAATATATGCTGATTAGTGTACATTTAAAGTGACAAAGTTTCCTGCTGTGCTCTATTCTATTCTATTGAATACTGCATCCAGTTTTGGTTGTAAAAAAGATGTGGAGACTCTAGAAAGAGTGCAGAGAAGAGCAACAAAGATGATTAGGGGACTGGAGGCTAAAACCTATAAAGAACAGTTGCAGGAACTGTTTGATGAAGAGAAGGACTAGGGGAGACATGATAGCCGTCTTCCAATATCTCAGGGGCTGCCACAAAGAAGTGGAGGTCATCCTTTTTCTCTAAAGCACCTGAGGGTAGGACAAGAAGCAACGGGTGGAAACTAATCAAGGAGAGAAGCAACCTAGAACTAATGAGAAATTTCCTGACAGTGAGAACAATTAATCAGTGGAACAACTTGCCGCAAGAAGTTGTGAATGCTCCAACACTGGAAGTTTTTAAGAAGAGATTGAACAACCATTTGTCTGAAATGGTGTAGGGTTTCCTGCCTAAGCAGGGGGTTGGACTAGAAGACCTCCAAGGTCCCTTCCAACTCTATTATTCTATTCTATTCTATTCTATTCTATTCTATTCTATTCTATTCTATTCTATTCTATTCTATTCTATTCTATTCTATTCTATTCTATTCTATTCTACTTATGTGTGCATTGACTTTTTCCCTTTCCATTCCCTACTTTCATTGCAGGCTTATGAACACTGAAAATGTTATTTTACAAGCTCGAGAAGAAGAAGGCGCAAAATATGAGCGTACGTTCATGGCCTCTCAACTGATTGACTGGTTGATCCAGGAAGGAGAAGCTGCCACAAGAGCTGAGGCGGAACAACTTGGTCGCAGACTTCTGGAGCACGGAATTTTCCAACACGGTGAGAAATGTCTTCTCAGTCACATCACTCTATCAAGATGACAAAGGACGATAAAAGGAGTAGAAAGATGGTAGGAGAGGCATCCTGTTTAAACCAAGGATGGAGTCATTTTTAAGCTCAAAATGGCAGTCTGGCTAAAAATGGCATTTCCCCCAGATCCTACAGCCGCTCACTCCAGCTGTCATGCAATCCAGAAAAATGTATCTTTGGATTAAGGAGTTATAGACAGGTGTTATGTGCCTGTTCCATACGCACCTCCTTAAAATCAAATCCAAAGCATTGCGTAGTCTACTAATCAAATATACAGTGCTTGCCGAAATGGCAAGAAGCTTGGTGCCTACTAAAGGTTTTGCATTACAGTTCTCAGCGGACCCATCTAACGTGAATAGTTGCAGTGTCCAAAACATCTGGAAGGCATCACACTGCATATGCTGACACAAGATGCTGGTTCTGGATAGAATTCAGTCTATATAACAATAGCATTATCCCTGTGAGAGCTAGGCTAGATTGTTATTATTTAATTAGATTTTTCTTAAATTATACTGATTCACAGAGAGTCAATTCTATCTCCACTCTCTCTCTCTCTCTGCCCACTTTGAATCAAGAGACTGTTTTCACTGAATAAATGTTGATGTATATTCTACTAGTTCTAAAGGCAAACTGTTATTTAGCTCCAAGGCCTTATAGCTAAGATCAAGTGTGTGTTTATCTCCCTACATGGTTAAAACAAACAAAAGTTAAAACTTTGTCCAGGATTATGAGAGGTCTTGGCACAAGTCAGAAGCCTGCTGGTGCATCCACGAACCTTTACCAATCTCTTCCTCCACTTACAGCTGTTTAAAGTATATCAGCTGCTATTAGGGACTTTTCTCCAATTTTAGAGAGTTGGATTGGCTTAGTAACTAAGTACTTGGTAATCTAAGATTACTAAGGACAAAACAGCAGAAAGAGGAGTGCAAAAGTCTTGGTGCTTTTGTGTACTGTAGTGTGTGAAGCAGGGGTGAAATCCAGCAGGTTCTGACAGGTTCTGAAGAACTGGTAGCGGAAATTTTGAGCAGTTCGGAGAACCGGCAAATACCACCTCTGGCTGGCCCTGGAGTGGGGTGGGAATGGAGATTTTGCAGTATCCTTCCCCTGGCATGGGGTGGGAATGGAGATTTTGCAGTATCCTTCCCCTGCCACGCCCACCAAGCCATGCCCACCAAGCCACACCACACCCACCAAGCCACGCCCACAGAACCGGTAGTAAAAAAAATTGGATTTCACTACTGGTGTGAAGCTTAATTTTTTTATAAAAAAAAATAAAATTCCCTTTTCCTGGTTTTCTGTTGTCCATAGATTTCAACTTCTATCGTTGGAATCATGGAGGAATCAGCCAATCCTAGCTGAATAAGGCTACCTTAAACTTAAATATATCTCAACTTGGGTTCTACTTGATAGATGCTTGACTTTTCCAGTTAAGGGGTGGGAAAGACTCTTATCTGAAACCCTTGAGGACATGTTCTTAAAACCTTGGATTTTTAAATTCGGCCTTTTCAGCATACTTCTGGAACAATCCTTAACCAAACATTGATTCTTAGTTTAGACCTTTGTCGTCCTTTAAAGTCCTATATGGTTTAGGGCCAGGCAACCTCTTTGCTGTTACCTGTACCCATTGCATCAGATCTGGCAGGAGAGGCACAAAGAGGATCAGGAGGAGAGGATCAACTTATTTTCCAAAGTACCGGAAGGCAAGACAAGAAACAATAGATGGAAACTAATCAAGGAGAGAAGCAACCTGAAATCAAGGAGAAACTTCCTAACAGTGAGGACAATTAACCAGCTTGCCTTCAGTCATTGTGGGTGCTTCATCACAGGAGGTTTTAAAAAGAGACTAGACAGTCACTTGTCTGAAATGGTATAGGACAGTGTTGGTGAACCTTTTTGGCACTGAGTGCCGAAACGGGAGCGCGCGCATGTGGGGGAGTGCCATATGGGCACCGGGAAGCTGAGCTTCCAGTTTCCAGCATGCACATGCGCCAGTCACCTGGTTTTCCGGTTTCTGGCGTGCATGTGCACCCAAAGACCAGCTGGCCAGCATGCATGTGCATGCCGGAAACTGGAAGCTCAGCTTCCTGGTGCGCACATGTGCACCAGGGAGCTGCTCTTCCGGTTTCCAGCACTCCCGCGCATGCGAAGAGCAACGAGCGATGGCTGGCATGCTCGGAGAGATGGCTCTGCATGCCACTTCCAGCACGCGTGCCATAGGCTCGCCATCACAGCTTGAGCAGGAGGCTGGACTAGAAGACCTCCAAGGTCCCTTCCAGCTCTATTCTGATTGATTGATTGATTGATTGATTGATTGATTGATTGCATGCGGCTGGTCCCATCCACGAAAGAAATCTACTTACAAACAAGCCTTTTCTGCTATGACACCAATCCTCTGGAATATTACCTATCGCAAGGTGAGGTTAGCTCCGACCCTTACGGTCTTCCACAAGACTCTCAAAATACAGCTTTTTCAGCAAACTTGGGGATCCCATGGTAAGTTTGGGTCTTTTCTTTTTTTTTTTTAATTTGATTTATATGCCGCCCTTCTCCGGAGACTCAGGGCGGCTTACAATGTGCTCAGCAATAGCCTTCATCCTTTTTTGTATATTTATACAGAGTCAGCTTATTGCCCCCACAACTGGGTCCTCAATTTACCTACCTTAGAAAGGATGGAAGGCTGAGTCAACCTTGAGCCTTGGCGAGATTCGAACCTGCAGTAATTGCAGGCAGCTGGTCTTAATAACCAGCTTAATAACAGGGTGCCTTAGACCACTGTACTACCAAGGCTCTTATTCAACTAGAATGAGGAGATCTGTGCTGGAGTTTTAAAATGAAAGTTTATTTATCAGTGTGAAACATTGTTCAACCGTGGGCGAATAAAATCTGTTCTTTAACTAGCATATAGAAATGGAGAGGGTCTGACAGTTGTGAGTAATGTAAGCAGAAGCTGAGAAAGTAGTTATACAGGAAAAAACCTCAAGTATAGAATCTGCCCCCCATTCAGTACTAAAGAGCATTGCAAATATTAAACTGTATCATTGATTTCCCAAAATGGACTGGCCAGAAATATCGCATGCCTAAAAAGGTAAAGGTAAAGGTTCCCCTCGCGCATATGTGCTAGTCGTTCCCGACTCTAGAGGGTGGTGCTCATCTCCGTTTCAAAGCCGAAAAGCCAGTGCTGTCTGAAGACATCTCTGTGGTCAGCAAAGAACGCTGTTACCTTCTCACCAAAGGTGGTCCCTATTTTTCTACTTGCGTTTTTTACTTGCTTTCAAACTGCTAGGTTGGCAGAAGCTGGGACAAGTAACAGGAACTCATCCCGTTACGCAGCACTAGGGATTCAAACCGCTGAACTGCCGACCTCTCGATCGACAAGCTCAGCATCTTAGCCACAGAGCCACCACATCCCACATTGTATTTGTATGCCTATAATTACTGTTAAAATTACTTTTGTGTGAACGCTGGGTGTTATTTTCTCATTGCAAGGGATAATGATTCCCTCCTAATTTTTATGTTCAGCTAAAACGAAGGTTTCTTTGTCTTTCTTAACCGCCTCTAGTGTCCAACAAACACCATTTTATGGATAGCAACCTGCTCTATCAGTTCCGAATGAATTTCCGCCGCAGGAGGAGACTGATGGAACTGCTCACCGAGAAGTCCCGTTTGGTACCGGAGAGCCACGACAGCCCCTTTTGCCTGCGGAAGCAAAATCATGACCAC
Source organism: Pituophis catenifer annectens (assembly GCF_029215685.1). NCBI lineage: Eukaryota > Metazoa > Chordata > Lepidosauria > Squamata > Colubridae > Pituophis > Pituophis catenifer. Next base: position 17,343,297 of record NW_027256883.1, on the reverse strand, counting down.
AAAAAACACGCCACTTTCCTCTCAGGTATATGTTGGATTAGCGCTGGAGGGGTAAACGGAAATTCAGGAAGTCCTTGAGTTATGACCATAATTGAGCCTCGCAATTACAGTCACAGGTTGTGACAGTTGTAAAGTGGGTCATCATGTGACCGGGCCCAATTTTACGACCTTGAATGAACGGCACAGTAATAAAATTAAACACTGGTTTCTGGGGGAAAAAAACCATTGTGAAGCACACTCACGTGACTGTGCGAAGCGGCAAACAGCTGTAAATGTGGCCCATTGCCGTGGGCCCAAAAAGTGATCACATGTGTTTGGAATTTCAGAGTCAGGTCGTAAGTAATTTTTGGCAAGTCTGTCATACTTTGGACAATCACCAGTTGTACGTCAAGGACTACCTGTATGCATAGGAACTAGTTCAATATCTCAGATTGTACAGCATGTTTAAGTAATGTACAGTATTTCTGGATACATTCTCAAAAAGCATGGTTTGGATGCCATCTAGGGCAGGGGTCTGCAATCTTAAAGAGCCATTTGGACCCATTTCCCACAGAAAAGAAAACACCGGGAGCCACAAAACCCTTCTCGTGCCTGACTATTTCTTGAGCGGCCACAAAACTAGCATATGCAGTTGAATTAAACATTCTGTTTTCTTCTAAAATTTTTCTTTTCTTGGATTTATCCATGGTTGGCCTACCGGGGTTGAAGAGCTCAATAAATGGCATGCTGGCAGGTGTCGTACATTGGCGGTTGTGTTCATAGATACGACCGTTGCAGCGTCCCAAGGTCATGTCTTCCCCTTCTGTGACCTTCTGTCAAGCAAAGTCAAATGGGGAAAGCCAGATTCACTTAACAACCGTGTTACTAACTTATCAACTGCAGTAATTCGCTTAACAACGGTGGCAAGAAAGGTGGTAAAATGGGGCAAAACTCACTTAACAAATGTCTCACTTAACAACAGTAATTTTGGGCTCAATTGTGGTCGTACGTCGAGGACTACCTACCTACACTTGGGTCATGACAACTTTCCTTGGTCATTTCTGACCCTAATTGGAGAAAGGGGTGGTTTGGGGGTTTTTTTTGGTTGTTTTGTTTTGGCTTTGGCTATATTTATTTTATTTATTTATTAATTCAATTTGTATGCCGCCCCTCTCCGAAGACTCAGGGCGGCTCACAATGCATTTAACATCATTATAAAAAACATTTAAGAATTAAAAACATTAAAAACATTAAAACGCATAGACAGCAGGCAGACTTTGAATGATTTTGCTCAAGGGAAGGCAGCTTTTTTACAAAACCAGGTTCCCCATTCTTGCATCCCTGCCTGGACTGGTACCTGAGTCCTCCACTTTGTTACAAGAGAAGCTTGCATGTCAAGCAACTACAGTAGCGGCCAAAATTGTGGAAACCTTTGGGGAAAAGCGTATTTTCTAAAACTAGCTAATAACACCACTTATTTTTGGAGTAGTACCATAAAATTATATATCAACGGAAAGATAATTTAATCAAGAATGTAATGCAATAATTTTTATGAAGGATTTGCTATTAGAATAGCAGTTACAGTATAAAGAAGAAAAGTGAAACACGCAGAAAAAACGAGATGTACAAAAATTATCACCATAGAAAAAACGAAACATACAAAAATTATCACCATGTCAGTTAATACTTAGTTGAGTAGCCATTAGCATGAATTACGGCCTTACAACATCTTCCCATGGAGTGAACCAAATCTTTTAGTTCTGCACTATTATAATGTGAAACCAAGATTGAATGATTGCTTCTATTAACTGGGTTTTATTGCTGGGTTGCTTCTGACTTACAAGTTTCTTGAGTCGGCTCCATAGATTTTCAATTGGGTTAAGGTCTAGGCTATTCCCAGGCCATTTCAGCAGTAGAATAGGATTATCTTGAAACTCCATTAAAAAAGTGGTGTGCTATCAAACCTCAGAAATACACTTTCCCCAAAAGGTTTCCACAATTTTGGCCACTACTGTATGTTATCCAAAATTGGGTTTATGACCCTGAAGAGTTGTATTTTCCTTTCAACACCTTAGGAAGTGAAATGGTTCCAGGAAATTTTTATGCATTCGCATGAAGTTCATTGCTGTTAATTATATCCAGGGTGTTGGCCTTTTTAATGCTTGATAAAAGGATGTGGCAGGGAATACACCCTGCAGGCAAAAATTCTTGTCCCTGGCAACTCTCTATTAAAGCATCTGGTGCAGAGGTGGGTTTCAGCAGGTTCTAATCAGTTCTGGAGAACCGGCAGCGGAAATTTTGAGTAGTTCGGAGAACCGGTAGTAAAAATTCTGACTGGCCTCTCCCCCATCTATTCTCTGCCTTCTGAGTCCCAACTGATCGGGAAGAAATGGGGATTTTGCAGTAACCTTCTCCTGCTAGGCTCACCAAGCCACGCCCACCAAGCAATGTTACACCCACCAAGCCACACCCACAGAACCCGTAGTAAAAAATTTTGAAACCCACCACTGACCTGGTGGTAGGACAATTTCCACCTGAACTTTTGGCGAGTTAAGTAGAGGCAACCAAAGGTAGGCAAACATCCTTATTCTTTACTTATGACCCACAGTCAAGCCAAAAATTTCCGTTGCTAAGCAAGACAGTTGTTAAATTAGATTTGCCGATTTTACAACCTTTCTTACCACAGTTATTCACACTGCAGTGGTTAACTTAATGGTTGTTGAATCTGGTTTCCCCATTGACTTCGCTTGTCAGAAGGTTGCAAAAGGGAATCTCATGATCCCAGGACACTGCAACCGTCATAAATATGAGTCAGTTGCCAAATGCCTGAATTTTGATCATCTGACCATGGGAATGCTGCAACGGTTCATAAGTTTGGAAAAATGGTTATAAGTTGCTGTTTTCAGTGCTGTTGTAACTTCAAATGGCCACTAAACAAATGGTTATAAGTCAAGGACTACCTGTACCCTTAGGGTCGCAATCTTTTAGCAGCCACCTGATGGGTAGTACAATGGATAAGAAAGCAGAGTGGGACATATTTATTCTATCCTTCATACCAGGGGTGAAATGCTACCAGTTCGTATTGGTTCGGGCAAACCAATAGCGGAGGCGGGTGGTTTGGAGAACTGGTAGCGGCAGCAGCATGAGGGTCCACCCACCCGGACATCGTTACTTCCTGGCTTTAACCAGGAAGTAACCTGTTTTTTACCCTCTGCACATGCGCAGAAGGCTTTGTGTGTGTACAGGGGGTCCAAAATTGCATGTGACACGCATGCGTGCACTTCTGAACTGGTAGGGAAGGTAAGTAGATTTCACCCCTGCTTCATACCCACTTCTGTCTCACTCCATTTTTCATCCTCCCACGTAGCAGATTGCATACACCAGTAAAAATAGCAATAACACTTCGATTTATATACCGCTTCACAGTGCTTTACAGCCCTCTCTAAGCGGTTTTACAGACTCAGCATATTGCCCCCAACAATCTGGGTCCTCATTTTATCCACCTCGGAAGGATGGAAGCCTGAGTCAACCTTGAGCCTGGTGAGATTCAAACTGCCAAATTGCAGGCAGCTGGCAGGCAGCAGAAGTAGCCTGCAATACTGCACTCTAACCACTGCGCCACCACGGCTCTTGGTATTAGGACAGTTACTTTTCACACAGTCAGTGAGAAACATTGCAAAATAAAAGGCTGATTAGACTAGAATGCCCAGAAAAGATAAAGGTTTCCATTGTCCAGTTGTGTCTGACTCTAGGGCACGGTGCTTATCTCTGTTTCTTGGTTGAGGAAGCCAAAGTTATCCAAATACATTTTCCGTGGTCATATGGCCAGCATGGATATACGAGAAAGGCACATGAAACATTGTTACCTTCCCAGCAAAGTGGTACCTATTTATCTACTCGCATTTGCATGCTTTCAAGCTGCTAGGTGGGCAGGAGCTGAGGCAAATAGCGGCAACTCACCTCATCGCATGACGCTTGGGTCTCGAACCTGGGCTGTCAGCTCACCAACTGACAAGCTCAGCGCCTTTAACTGCTGACCCATCGCGCCCCTTTTAGAACGCACAGAAGAAAGGGGCAAAAGGTTTATTATGTACAACAACTAGTCATAAGTCCGCCTTGTTCAGCACCATCACAACATTAAAAAATGAGTGGCCATTCCATGAGAGCTACCTGTAATAGTGTTCTGAAATGACAGAGGAACGTAAGGAAAACAATTAAGAGACCCCAGCATGGTTCTTGTCTTCTACATAAATCTCCCTCACTCTTTGGTTTGGACAGTGAGCCCCAGCAAGGAGATCAAGATTGTTTCTGCGGTCAGACGGAGTAGCATGAGCAGCTGTGGTAGCAGCGGGTACTTCAGCAGCAGCCCGACCCTCGGCAGCAGCCCCCCCATCCTCTGCAACCCGAAATCTGGTAGGATGCTGAGGCATGTTTACAACAGTGATGGTTTAGGGCAAGGGTGTCAAACTCGATTTCATTGAGGGCCACATCAGGGTTTTGTTTGACCTGGGCGGGTGGGGGTGGGGGTGGGGGTGGACAGCTTTACATCACTCGTCTCAGTGGTGTCTGTGGTGGCCTGAGTGCTCTGCCAGCAAAAACAGGCTCCCGAGCTCCATTTTTGGCTGCAATGGCTTCCTGCACCCTCTGCCAGCGAAAACAGAGCTTGGGAGTGCTGTCCGTGGCCCTTGCGAGCTCCATTTTTGCTGGCAGAGGCACCACAGGCTGGTCCTTAGCTGCTTCCACGGCAGTCCGGTGGGCCAGATCTAAGCACCCAGCGGGCCAAATCCACCTCCGGGGCCATGAGTTTGACACCCCTGTTTTAGGGGGTCGTATTTCTTCATCATTGCGTCTAATGTGCACATTTTGTTTTGGTTTTTAAAAAAATGCAAGTAGCAGCTACCGAGCTGGGGAGTTGTTTCTGGCTATTTATTGGAGAGCAAATTTAACCTCTTTTTTTGTTTCCAATGATGAAAATCGGTCAGGAATGACTGTTTGCCTTGAGCAGAAGTTAATAACTTTGGAGGAGCAATTATCATCCCAGGCAGAATTAATACTCACATGCAGCTTCAAATCACGTTTGGCTTCTTGAGATAACAGTGGTTATCTTGGTACTTGGGGACATCCTTATATCCTCAGTATAAAAAAATGGCTTTATAAAGACATTTGGTTGCACAACTTACTAGCTTTATGCTCAGTATAGTTCTCCCACCCCCATCCCTGCCCTTCCGAATCTTATATCCTGGCAGTAGGCAACAGTAATCCATTCTTGCATTGTTGCAAATAACACTTAGAAACCAGAAGCTGAGTTTGAATTAGCAGAATGTAGTCCTCGTTTAGGGCTATGCAGATATTTGGATTTAAAAGAGTTTGGAGGATATTTCAGTGTACATCTAACACCTGTCAGGAGCCTTTTCAAACAATGCTTTTCAAACTTGACAACTTTAAGATATGTGGATCTAAACTCCCAGAATTCCCCAGCCATCTTGATATCTAATGTTTACTTAATTATTTTTTTTTCAGATTTGTTAACTCACCCTTAATTACTTTATAAGTAACTCAAGGTGGATAACAACAACACTGTAAGGTGGGTTGGGATCAGAGAATGTCTGGACCAAAGTCACTCAGCCGGCTTTCCTGCCCAAGAGGGACTAGAACTCACAGTCTCCTGGTTTCTAGGCCACCATCTTAACCAAGGAAACTTTAAGATCCTAGGTTAAAGTTTTGAACAGAAGATACAGATGAACTCCTAATCATATTTTGCCCTCCAGATCAGGAGTAGACTTCAAAAATTTTAGCAAGGGGTTCTCTGCCCAGTTGCTGGGTGGGCGTGGGCGTGGCCATGGTGGGCGTGGCCTAGTCAGCCTCCTGCACCATGGTGGGGGGGCACATTTTTGCCTTCCCTAGGCTCTGGAGGCTTTCCTTGAGCCTCCAGGAGGGCAAAAATGGCCTCCCCAGGCTCCGGAGGCCCATTTTCGGCCTTCCTGAACTTCCAGTAGGCCTGTTTTTCACCCTCCCCAAGCCTCCTCATGCGCCCTGCACTTATCTGCATCCAAAACAGGCAGTGTGGGGATTCCTGGGAGGGGAGGGATGGGCAGGGTAGGGCGGGGCAGGGCCATCCAGGAGTGGGATTTGGGAGTTCTCCAAACTGCACAGAATCTTAGCTAGAGGTTCTCCCGAACCCTTGGAAACTGCCAGCAGCCCACCCCTTTCCAGATCTCTCCACAGTCCTTACCTTTTTACATGCTTGTGGTGCAATTAATTAAAAAAAATGAATATATACACCCTGTTTTCCCCAAAATAAGACATCCCCTGATAATAAGCCCAATTGGGCTTTTGAGCGCATGGCAGTAAGGCCAAGCACAAAAGTCACTACTTGTCTTTCTTTGTAGAACAAATAATCAAATCAATCATAATTTGTCTAGATCAGTGTTTCCCAAACTTGGCTATTTTAAGATGCATGGACTTCAACTCCCAGAATTCCCCAGCCAGTATGCCTGGTTGAGGAATAGTATGCCTGGTTGAGGAATAGTATGTCTGGTTGAGGAATTCTGGGAGTTGAAGTCCATACATCTTCAAAGGGTCAAGTTTGGGAAACACTGGTCTAGATGACTGTAGGCTAAGCCCTACAAGGGGCAACCCCATGTAATACAATATTTCTTTTGGAGACCTGTACAATTTCCATTGAAAGACCTGGAACTGAATGTCTACAGGCTCCCAATGGTTAAATAAACAAACACACCAGTACTTTCAAAGCTAGCATGCTAAAGAGAACCCTGATAAGCTATGTCAGATAAGCTGGGGTGTTTAAATGATAAAACATTCCAGCAATTTTATATCTCTTGAACATTGTTATTGGCAAATTAAAATAAAAATATTGTAAGGCTGTGAAGACTTAGTTGCGTGCCTGGCCTGAGGCCCTGAATATATTAAGAGTCCCTTTTCCTGGTTGTATTAACATCATAATAACCGTTTTATTTAATGACATGTACATTTATTTTGTCCTGTGTTAAGCCTCCCAGACTCACTCGCTGAGATCCTCAGCTGTAGAAATCAAAAAATTAAACATAGATTGTGGGAATAGAAGCCAATTTATTGCTAATGGATTTGAAGGAGAAAGAGTTGAGATTCAGGGGTTTGCCAAAAAATGTGGAAAAATAAATGGTGGTAAGTGATGTCAGGAATCCTGGTGGCGCAGTGGTTAGAATGTAGTATTGTGGGCTAATTCTGCCCATAGTCTGGGGTTGGATCTTGATGGGCTCAAGGTTGACTCAGCCTTCCATCCTTCCTAAGTTGGTAAAATGAGGACCTATTATGCTGACTCTGTAAACTGCTTAGAGCAGTGATGGCTAACCTTTTTGCTGTTGCGTGCCAAAATCAGAGGGAGCGCGGGGGGGAGGGTCATGCACACGCATGCTCACACCCATAATTCAATCAGCCCCGCCCACATGCATGCACACGGTACCCCCGTGCTCCCCCCACTTTTGGCACACAATGGCACGGTGGGCCCGGTAGGCCCGTTTTTCACCCTCCCCAGGCTCCAGAGGCTTTCTTGGATCCTGGGGAGGGCAAAAACAGCTTCCCCACCCCCCAGAGGCCCTCCAGGGGCCAAAAACGGCTTGTTTCCCGACTTCCGGTGGGACCATTTCTCGCCCTTCCCAGGCTCCAGAGGCTTTCTAGGAACCTGGGGAAGGTGAAAACAGCTTTCCCCACCCTCCGGAGGCTGGAAACGGCCCGTTTCCCGACTTCCGGTAGGACCGGAAGGCCTGAAAATCAGCTGGCCAGTGCACACATGCACACTGGAGCTGAGCTAGGGCAACACCTGTGTGCCCACAGATATGGCTCCGCGTGCCACCTGAGGCACGCGTGCCATAGGTTTGCCATCCCGGGCTTAGACAGTGCTATAAAGCACTATGGAGGGGTATATAAGTCTAAGTGTTATTGCTATCTTTCTCATCAATAGATATATTGCATAGGTGGTTTGGATATGATTTTTCCACTTAGAAGAGCCTTGCTTGGAAGCATCCTGGGTTCCCAAACCACTATTGACTATGTTGGCTGTTATGTCCTTATAAGGACATCCGCCCTGATTGGCTGCCAGCCATCGGGCGGGAGATTTGAATCCCTGTCTAGGGGCGGTGCGGCTGCCGGGAGCGAATATAAGGAGAGCTCCGGCAGCGTGCCAGCAGTCTTCTTTACTTGTTACTTGTAAATAAAGTTTGTTACATGTATCGAGCTGGTCACGTCTTCTGTTCCTGCGCCTGATCTAACACTGGCGACGAAGGACTAGAGAAGAGAACCTGAGAAAGACTCACGGCACGATCGCCCAAAGAGCTGAAGTCACTTCACCACAGCGACTTCCAGAATGGCTACCCCGCAAGCCCCGATGACCGCGCTGAACCCGTTCGACCCATCCCGGGAGAAGTGGAGGTCATACATGGTCCGATTCCGGCAGTTCCTGCGAGGCAATGGATACCAGAACCTCGATGATGAGAGGAAAAGAGCCCTCTTCCTGGCTCATTGCGGATCGGACGTCCTAGAGATGGCGATGGACCTCGTGGCACCTAGGGACATCGAGGAGATGTCCTGGAACGACCTGCAGGACGTCTTACAGGAGCACTATGCACCTACAGGCACCCCCATCGCAAACATGTTCACCTTCCAGCAAAGAAACCAGCGGGAAGGTGAATCCATCAAAGAATTCGTGGCAGCGCTCCGCCAACTCGCTGCCAACTGTGAGTTCGACAATGTGGACAACGCCATCCGGGACCGCATTGTTTTTGGAATGCGAGATGTGGGGCTGCAAAAGAAATTCCTCAGCAGGAAGAGGATTCCGCTTAAAGACGTCCTCGACGAGGCAACAGCGGCGGAGACGTCCGAACAAGCAGCCGCTGCAATGGTAAAAGCAAGAGGGATCCATAAGATCCACAAGTCGGGCCCAACCTCATCAGACGAGGCAACCACTCAATCCGAGTCTGATGAGGAAATGGCCGTCCACAAGGTGTCCCGCCCTCCCAGGCGGGAAACACCACAGCATGGCGACCGTGGAGAGCGATGCGGCAGCTGCAGAGGCGACCACCCCAGAGCAACCTGCAGATGGAGGGACGCGACCTGCCGCCGATGCCTGAAGAGGGGCCACATCGCCGAGGCCTGCAGAGCCACAGACCCAGCCCCGGAGCCGCCCAGACCGCGATTCCGGGAAAATCGCAAAGATAACCAGAGGACATCCAAACGGTCCTCAAACCAGTCCCGGCGCGGGGAGGAGGAATATCCCCGAAACAGAACGGTGCACCAGACCACCACCATCGCTCACACAAGCGACGAGGGAACCACCAAGTTCCACGTGACGCTGCTAGCAGAGGGGTCTCCGTGCAAGATGGAGGTAGACTCCGGATCCGCCTTCTCCATCATGGACTGGCAGCACCTACAACAGCTGAAACCGGCATACAAAAGAACCCAGCTGAAAGCCCCGAAAGACAAACTTGTGGACTTTAACGGAAACCCCATTGAAATCCTAGGCAGAGCAACCATCCATGTGAAATACAACGACTTCGATGGAAAGCTACCCATCACCATTGTGCAGCACAGCCGACCGAACCTGTTGGGCGTGGAGTGGTTCAAGCCTCTAGGACTTTCACTTCAGGGCATCCACGAGATCCGCAGGGACGAACTCGACTCCATCATCGAAGAGTTCAAAGAAGTCTTCGATGGTAAGCTGGGGAAATTTGTGGGGAGGCCAATCTCCTTTAATCTGGACAAGGGAATCACCCCAATCAGGCTCAAGCCCCGCCGAGTTCCATTTGCCCTGCGGCCTAAAGTAGATGAACAGCTGGATAAGCTGATAGCCCAGGGCGTACTGGAACCGATCGATCATGCCTCATGGGAGACCCCCATTGTGACCCCACTGAAGCATGATGGGTCTGTGCGCATCTGTGCTGACTACCGTTGTACCATCAACAAGGCGTTGGCACAGAGCGCATACCCAGTCCCAGTGGTGCAACACCTGCTGCATTCCCTGGGATCTGGATCAATTTTCGCGAAACTGGACCTGGCCCAGGCTTACCAGCAACTGCCAGTGGATGACAAAACGGCGGAGGCCCAAACGATTGTCACGCACAGAGGGGCATTTAAATGTAACCGCCTCCAATTTGGAGTCAGCGCTGCCCCTGGCATCTTCCAATCCATGATGGAACGCCTTCTCCAAGGCGTTCCAGGGGTGGTGCCTTACTTCGATGATGTGCTCATCTCCGGTGACTCGAGACCCCAACTCCTTGAAAGGCTCAGGCTTGTCCTGCAGCGGTTCAAGGACAAGGGTTTGAGGGTCAGGCGGGACAAGTGCATCATAGGAGTACAGGAAGTCGAGTTCCTGGGCTTCCTCATTGATAGCACAGGCATACACCCCACCAAATCAAAAGTGGAAGCAATCCATGAAGCTCCAAGCCCAAAAAACAAAACGGAGCTTCAGGCTTTCCTTGGGTTGCTCAACTTCTACGCCATTTTCTTAAAACAGAAAGCCACAGTTGCTGAGCCACTCCACCGACTGCTGGGGAAATCGGCTTCCTGGAAGTGGGGCCAGGAAGAGGAAGCAGCATTCCGGGCCATCAAGGGACTATTGACGTCCAAAAGCGTCCTCATCCAATACAGCGAGACGCTCCCCATCAGACTGACCTGCGACGCGTCGCCCTACGGGGTGGGGGCAGTCCTCAGCCACGAACTGCCCAATGGCTCGGAAGCCCCAATCGCGTACTTCTCAAAGACAATGTCCGGCGCGGAACGAAACTATAGCCAGCTGGACAAAGAAGCCCTGGCCATCGTGGCTGGAGTGAAGCGCTTCCACGAATACCTTTACGGCAGACGTTTCACCATAGTCACAGACCACAAGCCGCTGCTGGGACTCCTCGCAGGCGACCAACCAACCCCGACCTTCATGTCCCCAAGAATGACGAGATGGGCCATCTTCCTAGCTGGCTACTCCTATCGGCTCGTGCACCAGCCAGGCACAGCCATAGGGAATGCTGATGCCCTCAGCAGATGCCCATCAAAGAAGCCGGTCGAAGACCCAGCCCCCACGCTCCACCTACTCCACATTGATGACGACGCCAGCTGCCCGGTGTCATCCGCAGATGTGGCCGTCCACACTCAAAAGGACCCCACACTCCGCCAAGTGAAGTCCTGGATCCTCAGAGGGTGGCCAGCGGAAAAGCCGGAGGAAAGGTTCAGCCCGTTCGCCAGGAAACAGGAGGAGCTGTCCACCATAAAGGGCTGCCTGCTATGGGGAGACAGGGTGCTGATTCCAAGCACTCTGCAACGGCGGACGTTGGAAACCCTGCACAAGGGGCATCCGGGCATCGTCCGCATGAAGGCCCTGGCACGGAGTTACGTCTGGTGGCCCTCCATGGACAGAGACATTGAACAATGGGTCTCCAGATGTGACCCGTGCCAAGAAGTTCGCCCAGCGCCGCCGCAATCCGAAGTCGCGAAGTGGGAGACCCCCAGCAACCCCTGGTCGAGGATCCACATTGACTTCGCGGGTCCGATGCAAGGGCGACACCTCCTCATCGTGGTAGATGCCTTCTCCAAGTGGCTAGAGGTGATATCCATGGCATCTACCACAACAGAAGCGACGATCCGAGCCCTGCGCCGTCTGTTCGCCACACATGGACTTCCGGATGTGCTAGTTTCGGACAACGGCCCCCAGCTCACATCCCTGGCCATGGAGTCCTTCCTGGCAGGACTGGGCATCCGCCACGCCCTGTCCGCCCCCTACAGGCCGGCCGGAAACGGACAAGCCGAACGCATGGTCCGACTGACCAAAGAGGCCCTCACCAAGATGGGCCCGGGGGACTGGCAAGAGCGCATAGACAACTTCCTCCTCACCCAGCACATCACGCCACACGCCACCACCCACAAGAGCCCGGCCGAACTGTTGATGGGCAGAAGGTTGAGGTCACCCTTGGACCGGCTGCACCCCCAATACAGCCCGGAAGTGACCGCAACCGCCAGCCGCCCGCTTCGCGCCTTCAGCAAAGGAGATTCAATCTTCGCGCTGAATTTCAGCGGCTCTCCTAAGTGGCTGAAGGGGAAAATTGCCAGCACAACCGGGCCCAAATCCTACATCGTTGAGTTGGAAGATGGACAGTTCACGAGACGCCACATCGACCAACTCCGAAAAAGGTGGGGGGGGGCACATGAAAACCAGCCTGACGAGGGAGGCCTACAACACCCCGACGAGGTAGGCCTACAACACCCCGACGAGGTAGGCCTACAACACCCTGACGAGGTAGGCCTACCACACCCCTGCGAGGCAGAGCAGCACCACCCCGACAAGGTTGGCCCAGCCCACTACCAAATGCTGTCATATCGGCAGCCCAGCGAGGTAGACCGGGGCCAACCGCACGGGGGATGGCAACACCAACCCAGCCAGGTGGGCACCGGGCACGGCAAGGCCAGGGACCACCAACCCAGCCCGCAGGTAGACCGGGACCTGTCCAGAGGAGGAGCAGCGCACCCCACCAGTTACAGCAGCCCATGCCAGCCCAGCCAGGGAGACTGCAGTTCCAGGCGAGTAGACCGGGACCCATCCAAGACGGGCACCCCCAAACCTATGGGCAAGGGTGGCACTCGACTCCCCGGCGAGAGGGACCCCCGCCCATCACAAGAGGCAGCCAGGAAACAACACCCCGACCCGGATGACCCCAGGCACCACCCAACGGTAGACCAGGGACTAGGGGGAAGGAAAAGCCGACAACAACCCGGCCTGGTAGGCCTGCACCACCCCGGCAAGGGAGACCTCCACCGCCCCGCAGAGGTAGTGCCGCAACAACAGCCCGACCAGGTCGACAACCACCGACCAGACAGGGTAGACCAACGCCAGCCCGACCTAGCAGACCAACACCACCCCTGCGAGGTCGGACAACGCAACACAAGCCAGCACCACCCGCAGCCGGCGGGCCGGTCCAGAGGGCACCAGACAGAACCACCACCCACCCGGCACCAGGCCGAACCACAGCCGAACCGCAGCGCCCGGGAGACCGGGGAGGAGCAAACAATGGACTTACCAAGATTCAGACGCTCTTCCCGGGTCGGAACCGAGCCACCGAGACGAGGCGACAGATCCACAGGCCAGGAAGAAGACCACCAGAACCAGCCATCCAAGGTCTGCGGTCCGGCCGGAGGCGCTGGGGGTGACCCCGCTCACTCGACAGCCGAACCAAGCCCGGTTCCGGAGAGGGAGCCGGGAGACGACAGAGCCCCGTCCACCCAGGTCGGAGACGGAGAACAAGTGAGACTGCGCAGGTCAGCTAGGGTGCCAAGGCGTCCTACGTACCTGCGGGATTACGTGACTTTTGTGGACGAGATTTGACAGTCCAGACTAAGGGGGGAGGAGTGTTATGTCCTTATAAGGACATCCGCCCTGATTGGCTGCCAGCCATCGGGCGGGAGATTTGAATCCCTGTCTAGGGGCGGGGCGGCTGCCGGGAGCGAATATAAGGAGAGCTCCGGCAGCGTGCCAGCAGTCTTCTTTACTTGTTACTTGTAAATAAAGTTTGTTACATGTATCGAGCTGGTCACGTCTTCTGTTCCTGCGCCTGATCTAACATTGGCATAGGTGCCCAGATAAAAACCAGACTAATCACATTATTTATTCAAATGATCTCTAAGCTAATAGACTTTTCTTAGATTGATGCAACAAAGGCAACCACTTGTCCGGCTGTGTGTTTCAACATTTGTAGTCTACAGTGTTTGTGAACATTGACTAAGCAGCAATACGTTTTACAAGCAATTCTTCATGGATTCCCACACGCTCATCCTTCATGTAACAATCAAGAGCCTTGGTAGTACAGTGGTCTAAAGCACCCTGTTATTAAGACCAGCTGCCTGCAATTACTGCAGGTTCGAATCTCGCCAGGCTCAAGGTTGACTCAGCCTTCCATCCTTTCTAAGGTAGGTAAATTGAGGACCCAGTTTGTGGGGACAATAAGCTGACTTTGTATAAATATACAAAAGTATGAAGGCTATTGCTTAACGCATTGTAAGCCGCCCTGAGTCTCCGGAGAAGGGCGGCATATAAATCAAATTAAAAAAAAAATTCTGTCTTTGTTGAATTCACAGCACTGATGATACGTGAATAGATAGTGATGGGGAGACTGCTGCTGTGTCTCTCAAGCCCTGGTTAGAACTTAGAGACGCTTTTAGGTCAGTGTTTTTCAACCTTTTCAACTTAAACTTGAAGATATGTGGACTTCAAATCCCGAAATTCCCCAGCCAGTATGCTTCTTCAAGTTGTCAAGTCTGAGAAAAACTATTCTAGGTTGCAGAAGCGGCCTGAAAGGTTTTTATTTATTTTTTTATTTGTCTCTCCTTAGTGGATTTTTTGTTCAAATAAAAAAAAAGCAAACAAATTGATACGTATACATGGCAGGATTCCCAATGCCTGAACACTTGTCAAATGGCATCTTCTAGGCCAGAGGTGTCAAACTCGATTTGATTGAGGGCCACATCAGGGTTGTGTTTGACCTGGGGGGGGCGTGGCTGAGGGCATGGCCAGGGTGTGTGGCCAGCTCGACATCACTCATCAAGGCTCTCTTTTTGGGTGCAATGGCCTCCTGCTGCAGCCCACTGTCAGCGAAAACAGAGCCCCCCCGGGGGGGGGGGCTACACACAACCTCCCTGACTCTCTTTTTCGCTGGCAGAGGCAGCACAGGCCAGTCCTTTGTTGTTTCCAGGATTAAGCACCCAGTAGGCCGGATAAAGCCCATGGGCCTTGAGTTTGACACCCCTGTTCTAGGCAAAGCAATACCAAAATAAAAAAGAAACCTTCCTAGAGAAGCAATCAGCTAAAATCCTAAATCACTGACACTAGACTAGAGTATACATGTAGAATCCTATCGGACACAGAATCACCTCAGAATCAGATTAAAATCCACGTTTTCTGCCTGGTTTGACTTCTCAACTGTAGCTCAGTCTGTCGATTTATTTTACAATGTGTTTATTTTTTTATTTATTTTCTTTCCATGGCCACCCATCTCAATTGTGCAATTCACAGTCCGGGCAAAAGCCTTTGATTTATGTTGAGCTACGAATGAAACAGAGCAGCACATGAAAGGGGAACAACAAAGTGATGATGCTATGAGTGAGAGCAACCACAAAATTCTTTCAGCTGTCACATCAATTTGTATCTGACAAGCCCTTATTGAACAAGATGAAAGCTGCCACCAGCCTATTTTTGTTCTAAGCGATTTCCTGCGCTTCCAGAAAGATGAAAGATAACTCATTTCTGGCCTTCAAAAGAAAAAAGGATAAAAATATGCTGATTCCAAGGAAAATTTGACTAGGAAGAAATAATTTGGGCTTCTCCTTTTTCACATCAGTCTGGTTGTGTGTTAACAACTTCAGCAGACAGCCCATAATACCTCTTTTCAGGCTGTGCGATAGAAAGTGCTTTAATCATCTGAGGAACCCACAAGCAGGACTGATTTTGTGATTCTAGATATATTTCCTCCTACAGATAGTCCTTGACTTACAACCATTTCTTTAGTGACCGTTCAATATTATAACGGCACTGAAAAAAGTGACTTACAACGAGTTCTCATAATTATGACCTTCACGGCATCCCCATGATTACACGGTCACAATACAGGCACCTGGCAATGGCATGTATTCATCATGATTGCAAAGTCATTAAGGGAAACTGGATCCATGTAACAGCTACACAATTTGCTCAACTGCAGTGTTTCACTTAACAACTGTAGCAAAAAAGGTTGTAAAATCAGGTGCAACGCACCTAAAAATCACCTTGCTTAGCAACAGAAATGTTGATTCCAATTGTGGTTGTAAAGCGAGGATTATCTGTAATTTCCTCTCCTATTTTGGACGTTACTCTTATTCACAAAGTATAAATGCTGGATTGCTGGCAGTGTTAATGATTTGCGCAGTTCCTTTCCTTGACTTCTTCACATCAGTTTCAGTAGCAGACGATATCAGCCTATCCTTATCCGTGATAGTTAAAAAGTAGTTGCAAGTAGAACTGATGCTGGATTTCTAAGGACAAAGCAATAAAAAGCATTTGGGGGGTTTATTGAACAGTGCTTGTGATGTCATTCAAAAAAGGTTAAGACACAAGGCTAAAAAGCAGTATACCAGGGGTGTCAAACTCAATTTTATTGAGGGCCGCATTAGAGTTGTGTTTGACCTCAGAGGGCCGACCCTTACTTGGATTTGAACTTAATAAGTGTTTTCGATAGGAATCAATCAATACTCTCTTCTTCCTTGTAGCTATACAGGTTGGCCAAAGTAAGTCAAACACTACCTGCACAAAACTGTATTTTGTTTCTTTGGATTTAAATGCTCGGAAACTGGGCATTTCCTGGGCAGGTGCACAAATGTCAAACCACACTTGTAGACTTTATGAAAAGGAGAAGCACAAATCAGCAATCTTAATTTTTATTTTACATTTTCTGAGGCAAGAGAGCACTCCCCGCTGCACCCTTTTTTCCTTAGAAGTTCATAGCTTGGGCACATCTGGTTTATTCTGGATTCTCTATAAATCACTTTGTTGTCAATGAACATTTGATGTCCTTGATGGTTGTGAAAAATTGCCCAGTGGTTTCCTTTTTTCTTAAGGCAGGTACAGAGTAATTGTTCTTTTCTCAGAAAAGGTCATTTTTAGTAGAAGAAAAAAAAGCAGAAGTTGTAATATAACCCTTGTAAAAAAAAAAAAAAGGACTGAATGAAGCCAGGCAATTCCAGACTAGATTCCTAATTTGGAAGCAGCTTCATTCTCTGAAGAATAATCAGAAACAAATCTTATTTAGGTGTCTTTCCTTCCATTCCCCACCCCCTCCCAGTACTAAAAAGAACAGTGACTCCGGAGGAACTTCTGAGGCCTGGGGCTCCCTATGCCCGGAAAACATTCACTGTAAGTTTGTGTTTCACATCTTTATTTTCTCCTGCTTTATCGCATTTGATTGTTTATTTATTATCCACAAAGGTTTATGCAGCGTTGCGACCATTGCTTAGAATTTTAGCTATTAAATTTCAGGTGCTGAACCCAGGGGTGGGCTTCAAAAATTTTAGCAAAGGGTTCTCTGCCTGGTTGCTGGGTGGGCGTGGCCATGATGGGTGTGGCCTAGTCGGCCTCCTGCACCACGGTGGGGGGATGTTTTTGCCCTCCCCGGGCTCCAGAGGCTTTCTTTGAGCCTCCAGGAGGATGAAAATGGCCTCCCCAGGCTCCGGAGGCCCTCTGGAGGCTGGAAACGGGCCCATTTCCAGCTTTCCCGAACTTCCAGTAGGCCTCTTTTTCACCCTCCCCGAGCGTCCGCACACGCCCTGCATCCAAAATGGGCCGCATGGGGACTCCTGGGAAGGGAGGGGTGGGGTGGGCGGGGCCAGCCAGGAGTGGGATTTGGGGGTTCTCCGAACTGCACAGAATCTTAGCTAGAGGTTCTCCCAAACCCCTGCAAACCCCCAGCAGCCCACCGCTGGCTGAACCTGACCATGGTGTAAAGCTGTCCCAAAGGTGCTTTTTCAAGAGGCAACTGGATTTTCTGGTTTTTCTTTAAAGACGTTTTGCTTCTCATCCCAGAAGCTTTGATCCAAGATGCAAAACGTCTTCAAAAAACAAACACACCAGAAAGTCCAGTTGCCTCTTAGAAAAGCACCTTTGGGATAACCATGACCTGGATGACTGAGAACCTCCATAGACATGGTGTAAAGCTATTTTCGTTCAGTGGTGTAGAAATAATGCAACCATTTTGAAGTCATCTTATAAATATGATTAATAAGATTAGGGCAATCATGTGTTTTCATGCGCCCACCTGGAAATGGGAGTCAGAAAGCTAAACAGGGTTGGACTGGGTTGGAACTTGAATGGGACACCGGCAGAAAATATCAAGGAAATAGGCTCGGAAAAGACAATGACAAGCTGCTTCAATATCACTGCCAATGAAAACTACATGAACACAGACACACAGTTGCCAAGAAATGAGATGGACAGATATAGAGTCCTTGACTTATGACCAGTCACTTAGCACCCATTCAACCAGGGGTGAAATACTCCCGGTTTGGACCGGATTGCCCGATCCGGTAGCGATGGCAGCGGGTGGCTCGGAGAACTGGTAGCAAAAATCCCTGCACCCCCCCCCCCCACCATGCCCAGCTGAGCCATGCGATCATCAGAGGCTTTTTTTTTTTTACTTTTAAAAGCATTTTTTCTACAACCTCTTCCAATGAAAAAATGCTTTTAAAAGTAAAAAAAAAAGCCTCTGATGATTGCGTGGCTCAGCTGGGATAGTCAGAGGCTTTTCAAAGCATTTTTTTCTGCAACCTCTTGGCCGAAGAGGTGGTATAAAAAATGCTTTGAAAAGTCTCTGACGATCCCAGCTGAGTTTCCTGATCGGCAGAGAGGTATTTTTTAAAAAACCTCTCTGACGATCCCAGCTGATTTGCGTGATTGGCAGAGGCTTTTCAAAGCATTAGAAAAAATGCTTTGAAAAGTTAAAAAAAAAAAAAAAGTTGGCCGCACCCACCCAGTCACATTACCCCCACCACCACCAAACCACGCCCACAGAACCGGTAGTAACAAATTTCACATTTCACCCCTGCATTCAACGTTATGACGGACCCTCCAAAAGGAACTTACAACCTGGTTTTATAGTTCCAATGTCACCCTACCCCCGGTCATGTGAGCACAATTTTTGGCACTTGGCAGCCAGCCCCATTTATGGTCGTTTGTAGTGTCTCATAGTCGTGTGAACATGATTTATGACTGTTTTGCCAGAAACCAGTATTTACTTCCCATTTCTGGGAAAAACCAGCCCATAGTGAACAATGGCTTCACATAATGACCATGGTGTTCACTTAATGACCGCTGCAAAAAACCCCTCATATAGTTGGGTCCAGTTGCTTGGCGATCCACTTTACGGCCATCATGACTTATGAACATAACTGCTAAACTCAATTATGGTCATAACTTGAGGACTACCTATATACAGATACAGTAGATACATATACAGATTTGCAAGTAGACACACACAAATGCACATATAATATACTATACACGTACCCATGTGCATTTAAACACATATGTATAGAAACATGTTGAACATGAGATGCTTTGCAACTTAGAAGAAACACTTTATATGCATTTTATATGAAAACACTATATGAGCCATGGTGGCGCAGTGTTAGAATGCAGTACTACTACTTCTGCCTGCAGTTCAATTCTCACCGGCTCAAGGTGGACTCAGCCTTCCATCCTTCCAAGGTCGGTAAAATGAGGACCCAGATTGTTGGGGGCAATATACTGACTTTGTAAACTGCTTAGAGAGGGCTGTAAAGCACTGTGAAGCTGTATATAAGTCTAAGTGTTATTGCTATTTTCTGAGTAAGATCGTGTATAAACTAACCTATAGTCCAGTGATGGATGAAAAGGTTGCACGGAAACTTTGCACAAGCGTGCACGCACTCGTTAGGGCCGCACTCCAGAAAAGCCAAACTTCCGGGTTTTAGCACACATGCGTGCCTGATGATCAGGTGGCCGGCGTGCATGCACAGGCTGGTTTTTGGCACTGCCACACACGCAAAGGAAAGCTGATCATCGCGTGCACATGCACACCAGAAATAGTCAACGCCACGCGTGATGGGCAACATAGCTTCATGTGCCACTTTGGGCACATGTGCCATTGGTTCGCCATCACTGCTATAGTCGATACAGAATAAATGCTTCAGATTAGTTCTGCTTTTTGCTCTGTCGGGAGCAAAATTGCCTACAATTAAGCTGTGCTTTCCTGACACTTCTTGGAATGCAGATTTAGAAAACACTATAGATGCATTAATAAGAGCTCCTTCACAAACTGTTCACCTTACATTGTTGTTGTTTTGCTGGCCCAAAGGGGCGGGGAGGCATTACTCCACAGTGTAGAGACAAGTTGAGTGGGTGGGTAATTTTTTAAAAAAGAAAATGAATGTAATGTTTAAAGAAAGCAGTGGCTAAAAATGAGTTATGCTTACTCTGTCTTTAAGATTTTATTGTGATCTCTCATCAAAATAAGAGTTGGAACATCTTCATATTCACCGAACCTACCTTCCTTCCCTCCCTCCCTCCCTCCCTCCCTCCCTCCCTCCCTCCCTCCCTCCCTCCCTCCTTCCTTCCTTCCTTCCTTCCTTCCTTCCTTCCTTCCTTCCTTCCTTCCTTCCTTCCTTCTTCCCTTCCCTTCCCTTCCCTTCCCTTCCCTTCCCTTCCCTTCCCTTCCCTTCCCTTCCTTCAACATTAAATGCCATTTCTTTGTTTAAAGAAAGAAGAGAGCGAGATTATTAACAAGATTCAATGTGGCCATCTTCTTCTTTTCCTTTAAGATCGTAGGTGATGCTGTTGGGTGGGGATTTGTGGTCCGAGGGAGCAAGCCCTGCCACGTGCAAGCTGTGGATCCCAGTGGACCGGCAGCTGCATCGGGAATGAAGGTACATTGAATCAATGCAATTAAATGTTTTAATGGGGGTGGGGTGTTGGGACCGGGGAGGAACAGGTTTTTGGACCACTTCAACTGGGATAACCTAAGCCCCGAACTTCCATATCACTCATATGTAAACAGCACTATATGATACTTGTCACACTTTCACTTATATTCCATTTCGCTTGCAACTTGACAAAGAAAAGGGAGGGGTTGGAATAGAATGCAAGGGTGGGGGGAATGGCATCCAAGCAACGTAGGTTCCCATGAGACATTGCTCCCCTGTCAAGGACACGCCAAATAGATGCCCCAGCATGGCTGGCTGGTTCCCATAACAAAATGAACAGAAGTGATGTAATAGACTGTGGGTGGCCTGTAGGGTAAGAGGGAATTAACTGTGCTTGCTTTTGCGCGGGAAATCCAGAGCTGGTTTTGCTTCTTCTGTGCCAATTTGGTTTATTCCGTAAAGTTTATACTCTATAAAATAATGTCCCAGGAGTTTATTTTTCTGGATTCGCCAACTGGACAGTTGGCCACAGCTGCCCAGATCCCTGAGCTACACATCTGCAGTGTAGAACTTCTACAACTCCTGGTAGAAGTTAATTGAGCTGAGGTTCTTATAATTTCAGCAAGAGGCCACTCAGCCTTTCAGTGTGTGCTGAGAGCTGCATACCATAGTCCTTGACTTATGACGGTAATGGAGCCCAGAATTTCCATCATAAGCCATGTCCATCGTTAAGTTGAGGTACCCACATGACCAACCTGGCTTTACAACCTTTTTTGCGACCATTGTAAAGCAAGCACAGTGGTCACAAAAAGACATTGAAGACATTATTTTTTTCCTTTAATCAAATGCTCCTGCTAGATTAGTCTGGAACCTCTCACCAAAAGACAGGACAGAGAAAACTTGGCGACAACGAAAAGGGCAAGAATTTAACTACAGCCCACATTTAACCTTTGCATTCTGCAAGTGCCCTTGGCACTGAGACCGGCTTGTCTGCTCTGCTTTGAGATGCCCTCAGAGGCTGGCAGATTTCTGCAGAATTTTGCTTGCCGCCTTTTAACAGCATTACAGAGTTCGAAGGGACCTCGGAGGTCTACTAGTTCAGGGGCCCCCAACTTCCCGTCTGTCAACCGGCACTGAGCCATGGCATGCCAAAAATTGGGCCACACAAACAAGCGAAGCCTCATCTGCGGGATGCAGGCAGCACATGAAACTACATTTCATGTGGTTTTCATGGGGAGAAACCAGCTCAGACTCAACCCTTCTAAGACCGAGTGGCTGTGGTTCCCAGCGTCCCGATATAATCAGCTGGCTCCATCGCTGACTATTGAGGGCAAGATCTTGCCCCCCCCCAGAGAGGGTTCGCAACTTGGGTGTTCTCCTGGATGCATGGCTGTCTTTGGAAGATCATATGACAGCCGTGGCCAGGGGAGCTTTTTATCAGGTTCGCCTGATACGCCAGTTGCGTCCCTTTCTGGACCGGGATGCCCTGTGCACGGTCACTCATGCCCTCGTCACGTCCTGTCTGGACTACTGTAATGCTCTCTACATGGGGCTCCCCTTGAAGAGCACTCGGAGGCTCCAACTGGACCAGAATGCGGCCGCGCGGGTGATTATGGGGGCGACATGGCGCACCCATGTAACACCTCTCTTGCACGAGCTGCTCTGGCTCCCAGTGGACTTCCGGGTGTGATTCAAGGTGTTGGTTACCACCTTTAAAGCGCTCCATGGCTTAGGACTGGGGTATATACGAGATCGTCTTCTGCCACCAATAGCCTCCCACCGGCCAATACGCTCCCACAGAGAGGAGTTCCTCAGGGTGCCATCAGCCAAACAATGTCGACTGGCGACACCCAGGGGGAGAGCCTTCTCTGTGGGGGCACCAGCCCTCTGGAATGAGCTGCCCCTAGAGGTTCGTACGATCCCCGACCTGCGTACCTTTCACCACACCATGAAGACTCTTTTATTTCAACAAGCTGGGCTGGCCTAATAGGAATTTTAAATTGGGTATCTGTTAGCTTTTAATTTTGTGGGCCAAATTTATATATTTGTTTTTAAATTGTTTTTAAATTTTGTAAGTGTATATGTGTTTTAAGATGGCTGTACACCGCCCTGATGGCTGTACACCACCCTGGGAGAAGGGCGGTATAGAAGTGTAATAAAATCTAAAATCTAAATCTACATCTCCTCCGATCCACAGAAAAACCTCTCCAGGGAACTGGTACCTGGTGCCCGAAAAGCTGGGGGCCACTGTAAACTAATTCAATCCCCTGCCCAAGCAGGATACCCTATACCCTTTCAGACAAATGATTGTCCAATCTCTTCTTAAGTGTTGGAGCATCCAGAACTTCTGAAGACAAGTGGTTCCATTAATTAATTGTTCTTAACTGTCAGGAAATTTCTCCTTAGTTCTAGGTCAGAGGTGGATTTCAGCAGGTTCTGACTAGTTCTGGAGAAATTTTGAGTAGTTTGGAGAACCAGTAGTAAAAATTCTGACTGGCCCCGCCCCCATCTATTCTCTGCCTCCGGAGTCCCAGCTGATTGGGAGGAAATGGGGATTTTGCAGTAACCTTCCCCTAGATTGGGGAGGGAATGGAGCAGGGGTGGGTTCTACTTATCTTTACTACTGGTTCGCAACAAGGCCGTGCGCACACACATGCTTCTGCGCAGAAGCTTCCTGATGATGTCGAGGGGGGAGCCTCCTGCCGGTTTTACTACCGGTTCTTGCGAACCGGTCCGAACCGGGGGAAACCCACTACTGGAATGGAGATTTTACAGTATCCTTCCCCTGGAGTGGGGAGGGAACAGAGATTTTACAGTATCCTTCCCCTGCCACACCCACCAAGCCACACCCACCAAGCCATGCCACAGAACCAGTAGTAAAAAAATTTGAAACCCACCTAGGTTGCTTCTCTCCTTGATTAGTTTCCACCCATTGCTTCTTGTCCTGCCTTCAGGTGCTTTGGAGAATAGTTTGACTCCCTCTTCGTTGTGGCAGCCCCTGAGATATTGGAAAAAGGCTCTCATGTCACCCCTGGTTCTTCTTTTCATTAGACTAGACAAACCCAATTCCTGCAACCTTTGTTGGGGAAAATTGCAATCTTTGTTCTCTTCACCGGCTCACACTTTGCACTCCTGTTGTTTGCATCGCGTAGAACAAACGCCTAGAGCAAGAGTTTGCCCTACAACTCAGCAGGCGGATTTAAAAAAGTGTTGCTACGTAAAGCTGGAAAGAAGACACATGTGACAAAGCCAGGGCTGCGTTTTGCTTTTTTACAAGGTGGCAGGAAGACTGATTAAAAATATATATATATATCGCTCGTTCTAAAATGTCTTTACACTATGGAGAAAATTGGATAACGTGAGATGACATCATTATTCGAATGATGCAGATTCCATTCTTTGCATCCAGTTATGTTATTTGTGTACAGGTAGTCCCCGACTCAAAACAATTCATTTAGTGACCGTTCAAAGTTACAACAGCACTGAAAAAAGTGACTTATGACTGTTTTGTTCTGACCCAGCCTTAGCAGGACTGAGAAACAGAACCGCCTTGTCCCGAAAAAACCCTCTTTATTTAGCTACTGGGAATTCATCAAACTCTCTCAAGAAGGCGCTGAGACACGAATCACGACGCATAAATCCAACCGGTTGTTTCCCACGACGCCACTCCCCTTAAACTTCTATTTATTCCCCAGCCAGGGAGGGGCCATTCAGCGTCCACGTGTGCTTTTCTTCCCAAGTCGGCTCCTCAGTTCTCCTCACCAGACAGCTTTGTACATACACGCATCTGAAACAGGGCCCCCACTTATCTCCGACTCCGAAGGCAGCTGGGAAATGTCAGACGGCCCTGGCTCTCTCTCTGCTTCTGACATAGAGCATCCATCAGAGTCTTCCCCAGACTCCAGGACTGGCCCAAGTTCCTCCCCAACTTCCTCATCGTCAAGTCTGCCGCCAGCTCTGCTGGCAGCTGGCGAGCCACAACATGTTTTTCATGCTTACAACTGTTGCAACATCTCCATGGTCACATGATCAAAATTCGGACACTTGGCAAATGACTCATATTTATGACTGTTTCAGTGTCCTGGGGGGATGTGGCCACTTTTTGCAACCTTCGGTCAAGCAAAGTCAGTGGGGAAGCCAGATTTATTTGACAACCGTGTTTACTAGCTTAACCACTGCCGTGATTCACTTAACAACTGTGGCAAGCAAGGTCGTAAAATGGGGCAGAACTCACTTAACAAATGTTGCACTTAACAGCAGAATTTTTGAGCTCAGTTGTGGTCGTAAATCGAGGACTACCTGTAATGACATCATGCAAATTACCGTATCTAAATGACGCAAATGGTGCTGTGTGTTAGCACAGTTTCAGGGCGTTTTCAGACTCCTTTCCCCGTGCTGCTACTCCAAACCTTTCTCTCCTTGCAAACTTGTCCTTGTCACTTCTCCCAAACCCATTCATCACTTTTGCCATTGCCTTTAGTTCTTAAATCTCCTCATCTTTTTCTTGTAAAGGGTCTCGCCAGCTTCATCCCACCCTGACTCTCTCTTTTTATATTTATTCATTTGTTGGATCTAGAACAGGGGTGTCAAACTCGATTTCATTGAGGGGCGCGTCAGGGTTGTTATGGGGGGTTGGGGTGGGCGTGGCCAGTGTGGGCGTGGCCAGCTCGACATCGCTCGGGTCAAGGGCGCCTGTGGTGGCCCTAGCACCACAGTGAAAACAGGCTCCCAAGCTCCATTGTTGGCTACGATGACCTCCTGGAAACCTTTGCCAGTGCAAATGGAGCTTGGGAGTGTCACCCATGGCCCTGATAAGCTCCATTTTTGACTACGATGGCTTTCTGCACCCCTCTGCCAGCGAAAACGGCTGCCGCATGCTGCCGTCTCTAGCTCCGTTTTTGCTGGCAGAGCCACCACAGGCCGGTTCTTCGCTGTTTCCAGGGCGGCCCCGCAGGCCAGATCTAAGCACCCCACGGGCCGGATCTGGCCCCTGGGCCTTGAGTTTGACACCCCTGATCTAGAGGCTGCCTAACTCCCAAGAACTCTGGACAACTTAATATGTCCAAAACTAGGAAACGGTAAACTAAAGAAGAAAGACGTGTACATCCAGAACAAATTATCAGAGGCTTGACAGCCACTTAAGAGCAGGCCTGGGAGCAGAGCCAGGTTTTAAAAACCTGCAGAACAGCTGCAGGATGGGAGCTGTACAATCTCTGATAGGAGGATGTTATTCCAGAGGGCAGGCGCCTTGGCAGAAAACATATGCCTTCTAAATTATTTTTTTGTTCCTATCTGATTTTTTTGTTCCTGATTTATCTCTCACACACATTTTCCCATTACCTTCAGAAACCATTTCTGGGCAAAAGCATTATTTTATACAGGGTCGTTTTAGCTTCTTATGGAATTAGATCCCCACATGGCTCTCTACCTTTCCAGCAGTGTTCATTATTTTCCTAACTGTTAATTAAATTAAATTGATGCCAGCTCTCTAAGCAAATTGTTTTTAGAAGTCACGACCTCCCAATCTGATTCGGTTAACCAACACTAGCTGATTATGTCACTGCATTCAAGGTTGCTTGTTATCGGTAATTTACTTCAAGTGTTACCCCCATAATAATAATAATTTTGAAATGCACTATCAAAAGAGAATTGCAGAACAATAAAATGTCAAATCGATGCAGATGGCAATCTGGTATGGTTGTACTTTTAGTGTTCCTATCTCCCAAGGCCAAAGAAGGATTATGTGCCTTTATAACTTGAAAAGGAATGGTACATCTGTTGAGGAATATGCACAGAGTAACCCTTGAGTAACAAGGGTGTGCACATGAGAAAGGGCTGAAGCACTGTCAATACAAACACACTGAGTTGTGATATTCTTTTACTTTTAGGAAAAAGTAAAGCAAAGTCCAATAAACAATCCAGGTCATACACAGATAAAGATAATTAGTTAAATGTCAATCCAGGGATATTCCAGGAACAAAGTCTTCTTACCATTTGTTGTAGTCATATGCAATAAAACAGTTCTTTTTGGAGTTGCAAACAGGAACAAGTACAGCATTAAAACAATCAGTAAAACAGTAGAAAGCAAGAAGTAGCAGTGATCAGGCAGTGATCATGCAGAGAGGAGTAGAGATAACAATAAGAACGTAATAAGCATGCAGTAAGAAATAAGCCATGATTCAAGCTTCCTCTTAAGGACATTGGCTACAGAGCTAGCCAATCAGAATTCAGTATGATGCAATGCAGCATTATTGCATTATCTTTAAGCTATACAATACATTTTGCTAACATGCATTGATGGTTTCTATATATATCCAACCCAACCAGTTAGCCATTTCCTAACAACATCTTAATCTTAAATATCTTTTAAGATTTGGATCCTAAAGTTCCCAATGGTACGAAGCCAGTGGTGAAATCCAAATATTTTTACTACCGGTCCTGTGGGTGTGGCTTGGTGGACGTGGTGTGGCTTGGTGGGTGAGGCAGGGGAAGGATATTGCAAAATCTCCATTCCCACCCCACTCCAGGGGAAGGATACTGCAAAATCTCCATTCCCTCCCCACTCTGGGGCCAGCCAGAGGTGGTATTTGCTGGTTCTCTGAACTGCTCAAAATTTCCGCTACCGGTTCTCCAGAACCTGTCAGAACCTGCTGGATTTCACCCCTGCACGAAACCTTTAAATTAGCCTGCTGCTTGAAATATTGGGAAAAATTATGAAGATTTTATTGAAATAACTCTCAACAGTCAATCACATTGAACTGAATAGTAAAGTGTTTAACAAAGCATCTGTGGGTAGAGGGTAAAATGCAGTGGTGGGATTCAGCCAGTTCGCACCACTTCGGGAGAACCGGTTGTTAACTTTCTGAGCAGTTTAGTGAACTGGTTGTTGGAAGAAATCATTAGGGCAGAGAACCGGTTGTTAAATTATTTGAATCCCACCACTAGTAAAATGTCAAGATGGCAGCTGTGAGCATGTGATCAAAGCTATGGGCTATAAAAAGGGGAGGGGCTTCACCTCCATGGCCCACATCTTGACTTTTTTCCCCACTCCCTCCCTCTGCAGACGTCCCTGGGGTTAAATGGATGGACCAAATTGGAACCCATCTTCAGGAAACTGACTGGCTGATGTTGGGCTGGTCATTTTCTTTCAACCCAACCTGACTTGCAGGTGGGTGTGGGAATTAATGAAAGAAAATCTTTGTGCAAGTCTCTGTGAGTTTCTGAAAGAAGAAGGGAATCTAACAAATCAATAAATTCTGTAACAGCAAAATAATCAGGCAGTTTATTTGTGGTGGAATGTAGTCTGGATTCCCAGGAGGGAGAGGCTGCATTCCAGAGGGCAAAATGACAGCGAAATTTAGATAGTTTTGGTTGGGTGAAAGAGAGTTAAGGTGGCTCCTCCCCTAGCAATTCTCAGAATACATCTCTAATGATGCAAAAAGTTGCTTTAGTTTCAGCAAGATTTCTGCCTGTAGTGAAGGACAATAAAGGAATCTGCTTAGAAATAACTGTGTATTTTTCTTAGGTTTTGGAGATCATTCTTTATAAAGAAATTAGAAAAGATCCTCTGGCAGTTTGCTATCAGATTTACAGGAGTATGAAATCAGTTTGATGGGAAGTGACAACTTTCTTTGGCGCACTCAAGAATTTAACAGAGTTTGGCTTTGTATCTCAAGACCAAAACAAAGTGGAGTCAATATTGACCCAGAGATAAAAATTGGCAAACATTTGTAGCTCTTTCCAACAAACCATTGTAGTAAGGTCTGCTGGATCCAGCTGGAAGTTAGAACACAGACCATAGAATAATACGGTTAGAAGGTTAGGGTTAGGGTTAGGAGGTCCATTCCCCTGTTGGAAGAAATATCCAGGTCTAGTTCCAAGCTGGGAGAAAAACACTGGAAACATGAAGGCTGATTGGAAAGATGGTTTAATGATGAAGCAGAACCACATGGTGGTTTGTGGTTCTGGGCAGCTGACCACATGGAGTTGAGTGTGAGGGGTTTTTATACCTTCTCTTGGGCTTTGAACTTGAGCTTCCTGTTCCTGTGCAAGAACATGTATTCTATTGGCTGTTGTCAGACTCCCATGGTGCCATGTACAAATCTTAGGAGTTTGTCTGAGCTAAATTTGGTTGAAGTTTGGGCTGATGCAATGAAGGGGCTTGTTGGGCAATTCCTGTTGTGGCTGAGGGCTAACCCTACCTTTGTTCAGACCTTGCTGCAGGGAATTTGCTTATGACTAGAGCTGTCTATCTCTTTATCTCTTAAGTGCTGATATCTGCTGAGGGCTATTAAGAAAGGTGGGGGCTATTAAGAGTGAGTCTGCTTCCTGCCTCTTAAAAAAAACCATGTTTCTCTATTTCTCATCCAAGGAAATATATTATTCTGCCTTTTTAATATTTCCTAAAATATTTCATTCTTCTAGGAGACGGGTGGGTGCTAACTTTCTACTATCTATCTATAGTATAGATTCTATACTATTCTGGACAAATAGTTGTCCAGTCTCTTCTTGAAAACCTCTAGTGATGGAGCACCCACCATTTCTGGAGGAAAGTCATTCCACTGATGAATTGTTCTCACTGTCAAGAAATTTCTCCTTAGTTCTAGATTGGGTTTCTCTTTAATGATCTTCCATCTGTTACTTCTTGTCCTGTCCTCAAATGCTCTCGGGAGTTGGCTTGGTTTACACTTAATCCACTGCCAATTGTGATAAGGGCATTAGCCACTCAGTGCAAATAGTACTGCTGACTTCTAGAATCGCTACTCCAGGTTTTGATATTTTTCATGAAAATAATAGCACTGATCTGGTGTTTATACTGTAGAGGAAGAATACTCAGCAGGTTTCTTGCCAACCATTGAAAAGGTGTTTTACAAAGCACATGAACACCCATAGCACCTCCCTATGTAGTCTTATAGCAGCTGCTTCCTTGGCAAAAATTTGTGTGGCTGCTTCAAAAGTTGTCCCCAGTTATTTACTTGTGCCTGTTCACACAATATTTTCGCTGAGATTGCCAAAGAAGCAAACTGACAGCGTGCATACTTCCATACTATCTGGGGATAAGCAGCTGCGTTACTCTTGTAAAAGATGCAGCTGCTTTAAAGCTTCAATGACAGATGGCTAAGCATTGGGGGAAGCCAGAGTCACTTAAGCGTGTTAGTAACCTACTAACTGCAGTGATTCACTTGACAACTGTGGCAAGAAAGGTCATAATAGGGGGCAAAGCTCACTTAACTGGCTTGCCCTTGCTTAGCAACAGACATTTTGTACTTAATTGTGGCCATAAGTTGAGGACTACCAATATCCCCTGTACTCTGACCATGGTCCACTGATGGAACCTACCTCAAAATATCTATGTCAGCAGGTTATAAAGCAGGGATGGGTTCTATTTACCTTTACTACCGGTTCGCATCACGTCCGTGCGCGCACGCTTGCTTTGCTCATGTGCATGCATGCTCTTCTGTGCATGTGCAGAAGCTTCTGCACATGCGCAGATCACCTATGATGACATCCGGGTCAATGGGTGGAGCCTACCGCCGGTTTTACTATCGATTCTTGTGAACTGGTCCGAACCGGGGGCAACCCACCACTGGTATAAAGACTCCACACATATAATGGGAGGCCAGCATGAGTAAAATCTCATGTGCACCTGATTTACAGATGTGGGGAGAGGGTTAAATCTGTCTGATTGGATTGGATGTATGATGGATTTGTCCTCCTGTTGAGCATATTGGAAGAAATATCCATCTGGTTCAGTTCCAAGCCGGGAGAAAGATACTGGAAACATGGAGGCTGATTGGAAAGATGATTTTTAATGAAGCAGAACTATCAAGCTCATGGTCCTGGTGCAGCTGAATACATGGAGTGGAGAGTGAGGGTTATTTATACCCTCTCTTGGGCCTTGCCCTTGAGCTTCCTGTTTCTGTGACAAGAGCATGTATTCTATTGGTTATTGTAGGGGTCATAGCTAACTTTGTAGGTGCTGATGCAATGAAGGGGCTTGTTGTGCAATTCCTATGGTGGCTGAAGGCTAATCCTACCTTTGTTCAGAATATCCTGTCTTGAATGGAAGACTGCAATTTCTAAAATTTGCAGATTGCAAATCTGCATTTCTAAAAGTTGACCCCTTAGTTTCTACTTGGGGCAGACCGCTGAGGCTCCGACTTTCTGTCTTTAGAAACATGTTTCTCCTTTAGGGAAATATAATATTCTGCCTTTTTAATATTTCCTAAAATATTTCATTCTTCTGGGAGGGGGTGGATTCCCACAAGCATATAGACCTTTTCATCTTGCACAGCCATGGCTGGCTGATCATAATAAATTGGCTGGATTGACACAACACACTAACCTAGAAAACATGCTGTACAAGCCACAACACCTACACTCAGTATGCTAAGCTGTGGTTTGTTAGTTTGGTTTTAGTTTGGAGTGAACTGTGTGGACTCAGCCAGAAAAGGAGGAAATTGGTTTTGGAATTCAACCTGTCAACAAGACCTTTCCCAGACTGTTTTGTCCAAATGGATTTTCCAGCCATAGATTTGCTACTATTGATATACAAAAAACCAAAGAAAGCAGGGGAAGCATTAGCAGATCGGACAACGAGGAAGCCCCCTTTTCCCAAACAGGTGCCTTTCAGTTGTATTGGGACTACCAAACCCATGCTGCTGCCAATTGTAAAGTGTAACTCAGAGAAGGGCATGGTTTTGCCACCAAGCAATACAAAGTCATAATGTGCAGGGTTGTGACAGGGGCATCTACTACGGATTATACATAAAAACAGGGAGATCTTCGATCACATCATTGTGACTCCCAACTTGACTTTTCTTGACTGCACTTTGAAGACCAACCCTGAAGGTACCTTGCTCAATAGTGGTAACTGTGAAAGGGATCTTGCAGTCCTGGTGTACAACCATTTAAATATGAGCCAGCCATGTGCAGCAGCTGCCAAAAAAGCCAACACAGTTCTAGGCTGCATAAACAGAGGGATAGAATCAAGATCACGTGAAGTGTTTATACCACTTTATAATGCCTTTGTAAGGCTATACTTGGAATACTGCATTTTGGTTCAGTGTACTGAACCAAATACTGCATTTTGGACTCAGTTTTGGTTGCCACGATGTAAAAA
This sequence comes from Pituophis catenifer annectens, assembly GCF_029215685.1. Lineage (NCBI taxonomy): Eukaryota > Metazoa > Chordata > Lepidosauria > Squamata > Colubridae > Pituophis > Pituophis catenifer. Next base: position 17,311,742 of record NW_027256883.1, on the reverse strand, counting down.
AGATGTTGAGATGCTAGAAAGAGTGCAGAGAAGAGCAACAAAGATGATTAGGGGACTGGAGGCTAAAACATACGATGAAAGGTTGCTGGAATTGGGTATGTCTAGTTTAATGAAAAGAAGGACTAGGGGTGACATGATAGCAGTGTTCCAATATCTAAAGGGCTTCCACAAAGAAGAGGGGATCAACCTATTCTCCAAAGCACCTGAGGGTAGAATAAGAAGCAATGGATGGAAACTTATCAAGGAGAGAAGCAACCTAGAACTAAGGAGAATTTTCCTGACAGTTAATCAATGGAACGACTTGCCTCCAGAAGTTGTGGTTGCTCCATCACTGGAGGGTTTTAAGAAGAGATTGGACAATAATTTGTCTGAAATAGTGTAGGGCATTCTGCCTGAGCTGGAGGTTGGACTAGAAGACCTGCAAGGACCCTTCTGTTATTCTGAGAGATGAATATTTCCAATAAGAGGTCTAGGAGCCTGTTTTGCTGAAGGTGCTCAACGGGCACCTAGGATAAAGGTCTTGGGTGGAAAGGTCTAGGAGAGGAGTGCCGAGCCCCAGCAGCTGGGCCCATTTAAGTAGTGGTGAGGCTGCTTCGGCCTGGGCTGCCAGCAGAGCAACAAGGTTTTGCTTGTGTGTTGATTTAGCTTGCAAATTCCAGCCTGGGCAGAAGCCCAATTCCTGTTGCCGTGTGTGCATGCACTGCCAGACCGCACAGCTGTGACCTCTTCCCCCTTCAGAGCATTTGCTGGCAACTTAAAATAGCCTTTAAAGTTCAGCAGCTCTTGGTGGGAAATTTGGATGCTGAAATTCAGACTGCCATAGAGGTTAATGAGTTTTGGAGTCTCCTTTTTTCCCCCTTTCAACGTGAGGATAATAAGTTGCCAACAAACCTGGCATCTCAGCCAGCTTTGTAGGTGTTCCCATCTCAGGAGCTTTCAGGGCACAATGTAGCCTCTGTGTCTCATGTTGGAACTAGACGAATCCTGATTCATTTAAGCTAGCCTTCCTCAACAGGACAGTATCCAATTATTTGAGGTTCCGGCAGTTGTGTCTGTAGGCACTGTACATGACGAAAACAACATTGCAAAATTGTACTGCAAAAGTTACACACTCCAAATTTTTTGTGACATGCTGCTGCAGTTTGTTGTTAGTTGCAAAGTCGTGTCCAACCCATCGCAACCCCATGGACAATGTCCCTCCAGGCCTTCCTGTCCTCTACCATCCTCTGGAGTCCATTTAAGTTCACGGTGACTGCTTCAGTGACTCCATCCAGCCACCTCGTTCTCTGTTGTCCCCTTCTTTTGCCCTCCATCTTTCCCAGCATTAGGCTCTTCTCCAGTGAGTCCTTCCTTTTCATTAGGTGGCCAAAGTATTTGAGTTCCGTCTTCAGGAACTGGCTTTCTAAAGAGCAGTCATGATTGATCTCCTCTAGGACTGACTAGTTTTATCACCTTGCAGTCCAAGGGACTTGCAGGAGTCTTCTCCGGCACCATAGTTCAAAGGCCTCAATTCTTTGGTGCTCAATCATTCTTATGGTCCAACCTTCACAGCCATACATTGCAACTGGGAAAACCATAGCCTTGGCTATACGCACTTTTGTTGGCAGGGTGATATCTCTACTTTTTAGTACACTGTCTAAATTTGCCATAGCTTTCCTCCCCAGGATCAAGCATCTTTTAATTTCTTGGCTGCAGTCCCCATCTGCGGTGATCTTGGAGCCCAGGAAAATAAAATCTGTCACTACCTCCATTTCTTCCCCATCTATTTGCCAGGAATTGAGAGGGCTGGATGCCATGATCTTAGTTTTCTTAATGTTGGGTTTCAAGCCAACTTTTGCATTCTCCTTCTTCACCCACATCAAGAGGCTCTTTAGTTCCTCTTCGCTTTCTGCCATTAGAGTGGTATCCTCTGCATATCTGAGGTTGTTGATATTTCTCCCAGCAATCTTAATTCCAATTTTTGATTCATTTAGCCCCACCTTTCTCATGATGTGCTCTGCATATAAGTTAAATAGGCAGGGTGACAGTATACAGCCTTGCCGGACTTCTTTCCCAATTTTGAACCAATCGGTGGTTCCGTGTCCAGTTCTCACTGTTGCTTCCTGACCCGCATATAGGTTTCTCAAGAGACACATAAGATGGTCTGGTACTCCCATCTCTTTAAGAATTTGCCACAATTTGTTGTGATCCACAGAATCAAAGGCTTTAGCATAGTCAATGAAGCAGAAGTAGATGTTTTTCTGGAACTCCCTAGCTTTCTCCATGATCCAGCGTATGTTAACAATTTGATCTCTAGTTCCTCTGCCTCTTCGTAATCCTGCCTGTACTTCTGTTAGTTCTCGATCCACATACTTCTGGAGCCTAGCTTGTAGGATTTTAAGCATAACCTTACTAGCATGTGAAATGAGTGCAATGGTGCGATAGTTTGAATATTCTTTGGCATTGCCTTTCTTTGGAATTGGAATGTAAACTGACCTTTTCCAATCCTGTGGCCACTGTTGAGTTTTCCAAAGCTGCTGCAGTTAGGGCGTGTCAAATTTTTCAACTTTCCATTTCCAAACATTAGGGGTGCTCAAAAGTTGTGACGTGCCTTGGGGATGGTAAAGATATTTTTGGTTACTTTAATATAATTTAGAGGTTCTTGGAAAGTAACTACATAAATATCATAACTTTTTAGCATTTTGCTTGTTTCATTGCTGCAACATTTCGCTTCTCATCCAAGAAGCTTCTTCAGCCAGAGAGGATAGTGGGGAATGGAAGGATTTATATTCCTTGCAGACAGCTGGAAATTCCTTGCAAGTCTGCAAGGAATATTTATTTATTTATTTATTTATTTATTTATTTATTTATTTATTTATTTATTTATTTATTTATTTGTTCGATTTATATGCCGCCCTTCTCCGGAGACTCAGGGCAGCTTACAATGCGTTAAGCAATAGCCTTCATACTTTTATATATACCTGCTTAGTAGGGCTTTTGGCCCCTCCTTAAGCGGTGTTCTTTTTTATACAAAGTCAGCTTATTGCCCCCACAAACCGGGTCTTCATTTTACCTATCTCGAAAGGATGGAAGGCTGAGTCAACCTTGAGCCTGGTGAGATTTGAACTTGCAGTAATTGCAGGCAGCTGGTGCTACTTAACAGCACTTTAGTCTGCTGCGCCACCTGCTGCGCCACCAAATTTAAGAAGCGAAACCTCTTCAAAGAAAGTCCAGTTGCCTCCTGAAAAAGCACCTTTGGGACAACCGTGACCCGGATGACTGAGAATCTCTACAGACTCTCTTTTTGAAAGCCTTCATCTTGGGAGCTAAGCAGAATTCAGATGTGGTTCCTGCTTGATTATGAGATCTTCAGTGAATCCATTGACTGTAGGCTAAAAGAAGTGGCAACCCATTGTACCACTGGTGAAGAAACCATGAAATCAACAGGGATCACATTTGACTCAAAGGGGATTTTACTCTCTCTGTGTGTAAAGTGTTCCAGAACCTTCATAAATGACTTGGTCCTCTCTTTGCCTCATTGTTGTTAACTTGTTAAGATTCATCACTTGCTTTAGCTACACAAAGAGCATTGCCACATAGGCAGAAGAATCCTGCAGAAGATAAACACTGTTGTTTTTCTCACTTCTGCAAATGGAATCGGAGCTTCTAGTAAACACTTCCTAGAAAGTTTCTACAGTAATGTGACACCGGCGGGCTTTGAGTTCCTGCTGGTTGAAAGCGATTAATATTTATTCTCTGGCGTTGCAATCTGCTGTTTATGCCAGAGCTGGATTGTTGCCCTCTCACACACCACCCACTCCTCAGCCAATGAGATGGCAGTGAGAGACATTCACACAAATGCGGTGTGTGCTGAAAGACTCTTCGTAGGGATGGGTGTGAAACAAAAGATGTTCTGATGGAAGGCACAACGCTCGGTTCCTGCCTAAAATACTTTTACTCTGATAATGTTGACATACTGGGGAAGCTCATTATAATTAAATACCCTTGCTTATTTAAAAATTCAGATGACAGCTAACACCAACTGTATTAAAAAAATGATGGAGTTTAAGCAGTGGATTTGCCCCCTAATTAATTGTAATCCACTTCTTTGAGCCAGGGTGAATTGGTGGCTTGCCTTTTTTAATACCCCCTGGCTTTTTTGTCATGGCTCTGGGGCTAAGATGTTTGCTGAATCATACAGAATAACATACTTGGAAGGGACCTTGGCAGTCTTCTATCCAACCCGCTGTTCAAGCAAGAGACCCTACACCAGGGGTGTCAAACTCAAGGCCCGGGGGCCGGATCTGGCCCACAGGGTGCTTAGATCTGGCCTGCGGGGCTGCCCTGGAAATAGCCAAGGACCAGCCCACGGCGGCCCTCCCGAGCTCTGTTTTCACTGGCAAAGGGTTGCAGGAGGCCATCACAGCCAAAAACAGAGCTCGGGAGCCTGTTTTTGCTGGCAGGAGGCCGAGGATCAGTGGTGGGTTGCCCCCCGGTTCGGACCGGTTCACAAGAACCGGTATAAAACCAGCGGGAGGCCCCGCCCACCGATCCGGATGTCGTCATTGGAGATCTGCGCATGTGCAGAAGCTTCTGCACATGCGCAGAAGTAAGGCATGCACATGAGCAAAGTGAGCGCGTGTGCGTGATCCCATTGCAAACTGGTAGTAAAGGTAAGTAGAACCCACCCCTGCCGAGGATTGCAGGAGGCCATCACAGCCGGAAACAGAGCTAGGGAGCCTGTTTTCGCTGGCAGAGTGCTCGGGCCACCGCAGGCACCCTCAACCCGAGTGATGTCAAGCTGGCCACACTCACGCTGGCTTCGCCCACCCACCCCAAGGTCAAACACAACCCTGACGCGGCCCTCAATGAAATCGAGTTTGACACCCCTGCCCTATGCCATTCCAGACAAATTGCTGTCCAACGTCTTCTTAAAGAAACCATAGCATTTCATCAGTGATGGAGCACCCACAACTTCTAGAACCATGCTATTTCACTGATGAATTGTTCTGCAGAAAATTTCTCCTTAGTTCTACGTTGGATCTCTCTTTGTTAAGCTTTCGTTCATTACTTCTTGTCTTGCCTTCAGCGCTTTGGAGAATAGATTGACCCTCTCTTCTCTGTGGCAGCCCTTCAAATATTGGAAGACTCTTTGTTAGAGTAGACGTTCCCAGTTCCAGCAACTGGAAGATTGAACTGACAGATTGGAATGTTTGCAGAAAATGTACACAACCAAGACAGGAAGATAGATTTGGAAAAGCTACGTGCAAAGAGGGCTGAAATCAGGGGTGAAATGCTCCCGGTTTGGACCAGATCGCCCGATCCGGTAGCGATAGAGGCAGGTGGTTCAGAGAACTGGTAGCAAAAACCCCTGTCCCCCCCCCCCCGCCCAGCTGAGCTGCACAATCATCAGAGGCTTTTTTTACTTTTAAAAGCATTTTTTTCTACAACCTCTTCGGCCGAAAAAATACTTTTAAAAGTAAAAAAAAAAAAAAGCCTCTGATGATCGCGTGGCTCAGCTGGGATCCTCAAAGGCTTTTAAAAGAAAAAAAAAACCTTTTTTCTTTTCTTGGATTCTTTCGATCCAAGCTGAGTTGCCTGATCAGCAGAGACTTTTTTGACTTTTTTTCTTTTAAATGCCTCTGACGATCCAAGCTGAGTTGCCTGATCGTCAGAGGCATTTAAAAGAAAAAAATGCCTCTGCCGATCAGGCAACTCAGCTGGGATCGTCAGAGCCTTTTGAAAGCATTTTTTACAACCTCTTCGCTGAAGAGGTTGTAGAAAAAATGGTTTTAAAAGTAAAAAAAAAGAATTGGCCACACCCACCCAGTCACATTACCCCCTCCCACCAAGCCACGCCCACAGAACCGGTAGTAACAAATTTTAGATTTCACCACCGGCTGAAATGCTATGATTTTAGAAACATCTTGGATCCTCAAAGTTTGACAGATGGGACTGCAGACAGATGCTGCAGAAAGCTTTGTTTGTTGCTTTAAAATGTCAAGGCTCTGCCCCGTATTATTTCTAGTCACCCACATGTTTATCAAAATGAGCTGCAGAAAATCAAAATTATACGACTGAAAGCTGTCAGGAAATTGCTGTGCCCGCCTCCAGCAGTTTCTGTTGTATTTTAAGTCACTGCTAAAAGAAAGACTAGCCTATGATATATTCACACAAAGCTTTTATCTTCTTTTAAATAGGGGACTCTAATTCTGCCCCGGAGTAGGTGGAGAAAATCTGGGGTGAACAGATTCACGAAGGAAAAGGCAGGAAAAGATCTAATCATTAAACCGTGCAAAGGAAATGCTGCCTACCCCATTGCGCACTCAGTAATTATAAGGTACCCCAAGGAAGAGTCTCAGAAATAGAGAGTTTTTCAGTCTGACGATTTTAAAAGCCAGCTCTAATAAGGAAACTTGAGAATATCTTGGGCAGTGGGAATTGCATCTTTGCTTCCCAGACTGCACAGTAAACAATAACTTTAAGGAAGTTAATTAACATTCCAAAAAGATTGGAATATGTCAGATTTTATTTATTTATTATTATTTTTTTGCAGTACAGGAAAACGTTGAGTGCCTTCCCTGTTAAAATTCCTGGTAGCTCTTATTTGGGTTAAGACTTGCTCCCAAAGTTCTGCAAAATTAAAGCAGGTCTCTTGGGATTTTTCCAGCCAGATTGTGCAATCTTGCCTCTTCATGCCAAGAGCTGTCACATTCCTTGCCTTTCCTCTGTTGTCCTCCTGCCACTGTAAACCGTCTTTCCAGTTTAGCAGGCTGTCCTTGTTAAATTCAGAAAGATCTTTATTAGAATTTTTATTATTGGGAGCCATTCAAATGTTAATGGATAACGATAAAAGTGCTGGGACCTGTCATATTAAAACAGATGTTTTGCTGGCATAGTGTGTCTTTGTGCTGCGAAAGTTTTGGGGGGCTTCGTACCAGTGGTGAAATCTAAAATTTGTTACTACCGGTTCTGTGAGCGTGGCTTGGTGTGGGTGGGGGTGGGGGGGTAATGTGACTGGGTGGACGTGGCCAATTTTTTTTTTTTTACTTTTAAAACCATTTTTTCTACAACCTCTTCGGCGAAGAGGTTGTAAAAAAATGCTTTCAAAAGGCTCTGACAATCCCAGCTGAGTTGCCTGATTGGCAGAGGCTTTTTTTCTTTTAAATGCCTGACGATCAGGCAACTCAGCTTGGATCGTCAGAGGCATTTTTCTTTTAAATGCCTCTGACGATCCAAGCTGAGCTGCCTGATCGGCAGAGACTTTTAAAAGAAAAAAAGCCTCTGATGATCGCGCGGCTCAGCTGGGCATGTGGAGGGGCAGGGATTTTTGCTACTGGTTCTCCGAACCACCCACCTCCATTGCTACCGGATCGGGCGATCCGGTCTGAACCGGGAGCATTTCACCCCTGCTTCGTACCCAATTTGCTTTCAGGCTCAGAGCAAAAAAGTTGTTGCTTTTCTCCAGCATCATGACTGAATTTCTTTGCTTGCTTCTTCTTCTTCTCTTCTTAGGTTTGTCAGTTTGTGATTTCAGTGAACGGGCTCAACGTTCTCCATGCAGATTACAGGACTGTGAGCAACCTCATTTTAACCGGTCCTCGGACCATCGTCATGGAAGTGATGGAAGAAATTGAGCCCTGAGGCGGATGCTTGACCTGCTGCCCCATCGTTGTGGATTCAGCCCCTGTCCAAACACAAGCAACATTATACAAGGGGATAAAAACATACTTTTTCTCAGAGATCAATTTTGCCTTCTAAGTACTTTCCTCTCCTCTTTAATAATAGGGTTTTTCAATGGATGTAGTCTAAGACCATGGGTACGGGTTGGCGAGTCTAAACTAAAGAAGCACAAATCAGCTTGTACTACACAAAGGAACTCTTGCATATCCAAGTCGTGGCAAGCTTAGATGGTCAATCTTACAGATGGGCAAGATCCGATGCAGCTGTGAAATCTCTTATTAGGAATCATGTTTGTGCCAATCTCTTCAACATTGTCTTGCTTTCCTTTTAATTCATGTTTTCATTTGTGATTGTATAGAACGAGCCCAGTTTTTCCAGTGCATCATCTCCAGACATATTATGTCCATAACTTCTAGAATTCCTAGCCAGCAGAAACAACAACTGAATTGGCTGAGAATTCAAGAAGTCGATGTCCAATTTTTTTGGAGCATGCCCAGATACTAGCTTTGATTTGAAAGATCTGGTAACAATTTCAGTTCAATTGTATAGCTAGACGTAAACTAGGGAGTGTTACAAATTTGGTATCAAGGAAGACCCCGTTCTATTTCTTGGACAAGTTATGGAACAGGAAGCAAGTGGACATTTTAAACACGCCATCTTTGCAAAATTATGTCTGTTCTGTAACTTGGCTAATCTTGAAAAGCTAAACCAGTCAGATCTGGTTAGTTCTTTAATAGGAGATCACTAACAAATCCTGGGTCTAGGTTTTAGACTGGGAAGTTGAGAAACTGTCTCAAAAGAAAATGACGGTAAATTACTTTAATATGGTTGCCAACAAAATGATATGGTTGTATCCATGTAAATTTATCAGGTTCAATTCAAGGGAATCTTTATCTTTTTATCTCCGAAGATGGAGAAGAAACTTTATCAGTTACAATCCTGCCATCACCTTGATGAAAATCTCACTTCTGTATTAGAAGAGCAGACACAATTCACTCCCTACTACACACCACATGGTCCAGCCTTGTTCATACAGAATAACAGAATTGCAACGTACCTTGAAGGTCTTCTAATCCAACTCCCTACTCATGCTGGAGACCCTATACCAGTGACGGCTAACCTTTTTATCCTCGGGTGGCAAAAGTGTGTGCGTACACGCAATAGCACTCGTGTGCGTACCCACACCCATAATCCAATGACTCCTATGCACACCTCACCCCCTGCGCATGCACGCACAATCCCCCCCATGCTGCCCCACCCCCCCTGTGCAGACGCATGCGACCCCCCATGCTCCCATACACACACCCGCGCATGCACGCGCAACCCCCTTCCCCCCGTGCTCCTAGCAGTCCTCCCTGAAGCCTCCAGAGATCGGAAACAGCCCGTTTCCGGACTTCCGGTAGGCCTGTTTTTCGCCCTCCCAGAGCCTCCGCGTGAGCCCTGTACTTACCTGGCATCCAAAACAGGCCACGTGGAGACTCCTGGGAGGGGGAGGGCAGCATGGGCATATGCACGTCTCCCGCATGTACGGCAGAGACCCAAAAATCAGCTGGCCAGTAGGAGGCGTGCAGTGGAGCTGTTCTACGGCGACATCTTGTGTGCCCGCAGAAATGGCTCTGCTGCCACCTGTGGCACGCGTACCATAGGTTCGCCATCACATCCCTCTACCATTTCAGACAAGTGGTTGTTCAGTTTCTTCTTAAAACCTCAGGCAAAGACAAGCCATTTCACTGATTAATTGTTCTGTCAGGAAATTTCTACTTATTTCTAAGTTGGATCTCTCCTTGATTAGTTTCCATCCATTGCTTCTTGTTCAGTATGAGCCCTGGTGGTGCAGTGGTTAGAATACAGTATTGCAGGCTAACTCACTGCTCACTGCCAGGAGTTCGATGCTGACTGGCTCAAGGTTGACTCAGCCTTCCATCCTTCCGAGGTGGGTAAAATGAGGACCCAGATTGTTGGGGACAATATGCCGACTCTGTAAACCGCTTAGTGAGGGCTGTAAAGCACTGTGAAGCGGTATATAAGTCTAAGCGCTATTGCTATTGCCATGTGCTACATATTTCTGGTATTATAGTGTGAGCCATCATCTTACACTATAATTTGGCTAACAAGCACTTTGTTACAATTTAGATCCTTTTTTTATAAATCAGGTGGGTAAATATAGATGCCATAATTTTAACACATCGAAGATTCCAAGATACTGTTTTGAATACATCTATGATATTGCAAAAAGCAAACCAATCTACTCTTGTTTGTCAGTTGCAGGAACCTAAGAAAATAAAGTGGAATCTTATAAGCCATGCAGATAAATGTACATTAATCATGGTTAGCATTCTTTAATCTATCTGTTAATTATGCCCCTGCTAGGAATAAAGACCCCCACTGATATTCTTTTGAGTCCTGATCAACTTGCCATGAGAAGCTGTGATTCACACATTTCATCTGTCCCTAATAAGATCTCCAGTGGCCAACCTAGAGCTGAAATTAATTGTGTGAATGCACTTATCAAACACAATTTTTCGTACACATAATAGCCACAGGGAAAGGTGTGGGAACATGGCAAGGAGAAAGAAATAATTTAACTCTTCTCACTAAATATTTTAGAGCTTCTATAGTTTAAACCAGGGCTCTCCAACCTTGGCAACTTTAAGACTTGTGGACTTCAACTCCACTGAAGCTGAGGGAGTTGAAGTCCACAAGTCTTTAATTTTGTTTTATTTTATTTTTTTTGAAAGATTTTTTATTTATTTTTGACATAAAAAGATGTTGTTTTATGTTTTATGTCAAAAATAAATTGAAGTCCACAAGTCTTAAAGCTACCAAGGTTGGAGATCCCTGGTTTAGAACAGGGGTCTCCAACCTTTGCAGATTGGTGGCCCAGTGGAGGGGCTGAGGGGGGCTGGCACAATTGGCGGGCTGGCAGCTCAACTTACATGAGTGGCAGCCCAGTTTTGAATAGGCCATGGCCTGCTAGTGGGCACCTGGTTTAGAAGAAACTTCCATCGATATCTGTGGGAACTTTTCTGATAATGGACATATTTATTGGGCATTGTGAGGAAAAGCAAAAGGCCTCTCAGCTCTAATTTAGCTGCAGTGAATGTAGGCTCTCTTACAGTATTTACCAGGGAAGGAAGACTTAGGGCAGAAAGGTGAAGGAAATCTGGCCTTCATATTTCAGCTGAGTCACACACGGATTGTGTTCACACAACACTATCAGGTCTGGTAAAGATGTGGATCATTCAGAGAAATCATTAAGTATATGTAGTACAGGTAATCTTCAAATAACCACCACAACTGAGTCTGGAAATCCGGTCATAACCTGAGGCACCCATGTGACCAGACCTGTTGTTGTTTTTTAACATTCTGTGGAGTGGTTTTTAAGCGATCGGCACAGTCATTAAGTGAATCCATTCTTCTGAAGGGCTTTTTTGTCAGAAACTGGCAAAAATGACAAAAGCCAACCAAACCAATTGCAAATTGTTTGTTACCCAAAATGTAGGCGTATGACTGCAGGGATGGGGTGGGGAGTTTGACATTTTACGATTTACGAAAGTGCATTATAGACCATAAAGCACCCATTCCAAGACAGTGGAAACTCGGAACAGTCCTAAATTGAGGACTTACCTACATTAACCTTAACTAGTTTCCTATGGCTTTGTGTGAATCCAGCCTTTTTAGTTTTTTTTATGATTCGGTTTATTATAGGTATCCAGAAAAAAAATGTTTAATTCTGAACTCAGAATTAGGGTTCAGGTGAACATAGCTGACTTCTAATAATTAATCTTGCATTAAGTCATTAATGGTCTTTAAAGTCAACTGAAGATGTTCAGTCACTTGTCTTTCCACAAAATTATACCATCTCCACCATGTTATAATTTGCAGCATTAACCACTGAAATGTCTCCTCTCCATGCATGACCGTAGCCAGGGATGGGATTCAGCTGGTTTGGACAGATTCAGGAGAACCGGATGCTAATTTTACATCTGGTTCGCCAAACTGGTAGTTGCAAGGACTGGCTGACCCTGTCCACCACACCCCAACTCTCCCAGGAGTCTCCACGTGGCCCATATTGGATGCCAGGTAAATGCAGCGCTTGCACGGAGGCTCTGGGAGGGCAAAAAATGGGCCTCCTGGAAGTTCCAAAAGTCCAGAGGGCCTCTGGAGCCCAGGAGAGGCCGTTTTTGCCCTCCCGAAGGCTTGAGGAAAACCTTCGGAGCCTGGGGAGGGGGGAAAACGGGCCTACTGAAAGTCCAGAAACAGGCCCCTTTCTGGCCTCCAGAGGCCCTCCAGAGCCCAGGGGAGGCTCTTTTTGCCCTCCCGAAGGCTCAAGAAAAACCTCCAGAGCCTGGGGCGGGCAAAAACATCCTGTCCCCCCCTCACCATGGTGCAGGAGGCCAAGTAGGCCATTCCCCCATGCCCACACCCACCCAGCAACCGTGCAGAGAACCGGTTGCTAAAATTTTTCAATCCCACCCCTGGCCGTAGCATCCATGCCAGCTAACTTTCCATATGAAAGGTGGCTTCCTAGTAATCCAGCTATAACAAATCTCTTACAGCACCAAGTTTAAACACTTTCTCAAGAAACGAGGCTGTAAGGTGCCCCTTTGCCAACTTCTGAGACCCCAATAATTTATGATTTTCAATACAACCACTTAACCAGGCCACACAAAGTCTTAGCGAGTATTTTGGGGCGGCAAGATCCCGCACCGTATCTTGATTTACACCCCATTTTAATTGGAGTTGTGTCTTTCAAGGGAGTCCTTTAGCGTTCATTTTTCTCTGCCTTGATGCCAAAATCAATGGAAGCCTTTGAAAACAAAAAACAAAAAACGGAATTTAAAGCGGTAGTCTTCAGCGACAGGCAGACATTCATTAACTCAAAAGGACTTTTGTACAGTTTGGGTAAAAAGAGTGGATTTGCCGAATTTTTAGTTGGCAGCATTTCGGAAGCACTTAAGATAGGGAACGCTGCAAGCATAATTGCCTTCAAATGTGTCTCTTGACATTGTGGTTGCGTTTAAAGGAGCACGACGTTTACTTTTTGAACTCTTTCATCCTTTCTTTTCAGAAATGGTTGTGGAAAAGGTCAAACGAAAGTCTGAAGTCTAGTGGAGAACTGATATTGTAAAATGAAGTAGAGTCGGGTCCTTCCCCCCCCCCCAGCCTCTGACACCCCCACCCCCCCAATATTTGAATTGAAAAATAAATGATTTGATCTATTCCATTGCCTTCACTGCAGATCTGTCTGATTTACACCTGTTAGACAGAAGAAAGCTTTTCTTAAATCCCTTTGAGCTCAGATAATCTATTGTCTTTTTTTAAAGCTGGTGTTTAAATTCATGAGCTATGTACTGTAGCTGTTAGATCGAACAATTAAAATCTCAGGTTTTAAACCTTGTTTCTGGCAAGGAGAAAGGAGAAATTCATTTAGTTTGCATTTGAATATGAACATTCCTAAGACTTTAATTAGAAGTTAGGAAATAACTGAAACTTGGCTAACATTCTGAATGGGCACCTTTCCAATGTTTGCAATGCAACAATTTTTTTTTTTTAAAAAAAGATTATTAAGGGAAGTCTATACAAAGTGCGTATAAGACAGTAAAGCTCATAGATACACTGAGGGGAAATTACTTGCAGAAAGCGCCGACGTTAGCAAAATTGCAAAGAAAAATAACGCGGTTTTGAAGAAATGGGCACGTCGATGCACCCAAATCTTGGTATTAGCTTTTTGAAAATACAGGAAGTCCTTGACTTACGACCACAGTTGGGCATAAAATTTCCATCGCTAAACAAGACAGTGATAAAGTGAGTTTCGTCCGGTTAGGTGACCTTTCTTGCCACAGTTCTTAAGGGAATCATTGCAGTTATTAAGCTTAATAAATAACATGGTTTTTAAGTGAATCTGGCTTCCCCATTGACTTGGCTTGTCAGAAGGTCCCGAAAGGTGATCACATGACCCCGGGACATGCAATTGTCATAAATACATGCCAGTTGCCAAGCATCCAAATTTTGATCACGTGACCCTGGTATAAGCAGTTTAAAACTTTAGCAAGGGGTTCTCTGTCCAGTTGCTGGGTAGGCGTGGCCTAGTTGGCCTCCTACACCATGGCGCGGGGGGGGCATTTTTGCCCTCCCCGGGCTCCAGAGATTTTCTTCGAGCCTCCAGGAGGGTGAAAACGGCCTCCCCAGGCTCCGGAGTCCCTCTGGAGGCCTCAAACGGGCCCATTTCTGGCCTTCCCAAACTTCCAGTAGGCCCGTTTTTCGCCCTCTCCAAGCCTCCGCGTGCGCCCTGCAAAACAGGCCACATGGGGACTCCTGGGAGGGGTGGGGTGAGTGGGGCGGGGCCAGCCAGGAGTGGGGTTCTCCGAACTGCACAGAATCTTAGCTAGAGGTTCTCCCGAACCCCTGCGAACCCCCAGCAGCCCACCCCGGGCATAAGTGTGAAAAAAGGCCATAAGCCACTTTTTTCAGTGTGGTTATAATTTCGAACGGTCACTAAACGAATAGTTGTAAGTCGAGGACTACCTGTATCAATTAACAAACTGAACTTGATCCAAGGCACTGGAAGGAAATTCGAAATTATCAGATTTACCGGTCGGTCCATGGTTTCAAAATGAATTTTGTGGAGAATGGAGGGGAGGACAATTTGATAATGGTCAGCAAATTTTTAAAACAAACATATAACATTTGAGTAAGTGGCAGGAGAAATGTAGCTAGTGTTGAATGTAAACAGATATTTGCATTTGTTCAATTACATGACATCTCAATTCAGCTTTGACAAACGTGCCATGAATTTTATTTGAATGTATATCTATATACTTTCCAGAAAAGTGTGTAAGCTTTACGAAACAAGAATTCTGGACTGGTACTGGTACTCTATATAAACTGATCACATTTTTAAAATAAACTTTTTTAAAAAAAAATTGCCAAGGGTTTTGAAGACCCATGCAGATGGATATTGTACAATAGGACATTCTCAGCTGTTATGAACAATCAGAGATTTATTGTGTGCACCCACAGTGGATATTCAAAGATTATATCCCCACATATCAGGAATAGTAACTTATCTCAGTTACACGAGGTTACACGGGATTTGGAAGAATATGAACGACCAACATTTGATGCTAAAAATCAGCCCTAACAGTACTTCTATTGACTAGTCCAGTGTTTCTCAACCTTGGAAGCTTGAAGATGGGTGGACTTCAACTCCCAGAATCCCCCAGCCAGCAGCGCAGGTGGTTCTCGACTTACAACCTTTCATTTAGTGACCCTTCGAAGTTAACAGTGTCACTGAGAAAAATGATTTATGACTGATCCTCACACATGCCGCTGTTGCCACACCCTCAGAATTTGTTTCTTCTGTTGCATTGTGAAACAATTATGCAGCTTCATTACAGGTACTCCTTGACTTCCAAAGGTTCATTTAGTGACCTTTCGAACTTACAACGGCATTGAAAAAAAGTGACTTATGAACCATTTTTCACACTTACGACCATTGCAGCATCCCCATGGTCAGGTGATCAAATTTTGGACGCTTGGCAACGGACTCATATTTCTGATGGTTGCAGTGTCACATAATCCCCTTTTGCGACCTTTTGATGAGTAAAGTCAATCGGGAAGCCAGATTCACTTAACAACCATGTTAACTAATTTAACAATTGCACTGATTCACTTAACAACTATGGCAAGAACGGTCATAAAATGGGGTAAAATTCGCTTAACAAATGTCTCGTTTAGCAACAAAAAAGTTGGGCTGCATCCTGATCATAAGTCATTGACTACCTGCATTATAGTAATAGTTGCATAGTGACAGAGACAACTGCAGGACATAGTGTCTTCCTATGTGTAAATATAGAGCTTCAACTACCCATGACTTACGTCATATCGATGCAACAAGCACCACACTCAGGGAACATATAGTAGGATAAGTGCTTCGACACATTTTCCTCATGTGGTTTTTCCCTCAGCTCCACTTTTTCTCTTGACTGATCTTTGGAGAACTTGTGGTTTCTATGTTCTGCCAAGTGTAACATATTTCAAAACTGCAGTTGTGTGGGATTTGACTTGCAAAATATTATTGAAAGAAGCTAGGCAAATCCAGCTGCAGGGTTTTTAATTTGGTGTTGTGAAACTGACTCCGATTCTGAAATTGATTAGATAGGATTTCCTGAGAAATGGAAAAACTCCTCCAAGAACCAGAGAGCTTTGGTGTTTGAGGCGGCATAAACCAACCATCCAAACAAACCAGTGATGTGTGTATGGTGGAACAAAGCCAGGCCATGTATGAGGGAATAAATATTAACAAATTTGGGCGTCCAGTTCTGGACTGCAAAAATTATCACCACAAGATGACAGCAGATGCTATGGAATATTCTTGCTCTTTGTTGCTCTCTAGTGGTCATATGAAGTTTTGCAGCCCATAGTGGTTGTCTGTCATCAGTGTGACCAAAAAGATGACGCTGTAGCTTTCGATGTGCCCCTTGACACAAGTAAATAAAGCTTTTTGATTAAATGGGAGCTTTCTGTTCTGTCCCCCATCCTCACTCAGACAAATGCAATATCCAACACACCTGCCAATAATGTATTGTATAAACAGACCAGAATTCCTGGCAGATGAGAGTTCTTGTAGCTACTTGTAAAACGCCTGCCAAATCCAATTAGCACTCCCAAAAAGCAGGAGAGGCCTTATCTGCAGTCTGTTTCCAGAGTGACAAATTATCCACAAGAGTTTAGTCCAAAATATATCTGAGCCGAAGTGCAGGATTCACGATGTGACTCTTTAGAGTTTAAATGTTTGTCCATCACAAAACCTGCCAAGCAATCACACCCCCTTTTATCCCTTGTGGGGTGTGGCTCAGTGACTCAGTTCAATCCATGGTCCTCCCACGCCTCTTCCTTTGCTGCACATACTTCTCCCTCCGACGCTGCCTGGGATCAAGCCAGGATTCATCAGTATCACTCTCTATCAATGGGTGCTCCGAAATGCCTTCCTCCTGGCACATCCCAGGCTGTTCCTCCTGGCCTTCAGATGGAACCTGAGGCATTGCCAGAGAGGAAGGTCCTGGAGAGGGAGGCCTTGCCAGTTCCTCCCCCTCACCTTCTGAGTCCTCTTCCTCCATGAAGACAGGTTCAGGAGTCTGAGTCACAATACTTTCTAAAATGTTCCTGTCAAATAGTTAAACCCCTTTTGGGATTCAGGCATCTGGGCAAAATTCATTTTCATTTTCATTTTCATTTCATTTTTCATTTTTATTTTATTTATATACCGCCCTACTCCCGAACGACTCAGGGCAGTGAACAGGCACAAGATAAAACACATAGAATACAAAAATTTAAGAGCAGAAGTAAAATCAAATTAAATCAATTTAGCCCAAGACAAATTTAAAACCGCAGGTTAAGAACAAATTAAAATTTACATTAAAATTTACATTAAAAAGAGAATGGGAGCGGTTAGGCCAGACCAGCCTGGTGAAATAAAAAGGTCTTGAGAGCGCGATGGAAGGTGCGTAGATCCGGGATCCTCCGTATCTCCGGGGGAGCTCGTTCCAGATAGTAGGTGCCCCCACAGCAGTGGTGGGTTCCTCCCGGTTTGGTCCGGTCCGGCAGAGCCGGTAGCGGTGATGATATGATGTCACCGAACCAGTTCTCCCCCCCCACCCTCCCCCCCCACTCCCCCACGTTATTCTTACCTTTTATTTGGTCCCACCCCCAATCTATTGCTGCCTCCTGAGTCCCAGCTGATGACTAGAGGGAAAAAAACTGTTTAAACTCTTGCCGCGGGGCTTCAAAGGGCCGTCCTACAGCTGATCAGTGTTAAAAGCAAACAAATGAGTCAGGTCGTAAGTGCGAGGACTGGTCGTAAGTGCGAGGACCTTCCAGAAATGACTGACCAGCTAGCCATGCCCACCTAGTCACATGACCTCCAAGCCACACCCACAAAATAAGCCACGCCCACAGAACCGGTAGTAAAAAAATTTAGAACCTACCCCTGCCCCACAGAGAAGGCTCTCCCCCTGGGGGCTGCCAGCTGACATTGTTTGGCCAACGGCACCCGGAGGAGTCCCTCTCTGTGAGAGCGTACCGGCCGGTGGGAGGCCGTTTGCGGCAACAGGCAGTCCCGTAAATAAAATACATATTTTAGCACAGAGCTTCCATACACTCCAGTATTACATGTTTGCAAAGAATTATTTGCTCGTCTTACACACCCTCTGATCAACAATGGGATGTTTGTTTAGTTTGATTTTTTTTAAAAAAATAGCCCTCAGGACCCGAGATTCCACAGAACTATTGCAGTGAGACTATTCCTTCTTCTTCTTCTTCCTTAGCTTGCCATTTTATTAGAAGATAAAGAGAAAACAGATACTCTCATTAAGTCTCCAGAATGTGGGCTTGGAGCCAAAACTGGCAGGCTTGCGTGGGTGGGGGAAAACGATCTTCAACTCTGGTTAACCACCCTTGTTTCCACTCTGCAGACTTTCAACAAAACAAATAAGCAGGCCACGAGTTGTGGGAAAATGGCTTGCTTTATCCATTCCATGCCCATACAGTAGTGGCCAAAATTGTGGAAACCTTTTGGGAAAAGGGTATTTTGAGGTTTGATGGCTAATAACACCAGTTTTTTTTTTTTTTTTTTGGAGTTTCAAGATAATCATATTCCACTGCTGGAATGGCCTGGGAATAGCCCAGACCTTAACTCAATTGAAAGTCTATGGAGCTGATTAAAGAAACTTGTTAGTCAGAAGCGACCCAGCAATAAAACCCAGTTAATAGAAACAATCGTTCAATCTTGGTTTCACATTATAACAGCTGCAGAACTAAAAGACTTGGTTCACTCCATGGGAAGACGTTGTAAGGCCGTAATTCATGCTAAAGGTTACCCAACTATTAACTGACATGGTGATAATTTTTGTACATCTTGTTTTTTCTATGTTTCACTTTTCTTCTTTATACTGTTAACTGCTATTCTAATAGCAAATCCTTAAAAAAAGTTATTGCATTACATTCTTGATTAAATTATGTTTCTATTGATATATAATTTTATGGCACTACTCCCCCAAAAAGTGGTGTTATTAGCTACCGAATTTTTCGGAGTATAAGACGCACCTTTTCCCCCCAAAAGAAGAGGGTGAAAATCTGTGTGTGTCTTATACTCCGAATGTAGTCCCGCCCAGCTTCTCAAACGGAGGTTTCAGAGGCTGAAAAAAGCATCAGAAAAGAAGCTTCAGAAAAGAAGCCCCGAAACAGAGCTTCAGAGGCTTTTTTTTCTGAAGCTCTGTTTTGGAGGCTTTCAGAGGCAGGAAAAAAAGTTTTTTTCTGAAACAGAGTTTCAGAAGTTTCAGAGGCAGAAAAAAAAGCAAAAAAAAGCAAGGCACAGAGCTCACAACCAAGGAGCCTGTTGCTAAAATTCACCTCTGGGAACAGCTGATTGGGGGTATTCCAAGAGGCCAATCCACCTGCCAATCAGCTTTTTTCTTATTTTCCTCCCCAAAAACTAAGGCGTGTCTTATACTCTGAAAAATACGGTAGTTTTTGAAAATACACTTTTCCCAAAAGGTTTCCCCAATTTTGGCCACTACTGTAGCTTTCAACATTTCATATCTTCAGATAAGAGGAACCCAGTTACACATAGTCCTCAACTGGGACTGGAATTTCTGTTGCAAAGCAAGTGTGGTTGAGTCACACCCAATGCTATGACCTTTTTTTTGCCATGGTCATTAAGCAAATCTCTGCAGTTGTTAACTGAATCCAACTTTCTCCATTGATCTTGCTTGTTGGAAGCTGGCTGGGAAGATCAAATGGTGATCATGTGATCCCGTAGATCCTGAAGCTGCTGTATACAGACGCCTTTTGCCAAGTGCCTCAATGATGAACTTCTGACCAGAGGATGGTTGTGTAGAAAGTTAGCATCCACCCCTCTTAGAAGAGTGAAGTATTTTAGGAAATATTAAAAAGGCAGAATATTATATTTTCCCTAAAGGAGAAACAGGTTTCTAAAGCCAGAAACTCAGAGCCACAGTTCCCTGCCCCCAAGCAGCTACTAAGCTGAGGCCAGCTTTTAGAAATGCAGATTTGGTAATCCACTCAAGATAGGATATTTTGAACAAAGGTAGAATGGTAGGATTAGCCCTCACTCAAGATCCAAACCAGAACGAAGCCATTAAGACACAATAGGAATTGCCCACAGAATACAAGCATTTGTTGTGGCTCCGTTACCTGAGCCTGTGTCATCGGCAGGAGAGGACTCCGAGAGTGAAGGAGAGGAGTTGGCAAGGCCTCCCTCTCCAGGACCCTCCTCTCTGGCAATGCCTTCGGTGTCCGCCGAAGGGCAAGAGATAGGGCCGGGGCCAAGCACATCTACGCAGCCACAGGTGGACAGTGATGAGGGTAATGAGTCTTGGCTGGATCCTTGGCAGCGTCACAGAGATAAGTGCGCGCAACAGAAGAAAAGGCATGCCAGAGTTTAGGCTGAGTCACTGGACCACACCCCACAGGGTATAAAAGGGGGTGAGGTGGCCATTCAGACTCTGTGACGGACAAAACTAACTACTATCAAGTCACATTGCATCTTTGGAAACAACATTATCTGCCTTGGATTTATTTTACGAACTGGACAATCTCTGACTGTGTATTTTGTTTATTGAGTAAAAGTTCTTGGCAAGCAGCTACTGGGTTGCTGCTGAGCGTCTTATCGGAAGAATTGGTTGTCTGCCAGTTTATTTAACCCCCGGCTGTCTGTTTGTGTGCGTGTGTGAGACGGGGACAGAACAGCATTACATCATCACTCTCCAAGTTTCAACCAAACTTAACTCAGACAGCCTCAGCTATGACCCCTGCATAGCCCCATGGGAGTCTGACAGCAACCAATAGAATACATGCCTTGCCACAGGAATAGGAAGCTCAAGTTCAAAGCCCAGAAAGAGTATAAATAACCCTCACTCTCCATGTGGTCAGCTGCCCAGAACTTCAAAACCCATGTGGTCCTGTCCATCAATAAACCATCTTTCCAATCAGCCTTCATGTTTCCAGTGTCTTTCTCCCCACTCGGAACTGAACCAGATGGATATTTCTTCCAATAGTTGTAAGTGTGAGAACTGGGCCAAAAACACTTTTTTTCAGTGCCATTGAATTGAATGTGTTGGAGGTGACCAGGCTGAGCCTGAGGGAGGAGTCAAAGGCATCATAAGTCATGAGTCCCTTCATGCTCACAGGAGATCTAAGTCCAGCTGTCAGGCCTGCCCCAACTGGATCGCCCCCTTAGGGAAGAAAGACCCTCAACTCCATTTGATTTGCGGTGATAGGTTATTTTACTAAAGGTTGCAGTAAAATCAGGCTAGAACTAAATTTCCGATGTGGAAAGCATACGGGCTTTTCCCCTCAATTTGACCCTTCCCTCCTTGACCAATCTATTTCCAACCAATGGGTGAATATCAAGGTGTTTGGAGAACGTGCAGTGTTTGGAGCAATCGGCATTCCATTCTCAAGCGTTCCCAGCTCCTCGGAGTCCTTGAAGACTGGCACAAACTGGTTCAAAGCATCCCTGGTCTTCCTCAGGTGTCATTCCTCTCTCTCAGTTTCCCAGCACTCTGCTAATACATGTTTATTGCCGTTTGTTCCCCCTTACACCAGCTTTTGATGGCAGGATGCCGATGAGGCTTGGAGACAAAGCTGACAGAACTGACATGAACCCACCTTGAACATCTTTCTTATCTCCCACTTATTTCTCTCGACTGTTAGTTGGTCAGATTCTTGCAGAGAGCTTAAGCTTGCAATAAATCTCTGTACTCATTTGAACTGCCCGAATCTCCTGATTTTCTCAGGCAGAATGGTCTCTAAACAACATGGTTGCAATCATACAGACCATCACAACCTGCCAATGACTACCTGTCATTGACTACTTCAGCTTCAACCACAATAATACACGAACACACAATAGATACAAACTCAAGGTAAACCGCCCCAAACTCGATTGCAGAAAATACGACTTCAGCAACAGAGTGGTCAACGCCTGGAATGCACTACCCGACTCTGTTGTTACATCCTCAAACCCCCATAACTTTAACCTTAAACTGTCAACTGTTGACCTCACCCCATTCCTAAGAGGTCTGTAAGGGGCGTGCATAAGCACACCAGCGTGCCTACCGTCCAGGGGCGGGTTTCAAAATCTGTCACTACCGGTTCACTCATGGATGCGCTTGCGCGCAATGCTTCTGCACATGTGCAGAAGCATCCGGGTGGGCGGGTGGAGCCTCCCGCCACCACTACTACCGGTTCGCCTGAACTGGGCTGAACCGGTAGGAACCCACCACTGCTACCGTCCCTGTCCTACTGTCCCCATTTATTCGTACGCATTTCCTGTGTTCATATCCATGTTTATACTTATACCTGTTATCTTGTACATGTTTGACAAACTAACTAACTAACTAAATAAATAAAATAAAACCTTTCTTCTCCCATTATGCATTGCTGTAAGCTCCTGCCTTCCCATTCTCGTGTTTTGTTACCTGGGTACGGACCTGGGTATTTGCGAGACCGCCTTCTGCCGCCGATTGCCTCCCACCGACCAGTACGCTCCCACAGAGAGGGACTCTTCAGGGTGCCATTGGCCAGGCAGTGTCGGCTGGCGACCTCCAGGGGGAGGGCCTTCTCTGTGGCAGCACCTGCCCTCTGGAACGATTTGCCCCCAGAGATACGAAGGATATCAGATCTCCGGGCCTTTCGCCGTGACCTAAAAACTTTTCTTTTCCATCAAGTAGGGCTGGTGTGGAAACCCCCCCCCTTTTTAGCTCTTTTTAGCTTTTTAAGTGTAAATTGGGTTTTAATTGGATTGTTTTAAATTGTGGGCCAAAGCTGTATAATTCTTTTAATTGATTTTAAATTTTGTATTGGTAGATTTTTATCCTTGGCTGTGCACCGCCCTGAGTCCAATAGGAGAAGGGCGGTATATAAATTGAATAAATAATAATAATAATAACAACAACAACAACAACAGCAACAACAACAACAACAACAACAACAACAACAACAACAACAATAATAATAATAATAATAATAATAATAATAATAATAATAATAAAAAACGCGTTGCCTCTGCTGTTCTAGTTTCAGAAACCGGGCAATTTCACTTCCAACCTTCCTCCACCACACCTGAAGGCTACCGTAAGGCAAGCTAAGGAAGCAGAGATGGGGGTGGTAAGCGTCAATATGCTAGGAGCCTCCCTCTGTCTTGCAATATTTCACTGGTGTGAAAGATAATTTTGTTTGCAGTCATTTATCCGACTCTGGCATGCTAGTAAGTGAAATGTCTTAGCCTGAGGGGTGTGTCTGGCGTTTGTGGGGGCGTGTTTGAAAGATTAAATACAGTGTTCACCCTCATAAAATATGTGCTTTCCTCAAAAGAGGAAGGAACTTCGGTAGCACCTTCAAGGCTAAATCAAGTTTATTAGGGCATAAGCTCACTGCATACTGGCCTATGTATGTAATTCAGGTAGTCCTCAATCTATGACCACAATTGAGCCCCAGATTTACGTTGCTAAGTGAGAAATTTGTTAACTGAGTTTTGGCCCATTTTACAACTTTTCTTTCCACGGTTGTTAAGTGAATCACTGCAGCTGTTAAATTAGTAACGTGGTTGTTAAGTGAATCTGGCTTCCTGTTTGACTTTATTTGTCAGAAGGGGATCACATAACCCCGGGACACTGCAACAGTCATAAATGTGAGTCAGTTGTCCGAATGTTAACCACAAGACCATGGGGATGCCGCAATGGCCATAAGTGTGAAAAACGGTCATAAGTCGTTCTTTTTCAGTGCGATTGTAACTTTGAATGGTCACTAAGGGAACTGTTGTAAATCGAGGACTACCTTTATAAAATCTGTTAAGTTTCCTTGGGATGGAGATCAGGTATCTGCAGGTTTTTGAAACAAAGGTAATAGAGACAGGATAAGGGTTGGCAATTGGAAGGGAAAGTAGAAAAGTCTATGCCAGTATAAATTTCTGTCATTTTAAGGTTAGGTGTTCAGCACTTGGGGAAAGGCCCTTCTATTGGCAGCAGATTAACAGATTAACAGAGTTGGAAGGGACCTTGTAGGTCATCTAATCCAAGCAGGAGACCCTACACCAATTTTTGACAGATGGCAGTCCAGTCTCTTCTTGAAAGCTTCCAGTGATGAAGCTCCCACAACTTCCGAAGACAACTTCTGTTCCATGGGTTGATTGTTTTCATTGTCAGAAAATTTCTCCTTATTTCTAGGTTGAATCTCTCCTCAATCAGATTCTATCCATTATTCCTTGTCTGGCCTTCAGGGGCTTTGGAAAATAGGTTGATCCCTTCCTCTCTGTGGCAGCCCCTCAAATATTGGAACACTGCTATCATGTCTTCTCTGGTCCTTCTCTTCACTAGACTAGCCATGCCCAGTTCCTGTAACCGTTCTTCATATGTTTTAGTCTCCAGTCCTCTAATGATCTTGGTTGCTCTTCTCTGCACTCTTTCTAGAGTCTCAACATCTTTTTTATAGTGTGGTGACCAAACTGGATACAGTACTCTAGGTGTGGTCTTACGAAGGCTTTATAGAGTGGAATTAGTACCTCACTTGATCTTGATGGAATCCCTCTGCTAATGCAATTTAGGATTACATTGGCTTTTTTTGGCTGCTGCCACAGGGACCTCAGAATTTCAAACCTTTCTTCCAGATCCTTTTAGAAATATTTCTTGCATGCAAAATACCTGCACGATCGCTCAGCTTCCATTCTGACTCTGCACTACATTCATGACTCTACACTATATCCTACAGCATCTTGAATCTCCAAAGACCTACTGTATGCAAGTGTCCTCTTTGTAGACATCAGCTCAGCATTCAATACCATCATTCCAGATATTCTTCTAACTAAACTAAATCAGCTAGCTGTACCTGACCACACTTGTAAATGGCTCATAAGCTTCCTAACAGACAGGAAGCAGCAGGTGAGGCTAGGCAAAATCACATCAGATACCTGTACAATTAGCACAGGAGGCCCCCAGGGCTGTGTGCTCTCTCCACTTCTCTTCTCTCTATACACCAATGACTGCATCTCAAAAGATCCCTCTGTTAAAGTACTGAAGTTTGCAGATGATACAACAGTGATTGGTCTCATTCGAGACAATGACGAATCTGCATACAGACAAGAGGTTGAACAATTAGCCTTGTGGTGCAACCGGAACAATAAAATACACTCAAAACAGGGGTGAAATGCTCCCAGTTCGGACCGGATCATTCGATCCGGTAGCGATGGAGGCAGGTGGTTCGGAGAGCCAGTAGCAAAAATCCCTGCCCCCCCCATGCCCAGCTGAGCCACACAATCATCAGAGGCTTTTTTTTTTTTACTTTTAAAAGCATTTTTTCTACAACCTCTTTGGCTGAAAAAATGCTTTTAAAACTAAAAAAAAAGCCTCTGATGATCGCGCGGCTCAGCTGGGATCCTCAAAGGCTTTTTAAAAGAAAAAAAAATATTTTTTTTCTTTTAAATGCCTCTGATGATCCAAGCTGAGTTGCTTGATCGGCAGAGGCATTTAAAAGAAAAAAAGTCTCTGCCGATCAAGCAACTTAGCTGGGATCATCAGAGCCTTTTGAAAGCATTTTTTACAACCTCTTCACCAAAGAGGTTGTAGAAAAAATGGTTTTAAAAGTAAATATATAAAAAAAATGGCCACACTCACCCAGTCACATTACCCCCCACACACACCAAGCCACATCCACAGAACCGGTAGTAAGAAATTTTAGATTTCACCACTGACTCAAAACCATAAAAATGGTACTAGATTTTAGGAGAAACCATCCTATACTACCACCTCTTACTATACTAGACAATACAGTATCAAGAGGAAAGATCTTCAAGTTTCTAGGTTCTATCATATCTCAAGGCTTAAAATGGACACCTAACTTCAAAAACGTCATCAAAAAAGCACAACAAAGAATGTTCTTTCTGCGCCAACTCAGAAAGCTCAAACTGCCCAAGGAGCTGCTGATCCAGTTCTACAGAGGAATTATTGAGTCTGTCATCTGCACCTCTATAACTGTCTGATTTGGCTCTGCAACCCAACAAGACAGACACAGACTTCAGAGGATAATTAGAACTGCAGAAAAAACAATGGCTACCAACCTGCCTTCCATTGTATACCAGCTGTATACTGCACAAGTCAAACAGAGGGCTGTGAAAATATCTACAGACCCCTCACATCCTGGACATAAATTGTTTCAACTCCTACCCTCAAAAAGACGCTATAGGGCACTGCATGCAGAACAATTAGACACAAGGACAGTTTTTTCCTGAACGCCATCACTCTGCTAAACAAATAATTCCCTCAACACTGTCAAACTATTTACTAAGACTGTATTACTATTATTCTTCTCATCCTTCCTATTACCTATCTCCTCCCACTTATGACTATAACCATGTTGCTTGTATCTTTATGATTTATATTGTTTTGTTTCCTAGTATGATTTGATTGCTTATTAGTAACATATGACTATCACTAAGTGTTGTATATTATGATTCTTGATGAATGTATCTTTTCTTTTATGTACACTGAGAGCATATGCACCAAAGACAAATTCCTTGTGTGTCCAATCACACTTGGCCAATAAAGAATTCTATTCTATTCTATTCTATTCTATTCTATTCTATTCTATTCTATTCTATTCTATTCTATTCCTCCCTGAGGGATCAGAATGGGTTAAAACAACCTGAGAAGGTAGAGCTGATCTGAACACACAGCTCTCTAATTTCTCCAGCTATAGGTTGGCATCTTATCCAACTTTCTCTCTCAGATCACTTATGATTGGTTCTAATTACAGGCCACGGAGTGTGCACTTCTGTGCCTCTTGACCTGAATGCCATCCTCAGGCATTCCGGGGAGTCCTTCTTCTCTATTTAAGAGAGACATTATCTAAAATAAACAAGGCAGAAGAGCCTTGACGGCTCCATCTATTTCTGGCAGAAGATCACTTCTGAAACTTGATAACCTCAGCTGCTTTCATCTTAGTCAAATTACTTCCTTGGGGCTTCTGCGTGGGTTGCCAACCAATCTGGAAACAAGAAAAAAAATATTCTCTGCACTTCAACTGTTCATACATCTTTGCGTACCCAACAGAATTATGCTTATCTTTAATTGTATATTTTCCTAAATCAATGGATGATATATTCCCCAGGTTTTTAAAATCTCAATATTTCTTAGCTTTTTAATTTTCCCCATTATTATTTGCACTGAAAGGTGTCTCTGAATCTTGATATGCTGTATCCCCTAGATACACAACAAATACATTAATATAAATTAAGCAATGAGCATGGAGATTCTCAGTCATCCAGCTCAAAAACCAAAGGTGCTTTTTCAAGAGGCAACTGAACTTTCTGGTTTTTCTTTGAAGACATTTCACTTTTCATCCAAGAAGCTTCTTCCCTCTCTCTGTTCTGAAGAAGCTTCTTGGATGAGAAGCAAAATGTCTTCAAGGAAAAAAAAAACCCAAGAAAGTCCAGTTGCCTTTTGAAAAAAAGCATTTTTGAGACAACTATGACCTGGATGATTGAGAATCTCCACCAATACTTAAGTTTCCCACCCCCTAGAAAATTGCTAAAATGTTTAAGTATTATGGCTTGTATGTTATTGCTTTCTTAGAAATGTATTTATTCTGGTTTCTTATAACCAGGGCAGCTAGATGAAATCAATATATTAAGATGCTGGTTTAGCCTGAGCTAAAAAAAAAAAAATCCTTGCTCCTCATGACAGATTATATAGCATGTCCAGAAATTGCTTGATTCAATATTAAATATTTGTCGAGGGCTAAAAATATCTTCCCTCTGCAAGACATCATCTAGGATATACAAAATGCAAGGAGGCATTATTAGTTCAAATGGTATGGGAAGTTTTTTCCCATTTGCTTTACATCTGAGGAGAAAGGATGGCTATATAAGTAGTCCTTGAGTTATGACTGTAATGGAGCCGGTCGCTGACCCAATTTGAAAACGTTTGCAGTGGTCATGAAGTGAATCTGTTGGTTGTAAAATGATGTGGCAGCCATTAAATGAATGCCACAATTCCTCAGCAAACCCATTGTTCACGATGGCAGATTTTTGCTGAAAACTAGAAGTGCCAGTAGAGCCTTGGTAGTACAGTGGTCTAAGGCACCCTGTTATTAAGCTGGTTATTAAGACCAGCTGCCTGCAATTACTGCAGGTTCGAATCTCTCCAAGGCTCAAGGTTGACTCAGCCTTCCATCCTTTCTAAGGTAGGTAAATTGAGGACCCAGTTGTGGGGGCAATAAGCTGACTTTGTATAAATATACAAAAGGATGAAGGCTATTGCTGAGCACATTGTAAACCGCCCTGAGTCTCCGGAGAAGGGCGGCATATCAAATTTTAAAAAAAAAATGTCATAAAACACAGTCATGTGATGACATTGCAAATGGTCATAAATGGGAACATGTTGCCAAGTGCCTGAAATGTGGGTGGGGGGAACCATTGGAGCTTGAGATCTGGATTATAAATCCCCTTCTTCAGGTAGTTTGTAACTTCAAATGGTTACCAAGTGACCAGTTATACCTTGAAAGGACAAAAACTAACAGAGATGGCTATAAGATATGGCTGGTTGCTTTTCTTTATTTTCATGTATTTTGCTATGTGACATTATCTTATTCAAAGAACATGACGGAGACGCAAAGACGATGAAGAGACAACATCAAAGCAGTGGTGAAATCCAATTTTTTTTACTACTGGTTCTGTGGGCGTGGCTTGATGGGCGTGGTGTGGCTTGGTGGGCATGGCAGGGGTAAGATACTGCAAAATCTCCATTCCCACCCCACTCCAGGGGAAGGATACTGCAAAATCTCCATTCCCACCCCACTCCAGGGGAAGGATACTGAAAAATCCCCATTCCCACCCCACTCCTGGGGGAAGGATATTGCAAATTCTCCATTCCCACCCCACTCTGGGACCAGCCAGAGGTGGCATTTGCCAGTTCTCTGAAGTACTCAAAATCTCCACTACCAGTTCTCCGAACTGCTCAAAATTTCCACTACCAATTCTCCGAACTGCTCAAAATTTCCACTACCAGTTCTCTGAACTACTCAAAATCTCCACTACCAGTTCTCTGAACTACTCAAAATCTTCACTACCAGTTCTCCGAACTGCTCAAAATTTCCACTACCAGTTCTCCAGAACCTGTCAGAACCTGCTGGATTTCACCCCTGCATCAAAGACACATTACACCAACATCAAACAACAATGGTTGAAGCCAGCAGAAGAGCAAGAACCAGAATTTTGTATCTCCTTTGACACCTGAATCTGTAAAAGGGAAGGAAGGAAGGAAGGAAGGAAGGAAGGAAGGAAGGAAGGAAGGAAGGAAGGGGAGGAGGAGGAGGAGGAAATAGAGGACTTATCTTAGGTGAATCTAGAATGATGTTTAGAAACTATGAACTAAATCTTAATTTTAGACAGGAGCAAACTCTGGGACCAAATTTACATTTGTGGCAGTCAAAAGCTATAGAAGAATGGGGCCCCAGCACATATGTAAGCAGAGCAGAATTTGGAAAAATGCTTTCCAACTTTTCTTTTTGTACTGCAACCTGCCTTTAAGGCTTGCAAGTAAAATTAAATTGCAACATAGCTCAGGAAAACTCACCGTTTTAAATAATATTTGCTAGTCTGAAAAGGTGTTACCCCATTCTCTGATTTTGGGACTGAAATAAGGAATGGATGCTGCTTCTCATATACTATATACAGTATATATTATTAAAATATAAAACTGTATTATTTAGTCCTGGTAACTGTCCAGATTAGATTTCTGCTAAAATTTGTTAACAATTTTATATATAGGAGCCTGGTGGTGCAGTAGACTAAACTACTGTTAAAGTAGTATTTAGCTGCCAGCTGCCTGCAATTACTGCGAGTTCAATTCTCACCAGGCTCAAGATTGACTCAACCTTCCATTATTATTATTATTATTATTATTATTATTATTATTATTATTATTATTATTATTATTATTATTATTATTATTATTTATTTATTTATTTATTTATTTATTTATTTATCAGTTAAGATCCTCCGCATAGAATTTAGACAATTTGAAAATTCCGAGGTAGGTAAAATGAGGACCCGGTTTGTGGGGGCAATAAGCTGACTTTGTATAAAATAGAACACCGCTTGGGGGGGTCAAAAGCCCTACCAAGCAGGTATATACAAAAGTATGAAGGCTATTGCTTAAAAGCATTGTAAGCCGCCCTGAGTCTCCGGGGAAGGGTGGCATATAAATCAAACTAATAAATAAACTAATAAAATAGAAATTTCCAGGGCAACATTTTAATATTTTACCACTGGATTCCCTGCCATTTTAGCAAAAACAACTGTAGTAACATTTAAAAGAAAAGAATGTATATTCATTCCTTAATTGAAACGTTTGTTGCATTTTTCTTATAGGTTAACTTCAACAAAGTAGTTAAAGCACTAGGAAATTGTTAACCTTATTTTATGCAATGTTGCTGTCACATTTTATACAATGCTGCCCTCTGTTGTTTTATAGCATCTCTGATGACTTTTTAAAATAACTGTACATTAAAGGACGTACTGTAGACTACAGCACTGGATTTATTATGTTCTCTAGGCTGATATTGTCCGTAGGCTTTTAAAATCACATTAAACAATTATTCTCTAGCATTTTGAAAGTGGCTATGTATTAATTCTTTAAAGCCTTAAAAAAAACTTAAAAAAAAGCAAGACAGGAAGAAAAGCGATTTGCTTGGGCTGTGGTTCTGGAGAAGGCTTTTGCTTATTCCTTGGACAGTCAAAATGACCAACAAGCAAGTACTACAGTGCATAACTGCGTCTCAGTTATTTTGGCCACATCATTGGGAGGCTGGGGATGAATCCACTGGGAAAAGCAATTATTCTAGGAAGAATTAGCAGTAAAGGGAAACCAGGCCACCAAAGAACACGATGCCATCAAAGCTGACACTGGCCAGAGCATAGAATAACTCAAAGAAGTAGCACAAGATCAAAAGATGTGGACAGATTTCGCCCATAGAATTGCCAAAAGTTGGACACAACTGAATGAATAACATCATTACGTATAAACCTTATGTGGGAAGTTAGCACCCACCCCTCTCCTAGAAAAATGAAATATTTTAGGAGATATTAAAAGGGCAGAATATTTCCCCTAAAAGGGGGGCAGAAACTCAGCCCCCCCCCCTTTGTCAATGGGCCATTAAGGCTTGGACAGTCTATTCTACATAACAAAGATCTACCTCCCTCAAGCAGAGCCATAATAGGAATTGCTCAAAGCCCCTTTCACTACATCATCACCCAGCAAGGCTCAACCAAGCTTGAAACTCAAAAACACAACCTACAAAGTTACCCCTGCATGGCCCCATGGGAGTCTGACAACCAATCAGAATACAAGCTCAAATTCAAAAGCCCAGAGAGGGTATAAAACTCAGGCACTCTCAGCATCTCTTCCCCCTTTTTTTTTTCTTCACCCAAGATCTTCAAGGCATGTGGTCCTGTCCACCATTAAAACCATCTTTCCAAGCAGACACCATGTTTCCAGTGTCTTTTTCCCCACTTGGAACTGAACCAAGAAGTTTTCAGTAATGGCTTTGGTAAGAAAGTTGCTCTTTTCTATGCCAAAATGCCATACGGCAACCAGTTATAGGAACATATTTGATGCCCAAAGGGAAACACGATGGGATTTTTCCCATATGTGAGGCAGATTTGAGACTGGAATCTGGAAACATATGGGGACATCCAGTGGTGGGTTTCAAATTTTTTTACTACCGGTTCTGTGAGTGGGGTTTGGTGGGCATGGCATGGCTTGGTGGGTGTGGCTTTGTGGGCGTGGCAGGGGAAGGAAACTGTAAAATCTTCATTCCCCCTCCCCCCTCCAGGGGAAGGTTACTGAGAAATCCCCATTGCAGGGGTGAAATGCTCCCTGTTCGGACTGGATCACCCAATATGATAGCGATGATGGCGGGTGGTTCGGAGAACCGGTAGCAAAAATCCCTGCCCCCTCCCACCATGCCCAGCTGAGCCGCACGATCATCAGAGGCTTTTTTTTTTGTTTTACTTTTAAAAGCATTTTTTCTGCAACCTCTTCTGACAAAAAAATGCTTTTAAAAGTAAAAAAAAAAGCCTCTGATGATCGCGCGGCTCAGCTGGGATCATCAGAGGCTTTTCAAAGCATTTTTTTCTGCAACCTCTTGGCCGAAGAGGTGATTAAAAAAAATGCTTTGAAAAGTCTCTGACGATCCCAGCTGAGTTGCCTGATTGGCAGAGGCTTTTCAAAGCATTAGAAAAAATGCTTTGAAAAGTTAAAAAAAAAAAAAGTTGGCCACGCCCACCCAGTCACATTACATATTACACCCCCCCCACCAAGCCACGCCCACAGAAACGGTAGTAACAAATTTTACATTTCACCCCTGCCCCATTGCCTCTCAGCTGGGATTTGGGAGGTAGAGAATAGATGGGGACCAGTCAGAATTTTTACTACCGGTTCTCCGAACTACTGAAAATTTCTGCTACCGGTTCTCCAGAATTGGTCAGAACCTGCTGAAACCTACCTCTGGGTACATCTATATAGCTTTGCTGGTCTCAAATCGTTTGTCACAGAATCCCCCTGTTTTCAATTTCTAGTATAGCTTATGGGTCTGGGATGTCCTGGTGGTACCCATTCATTCAAGTCTGATCCTGCTTAGCTTTTATTCAAGATCAGCCCAGATCAGCTGCTGCAGTACAGGTGGTCCTTGACTTAAAACCATTTGTTTAGTGACCGTTTGAAGTTTGCACGGCTCTGAAAAAAGTGACTTACGACTGGTTTTCACACTTATGACTGTTGTAGCATCCTGATGGCCACGTGATCAAAATTGGGATACTTGGCAAATGGCATCTCTCTCTCTCTCTCTCTTTTTTTTTTTTTTGGTGACAGTTGCACTGTCCCAAAGTCATGTGATCACCATTGGTAACCTCGCAAGCTGGCTTTTCACAAGCAAAGGCAGCGGGGGAAGCCAGATTCGCTGAACGACCAAACGATTCACTAAACAACTGCAAGAACTCTTTAAGAAGTCTTGCAGTGTTTCTCAAACTTGGAAAGATGTGTGGATTTCAACTCCCAGAATTCTCCAGCCTGCAAATGTAAAATTGTCAAGGTTGAGAAACACGGAGCTAATCTATACACACTTGGTGTCTGTGTTTGTGACTCAGTGTTTGCCTTGACAATTCCAATTTCTGACAAAGGTTGGAATTCACCACATGGTGGCACTCGTGTCACATTTCCCCCCCAAAAATGCACCGTCCATAATAATACACCAGATAGTCCTTGACTTAACAACAATTCATTTAGTGGCTGTTTGAAGTTACAATGGCACTGACTTATGACCGGTTTTCACACTTACAACCATTGAAGGTTCACATGCTTGGCTCCTGACTTGTATTTATGACAGTTACACTCAGTGGTGGGATTCAAATAATTTAACAACCGGTTCTCTGCCCTAATGATTTCTTCCAACAACCAGTTTGCCAAACTGCTCAGAAAGTTAACAACCGGATCTCCCGAAGGGGTGCGAACTGGCTGAATCCCACCACTGGTTACACTGTCCCTGGGTAATGTAATCATCATCTGTAACCTTCCTAGATGGCTTATGTCAACCCTATGGGGGTTGACGATTGTTTTTTTGTTTTTCTGGAGGGTGATTGTAGTTGTGGTTATTTTTGTGTGCTCTGTTATATTGCTGCCTTTCAGTTTTGAATCTATTTCCATTTTGGAGGCCTGGAAGCCACTCAGACATAATTGAAACAGCATGTAAGTTTACTAAAAAAAATTTTTTTTGAATGAATGAATGAATGAATATTGACCGTTCTGCTGGATCACGCTAAAGTCAGCATGGTGTCAACCAGATTCATTCAGGAAGTTCACCAACAGGAACAGATCAATGCTCTCCCTCTCGAATCGCAATTCCCCAACAGTTGATAATGAAGGTGCGCTTCTTGCGATTTGAGAGGTAATAGGCAACAAATACAGGTAGTCCTCGACTTACGACCACCATGGAGCCCAAAATTTCCATTGTTAAGCGAGACAGTTGTCAAATGATGTTTTGCCTCATTTTATGACCTTTCTTGCCACCGTTGTTAAGGGAATGACTGCAGTTGTGAAGTTAAGTCACAGGGTTGTTAGGTGAATCTGGCTTCCCCGTTGACTTTCCTTGTCAGAAGGTCCCAAACCTGATCACGTGACATCCCCCCCCACCCTGGACACTGCAACTGTCATAAATATGAGTCAGTTACCAAGCATTTGAATTTTGATCACGTGTCCACGGGGATGCTGCAATGGTTGTAAGCAGAGATGGGTTTCAGCAGGTTCTGACCAGTTCTGGAGAACTGATAGCGAAAATTTTGAGTAGTTCGGAGAACCGGTAGTAAAAATTTCTGACTGGCCCCACCCCCATCTATTCTCTGCCTCCCAAGTCCCAGCTGATCAGGAGGAAATGGGATTTTGCAGTAACCTTCGCCTGGATTGAGGAGGGAATGGAGATTTTACAGAATCCTTTCCCTGGAGTGGGGTGGGAATGGAGATTTTACAGTATCCTTCCCCTGACACACCTACCAAGCCATGCCCACCAAGCCATGCCACACCCACCAAGCCACACCCACAGAACCGGTAGTAAAAAAATTTGAAACCCACTACTGGTTGTAAGTGTGAAAAATGGCCATAAGACACTTTTTTCAATGTTGTTGTAACTTTGAACAGTCACTAAATGAACTGTTGTAAGTCAAGGACTACCTGTAGTCGATTATTACCCCGATGCATCAATTCATATTTATTTTATAGTACTCATAACCCATCCCCGTCTCAAAGTATTCTGGGGAGTATACAGCATGAATCAAAAACCTCATGAAAATTCTCCATCTGTTTTCTAGAACGCTACCAGAACACCTGGGGATAGGGCAGAGGTGGTATTTAGCCGGTTCGGCCTGGTTTGACCAAACCGGTTGCAGAAATCACGAGTGGGCCTGCCCATCAGGCCCCGGCTGTATGCCACCCTCTTTAGGCACGTTTTTGAGGCCAGGGGCATGCGCAGAAGGCGCACACATGAGCAAACCACATGCGTGGAGGGCCGGGTGCATGCACGGAAGGCAGGCACACATGTGAACCAGGGGCGCATGCGCACGAAGCGAGCATGCGTGCGAGCTGTGAACCGGTAGTAAGATAATCCGAAACTCACCACTGGATAGGGGATAATCTTGGCCTTGACCTAACTGATGGTGAATACCAGGTCCATGTGCATCTAGATAGAAGATGTTCATTTATGATTTAAAGGTGGATAGGTGATAGGACATGGCATGCATCATGTGATATGGGCTCCATCTGAGGTATCTAGTCCAGTGCAGGGGTGAAATGTAAAATTTGTTACTACTGGTTCTGTGGGCGTGGCTTGGTGGTGGTGGGGTTAATGTGACTGGGTGGGCGTGGCCAACTTTTTTTTAAAAAAACTTTTCAAAGCATTTTTTCTACAACCTCTTCGACTGAAGAGGTTGCAAAAAATGCTTTGAAAAGCCTCTGCCGATCAGGCAACTCAGCTGGGATCGTCAGAGAGGCTTTTTAAAAAATGCTTTGAAAAGCCTCTCTGATGATCAGGCAACTCAGCTGGGATCGTCAGAGACTTTTCAAAGAATTTTTTTTACCACCTTTTTGGCCAAGAGGTTGCAGAAAAAAATGCTTTGAAAAGCCTCTGACGATCCCAGCTGAGCCGCGCAATCATCAGAGGCTTTTTTTTTTACTTTTAAAAGCATTTTTTCGTTGGAAGAGGTTGTAGAAAAAATGCTTTTAAAAGTATATATATAAAAAAAGTCTCTGATGATTTTGCGGCTCAGCTGGGCATGGTGGGGGGGGCTCAGGGATTTTAGCTACTGGTTCTCCGAACCACCCGCCATCGCTACCGGATTGGGTGATCCGGTCCGAACCGGGAGTATTTCACGCCAGTCCAGTGTCTCTCAATCTTGGCCATGTTAAGATGTATGGACTTCAACTCCCAGAAGTGTGAATAGGGAATTCTGGGAGTTGGTCCACACATCTTAAAATGGATGAAAAACACTGATGTAGTGCATTAAAAAAATATTTCAATTGTCTCCTTGTTTTTTGAAATGAAGAAGGCAATGTCTGCAGTTAGTAGTTTGCAATGTTGGTTTCTACTCTTTGCGACAGCCCTCCCTTTTCTGCTCAGGTTAGTACTCTCTTTATTGGCCTTTCCAAAATAGCTAAAAATGGAATTGTTCCAAGGGTATTT
The DNA here is from genome assembly GCF_029215685.1 of Pituophis catenifer annectens. Classification (NCBI taxonomy): domain Eukaryota; kingdom Metazoa; phylum Chordata; class Lepidosauria; order Squamata; family Colubridae; genus Pituophis; species Pituophis catenifer. Next base: position 17,275,778 of record NW_027256883.1, on the reverse strand, counting down.
GGAGACTGAACAGGGATTTCCATCTGCACTTACCATTTGTGCTTTTTAATTATTCTTGCATTTTATATTACGTTTCATATTTCTTGTTACGATGTGTATTTTATATACATTTTTATAGACACAAAACAGCTGGGAATCCAAGATTATAGCGATAATAAATATAAAAATGAAATGTAAGTATATTTGCAACTGGTTACCCTGATCTGTATTTGCCATTTTGAAACAGCTTCTGCATCCTCCCCCCCAGTAAATTTAACCACGCTGATTATTAAAAACACTAAAATTTGCTGATCGCTGGGGGGCCTATTTGTACAGGTTTGCAGAATGAAAATTGGAAAACAGCTCGTAGGCATTTTGGGTGGATATTCTACCAATGAATAAACAAAGAAAAGCTTGTAAGGATGACAAATTGATCTGCATTAAACAAACTTGTTAATACTTGCTGGCATTTAAGAATTTCCGTCTATATTAGGGCAACAGATATAAATATTACAGAAGAAGCAACAACTCAAGTACTGTGCTTTCTAATCTCAGTTTTCATCTCAAGGCGAATTACAGTCACTGGAGAGACTTGTGGGGACACAACACACAATTTCTCCCATTTGCCACGGCTACCATTTCAAACTGAATTCACGGCAAATTATTTATCTGTGTCTAAATAGCGTTTTCTCCTTTCTTCCCCAAAACCAATTTCTGCAGTCTATGGGTAGTTCTTGACTTATGACCGCAACTGAGCCCAAAATTTCTGCTGCTACGTGAGGCAGATGTGAAGTGAGTTTTGCCCCATTTTGCAACCTTTCCTGCCACAGTTGTTAAGTGAATACTGCAGTCCAGGGGTGAAATCCAGCAGGCCCTGACAGGTTCTGGAGAACCGGTAGTGGAAATTTTGAGTAGTTCGGAGAACTGGCAAATACCACCTCTGGCTGGCCCCCAAGTGGGGTGGGAATGGAGATTTTGCACTAACCTTCCCCCAGGAGTGGGGAGGGAAAGGGAATTTTGCAGTATCCTTCCCCTGCCACACCCACCAAGCCACACCATGCCCACCAAGCTACGCCCACAGAACCAGTAGTAAAAAAAAAAATGGATTTCACCACTGCTTCAGTTGTTCCATTAGTAACACAGTTGTTAAGTGAATCTGGGTTCTCCATTGACTTTGCTTGTCAGCAGATCACAAAAGTGGATCATATGACTCTGGGACTCTGCAACCCAGAGATGAAATCCAGCAGGTTCTGACAGGTTCTGGAGAACCGGTAGTGGAAATTTTGAGCAGTTCGGAGAACCGGCAAATACCAGAGTGGGGAGGGAATGGGGATTTTGCAGTATCCTTCCCCTGGAGTGGCATGGGAATGGAGATTTTGCAGTATCCTTCCCCTGCCATGCCCACCAAGCCACGCCCACCAAGCCACACCATGCCCACCAAGCCACGCCCACAGAACCAGTAGTAAAAAAAATTGTATTTCACCACTGCTGCAACCGTCATAAATAGGAACCAGTTGCCAAGTGTTTGAGTTTTGATCACGTGACTATGGAGGTGCTTAAATGGTCGTAAGTGTGAAAAATGTCACTTTTTCAGTGCCGTTCAAATGGTCACTAAATGAATGATTGTAAGATGAGGACGATCTGTATTCTTAGTTTTATCTTTACTCAAGATGTACCCAGATGGGATTTCTTATTGGCAGGGCAAGACTTCGTCCCCTCCTTAAAAGTTTTGCTTTTGCCCCCTTTTCTTCTTAGCATTTTTCCCATAACTGCAAGATGTGATTTTTTTAAAGATCAATTGAATGTTGAAACTGGCTCTCTTTGCCTTAAAGTCTCCCAAGAAGAAAAGAGAAAAACCAGAGCAAATAGAAGTTGCTTATGGCAAAAACTGGAACATTTCCACTAAGGGCATTCCAAAGAATACGCCCGCCATATTTTATTGCTCAGGTATTTTTGGTGCTCTGTTGCACGTTGTAATGTCAAAGGAAACTTAAATTTCCCATCCTTGTCATCTGCTCCATACTGGTCATCTCCATAACTGGAAAACAGCTGTGAACATCTGGGGAAAAAGAGACCGCTGTTAAGTTCTTTTGCAACTTCTTGGAAACATAGAGTATAGTAAAAGAAATATCAGTGTATTATTGCCATATTTTAACACGTGATGAGGCTCTCTAGGGTTTTTCCCATAAAAGTCATGAATGATGTAGCATTTTCCATATAAATTTTGGGCCAAGCCAGATGAGCCTTAAATATGTTGTTCAATGAGAGCATTGATTTCTCTCTTTTTGTCCTAAGTAGAGTTTTAATGAAAATTAGTTCCCCATTTCCTATCTTTTTAATCGAGATTGCAGTGCAGGAGAATAACAGTTTAACCCAGAGGAGGTAGGAATCACTTTTAACTTCCTGACAGCTTCCCCAATGACTTCCCTTGTAGGAAGCTAGAAGAGAGGTTGAAAAGGATGATCACACGATTGTGTTGGCTCAGCAACACCGAAGCAGCCACAACTTTTTCAAATTTCAATCTCACAGGAGTGTCAGGGTTCCAAGTAATACTCCCATAATAAATAGGACTCCGAGGCAAGCAGATTCCTCAAAGAACTGATTTATTGGGAATATATTGGCACAGGCTGGTGAAAACCGACTCTGAATATTCCCGCGGTTTTCACCAAGTGAAAAGTAAAGAGTTTTTCCCCTTCCTCAAACAGTCAGTCACATAGTCTAATCATCGTATCGCCTGGTTAGGTCACTCTGCCTCTCTCTGACCACCTGTGAGAATGTCCTTGGTTCCCAAGAGAAAGTATTTTGTTTTGGCTACAAACCCCCTCTATCTCTACTCCCGCCTCCTTGACCCTCAGCTCCAGGGTGGCAACGCTGAAGCTAGAAAATGGCCTCACTCAGGCCAACGTCAGAGTTGACAATGAGTCAAGGGTCCCAGATTTTGGATGCATTCTGCAAGTTAGCCAGTTTGAGGTACATTGATTCAAAAATTGTTGCCCAGTGATGTACCATGTTGCCTAATTAGATGTTACAAATAATCAAACAGATACAAGAGCAGTGAGTAGGTCTTGTGCTTTAATGGAAGGAAATGAGCCAGTAGCAAATCTTCTGAAGCTAAAACATGCACCAGCCCAAGAATGTGAGAAGGACAGAAAGTACAGATAGTGCTCGACTTAGTGACCGTTTCAAAGTTACAATGTCACTGAAAGAAATGACTTATGACTGTTTTTCACAGTTACAACAACTGTGTATTTATACTTTAAAAGAAAAAAAGTCTCTGCTGATCAGGCAACTCAGCTTGGATCGTCAGAGGCATTTAAAAGAAAAAAAATCCTTTTTCTTTTAAATGTCTCTGACGATCCAAGCTGAGTTGCCTGATCTTCAGAGGCATTTAAAAGAAAAAAGTCTCTGCCATCAGGCAACTCAGCTGGGATGATCAGAGCCTTTTGAAAGCATTTTTTTACAACGTCTTCGCCGAAGAGGTTGTAGAAAAAAATGGTTTTAAAAGTAAAAAAAAAAAAATTGCCCATGCCCACCCAGTCACATTAACCCTCCCACACCAAGCCACGCCCACAGAACCGGTAGTAACAAATTTTAGATTTCACCACTGGGCAAAACTCACTTAAATTCTCACTTAGCAAACTACATTTTGGGCTCAATTATGGCTGTAAATTGAGGGCTACCTGTATGTGAAGTTCTAAACTGAGGAAAACATGTGAAAAGGTGAGCCAGACTTAATTTTTGTTCACAGGCTTCTTCTTTCTTTTCCTTTCATTGAACTTGCATAGTTTAAACTATAGGCCAGTGTTTTTAAAACCTTGGCAACTTTTATGATGTGTGGACTTCAACTCCCAGCATTCCACAGTCAGCATGAGAGTTGAAGTCCACCCATCTTAAAGTTGCTCAGATTACAAAAACGCTGCTATAGCCCCACACACCTCAAATACCAATCCATGGAGTATAGATAGTCCTCGACATACGACCACAACTGAGCCCCAAATTTCTGTTGCTAAGTGAAACCCTTGTTAAATGAATTTTGCCCCATTGTACGACCTTCCTCGCCACAGTTGTTAAGTGAACGACGGCAGATCTTAAGTTAGTCACACGGTTGTTAAGTGAATCTGGCTTCCCCATCAACTTTGCTTGTCAGAAGGCCACAAAAGCGGATCGCATGACCCAGGGACAGTGCAACAGTCATAAATACGAGTCAGTTGCCAAGTGCCTGAATTTTGATCACCTGACCATGGGGAGGCTGCAATTGGTTGTAAGTGTGAAAAACAGTTCTGGAGAACCAGTAGCGGAAATTTTGAGCAGTTTGGAGAACCGGCAAATACCACCTCTGGCTGGCCCCAAAGTGGGGTGGGAATGGGGATTTTGCAGTATCCTTCCCTCAGGAGTGGGGAGGGAATGGGGATTTTGCAGTATCCTTCCCCTGCCACGCCCACCAAGTCACACCACGCCCACCAAGCCATGCCCACAGAACCAGTAGTAAAAAAAATTGGATTTCACCATTGCTTTGAACGGTCACTAAATGAGCTGTTGTAAGTGGAGAACTACCAGTATTTTATCTGCTGAAGATTTCTTTATAGCTGGAAAGTTGGCATCTCACCTCGCCCCATTCCTAAGAGGTCTGTAAGGGGCGTGCATAAATTCACCAATGTGCCTACCAGCCCTGTCCTAATATTCCTTTTTTACTTACTCTTTTCATGTATTCAAATTATGTTTATACTTTTACCTGTTATCTTATATATGCTTGACAAAATAAAATAAATAAATGAATGAATAAAATGAATAAAATCTTCCTATATCAACAGCGCGATTTGGGTGAAGAAAAGCCACTGTCACTTGCATCGTCCATCATCTACGCCAAATTAACAATTGGTCTCACACAGCACAGACAGCACACATGGCTCACACAAACCCATGCTTAACATAACCATGGTTTACTCAAGCCAATGCTCTGTTTGGCGTATTTAAGGAAACCCCAAACTAACCCCAAATGGAGCATCCGAAGGCGTTGCTGTGTGACTACATAAATGTTTCCGAACGAATACAAATGCTTCCGATATATACATATCTACCTACATTTCAACCTAACTCCTGCGGTTGGGAAAATAAGATTTTTTTTTTTTCCTGGACAATCGGGGACCTCCTATCTCTTCTCTCTCTCTCTCTCTTCACAAGGGGATATTTGCAGCTTGGAAGAGCTGCAAAAACCAAATCTGATAAATTCTCCTGCTTCTCTTTGGAAGCTGTTCAGGTGCCAAACAAAGACCCCTCCCATCTCCCCTGCTCTTAAGATGGGTTTGGCACTTGACTTTGCAAACTTGGAGAAAGTATTTTACATTCCGTGGAGTCCTTTACTATTATTATTATTATTATTATTATTATTATTATTATTATTATTATTATTATTATTATTATTATTATTATTATTTAATCTTTAGTGAGATTCACAGTCTTCGAGTCCTAACCAAGGGCCTAGATAATATCATCATCATCATCATCATCATCATCATCATCATCATCATCATCATCATTAATTAATTAATTTTAATTTTACCTTGGGGACAACCTGGCAACTCCAAGGTTCCCGTTTCTGACATTAGTAAGGAAAGGGGGAGTAGAAGAGGGTGGGTCGAGCAAGATGGGGAGGCGGACGGGCGGGAGGAGAATGAATGTTCCTCTTTGCTGATGTGTCTGGATTTCTCCCCCCACCCACTTTCCCCCTTCCTCTCCTTTTTTTTTTCCCCTCTTTCCCTCGCTTCCCACCTTCTAGCCTCAACTGGGTGTCTCCTTTCTCTTCCCCTGCTGCTCCTTCAGCGCCGGGGAGAGGCCAGCCGCTGCAGAGGAGCTGGGGGGAAAAAAGAAGAAGAAAAGAAGAAGAAGAAAAGAAAACTTTGGGGGAAAAGTTTCGCTTGAAAACGCCGCTTCTCCCTCTGCGCTTGTTGCTGCTCGTTGCTTGCCCAGCGCTGCGCGCCTCTGCCTTTCAGCGAAGGTCCTTTTACAGGCAAGTCCTCCTATTTCCCAATGAATTTTTTAAGAACAAGAGTTCCAGTTTCAAAAGTTTGCTTAATTCTCTCTCTCTCTCTCTTTCTCACTCTTAAAAAAAAAAAAGATCGGGCAACACTCCTTTTTTTCTTTTTGGGCATTGCACATCTCTCTCTCTCTCTCTCTCTCTCCTTAGCCTTTCCCTTCCCCTTCCCCTTCCTTTCCCTTCTTTTCCTTTCCTTTCCCCTTCCCTCCCCTTCCCTTCCCCTCCCCTTTCCTTTTCCCTTCCCTTCCCCTTCCCTTCCCTTCCCTTCCTTTCCCTTCCTTTCCCTTCCTTTCCTTTCCTTTCCTTTCCTTTCCTTTCCTTTCCTTTCCTTTCCTTTCCTTTCCTTTCCTTTCCTATCCCCTTCCCCTTCCCTTCTCCCTTCCCCTCCCCCTCCCCCTTTCCCTTCTCCCTTCCCTTCCCTCCACTTCCCTTCCCTTCTTTTCCTTTCCTTTCCCCTTCCCTTCCCTCCCCTCCCCTTCCCCTTTCCTTTTCCCTTCCCCTTTTCCTTTTCCCTTCCTCCTTCCCTTCCTTTCCTTTCCTTTCCTTTCCTTTCCTTTCCTTTCCTATCCCCTTTCCCCTTTCCCTTCCCCTTCCCTTCTCCCTTCCCTTCCCTTCCCCTCCCCTCCACTTCCCTTCCCTTCTTTTCCTTTCCTTTCCCCTTCCCTCCCCTCCCCTTCCCTTCCCCTTTCATTTTCTCTTCCCCTTTCCTTTTCCCCTTCCTTCCCTTCCTTCCCTTCCTTCCCTTCCCTTCCCCTTTCCTTTCCTTTCCTTTCCTTTCCTTTCCTTTCCTTTCCTTTCCTTTCCTTTCCTTTCCTTTCCTTTCCTTTCCTTTCCTTTCCTATCCCCTTCCCCTTCCCTTCTCCCTTCTCCCTTCCCCTCCCCCTCCCCCCTCCCCCTCCCCCCTCCCCCTTTCCCTTTCCCCTTCCTTCCCTTCCCTTCCCTTCCCTTCCCTTCCCTTCCCTTCCCTTCCCTTCCCTTCCCTTCCTTTCCTTTCCTTTCCTTTCCTTTCCTTTCCTTTCCTTTCCTTTCCTTTCCTTTCCTTTCCTCAACCATTAAATCAATTTGCATTAAATTGAAGTAGGCTGGCAAGGCATAGCACTTCGTGAAATGTTCAGTATTGGCCAATCTGAAACTTTGAAGGATTTGTGAGTTTCACCCCTGAACAAAGGCAGGTTTAACGATGGGGTAGAAGTAAGGATCAGGGCGAGAGGAAGGGTTTAATAAGGGAGATGGAGGTGCCTCGCTTGCCTGTGGGCTGGATTATTTTGCTTCTTTTTGTTAAACACATTTGTCTTTCTTTGCGTTCATTCGGGAGACACCCATGGTATGTGACATGCGTGCGCTGATCTTTGCTTCTTTCCCCCAGGGGATACCGCAGGATTGGCTTTAATTTTCCAGTTGGAGAGGTTGCCTGCTTGGCTGAGCCCCTCGATCCTCTTCTGTTTTCTCCCCCTATCCCCATCAGCAAAGTACCGGTAGTCCTTGATTTACAACAGTTTGTTTAGTGACTGTTCAAAGGTTCAACGGCACTGAAAAAAGTGACCTCAGAAGGTTTTTCACGCTTGCAACCATTTTGATCATGGTCACGTGATCAAAATTTGGACGCCTGGCAGCTGACTCATTTTTTTTTAAATAAACATTTTATTTGTTTTTAAACATCTTAAACATAAAATACATCTTTTAAGAGCGAAGGTTTGGTCCGGTATTAGATAAGTACAATTGCCCACACTTCTTTAACCAATTTGATTCCAAATTTCATCCATTTACATCTTTAAAAAGAAAAAAGACATCAAATCATCAATTTTTTATCATACATTCTAACATCTTATTCTAAACACTTGGCATTCTATTGTATCACCATAAATCTTAAATCACAAATAAACCCAGCTCCTTTTTGTATACAATCTTTCATTACCAAATAAACACCATTCTAAATTTTTATCATTTTATCAATCAAAATTCCATATATATTCCTTAATCTTAAAACCCATTTCATCAAGTCTATATTTGAACCTCTATTGATTTACCTCTAATTTCCTTGATCTTGTCATGAAATACGCTTCTCATTATACATAAAATCACTTCAGAATCGGTTCACATTATCATTCATTCCACGTTTCCATCCATAATTTTATCTAGTTCCCAATCTACTTTATCAGCTGACTCATATTTATGACGGGTTGCAGTGTTCCGGGGTCATGTGATCCCCTTTTGTGACCTTCGGGCCAGCAAAGTTGGGTGGGGGAGGGGGTGATCTAGATTCGCTTTACAACCGTCTGACTAACTGAACAACTGCAGGCATCCACTTAACAGTTGTGGCAAGAAAGGTCATAAAACTCATTAAAGAAATGTCTCACTTAGCAATGGAAATTTTGGGCTCAATTGCGGACGTAAATCAAGGACTACCTGTAATCACAAAGGAGAGTGTCATTGAGCATACCCAGAGAGCCAGTTGTCTGTCATTGCGATTCTCAGGGCTTCAGGTTGAGCTGGAGCTGTCTCTGCACATCTTTTTTGAGCTTCAGGAATTCATCCCTGATGGACGTGTGCAGGAATGATGGAGTCAAGACCCAAAGGTGTTTTTTTTTCAAGAGGCAACTGGACTTTCTGGTTTTTTGTTTGAAGACATTTCGCTTCTCATCCAAGAAGCCTCTTCAGTTCTGAAGGAATGGTGGGGAATGGGAGGATTGATACTCCTTGCAGATAGCTGGTCATTCACATTCTTTTAATGAATCATTAAGATCACCTGGAGGTTTATCTGTGTTATCAGGGCAGCGGTGAAATCCACTTACCTTTGCTACCGGTCCAGGAATGTGATTCGGCATGCACAGAGAATAAAAAACAGGACGTAATGATGTCCTGGTGGGTGGGCGGAGCCTCCCGTTGCCGGTGCTACCGGTTCGCGCGAGCCGGATAGATCCAGCTGGATTTCACTGGTGCATCAGGGTCACCTGAATGGTGCAAATGGGTGTGGAGCCTTCTTGGAACTGCAGAAAGGACTATGTTGTAGACTGGAGATAGGTGATGTCGTATCTGTTGAGAGAGGGCTATTCAATTTTGACATAGATGCCAGAGCTCCTCTCTGTCCAAAATGTGGACTTCACTGTCTTCAAAAGAGTCTTTTAAATGCAGATGGATTTTTCCCGAATCTAGTCTTGATGAGTTTGTTCTCCTAGGTGCCCCACCATCCAGTTGAAGGAGCTTCTTGGATGAGAAGCGAAACGTCTTCAAAGAAAAACTAAGGAAGTCCAGTTGCCTCTTGAAAAAAAAGTACTTTGGGACAACCATGACCTGGATGACTGATAATCTCCATAGCCATATAGAAATGAAGTCGAGAGTTCTTGTCAACTCCCTCTCCTTTAGATATCTGGCTAAGATTTGAGTCTTTACCAAGTCTTTTTCTCTTAGAGATATGGGTGGCTTTCTTGAGGCAACAATAGGAGTCTAAAAGGAAGTCCCACAGTCCGGCTGTGTCCATGTGACACCCGGAAACACCCATTAGCCAATCATGTCTTAGCTACGTCTGTGGTTGGTGAGATTATTTGGCCTCAGTTTGTTGTACAGGTAGTCCTCGGTTTACGACCACAACTGAGCTCCAAAATTTCTGTGGCTAAGCCAGATGGTTGTTAAGTGAATTTTGCCCCATTTTATGACCTTTCCACATGCCCCAGGTGTTAAGGGAATCCCTGCAGTTGTTAAATTAGTAACATGGTTGTTAAGTGAATCTGGCTTCCCCCTCAACTTTGCTTGTCAGAAGGTTGCAAAAGGGGGGGGGTTCACATGACCCTGGGACATTGCGACCGTCATAAATATGAGTCAGTTCAGGGGTGGGCTGCTGGAGGTTCGCAGGGGTTAGCTAAGATTCTGTGCAGTTCAGAGAACCCCCAAATCTCACTCCTGGCTGGTCCCGCCCACCCCGCCCTGCCCCTCCCCTCCCAGGAGTCCCCACGCAGCCTGTTTTGGATGCAGGTAAGTGCAGGGTGCACGTGGAGGCTTGGGCAGGGTGAAAAACGGGCCTACTGGAAGTTCTGGAGCCTGGGGAGGCCATTTTCATCCTCCCGGAGCCTAGAGGAAAGCCTCCGGAGCCCAGGGAGGGAAAAAAGGCTCCCCCCCACCTGCCGTGGTGCATGCCCACCATGACTACACCCACCCAGCAACGAGGCAGAGAACCCCTTGCTAAAATTTTTGAAACCCACCTCTGCATCAGTTGTTAAGTGTCTGAATTTCGATGATGTGATCACAGAGAATGTTGCACCAGTCATGTGAAAAACGGCCATAAATTGCTTTTTTTTCAGTGCCATTATAACATCAAATGGTCGCTAAACGAATGGTTGTAAGTCGAGGGCTACCCGTACGAATCTGACAAAGGAAGCTCATTGAATATACCAGGATTGAGAGTGTCCTGTGAACACGGCCTGAGCATAGTTCTGCTCTTTCCAAGGCAGACTAGTAATTCTATGCGCTCAGTTCCAGCACATCTGGTTAGAGTCCCAGAGAGAGACTGCTGGTGCAGAATTACACTGAAATACAACCACGTGTGATCAGTGCACAAGCTGCTTTGACATTGTTCATGGAAGGATTTTTTGCTAAGTCATAACGTGATTTGTGTGGTTTTGGCTCAGTGGTTTGCGAATTCGGCCCTTGAGATTCGTACGTAGAAGCATCCATCTTGCCTTCTTTGAACCTCCCATGCCGAGCTGCCGTTCGTGATTTAGGACTTAGACCAGTGGTGAAATGTAAAATTTGTTACTACCGGTTCTCTGGGCGTGGCTTGGTGTGTGTGTGTGTGGGGTTGTTAATGTGACTGGGTGGGCGTGGCCAACTTTTTTTTAATTTTTACTTTTTTAAAGCATTTTTTACAACCTATTCAGCTGAATAGGTTGTTAAAAAAACGCTTTTAAAAGGTTAATAAAAGGCTCTGACGATCACAACTGTGGCGCACGATCGTCCGAGCCTTTTTTTTAACCTTTTAAAAGCAGGAAGTAATGACACCCAGGCAGGTGGGCGGAGCCTTGCGCCGCCATCGCTACTGGTTCTTCGAACCACCTGCCACAATCGCTACCGGATCGCCTGATCTGGTCTGAACTGGGAGCATTTCACCCCTGACTTAGCCTAGTCAAACGAATAATAGAAAAGGGCCACTTAAAACAACTCCCTCTCGATGTGGGAATCCGTATTAAAGAATCCACCATAGGTTCACACTCTCTCCCTGAATATTCCAGGGCAGGGAGGAGTCCATTATCTTTCTTGTGGATTGGTTCCACTCTTGAATTGCTATTGGTCAAGCATTTTTCCTGACATTTGTGAGATTTTGCCTTCGGGTGATTTGTTTATTTATTCTGTGCTAGGAGGAGGCAGTCTCTGTCTTTGCCTCAATGAAGATTATGGAAATTGTGGCTTAGCTCCTAAGCACCAAAGGAACTGCATGGCTCTCAGTCAACTTTCTTCAAAGGATGGGTAGAGTGCTAACGAGAGGGGGAAAGGTGTAGAGAAAAGATGCTAATCATCAATCATGTGCCATCAAGTCTATTCTTAAGGAATACACAAATAGACTTTCTTCAGAAAGATCTATCCTCAACCTGGGCCTTCAGGTCTTCCAATGGTCCACTCATCACCATTGTAACTAGATCCATCCACATAGCTACTGGCCATCCTGTTCTTTTTCTTTCCACCTTTCCCAGCATTCATTTATTCATTCACTCAATCACTAACTCATTCACTCATGCATTCACACATCCATTCATTCACTCACTCATTCATTCATTCATTCGCTCATTCATTCATTCATTCATTTGCTCACTCATTCACTTGTTCTCTCATTCACTCACTCACTCATTCATTCACTCATGCATTCATTCACTCACTCACTCATTCAGTCACTCATTCACTCATTCACTCATTCATTCACTCATTCAATCATTCAGTCACTCATTCACTCATTCACTCATTCACTCATTCAATCATTCAATCATTCAATCATTCAATCATTCATTCATTCATTCACTCATTCACTCATTCACTCATTCACTCATTCACTCATTCACTCACTCACTCACTCACTCACTCATTCATTATTTTTATAAAAAATCTCAAGGTGGTGAACATATCTAATACACCTTCCTCCTCCTATTTTCCCCACAACAATAACTCTTTGAGGTGGGCTGGGCTGAGAGAAAGTGACGGGCCCAAGGTCACCCAGCCAACTTTCGTGCCTAAGGCGTGATTAGAATTCATAGTCTCCTGATGATCAGCCCTAAGTCACCCAGCTGGCTTTCACACCTAAAACAGGACTAAAACTCCCAGTCTTCCAGGTTTTAGCCTGGTGCTTTAACAACTAGACCAAACTGGCTCTTGTTATGATTTCTCAAAGGAGTTGAATCTTCGTGTAACGGGTTCAAAATAGGATAAGAGTAAGTGAGAATTCTTAAGTTGGTGTGTTTAATGATCCTTTGTTTTGTTTTCTTGGCTATCTGTGGTTTACTCAGGATTCTTCTCCAACATTAAATTTGGAAGAATCAGTACTGTACTCTTCATATCCTGCTTTTTCAAAGTCCAAGATTTGTTCCCATAGAGTGTCTCAAGGAAAACCATTCCCTGCACAATTCTGATTTTTGTAGATCTGGACATACTCCAGCCAGCAATGCTGACTGGGGTATTCTGGGAGTTAAAGTCCACACATCTTAAAATGGCTACGGTTGACCAGTACTGTTCTGCAACATCTTCAGGAACTGCATAGTTACGGATTACTGGCTCTTGAGGACATCTATCCATCCAAGAGTTCTTAAAGAGTGTGAACGTGAAATCAATGACATATAAGCACAAATATGTAACTTGCTTTTCAGCAAAGGCTTAATGCCAGAAACTCGGAAAGTAGCCAGTCTTTTTTTAAAAAAGGGTGAGCAAGGACATTATAGGCCTAGGGATTTAATGTCTATTTGAGGAATATTTGTATAAGTATAATCAAGAAGAAAAATAAATAAAAAACCCCATGGCTTTAAATATTCTTTAAAGATATATAGGTAGTCCTGATCCTTTGATTGGTTGCTTAGCAACCTTTTGAAGCTATGACAGACTCAAAAAAGGGGATTTAGGACCTGGATTCCTACAGTTAGGCCCATTTCACAGTCACATGACTGGACTTTGGGTGTGTGGCAACACATCTGCATTTACAGCTGTTTGCAGAATCCCACAGTCTCATGACCAGGTTTTATGACTGTTTTGCCCCAAACTGGCTCTTATTTCCAGTCTTTGACCATAGTGAACTGTTGGCTTGCTCAATGACTGCCATGTTCACTTTATGACTGCTGCATTCACTTAGTGACTGCCGCAAAAAATGCCATAAAATCAGTTCAATCATGTAACTTACTCATTTTAGAACTGTCACAACATGCAACCCTAGTAGGCAGAGATCTTGGAGAAGGTTTACAGGCATGTGGATGAAGGTGGCCTGTTGATGTTGCACACTTGGATTTTCAAAGAGTCTTAGAAAAATTCCTCAGCCGAGATCGAAATAAAATTGCCATTGTGCGGTAAGAGGAGCTGTCCTTTTATGGAAGGCTAAAAAACGAAAGCAAAGAGTACAAATATCAGTGAGATCTGTTCTCTGTGGAGTAAAATAAGAAGTGGAGTCCTATTCTCCTTTGAATTTTGGAATTTCTGGTGAAAGGAGGGGATATAAATTCAGGAATTGCAATTCATCATTACTAAGAATCAAGTGATGTAATAGCAATGGCTGCTGTATAGCTTCATGTGCTCGCTTGCCTTGGTGGTGCAGCGGACTAAGTGCTGTTAAGTGCTAGCACTTAGCTGCCAGCTGCCTGCAATTAGTGCAAGTTCAAATCTCACCAGGCTCAAGGTTGACTCAGCCTTCCATCCTTTTGAGGTAGGTAAATTGAGGACCCGGATTGTGGGGGCAATAAGCCAGCTTTGTATAGAACAACACCGCTTGTGGGGGCCCCCGAAAGCCCTAATAAGCAGGTATATACATGAAAGTATGCAGGCTATTGCTATAATGCATTGTAAGCCGCCCTGAGTCTACGGAGAAGGGCGGCATATAAATTGGACTAATAAATAAATAATAAATAAATTTCAGCGATCCTCTTCCCAACGGGCTATGGCCCAGTAGTGGTCCATGGCCTGGGAGTTTGGGACCCCTGTTTTAGGGGGATAACCCAAAAAATACATAGCAATAACACTTAGACTTATATACCACTTCACAGTGCTCTACAGCCGTCTCTAAGTGGTTTACAGAGTCAACATATTGCCCTCAACAATCTGGGTCCTCATTTTACTGACCTCAAAAGGATGGAGGACTGAGTCAACCTTGAGAATCGAACTGCTGGCAGTCGGCAGAATTAGCCTGCAATACTGCATTCTAGCCACTGGGTCACCATGGCTGGCTTTTTTTTTACAACTTTGCATGTAAATTCACAGTTGCTGCTCTCCCAGAATTAACTGCCTATTTTTGAACTGATCTTGTCAAGCTTTGTAGCTACATTGCAGCTTGCGGAATTCACATTCATTTGAAATGACCCCGATGAGCAAGTCATATAAGTCTCTCTTTGGGTCAGTTCTCCTGCCCAGCCCCAAAGACAAAATGTTTGAATTCTAAATTAGCTTCAAAATCACATTAGTGAATGCTTCAATGGTAACATTCCTCATGTTCTGACAGGAAGCTGATAGACTAAAGGATGTAATTCTTGAAGTTTTTGAGCTGAATTCTAAATTAGCTTCAAAATCATATTAGAGAATGGGTCAGTGGAAAAACTCAAGTTCTGACAAGGAGTTTTTTGTTTGTTTGTTTATTTGTTTTTTAATTTGATTTATATGCTGCCCTCCTCCAGAGACTCAGGGCGGCTTACAGTGCGTTAAGCAATAGCCTTCATACTTTTGTATATTTATACAAAGTCAGCTTATTGCCCCCACAAACTGGGTCCTCAATTTACCTACCTTAGAAAGGATGGAAGGCTGAGTCAACCTTGAGCCTGGTGAGATTCGAACTTGCAGTAATTGCAGGCAGCTGAATGTTAATAATAGGCTATTAGTCTGCTGTGCCACCAGGCTCCTGAGTTGATAGACTAAAGGTGTCATTCTTAAAGTTTTAGACCTCTACTCATTTTACTTGACTTCTGGGCAGAGAAATGACTGTAACTTTTTTGTCCAGATATTCTAACTCTCACTGTCTTCATTCTGACAATCAGTTCATTTAACCTGAAAATTCTTATTACTCAGATTTTACAATGCGTGAGGTGGGTTCTACTTACCTTTACTATTGGTTCGCAATGAGATTGCACATGCGCAGATCTCTTATGATGACATCCGGGGCAGTGGGCGGAACCTCCCACTGGTTTTACTACCGGTTCTTGCGAACAGGTCTGAATGGGGGGCAACCCACCACTGGTAAGACCACACTTGGAATATTACATCCAGTTTTGGTCACCATGATATAAAAAGAGAGAAGAGCAACAAAGATGATTAGGGGGCTGGAAGCTAAAACATATGAAGAACAGTTGCAGGAATTGGATATGTCTAATTTAATGAAAAGAAGGACTAGGTATAGGGGTGACATGATAGAAGTGTTTGAATATCTCAACCTATTCTCCAAAGCACCTGAGGTCAGGACAAGAAGCAGTGGATGGAAACTAATGAAGGAAAGAGCCAACCTAGAACTAAGGCGAAATTTCCTGACTGTTAGAGCAATTAATCAGTGGAACGACTTGCCTACAACAGTTGTAGGTGCTCCAACACTGGAGGTTTTAAAGAAAAATTGGACAACCATTTGTCTGAATGAGCAAGGGGTTGGACTAGTAGACCTTCCCACTCTGTTAATCTGGATCTACTGCTGGCATTTCCACCATGGAGACTGCGTTGTATAACCATTTCTCACAATCATTGCAGCGTCCCCATGGTCATATAAGCAAAATTTGGATGCTTGGCAACTGGCATGCATTTATAACAGTTGCAGTGATCCTTGGTCAGGTGATCACTAAGGTACACTGCAAAAGAAAATATTATTATTTTGCAACCTAAGCCCTAGGATTCCAGGATAAACCCTTTAGCTTTGGTAAGAATCTTGCTTCCTAGGCCTTTTCTCTGAAGTTCTGATCCTTTGCTTACACATTTCCAGGTTCGTTGATGCTATATGTAAACCATGGGAAGAATGGACACCCATCAATCAAAGACCCCGAGCTGGTTCCTCTTAGGTTTCATAGCTGTGTCTCTTCAACTGAGTGATCCTGTTTTAAGTCAAGGTAAATATGGAAATTATTTTGTAAGGACTTTGGGGTACAAAAAAGGATTCTCATTTTTTTTAAAAAAGAAACCTTCAAAGTTTATTTAGAGTCATTTAGATGTTAAATCTAAATCCTTTCCCTTCCATCTTTCCCCATTACAGGGTTTTTTTCCAATGAGTCCTCTCTTCTCATTTGTTGGCCAAAGTGTTTGAGCTTCAGCTCAAAAACCCTTGGAGCAGTGGTGAAATGCAAAAATGCAAAAAGATACCGATTCTGTGGGTGTGGCTTGGTTGGCGTGGCTTGGTGGGGGGAGGGGTCATGTGACTGAGTGGGCATGGCCAACATTTTTTTTTTACTTTTTAAAGCATTTTTTATTACCTATTCACTCAAACCAGTAGTAAAAAATGCTTTAAAAGTAAAAAAGGTTCCAACGATCACAGCTGTGTTGCACGATCTTCGGAATCTTTTTTAAAAACTTTTTTAAAGCATTTTTTTACTACCGGTTCAGGCGAATACCGCTGCCCATGGCCTCGGGGCCTATTATATGCCTTCCGTCCAACCCCTCTCATCCAGAGGGTCTTCAGAAAGATCACAGCACAGCACAGCTGTGATCGTTGGAACCTTTTTTTAACCTTTTAAAGCATTTTTTTACTACTGATTCGCCCAAACTGGTAGTTTTTATCATTACCAATTCACCCGAACCAGAGCGAACTGATAGTATTTCATCCCTGCCTTGGAGGCTTTGTTAGTTTGATGAGGGGACTGAGATGTGTAGAAGAGAAAGGTAACTCATACGCAATCCATCCCATGCGGTAAACTTACATTTTGCTTCTTTTTTGAGC
This sequence comes from Pituophis catenifer annectens, assembly GCF_029215685.1. Taxonomy (NCBI): domain Eukaryota; kingdom Metazoa; phylum Chordata; class Lepidosauria; order Squamata; family Colubridae; genus Pituophis; species Pituophis catenifer. Next base: position 17,258,691 of record NW_027256883.1, on the reverse strand, counting down.
CTAAGGCAAACCAATACAATTTGTAACATGCCATTGCCTCAAAGAAAGTTCAAGTCCCTGTTTGTTTTGGCACTGGACGCAGAGCAGAAATAGATTTGTACAAAAAGATATGCGGTGTTGCCTTTGATGTGACGAGTCATCAATCGTGCAGATTTGGATAAAGGTCTTTTGCAGACGTGCTGATCTTTGGCAAATTGTGGAAAGATGCATCAGGCGTATTGTGTAATTCTCAAAATAACTTTGTATGCAGTCCTCGAGTTATAGCCATAATTAAACCTGCAATTATGGTTGTAACTCCTAATGGCTGTAAAAGGAACCATCTGGCATAACCCGATTTTATGAACTTTTTTTGCAGTGGTTGTTAAATGAATGTGATAGCTTAAAGTGAATGCTAAGCAAATACTGCAGTTATCAAGGGAACCCATTGCTTGCTATGGGTCAGATTTTGCTAGAAACTAGAAGTAATTGCTGATAAAGCACCTTAAGCACTTCTATAACTGTCTGGTTTGGTTCTGCAACCCAACAAGACAGACACAGACATCGGAGGATAATTAGAACTGCAGAAAAAACAATTAATACCAACCTGCCTTCCATTGAGGACCTGTATACTGCACGAGTCAAAAAGAGGGCTGTGAAAATATTTACAGACCCCTTACATCCTGGACATAAACTGTTTCAACTCCTACCCTCAGAACAACACTAAAGAGCACTGCACACCAGAACAACTAGACACAAGAACAGTTTTTTCCGAATGCCATCACTCTGCTAAACAAACAATTCCTTCAACACTGTCAAACTAGTTACTAAGTCTGCACTATTATTAATCTTCTCATCGTTCCTTTCACCCATCTCCTCCCACTTATGACTGTATGACTGTAATTTTGTTGCTTGTATCCTTATGATTTATATTGATCGTTTCCTAGTAGGATTTGATTGCTTAATTGTATCCTATGACTATCACTAAGTGTTGTACCTTATGATTCTTGACGAATGTATCTTTTCTTTTATGTACACTGAGAGCATATGCACCAAGACAAATTCCTTGTGTGTCCAATCACACTTAGCCAATAAAAAATTCTATTCTATTCTATAATGTTGTAGTCATGTTACTATTGGGTACAACAAATGGCCCTAAATGCAGTCACATGATCACTCTGTGTCTCTGTGTATGTGTGTGTGTGTGTGTACATGTCCTGAACATTGGAACTTTGAAACCAGGTCATAAGTGACCAGTTGTAAGCCAAGGACCATCTGTATATGCAAATTATATGTGCAGGTATACAGATGGGCAGGAATTGCTGGATGATGGAGACTATGCTGCTATACTTTTGAGGATTCATTACCAGGAAACCATGATAGTTGGACAGATTATTGATCGTTTTATTGATCATAGTTGTCTTCTGCTTCTCAGAGCAAGAGATCAACCATCCCAGATCTGGTGCTCTTCAGATGCGTAGGATAAAAATCTCCACTTACCCCAGGGAGCCTAGAGTAGCAATAGTTGCTGAAAATGATCAAACTCTAATGCAACTTATCTGGAGGGGAAGAAAGATTAGCTTCGCTTTGTCCTAAGTGACATGCTGCTTTTAGGCTAGGGAATATCTAACAAGTTTAATTGCTTGAAATTTCAGGCATTCCAGCGAAATAGCTCCTTTCATACTATTAATTTAATACATACCAAGCACCATCACTTTCTTTTGAAAACCATGATATTTCCCGAAGCCTTGTGAAATGTAGAATATACTTACTTCATGCCCTAGGCATGACTGGAAGTATGGCTATAAATCATCTCTGCTGTCCTCCTCACAAGAAACTTAGAATATTTCTTATTCTAGAATTAGAATATTTACTTTGTATAATTCCTGCCCACATAGCTAACAAAGCAGTTACTGTATATGAAGAAAGCATATGGCTCAGCTTGCTTTTAATGTCTAATTTCTCTGTTCCTTCGTCATTTGTTGTATAGAGTTTGTTTGGGGGAACCAATAATGTATTTTTGCAGGGGTGTATATAATATCATTTATCATAATAAATGATTTAATCATTTATCATATTGATGGTAGTAGGCGGTCCCTGGTTACTTACGGGACCGCCTACTACCATCAATAGCCTCCCACCGACCAGTACGCTCCCACAGAGAGGGGCTCCTCCAGGTGCCGTCGGCCAAACAATGTCGGCTGTCGGCCCCTAGGGGGAGAGCCTTCTCTGTGGGGGCACCGACGATCTGGAACGAGCTCCCCCCAGAGATACGGAGGATTCCGGATCTGCGCACCTTCCGCCGCGAGCTGAAGACTCTGTTATTTCATCAAGCTGGCCTCGCCTAAATCTTCTCCCTTTTAAGTGCAAATTTTAAATTTTAATGTATTTTAAAATATGGGTATTTTAAATTATGGGTATTAATTCAGCCAAATTTATTTAATTCATTTTATTCTATTTTAAATTTTGTATATGTATGTGTTTTATTTTATGGCTGTTCACTGCCCTGAGTCCTTCGGGAGTAGGGCGGTATAGAAATTCAATAAAATAAATAAATAAATAAATAATATCATATCATGTTAGAAGTTCAGATGATATGACACTTTTGATATTCGTTATCCTTTGCTTTGTCTAAAAAAAAGTATGATGAATTGGAATGCCTGTAGGTTCTACATTTTTAAATGAAATATGATAAGCCATATTAATTTATTAAAAAAAATTCCCTTTCAGTGGCTCCACCATCAAGATTAAGATATACTGTTATTGGTCCTGACAGTATTCAGATTTCATGGAAAGGCCCCAAAGGGAGGTTTGAAGGATATAAACTTCTCATCACTCCTAGTTCAGGTAAGGAGAATTGGGGAAGGGATTTTTCCACCTGAATACCAAAATTCACACCTGGCCTAAATGTATACTTCAAGGAGGGAACAAAACAGCACACCCCGTTGTGTTACACCCATAGAAACTGGGTATATGTCAGAGAAGGAGTGACAGAATCTGGGGGCGGAGTTAAAAGAGGGATTAGCCCAGGGGTGAAATGTAAAATTTGTTACTACCGGTTCTGTGGCTTGGTGTGTGTGTGTGTGGGGGGGGCGTAATATGACTGGGTGGGCGTGGCCAACTTTTTTTTTTAACTTTTCAAAGCATTTTTTCTAATGCTTTGAAAAGCCTCTGCCAATCAGGCAACTCAGCTGGGATCGTCAGAGACTTTTCAAAGCATTTTTTACCACCTCTTCAGCCAAGAGGTTGCAGAAAAAAAATGCTTTGAAAAGCCTCTGACGATCCCAGCTGAGCCGCGCAATCATCAGAGGCTTTTTTTTTTTAAAGCATTTTTTCGTTGGAAGAGGTTATAGAAAAAATGCTTTGAAAAGTTTTTTTAAAAAGCCTCTGATGATCGTGCAGCTCATCTGGGCATGGTGGGGGGGGGGGAGGCGCAGGAATTTTTGCTACCGGTTCTCCGAACCACCTGCCGCCATCGCTACCGGATCGGACGATCCGGTCCGAACCGGGGGCATTTCACCCCTGGATTAGCCTAGAACCATGATGGCGAATCTATAGCACGCATGCCCAAAGTGGCATGCGGAGCCATGTCGCCTGGCACGTGCAGCATCACCTGTTCCTCTTCCGGGTTTGTGGTGCGCATGCGCACGCGATGATCAGCTGGCCTTTGTGCGTGTTGCAGTGCTGGAAACTGGAAGAGCTGGTCTTCCATTTTCTGGCATGAGTATGCATGCCAACCAGCTGATCGCCATGTATGCATGCACGGCAGTAACCGGAAGACTTGTTGGAAACCGGAAGTACCTTATCCGGTGTGCGGATGCCCCATGGGCAGCTCCTCTTCCTGGTCACGGCCCTGATGAGCACGTGACATGCTCCCTTTTCAGCATTTGGTGCCGCCCGCGCGCTTGCTGAAAAGGTTCACCATCACTGGCGTAGAATCTTGACAAAGCCACAAGTGGACTAAGTCAAGTCCAGACTAACCCAAAGCAAGCGTTAACCGTTATCTGAGAACATTCTTGTGCATTAGCATCATCTTCTTTTAACGACCCCATAATCCCTTGCGGAGTGGAGTCTGGGCAAACTGAATGGAGCTGAGTGTTTACTGGCCAGATGCCTTTCCTGTCTCCAGTGTGGACTTATATTCAGCAGATATATCCTCAACATGCCCAGAGAGACAAATATCTGCCGCTACCTAGGATCGAACTCACAGCCTCCTGATTGTGGGGCGAGAGCTCCACCTCTAGGCCACCGCACCACTCATTCTTGTGCATAGCATGATTAGCAATAAATCAGTTTAATTAGACCTTCGTGTGTGGATCTATTTTTTCCGCACCTGAAAATGTATTCGTTGTGGCCTGCCAGCGGAGCTCCGACGGTAGCTGGAGGGCCACAACGATGTTGACTATTGAAACTAAATGCAACTTGGATTGCACCCAACATGTAGCTCGAGGGTAACAGGATAGCTTGTAGAATAAGTCTTTTGGGCTTCCCAAAGTTCCTTAGAAACTGACAAGGTCACCCTATTATTTTTGTGTGAACAGCGCTTTCTATCTTTCCAATTTTACTCAGATCCACTGCTTCGGCTGAAGCATCTTAAGCTTAAAGCGTACAGGTAGTTTTCAAGTTATGACTGACCTGAAAAAGGGAATTTATGGCCCAGATCTGAAATTTCAATAGTTCCCCCATGGTTACATGACTGCAGTTTGGTTGCTCAGCAATGCGCATTTACAGCCATTTGTAATGCCCCACGATCACGTGACTGTGTTTTACAACAGTTTTGCTGAAAACCAACGCTTACACTTGGTATTTAGAAAAAACCATGCCATTGCAAACAATGGGTTTGCATAATGTCCATCACATTCGCTTAGCGACCGCCATGTTCGCTTATCGACCACTGCAAAAAAAAAAAGTCATAAAATTGGGTTGGTAACATGATGGACCTATTTCAGAGGTGGGTTTCAGCAGGTTCTGACCAGTTCTGGGGAACCAGTAGTGGAAATTTTGAGTAGTTCGGAGAACCGGTAAATACCACATCTGGCTGGCCCCACCCCCAACTATTCTCTGCCTCCTGAGTCCCAGCTGATTGGGAGTAAATGAGGATTTTGCAGTAACCTTCCCCTAGAGTGGGGAGGGAATGGGGATTTTGCAGTATCCTTCTCCTGGATTGGGGAAGGAATGGGGATTTTGCAGTATCCTTCCCCTGGATTGGGGAGGGAATGGAGATTTTACAGTATCCTTCCCTTGCCATACCCACCAAGCCACGCCCACCAAGTCATGCCACGCCTGCCAAGCCACACCCATAGAACCAGTAGTAAAAAAATTTGAAACCCACCCACTGACCTATTTTACAACTTTTAAGACTTATGATCATAGTGGACAGTCTCCATTATGGTTGTAACTTGAAGACTAGCTGTAACAGCTCACCAAGAAGAACTGGTTAGATTTCATAATTACTTTTTCTTATCAAAGCAAATACTCTGTAGAGTATGACTTGAATGCCATAAGTATGACTTGAATGTCATCCTTAGCTATTTTTAAAAATGTTGTTAACCTTTTCAAGGCTTCTAAACAGAGATGGGTTTCAACAGGTTCTGACCAGTTCTGGCGAACCGGTAGCGGAAATTTTGAGTAGTTTGGAGAACCGGTAAATACAACCTCTGGCTGGCCCTGCCCCCATCTATTCTCTGCCTTCCGAGTCCCAGCTGATTGGGAGGAAATGGGGATTTTGCAGTAACCTTCCCCTGGAGTGGGGAGGGAATGGAGATTTTACAGTATCCTTCCCCTGCCATGCCCACCAAGCCACGCCCACCAAGCCATACCAGGTCCACCAAGCCACACCCACAGAACCGGTAGTAAAAAATTTTGAAACCCACCACTGTTGCAAAGGGTTGATTGCATGACCCTGGGAAACTGCAACTGTCATAAATATGAATCAGTTGCCAAATGTCGGAATTAACATTCAGTGAATTGACCATGGGGGATGCTGCAAAAACTGTCATGTCACTTTTTCAGTGCCGTTGTAACTTTAAACAGTTACTCAGTGAACTGTTGTAAGTTGAGGACTACCTGTATTACTGAGCTGTTCTTCTGAAGGTGACAGGAGAAAGTTATGAAAAGCATGGGCAATGCAATTATTATAATAAACACTTTTAATTATTCTTCTATCTACAGTAGTGGCCAAAATTGTGGAAACCTTTTGGGAAAAGTGTATTTTCTAAAACTAGCTAATAACACCACTTTTTTTTTTTGGAGTAGTACCATAAAATTATATCTCAATGGAAAGATAATTTAATCAAGAATGTAATGCAATAACTTTTATGGAGGATTTGCTATTAGAATAGCTGTTGCAGTATAACGAAGAAAAGCGAAACACGTAGAAAAAACGAGATATACAAAAATGATCACCATGTCAGTTAATATTTAGTTGGGTAACCTTTAGCATGAATTATGGCCTTACAACATCTTCCCATGGAGTGAACCCAGTCTTTTAGTTCTGCAGCTGTTCTAATGTGAAACCAAGATTGAAGGATTGCTTCTATTAACTGGGTTTTATTGCTGGGTGGCTTCTGACTAACAACTTTCTTTAGTCGGCTCCATAGATTTTCAATTGGGTTAAGCTCTGGGCTATTCTCAGGCTATTCCAGCAGTGGAATATGATTATCTTGAAACTCACAAAAAAAAAAAAAAGGTGTTATTAGCCATCAAACCTCAAAAATATACTTTTCCCAAAAGGTTTCCACAATTTTGGCCACTACTGTAGTTTACCAGAGCCTTGCCCAATTTCTGAAGAATAGCACCTAAAACATCAATGAGAGATAAAAAGGTTATCCTCACCCTGTCTTCTTATTGACAATGAAGAATTTAGTTTTCCATCAGCTCAGGGTTGAACTATGAGGTCCTTGGTGCTTTCTGAAATTTCCTTGCAGACATTTCATTACCTGACTAGGTAATACCATCAGTGTTTTGGGAAGGAAGCAGAACTTCCATTGAACAAGAAGTGTATTTCCCCATCAGGTGTATCTTTGAATAAATCCTGTTTATAGGAAACAGATGGTGTGGGGTGGGAAGTGCTTTTCTTCACTGAAAAGCCTTTAAAAGTTTTTCAGCAGCCCAAAATTGATCTCTCAGGTAATCCTCCTCTCACCCATGTAGATGATCTACCTAATCCGTTTTTAATTCAGCTCTGTTCTGTGGTGTCTGTTTTTCTTCAGTGACCAAAATTGTCTCCTTCTGATGTAATGATTAAAAGATGTTTGGTTATTAATGAGATGTTGGTTTCTGTGAGCTCAGGGGACAAATAAAGCAGATGGAAGTAATAAAACAGTTATAACAGAAAAGATGGAACAGATTATAAGATAACAACCAAAAGAAACAGTTTTGAAAATATACTGTACAATAAAAGTTCTACATATGGGCTATCATTACCAATTTTAATTTTACATTCACTTTTTAATAGGTTATTGTGCATCCCAACTGGAATTCGTTGAAGATTTTTTTCCCCAAACTAAGAAAATATTTTTAAAAGCTTCTTTCTCTAGATACGGAATTGTTTCCTGCACATTTTAGAAACTTCTGCAAGTTTCTAAAAAATCCTGCATGGATTTCGTAGCAGATGCCTAGCAAACCTTCCAGTTGTGGCTTATTCAGCAAATTGTAGTTAAGAAAACAGTGGCTAAACTCAGTCACTATAAATACAACACGTAGTAAGCCCTTCGAGTACCATGCACTAACGGTTTTTATTGTGGTGCCTTAAATTGTTGTTGCATGGTATTATAATATTGTTTTATTATTCTTAGATTGTTTTGGTATTTTTATATTGTTTTAATTGCATGCAAGCTGCCCAGAATCATGAATTTGAGATGGGAGACTAGATAAATTAATATAATAAATAAAAGTATACATTGTTCTGGGATTACAGGATGAAGTGCTGCTCACAAAATAAACAAATCCTTCCAAATGCAAATGGAAGGATCATGTTTGAACTCACCCCTAAGAGATTTTGTTCTTAGTGTGTTATGTTTCTACATGAAGTTACTAATTTGTTGGGGAGTGGTCCCAAAATCAGGTATACTACTCTATCATTTGCAGAATAACTCCTTTCCTTTCCTTTCCTTTCCTTTCCTTTCCTTTCCTTTCCTTTCCTTTCCTTTCCTTTCCTTTCCTTTCCTTTCCTTTCCTTTCCTTCCTTCCCCTTCCCCTTCCCCTTTCTTTCTTTCTTTCTTCTTCTTCCTTCCTTCCTTCCTTCCCTCCCTCCCTCTCTCTTCTCTTGTTGTCTTGTCTCATCTCGTCTCGTCTCTTCATTTGCTTCTCATTTCACTATCCTTCCTTCTTTCCCTCCTTCCTTCCTCCCTTCCTTCCCTCTTCCTTCTCTTCTTTTCTCTTCTCATTTCACTGTCCTTCCTTCCTTCCCTCCTTCCTTCTCTTCTCTTCTCTTTTCTTCTCTTCTCTTCTCTTCTCTTCTCTTCTCTTCTCTTCTCTTCTCTTCTCTTCTCTTCTCTTCTCTTCTCATTTCACTGTCCTTCCTTCCTTCCTTCCTTCCTTCCTTCCTTCCTTCCCTCCCTCCCTCCCTCCCTCTTTCTTCTCTTCTCTTCTCTTCTCTTCTCTTCTCTTCTCTTCTCTTCTCTTCTCTTCTCTTCTCTTCTCTTCTCTTCTCTTCTCTTCTCTTCTCTTCTCTTCTCTCCTCTCCTCTCCTCTCCTCTCTTCATTTGCTTCTCATTTCACTGTCAAGTGACTCTGGGTGGCCAATACCCTAATGGATGGTATCTCTTGGTGAGCCTGCATGCACTTGGAAGCTAAGCAGGGTTAAGCCTCGTTAATATTTGTAAGGGAAACCCCTTGGGACCCCAGAGTACAGATTACACTAGGAAATAAAAGAAAAAATCATCCTGGAAGAAAGAAATCTCAACCTGTTTCCTGTGTTGTTACAGAGGAAGCTACGTAAATATGTCAGTAAAGTCACCAGAAATTGAACTTGGCTTGAAGAAGACATCTTACTGTAATGGCCTTGTAGGCAGAAATCCCAATGCTCAGGCATGCTTGCATAGTTGCCTGAAAGGCTAAATGATTAAGGGGAGGTAATTCCCCATGTAGAAACATGACCGAAAGCTAGATCATGTCAGGGTATGCCAAAAGAGTGACTTCGTGCAATGATTGTATTTCATTAGACGCCCACTTAAATATCCTAGCCAGGTCCTTTCATGACTTCCCTTAGGAATTTAAGGAGGAAGGATAAGAAAGAAGTCCAAGAAACCTTCCTTAGGGAGGACTAGAAATGAAGGAATAATTAGAATTTGGCAACTTCATGGCCTTATCTTGCACATGTATGTAAACGAAAAGGTTATACTTGATACTGTTATAATGAAATGGAAAGTGCAATGCTGATCGTGTTTCTCTTTTGCAGGAGGGAAGACAAATGAGCTGATGCTTCAGAACAATGCAAACAAGGCGATTATCCAAGGTCTTATCCCCGATCAGAGTTACATCGTTCAGATAGTGGCCTTTGCTCAAGATCAGGAGAGCAAAGCAGCGCAAGGCCAGTTCCGAAGTATGTCCTCTCTTTCGGTCTGCCTGCTTCACAAGACTGGGCTTATATGGGTAGGGCAGTGATGGCGAATCTTTTCGGCACCAAGTGCCCAAACTGGAATACGCATGCATGTATGTGCGCAGGAGCGCCGGACACCTGAAGACCAGCTGGCTGGCATGCACATGCCTGGTTTTTAGCTGTTTTTTGGCCATTTCCAGGCCACTTTCTGGGCATTTTCAGGCCATTTTCAGGGCTGTTTTCAGGCAGTTTTTTGGGCTGTTTTTGGCCTTGAAAACAGGCCAAAAATGGCCTGAAAACTACTGGAAAAACGGCTGGAAAACAGCCAGAAGAATGGCTGGAAAATGGCCTGATAAATGGCTCAAAAATGGCCTGAAAAACAGTCTAGTTTTTGGCTGTTTTCAGGCTATTTTCAGGCCGTTTTCTGGCGATTTGGTGCCCCCAAAGACCAGCTGGCCGACATGCATATGCGTGGCAGAAACCAGAACAGCAGCTTCTGGTGACTGCATGCGTGCCTACAGAGAGGGCCCTGCATGCCACCTCTGGCATGTGTGCCATAAGGTTCGCCATCACGGGAATAGAATAACAGAGTTGGAAGGGACCTTGGAGGTCTTCTAGTCCAAACCCTACTTAAGCAGGAAATCCTATACCATTTCAGACAAATGGCTGCCCAATCTCTTTTTAAAAGCTTCCAGTGTTGGAGAACCCACAACATCTGGAGGCAAGTTGTTCCACTGATTAATTGTTCTAACTCTCAGGAAATTTCTTCTTAGATCTAGGTTGCTTCTGGTTCTAGATCACATGTGACTCACTTAACAATCTTGCTTAGCAATGGAAACTCTGATTTTAATTCTGGTTGCAAGTTGAGGGCTACCTGCAGAAGCATGGCCATCTTGAGAAGCCAATAGAGATAACAAATCATTATCCTGTTTTTTTAAAAAAAACTAATTGCACTTCTTGTTTTGCAGTTAAAGATCTAGAGAAAAAGAAGGACACTTCAGGCAAACCCAAACCGAAAGAGGTGGGCAAACTGAAGCCTGCTGTGCCAACAGAGGATACAGAATTGATGCCCCTTCCAAAACCAGAAGGTGAGAATTTATCAAAAGAGGTGTAGGGGTGACTTAATGGTGACATTTTTGCCTTTAATCCAGGAATGAAATCCAGCAGGTTCTGACAGGTTCTGGAGAACCGGTAGCAGAAATTTTGAGCAGTTCGGAGAACCGGCAAATACCACCTCTGGCTGTCCCCAGAATGGGGAGGGAATGGGGATTTTGCAGTATCCTTCCCCTGGAGTGGGGTGGGAATGGAGATTTTGCAGTATCCTTCCCCCAGGAGTGGGGAGGGAATGGGGATTTTGCAATATCCTTCCCCTGCCACGCCCACCAAGCCACGTCCACCAAGCCACACCAAGCCCATCAAGCCACGCCACAGAACCGGTAATAAAAAAAAATGGATTTCACCAGTGCTTCAATCAGTGGTGGGTTGCATCCGGTTTGGATCAGTTCTATAGAACTGGTAGTAAAACTGGCGGGAGGTTCCGCCCACTGACCCTGATGTCATCAGAAGCGATCTATGTATGCAGATCCCGTTGCGAACTCATAGTAAAGGTAAGAAGAACCCTCCCCTTGCTCTAATCGCTTCTTTGTTGTGATTGTCTTGGATTTGTCTTTCTGTTCCCATTCCATTTTATAAAAGTGAATTTGCTTTTAGAAAGCCTTTCAGAGATAGGAATTTCATAACAGCATCTCGGGTGGACTTTAGTCCTTTGGTCCTAATTTAGTTACGAGGCTACCAAAGTTGTGCAAACCTGCCGTCTCTCATTCTTCAGTGGTCTCTCCAGTTACCTGGATCCCCCTTGCAGCTTCCTATTTTCCATTAAAACTCAACTAGAAAATTGATGAGTAAATTTCTCCATGCCACTTTTTCAAGTAATAAGGTCAGGGGTCTCATGCTGTTGAAGAAATTGTTGAAGAATTTCTCATTCCTCAGCAGAAGATTTGAAGAAATTGTCTTTAGAATTTCTTGGACTGTACGTGTGATGGTCTGTAAATTTAAGATGACAAAATTATAGAGATGGAGAATCTATTTCTTACTGAAGGATAACCTAGGTCACTGCTTCCCAACCTTGTCAACTTTAAGATGATGCCGGCTGGGAAATTCTGGAAGTTGAAGTCCAGACATCTTCAAGTTGACAAGGTTGGGAAATGATTCCCCAGACAGCAGAAGTTTTTGAGGTTGAAAAACATTTGTCCTAAATCAAATGTTTTTCAACCTCAACAACTTCTGCTATCTGGGGAATTCTGGGAGTTGAAATCCACAGACTGTAAATTGCTAAGGTTGAGAAACAGTATCCTGCACCATCTCTAACACTTAGAATAGAATAGAATAACAGAGTTGGAAGGGACTAGTCCAACCCCCTGCTTAGGCAAGAAACCCTACACCACTTCAGACAAATAGTTATCCAAAATCTTCTTAAAAACTTCTAGTGTTGGAGCATTCACAACTTCTGGAGGCAAGTTGTTCCACTGATTAATTGTTCTAACTGTCAGGAAATTTCTCCTTAGTTCTAAATTGCTTCTCTCCTTGATTAGTTTCCACCCATTGCTTCTTGTCCTACCCTCAGGTACTTTGGAGAATAGGATGACCTCCTCTTCATTGTGGCAGCCCCTGAGATATTGGAAGACTGCTATCAAGTCTCCCCTAGTCCTTCTTTTCATTAAACTAGACATACCCAGTTCCTGCAACTGTTCTTCATATGTTTTAGCCTTCAGTCCCCTAATCATCTTTGTTGCTCTTCTCTGCACTCTTTCTAGAGTCTCCACATCTTTTTTACATCATGGCGACCAAAACTGAATGCAATATTCCAAGTGTGGCTTTACCAAGGCATTATAAAGTGGTATTAATACTTCACATGATCTTGATTCTATCCCTCTGTTTATGCCGCCTAGAACTGTGTTGGCTTTTTTGGCAGCTGCTACACACTGCTGGATCGTATTTAAATGGTTGTCCACTAGGACTCCAAAATCCCTCTCACAGTTGACCATCCAGTCTCTGTTTGAAAATCTGTAGCAAGGAAGAGAGCTCCCTATTTCATGTGGCAGCTTATTCTGCTAGCTGTCAGATCATATAGTCAGTCAATTCCTCCTGATGTTCATCTTAAACCTCCATCCTTGTGCTTTTAACCTACTGGAAATCCATTTCTACCATTCAAAGGGTGTTCATCCCAAATTGTACAGCTAAAAGTCTGTAGAGATTCTCAGTCATCCAGATCATGGTTGTCTGAAAAAGCACCTTTGGGACTAGATGAATGGAATTCAAGGGGGATTGGACCTGGAATGTTTTTGGACATGTAACAATTCTAGGCTGAATCCTCTCTTGACTCCACCCTTAGGCTCTGCCTGATCTTCTCATACAAAACCTGAACTTACAGAATCTCCAGCCAGCATGGTCAAATCTTGTGTGGAAGTGGAGGGCACTATGTTGGAGATAGTTGGGTTAGGATTGTAATTGCCCTTCATTCTGGGATGTGCACATAAGTGTACTTGAGGAAATGCTTCCTGAATTCTTTATCTCGTGCAAGCAGGCACCTGTAATCTGAGGATGGGAATGATGTCACTGTTAATGGAGCAAGCCAGACTTGTCAAGGATGATGGAATGCCAGAATAAAATCTGTTTATATTGAACTATGCTTTGTACTTAAGTAGCCCACGAGAAATCTCTGTGCTATTTTAGAATTGATCTCCCCCCTCCCCGTTTAATAATCTACCGTTCCAAAGCAATTAGATTCTCATCAGTAAACTTTTATGACATGCAGAACAAGTGCGAGCAAGTTTCATTCTGTCGTCTTTTTCTGTCTAAAAGCCTCCTTTACTTCAGTAAGATTTCTGAAAGATTTCCAAAAGCCTCCTTCACTTCAGTAAAAGGGGGTAACCTGCTTCCTAAAGTTTCAGGTAACCCAAATTTCCTATTTTTTGCAACTGGCAGTGATCATTTCCGGTCATTTTGAGACAGAACCAGATGGATATTGTAATGCAGTGACTTACAATTGTTGGAAGAAATATCCATCTGATTCAGTTTCAAGATGAGAGAAAGACACTGGAAACATGGAGGCTAGTTGGATTGGAAAGATGGTTTAATGATGAACAGAACCACCAAGCACATGGTTCTGGTGCAGCTTACAATTGGTTTGATGAGTACATCGATTTTTATAAGTTTCAGAGAGGCCGCTAGGAGGGGATTGTGCCATGTCTGAAATGCCCTGAGGAGATTGTGCAATTCTGCTAAACGGTAGTGGGTTAATCCTATTATGTCCTGAAGGATCATGTCCTGTTCTTAACCCCATCACTCTAAAACTGAAGGTCTTTTGTTTTGTAGATAGGTTGGCCCAGTCTTTCTTAATGGCACAAAATATCTGCTGGGGTAGGAGGGGGGCTGTTAAGAAAGACTGAGTCTGCTTTCTGCCTCTTAAAAAAAACATGTTTCTCCATTTCTCATTTAGGGAAATATAATATTCTGCCTTTTTTTAATATTCCTCAAAATATTTCATTCTTCTACAGGGTGGGGCTTCCCTCACAATGTAGGATGTTTACATAACCATAAAATAAGTCCAATATAATATACCAATTACAAAAATATAATTTAGCATGATAGAGACATATATATGGCCCGCCCTCTGTTAATTAATTTTTCTCCTTAGTGACATAAACGAAGGGAAAGGGAACAACATGCATCTCTCTTTTCAAACATTTGTCTAAACTGAGTACTTAATTTTGGTTGCCAGCTTAGAACGATCAGCTAAATCCCTGAGGTCAGTTCACTATTGTGTTTAAGTGCATGGTAATACTTGTCTCACAAGAATGTTGTCAGGCTTAATTAATTTCTCGGCACATCATGAAGTCCCTTGAGCTGTCAGACTACAGGGAGGGAGACTAAGTGTTGATGTTCCTCACCTTTGTTCTTAAAAAGAAATCAGATCAGCATGAACGAACAAGGTGAATGTAAATAGTGTAATATGTCTCCTTTATAAACACGAAGAGATGCAGTTTAGCTTTTTCTCGGAAGGTCAGTGATGTGATGAATTCTGAGACTCTTAAAGCCAAAATAATCTGCCATCGTTTTGACACTACCTGCTTTACTATCCCTTGCCAGGAATTTGAATTGGGGCAGGGGAAGAGAAGGGTATATAACCGTGATGGCGAACCTATGGCACACATGCCAAAGGGGGCACGCAGGCCCTCTCTGTGAGCACGTGAGCTGTCGCCCCAGTTCAGCTCCGCTGTGCATGCGCACATGCCTCCCACTGGCCAGCTGGTCATCAGGTCTCTACCATGCATGTGCGGGGGGTGGCACACATGTGTGGGGGCCATGCATGCATGCGTGGGGGCAGGGTACGTGCGTGGGGGCCGTGCGGGCATGCAGAGGGAGTGAGGCACATGCATGGGGACCGTATGCGGATGTGTGGGGGCGGGGCGCATGCACAGAGGCCGTGCGCACATTGCTTTTTGGGGGTTTGGGCACACGCATTTGCGCACTTTGGGCTCTCAGTCCGGAAAAGGTTAGCCATCACTGGTATGTGAGATCAACTAACTGGTTAGTTCCTTGCATTGGGCAGGATTTCTTTTCCCTTGGAAGTAGAAACAAAGGTTGTCAAACAGAGATGTACCATTCTATCAAAAAAAATATTCTTGAATTTAGGGGAATGATAGATAGAACTAGGCAAAAAGATAAATAAGAACATTTAAGATTACTACCAGTGGAAAAAATTCAAGGTTTTACTAAACCTGTTCCATCTTGAATGCAATTTTCTCACAAACATACATACAACCATGATCCATCCCTCTATCCCAGGGGTCAGCAACCTGTGGCTCTGGAGCCGCATGTGGCTTTTTCACCCCTCTGCTGTGGCTCCCCGTCACTCAAAATATGTGTCACAACCACCAATGTGCGACACCCGCCGGCATGCGATTTATTGAGCTTTTCAACTCCCGAAAGGCCAACCATGGGTAAATCCAAGAAAAGAAAAGTTTCAGAAGAAAACAAAACATTTAAGTCAATTACATATGTTAGTTTTGTGGCCGCTCAAGAAATAATCAGGCACGGGAAGGGTTTTGTGGCTCCTGGTGTTTTTCTTTTCTGTGGGAAATGGTCCAAATGGCTCTTTGAGTATTTAAGGTTGCAGACCAGTGGTGGGTTCCTCCCGGTCCGCCCGGTTCCGCTGAGCTGGTAGTGGTGACAATATGATGTCACCAAACTGGTTCTACCCCCTGCCCCCCGCCCTGCCCCCCACCCCCACCCCCCAACACCCTGCCCCCCACCCCCGTGTTATTCTTACCTTTTATTTGGCCCCACCCCCAATCTATTGCTGCCTCCTGAGTCCCAGCTGATGGCTAGAGGGAAAAAAGCTGTTTAAACTCTTGCCGTGGGGCTTCAAAGGGCCGCCCTACAGGTGATCAGTGTTAAAAGAAAACAAATGAGTATACCGGTGCCTGCAAAAATAAATGGGTAGATCAGTACCTGCAAAAATAAATGGGTAGACCAGTGCCAGCAAAAAATAAATGGGTAGATCGGTACAGCTCTGCAAGCAATTAAAAGCCTGGTAGACCAGTACCTCTGCTAAATCCTAAATAATTGTCACATGACCATCAAGCTACGCCCACAAAATAAGCCACGCCCACAGAACCTGTAGTAAAATTTTTTAGATCCCACCCCTGTTGCAGACCCCTGATCTATCCTATCTGTCCATCCGTCCATCTGGAGTCCTTGATGCTCTCTGAGCTTGGTTGTTTGCTTACAGAGATTTCATTACCCAACTAGATAAGATTATCAATGCCAGTACATCTGTTATTCCTATAAAAATAAAAATAACGGAGAGGGGACATTGTTGAATTTTTTAAATTCCATTTTGGCACATCCTCATAAATGTCTGTGACTGGGATGTAAGATAACTCTTCCCTAATTCAATCGTTATTATTATTATTTTTTAAATAAAGAGCCTTTCTATGCAAGTGGATGACAGTAGCTCTGGAATGCTTCACTAATCTTTAATTTGCACACCTTAAGTCCGGATTAATGTATCTTCGGTGTGGATTTCTTGTTATCTGAAAAAAAAATCTTAGATTTTTTTCCCTCAGATAATAAGAAATCCACCCCGAAGACACATTAATCCAGACTTAAGGTGTGCAAATTAAAGATTAGCGGTGTTCCCCGCCCCCAGTAATGAAATCAAAAGCTCTAGAAGCTTCAACTTTCCCAGAGGGCAACCTTTGTTGTATTAGGTAGGTGAGGTCCAGTGACTTCATGCTTTCCCCCCTTTCCCTTAATTTTCTCTACTGGTTTGCAAATCCTGTCTTCCTTTCTCCCCTCCAGGAGCTGATGTACCATGTTGTCAGGTAGCAAAGTGCCAAATTGTTCTTAATTGTCTCCTCCACCCATCGGTCAGGACAAAAGCAATGGAAGACATCACTCAGGATTTCAATCATTATAAAGGCAGATCTATCCCCAAAGCTATTGCATTTTAAAAACTCAGGAGAGGCATTTGTAGAGAAAGAATATTTTTCTTAAATACACAGACAGACAGACAGACTGACACACGCACACATAATATTTAGTTGTGGAATTTTCACCACAAATCTAGCTTGACTCTAAGAACTCAAAAGCTTTCAGCTGTTTTTCTTCATGTTAAGGAATCCTCTTTTTTCCAAATATGGATGATTAAAGCGACATAGAACATTCACTGCTAACAGAACAGAAATTTAACCGAAATTTGGGAAAGGGAATTGTTAATCAAAACAACAGCACACAGGAAGCAACATTTGCAAAACGCAGGCCTGGCTTATGTTCCAAGAAAAGCTTTGCTTTTAATTATGACCAAAAATAGAGACACATCAGATCATTTAGAAGGATTTTTATTGGCAGGGCCATGATAGATAAGAAAATAAAGTTAGAAGTACAAGAAGCGAGCCGGCTTTACAACTTTAGAGAAGTCTTTCCTAACCAGGTATCTTCCAGATTCTTTGCTTTGAACTCCCGTGGTTCCCACCTAGCTCCCAATATCTGGGAATTGTGGCAGTTGGTTGGGGAAGGCTGACCTAGAACTGTTCTAGATTGCCCATTCAGATTTTTATCCAAGCCTTATGGTTTCAGAATTAAAACAATGCAGGTCTTGATTAGGTTGTTCTTATTCTGTATGCAAGATCTTAGGATGCTACAGGAATCAGACATATTTATGTTTCTCTGCTGATCAATAACTCCTCCAGCTTGAATTGAGAAAGAGCAAAAAACAAGCATTCCTGCATTTTTCAATAGGTGAAAGCTTCTTATTCTGTTACCTACCCTGTTTCCCCAAAAATAAGACCCAACCGGAAAATAAGCCCTAGCATGATTTTTATGGATGCTCGTAATATAAGCCCTTATCCCAAAAATAAGCCCCAGTTAAGATAGTCAACCAGATGGAGGCGTTTAGTACTGTATTTCCCTCAAAATAAGACCTAACCAGAAAATAAGCCATAATGCATCTTTTGGAGCAAAAATTAATATAAGACCTGGTCTTATTTTGGGGAAAACATGGTATTATTGGTCCTTTTTGTTATCTAGTTTTGATATCTAGTCACTGTGTTGGGAGACCAGGCACTTGGAGATGTGCTATGCCAGCCATTCCCTCCAATGTCCACTTAAAGTGTCCCATGCAACACAAACCAACAAGACACTACTTCTTCTACAGCATTATTTGCTGCTGACCAAAATTTCAGACTTGAAATATATGGGACAAATTGCAGTAGTTTCCTAGGCGTATTAAACATTCAATCTGTAAACAGATTTTCACCCCTATTTGGAATTCTTCCTATAGGGCTGTGATGGCAAACTGGCAGGCGGAGCCATATCGGTGGGCACACAAACTCAGCTCCAGCTTTTCCTGCCTCCGGAGGGCCTGGGGGGTGGATGGGGAAGGCCCGTTTTTCACTCTCCCCAGGCTCCAG
Organism: Pituophis catenifer annectens; assembly: GCF_029215685.1. NCBI lineage: Eukaryota > Metazoa > Chordata > Lepidosauria > Squamata > Colubridae > Pituophis > Pituophis catenifer. Next base: position 17,240,199 of record NW_027256883.1, on the reverse strand, counting down.
AGCCTTTCTAGGAGCCTGGGGAGGGTGAAAATGGTGGGACCGGAAGTCAGCAAACGGGCCATTTCCGGCCTCCGGAGGACCTCCGGTGCGGTGGGGAAGGCCATTGTCCCCCTCCTCATGCTCCCAGAGTGGCTCTGGAGCCTGGGGAGAGCAAAAAATGGATCTACTGGGCCCACCATGCCAAAATCGGGGGGAGCGTGGGGGTCACGTGCGCACGCATGGGGTGCATAGAATTATGGATGTGGGCACGTGCGCGCACATCCTCTGTGCTCCCCCCACTTTTGGCACACAACAGCAAAAAGGTTAGCCATCACTGCTATAGGGGATGGATGTCAACAGAGCTTTTATCAACAGTAGCCCTAGAAAGACTGCAGGGAAGAACAACAGAGATGATAAGGTGTCTGGAGGTTAAAATCTACCAAGCATGGCTAAAGGAATTAGGTATGTTTAGTTTAAAGAAGAAAAGACTGAGGGGAAACATGATAGCAGTCTTCTATTAGTTGAAGGGGGCCTCAGGGAAGAGGACATTAATCCACACAGGCAGGCAGGACAAGAAGCAATGGGTAGAAATGTGGAAATAAGGAGGAATTTCCTGACAGTGAGAACTATTAAGTTTCCAGGAGTTGTGGGTACCCCATCACTTGAAGTTTTCAAGAAAAGATTGACAATCATTTGTCCAAGATGGTAGTAGAACTCCTGCCTTGAGTAGGGGTTGGACTAGAAGACCACTAAGGTCCCTTCCAACTCTATGAATTTATGATTCTATGAAGTTTAATTCCATGGTTTCTCCCTCCCTCCCTCCCTCCCTCTCTTCCTCCCTTCTTTCATTTCTGGACCACTCATCTCCTTGAAGTTTTGCTGTTGAATGTAAGCTGGGCATGCTATTTTATTGTCATAAAAGCAAATACCAAGAAATGAATATGAAAACACTAGCTGGGTTTGCGGGGCATACAGGATAACAAGCATTACTAGATCTTGAGAAAGCTGATTTAATTCAGATGTTTGATCACATAAATTTTGAAATAAAGTTCCGAATCAAATATCGACATGCCCTGTGAGACTTAAAATAGATGGGCAACTGTCATCTATTTTATTTTATTTTATATTTTATATTTTATTTTATTTATTTGATTTGTGTAGCCATCCATCTCACAAAAGTGACTCACAACAACTGAAAACATCAAAAAGAGAGCACAGTACAGCTAACCCATTGACTTATGGCCACAAGTGAGCCCAAAATTTCAGCTGCTAAGTGAGACATTTGTTAAGTGAGTTTTGCCCCATTTTAAAACTTTTCTTGCCACAGTTGTTAAGTGAATCACTGCAGTTGATAAGTTAGTAACCTGGTTGTTAAGTGAATCTGGCTTCCTCATTGACTTTGCTGGTCAGAAGGTTGCAAAACGTGACCTTGGGTCACCGCAACGATCATAAGTGTGAACCTGTTGCCAAACATCTGAATTTTGATCACATGATTATAGGGATTCTTCAAAGTCGTAACTGTGAAAAACAGTCATAAGTCACTTTTTTCAGTGCTGTTGTAATTTTGAATGGTCACTAAATGAACTGTTGTAAGTCAAAGACTACCTGTATATTTTCTTTTCTTTTCTTTTTTCTTTAGTCTAAGCTTGTTAGCATATGTATCTGGGCTAGATCTCTATTTCTATAACTCTTGTTTTTAAAGGAAAGCCCAACCTACACTGGATAAAATTCATTGATCAATCATCTTCCTTGTTATTTTATTCTAAACAGAAAACCAATTTAAGTGCAAAATTCCAGCCTTCGCAGACATCGTTATCTTGATTGATGGGTCCTGGAGTATTGGCAGATTCAACTTCAGGCTTGTGCGTCTTTTCTTGGAAAATCTGGTTATCGCCTTCAACGTGGATTCTGAAAAAACAAGAATAGGTAATCTTTCAACAATCCAAGTTCGTCTGTTTTGGTTTCCTCAACTCTTTATATTAATATGATTCCTTCTTTTGGGAGAATATTTAATGAGCCATAATGCTATAGTGTCAAATTCCTTCTGAAAGGATGGATTTGAGTGTTTCTATAGGAAGGAATTCCTGAAAACCCTAATGGACCTAATCAAATATTTTTCTTCGTATATATGTCATCCCAGATGTGTTGATGGATTTGAACCAAGTTCTAGTGTGATATCTCAAATATCGTACCCAGAGGTGGGTTTCAGCAGATCACATCATGACTGTAAGCTGAGGGCATATACCAGTCTAGTAACTGATTTTTTTAATATAAACAATAATGCACTTCAATGGTTAGATGGCCTAGACACTGGCATCTGAATATGGATCTTTTTAATATTCATATTTTATTGTGTTTTACTAATCTAGATGAAATGTTAATATATACTGCTAATCCATGTATGATATGCCGTACACTAAATAAAAGAGGACTGCCTATAATAGAATAGAATAGAATAACAGAGTTGGAAGGGACCTTGGAGGTCTTCTAGCCCAACCCTCTGCTTAGGCAGGAAACCCTACACCACTTCAGATAAATGGTTATCCAACATCTTCTTAAAAACTTCCGGTGTTGGAGCATTCACAACTTCTGGAGGCAAGTTGTTCCACTGATTAATTGTTCTAACTGTCAGGAAATTTGTCCTTAGTTCTAAATTGCTTCTCTCCTTGATTAGTTTCCACCCATTGCTTCTTGTTCTACCCTCAGGTGCTTTGGAAAATAGCCTGACTCCCTCTTCTTTGTGGCAGCCCCTGAGATATTGGAAGACTGCTATCATGTCTCCCCTAGTCCTCCTTTTCGTTAAACTAGACATACCCAGTTCCTGCAACCGTTCTTCGTATGTTTTAGCCTCAGGTCCCCTATAGCAAAAGCCATTGTTACATTGGTGCATGCAACCAATTCCTCTCCATGTTCATATCATCTTTTTCATGTCATTGTGTTTTGTATTATAAATATACTTTCTTTTCTCTGCAAGGCCTGGCACAATACAGTGGTGATCCCAGGATAGAATGGCATCTGAATTCCCACAACACAAAGGAGGCTGTCTTAGAAGCAGTGCGAAACCTCCCCTACAAGGGTGGAAATACCTTAACCGGTACGGAGTTGTACATGACCGCTTGAAATGGATTTTTTTTAAAAAGTATTTGCCATTTACCTGATTCATACTCTGTAAATAACGCAGGTGCATCTTGCTTCCTTCTGTATTATATTTCTGATTCTTTTTTTTTCCCACTGGCCTTCAGGGTGCACAGTATTTAAAGGCTATCCTCTAGCACAGTTTAGGGAATATCATTAAAAGAACGGTATTCTTTATCATCAAGAGAAAAGAGGGAAGCAAGGTAACACAAACCTTGTTCTGATAAGACAAAGGGGAAGATTTATTGCAAATGGATTCCTTTGAATTATGCGAGAGGAATGCACTCCTAGGTGATTTATTGCAGTGTTATATTATTTATATGAGAGAAACAGATAATGTGTGGCTGAGCAGAATACTCTGACTGAAGGACCTTTCCGTCCAGGGCCGAACTCTTGAGTTTAGCTTGAGTTAACAAGGCTATTCTTAAAAAAGAGAAAAAAAAACAGAAAAAGGAGAGTTAACAGGTAGAGGTCTCTGAATGGGATGTAGGAGGTGGGAAGTAAGTTTAATAGTGTGGTGGGTGGGCAACTGTGTGACCCTTTTATGACCTATGGACCTATGGAATTCCTGAGATAACATGGCTGCTCAGGAATTTTGGGAGTTAAAGTCCACAGGTCATAAAGGTTGCCCACTTAGTTGTTAAGGCACTAGGTTGGAAAGTAGGAGAACTTGAGTTCAAGTCCTGCCTTAGCCATGAAAGCCAGCTGGGTCATGATGGGCCAGTCTCTCTCCCTCAGCCCAAGCCACTCACAGAGTTGTTGTTGTTGTGGGGAAAAGAAGAGGGGGAAGGTATCTTCGGCATGTTCATCACCTTGAGTTATTTGTAGAAATAATGAAGACAAGATATAAATTAAATAGTGGTCATGATTATACAATCAAGGCCTGCTCTATGTACCGGCACATTGATGATGGAATGGGGCAACGTATCACTGCCAACTCGCCACAGCCATCTCGCTGCGGCCTAATCACCACGGCCATCTTGCTGCAGGACAATTCAACAATTCAATTTAATTATTTAAAATAATTTATAAAATATTTTGATTTTCGCCATTTACATTTCATTTTGTCCCTCCTTTCGCATCCTTTCTTTAATGATACTACTCCACCAATTCTTCAATATTAGTATAACTCTTGTCCCGTAGTGAGTGGGCTGTGGTGAGTTGTCCTAGATCCCATAGATGAGGGGATGGAGCCAGGGATGAAATCGAGCAGGTTCTAACAGGTTCTGGAGAACCGGTAGCGGAAATTTTGAGTAGTTCAGAGAACCGGCAAATACCACCTCTGGCTGGCCCCAGAGTGGGGTGGGAATGGAGATTTTGCAATATCCTTCCCCCAGGAGTGGGGAGGGATGGGGATTTTGCAGTATCCTTCCCCTGGAGTGGGGTGGTAATGGAGATTTTGCAATATCCTTCCCCTGCCACGCCCACCAAATGACGCCCACAGAACCGGTAGAGAAAAATTTTGGATTTCACCCCTGCATGGAGCTTTGCTCACTCAATCATAAATGTCACTTTGGCTTTTGGGACATCCGCTCTCCCAACTGCTGATACACACAATAACAATCCTGCTGACAGAACAGATAACCACAAGCAACATGCAAGGGCATTCGGACACCAGCTATTCTCTAGTATGGGGCTACCCTTGAAGAGTATCTGGAAACCACAACTAGTACATAATGTGGGAATGCAAACAGTCTTGGGCATCTCTAGGATTGCACACGTAACATCTCTGTTATGTGAGCTACATCAGGTGCTGGTTTGCTTCTGGGTCTAATTCAGGGGTAGGCTTCAAAAATTTTTAGCAAGGGGTTCTCTGCCCGGTTGCTGGGTGGGCGTGGCCATGGTGGGCATGGCTTAGTTGGCCTCCTGCATCACAGTGTGTGTATGGGGGGTGTTTTTGCCTTCCCTGGGTTCTGGAGGCTTTTTTCAAGCCTCCGGGAGGGCGAAAACAGCTTCCTCAGGCTCTGGAGGCCCTCTGGACCTGTTTCTGGCCTTCCCAAACTTCCGGTGGGCCCGATTTTGGCCCTTCCTGAGCCACTGTGAGTGCCCTGCACTTATCTGCATCCAAAACGGGCCACCTGGGGGCTCCTGGGAGGGGCAGGGTGGGGTGGGCAGGGCCAGCCAGGAGTGGGATTTGGGGGCTCTCCAAATTGCACAGAATTTTAGCTAGAGGTTTTCCCAAACCCCTGCAAACCCCCAGCAGGTCTAATTCCAGATGTCAGTTACCCCCTTTAAAGCCCTCTATGGCACGAGACCAATTTACCTGATGGACATCTCATCTCAATTCCATCATTCCATCCCACCTGGTCAAGTAGGAGGGTATGTTGCAGACCCCTGATGGCGCAGTGATTAGAATGCAGTATTTCAGGCACTCTGCCCACAGCTTGGAATTCAATCCTGATGGAGCTCAAGGTTGACTCAGCCTTCCAACTTTCTGAAATCAGTAAAGTGAGGATCCAGATTGTTGGGGACAATATGCTGACTATGTAAACTGCCCAGAGAGGGCTGTGAAGCCCACTCTATAGAGCAGGTATATAAGTCTAAGTGCTAAGTGTTATTGCTAGCCCATTGGTTTAAGAATTTCAATTGGTGGGCTACAGGAAGAGAGGCTTCTCTGCCATTGCTCCCAAACTTTGAACACCCTACCCCAGAGGTGAGGTGTTTCCAGGATGGGCTGCTGGGGGTTTGCAGGGGTTCAGGAGAACCTCTAGCTAAGATTCTGTGCAGTTCGGAGAACCCCCAAATCCCACTCCTGGCTCGCCCCGCCCACCCCTCCCCCCCAGGAGTACCCCACACTGCCCATTTTGGATGCAGGTAAGTGCAGGGCATTCGTGGAAGCTCAGGGAGGGTGAAAAATGGGCCTACTGGAAATTTGGGAGTGCCAGAAACGGGCCCATTTCCAGCCTCCAGAGGGCCTCCAGAGCCTGGGGAGGCCGTTTTTTGCCCTCCTGGAGGCTCGAGGAAAACCTCCGGAGTCTGGAGAGGGCAAAAATGACCCCCCCTGCCATGGTGCAGGAGCCGACTAGGCCACGCCCACCATGGCCACACCCACCCACAACTGGGCAGAGAATCCCTTACTAAAATTTTTGAAGCCCACCCCTGGGTGTTTCCTCCCCCCACTTTCATGGCCTTCAGATAGAATGTTAAGACCTGGTACTGCCAATTGGTATTGGGGTCAAAGAATGATATGCCACCCTGGGGGTAATTGGTAGCATGCCTCTGCCGCTGTATCTTAATAGCCCAGTTTTTATTTTTATTTTTTTTCGTCTGTTTTAACTCTGTGTTTAATTTATGCTTTTATACCATGGTATGTTAATTTATTGTAAATAAGAATCACTTAGGTAAGATGAGTGGTGGAAAAATGTGATTAATAAATAAACAAATAAATAAATAAATAAATAGTCCCCAGAAGCTGTAATTGAAGCAATCTGTCTTGCTTGCTATCTGAAAATTAGTTTCCCTACTGTGATGGTCATGGCCCTCTTTGAATGCCTGCTAATTAGAAACCAGATTATTTATTGCAGAAAAAGAATAATGTATGTTCAAGTAAAAACAAGCATCTACAGGTTTCTTTAGCTACCCTTAATTGCTCCCCCTCCCTGCCTTTGAGTTAATTGTGACTCCTCATGACTGCCTGGACAAGTCCTTGTAAAATTTCTTGGCAACATTTTGGGAAATGGTTTGCCCTTGCCTGCTTCTTAGGGCTGAGATTGAGGATTGGCTCAATATCTCCCAGCTGTCTTCATACCTAAGGCAGGACTACAAATCATGGTCTCTAGTTTATAGTCCAGCAACTTTAACAACAACAACATTAAATTGGTTCTTACCAGTCGTGGGTTGCCCCCGGTTCGGACCGGTTCACAAGAACCGGTAGTAAAACCGGCGGGAGACTCCGCCCATTGACCCAGTCATCATTAGAAGTGATCTGCGTGGGCACAATGCAAATCAGTAGTAAAGGTAAGTAGAACCCACCCTTGGTTCTTACATTTAACTGTAGTCTGTTTTTAAAACTAAGAAAGTCTGCTTGGGAATATAGTGGAAATATTGTTGTCCTGCCATTGTCCCCAGACTTGAGTTCCCCCAAACGCCTCAAGAGTACTCTGCATTTCCCCCTCTTTCTTTACTTTAAAAACACAGAGAACAGAAACCAAAAACCACTGCCTTGAACCAGAATCCACTGATTGGGTCTTGCAGAAATAGACATCCCCACCTCTCACTTCAAAATTAAGATTTAAAATAAAATATTTGGATCCCCATTCCGTCAGCATCTTTACATTATATGCATTTGTCTGGTTGTATGAAAAAAAGTCTTCAAATCTCCCCAAACACTTGAATAATTTCAGTTGGGGAAAGGGTAGCTAAAACAACGTGAAGCCACCATTCCCCTTAAAGGACCTGAAGCCCAAAAGCCAGGACGTATGATGAAATAGAAAGACATGCAAATGGTATAATAGGATGCTCATAAGTTGTGCATACCCCCAGCCTTGAAAGACAAGAGTAGCTTTATGGTTGCTTTGCTGTAGCTGTCCCAGAAATAAGTTCACTCAACTTTTGAACATAATCAACAGTATTGGCTTTATAGAGGCCCAGAGCTGATTTTGATCTGATGCAGAATCTTTTGGTAAAAGTGCCTTAAGCTTGTTTGCTACTCTCCGTATCACCTATTTCTGTCTGTAGACTTATATTGGGTCCTCCTAAACTTTAGGTTTCTAGAATACTTCTAGTCTTTTCCCCATAGAAAACTGCTGCTTCATGCATCCATGACACATACCCTCTGAGATCTGTCGGTATCATTTTCTCAGTCTTTGTTGAATATAATTCCATATTTATTCTTAAAAGAATTAAAAGGAGCTTCTTATCTGTTAACCAGGAGGAAGCAGTCTACCAACCATTATAACTAATAAAAGATAAGTCTTGCAGCCATAGCAATATAAATATCTTTGGTTAACCTTCTCCTTGGCCTTCTCTCTCCTTTCTTCTTTATGGACAGGTCTTGCCTTAACTTTTATTTTGGAAAACAACTTTAAGCCAGATGCAGGTTCAAGGCCTGGAGTCCCCAAAATTGGCATATTGATCACTGATGGGAAATCCCAAGATGATGTCATTCCACCTGCAAAAAACCTGAGAGATGCTGGGGTCGAACTCTTTGCCATAGGTATGTATTGCAGAAATACTCATTGAATTGAGATTCTAGAATGTGCCTACCGTAGTTCAATGCAGGATCTACAGTGTAAGATGTATTTACAGCAGGAAACCTGTGATTCCCAGCTGTCTAAACTCAGCAGTAAAGTAGTTGAATTTTGGTGGGTGTGAATTCAGGCTATTTTAGGGGCCTAAGTAGAGATGTGCAGATTGTTTCAAAATTGAATGGTTTCAAAATAACAACATCAACGTTATTGTCATTGTATGTGTATACACAGTATACCCATACAACAAAATTCACTTAACACCCAAAGACCAGGTCCAACACACATAACAATCCCCCAAACACACTCCCACCCACCACAAATTCCCTGCCCCTAAACCACCCAAACATCCACACAACAGACCAAGTAATGCTGTCCAACAGCTCACTGATGGTGGCCCTTTAGTTCATGGTTGAGTGCAATTATAACTCTGGGATAAAAACTATTCAGAAAATGTGTGGTCCGAGTTTTAATTGTTCTGTATCTTCTACCAGAAGGCAACAGCCCAAAAAGATTGTAAGCAGGATGGGAAGAGTCTCTGAGAATGTTGTGTAACTTCCTCAAACAGCAAGATTCGAAGATGTCATCCAGGGCTAGTAGCTGGAGCCCAATGATATTCTGGGCAGTTTTAATGATTCTCTGTAGAGCATTTTTGTCCACTACAGAGCTGCTCCCATACCATACAAGAATGTCGTATGTCAGGACGCTCTCAATGGTGCTGTGATAGTAGGACAGAAGTAGATGCTGAGATAGATTTATCTTGCTGAGCATTCTCTTCTGTGCCTTCTTCACAAAATGATTGTTTCAAGTTTCGAACATGTGTTTTGATCATGAAACGGGACCGTTTTGAGTTTGGAATGGACTTGTGCCAAACAGAGCATCTGTTTTAACTTGAAATGGAGTGTTCCAAAGTTGAAACCTAAGCTCCATTCCCAGCCACATCTTTAACCTCACCAAATCTTGGAGAAGGGACCATTAAGCTACCCAAGACCTTTTTAGTGACATCACTTGCCTTGGGTTGGCTCCTTGTGTCCAGAAAGCTGAAGGTTGAGTCCTGACCATAAGAACCATAATGTTGCTAACATCAGTTGATAAGCATCTATCTTTTGCTGATATACCTCCAGAAAAAAAACACACACACAGTTCGAAGGCAAGTTGTTCTCCTGAGCATATTGATCATTGATGAAGTGATGTCCACCGTAAACAATTCCTGTGTACATATTGACAACATTGTCCTCAGATTGGTTCATAAATCCATTAAAAAAAAAGCCATAGTAGATTAATTCACATACCACGCTAGATCATAAATGCTGGCTTATAATCACAATGGTTGTGATCGCACACTGCGCTTAACCAAAATCAAATATTTGTTTACGATATCCAAGCCAAGCTATTTTATTATCATGTTACTACTTTGTTGTTTCTTCCTTTGTTAACAGGTGTAAAGAATGCTGATGAAAATGAACTGAAGGAGATTGCTTCAGAACCACACAGCACTCACGTCTACAATGTTGCTGACTTCAGTTTAATGAACTCCATTGTGGAAGAACTTACAAAGACTGTGTGCATGAGAGTTGAAGAACAAGAGAAAGAAATCAAAGGTAAGAATAGCCAGGAGAAATGCTCTTTTTAAAGGACATATAACCAGGGGTGAAATCCAGCAGGTTCTGACAGGTTCTGGAGAACCGGTAGCAGAAATTTTGAGTAGTTTGGAGAACTGGCAAATACCACCTCTGGCTGGCCCCAGAGTGGGGTGGGAATGGAGATTTTGCAGTATCCTTCCCACAGGAGTGGAGAAGGAATGGGAATTTTGCAGTATCCTTCCCCTGGAGTGGGGTGGGAAAGGAGATTTTGCAGTATCCTTCCCCTGCCATGCCCACCAAGCCACACCCACCAAAATACACCATGCCCACCAAGCCACGCCCACAGAACCGGTAGTAAAAAAAATGTGGATTTCACCACTGCATATTATGAATGGTGTTAGGTCAGGCTAATAGCATATCTCATTCAGCTTCCTCTTGCTACATGGCCAACATATTATGTCATAGTGACTAGCAGCCATTATCTTCTTCATGAATAATTCTTTGTGAACATGGTAACCATCAGTACATCTCATTCGAACAAATTTTATGTGCTGGGGAAAAAAACGTCTTCCACTTCATTTTTCCAAAATTTGTTTCTTCTGAGTTTTTATGAAGTTGTCTGCTGATAGATTGTCTACAAGATCTAGAAAAGTTAAGAATTGAACAAGATGATCATTTTGGGGTGGCTGAAATAATTGTTTCTCTGATTTCTAGGTATGTTTAGTCTAATTAACTAGGCATAATTAGACATAACTAGGGCAGGAGTGGGTTCTACTTACCTTTACTACTGGTTTGCATGCACAGTTCAGCCATGGGGATGTCCAGACAGGTGGGCGGAGCCTCCTGCTGCTTTTACTACCGGTTCACAAGAACCGGACTGAACCGGGAGCAACCCACCCTTTGCCGACCGGGAGCAACGGCCCATTTGCCGACTTCCGGTGGGACCGGAAGGCCCGAAAATCAGTTGGCTGATGCACGCATGTGCGCCAGAGCTGAGCTCGCGGGCCCACTGATATGGCTCCGCGTGCCACCTGTGGCACACATGCCATAGGTTCGCCATCATGGCTATAAGGACTCATGCTTTGGGCAAGGGGTTGGACTAAATGATCTCCAAGGTCCCTTCCATGATCCCCATAGTTCTATATTCTGTGTCTAAAACTTTAGGATCATTGGTTGCCACACTTGGAGCCCCTACAGATTTGGTCACATCTGAAGTGACAGCCAGAGGATTCCATGTGAGTTGGACTCATGCACCAGGCAAAGTGGAAAAGTACCGAGTTGTCTATTATCCCACCAAAGGAGGACAACCAGAAGAGGTAATGAAGTAACAGTCACTGTTTGTCCTGAGGGCAAGACAAAAATAATGGGTGGAAGCCTGTCAAAGAAAGATGCAACCTCTAGAAGTAAGGAAAAATTGTTTGACAGTGTGAGCAATTAACCAGTGGAACAGCTTGCGTCTTGGAGATGTAAGTGCTCCATCACTGGAGGATTTCAATGAAAGATTGGAGATCCATTTAACTGGGATGGTGTAAAAGTCCTAACTTGAGCGGGGGGTTGGACTAGAAGACCTCTGAAATTCCTTCCAACCGTATGACTTTACAATTCTATGAAACTATAAAGGTAAAGGTAAATGTTCCCCTTGCACATATGTGCTAGTCGTTCCTGACTCTGGGGGGCGGTGCTCATCTCCGTTTCAAAGCCGAAGAGCCAGCACTGTCTGAAGACGTTTCCATGGTCATGTGGCCGGCATGACTAAATGCCAAAGGCGCATGGAACGCTGTTACTTTCCCACCAAAGGTGGTCCCTATTTTTCTACTTGCATTTTTACGTGCTTTGGAACTGCTAGGTTGGCAGAAGCTGGGACAAGTAACGGGAGCTCACCCCAGTACGTGGCACTAGGGATTTGAACCGTTGAACTGCCGACCTTTCGATCAACAAGCTCAGCGTCTTAGCCACTGAGCCACTGCATTCCTTCTTTATATATAGTTTATAGAAATATTTAGAAACTATAGGATCCCATAATTGTGTTAAGCAAAATACATTAATAATCACTATTAGAAGTAGCGACCAATTACTCCTGCACCTCTCTAATCCATGTTCAAATTTTTTCTTTGGGAATTGAATTACAACCTGTTTTCAGATAAAAGGAGAAAGTCTGCTTTGTGGTCATCTTAAAACTCTGTTTAAATGTGTCTTGTCTTTCGTACAGGTGGTGGTAGATGGGACAGTTTCAACAGCTGTACTGAAAAATTTGATGTCTTTAACTGAGTATCAGATTGCTGTGTTTGCCATCTATGTTAGTTCTGCCAGTGAAGGTCTCCGGGGTACTGAGACAACACGTAAGTGACAAAAAAAGGAACATGGCAGTATTTTAAGTTTATGTTAGAACTATCTAATTTTGCATTGTAAGTGTATATCTGCTGATTCTAGATATAAACCTATCCCTGATGAAAACCTGTTGGATTTGGGAAGAAAAAGTCCATTTAACAATATTCTGTGTTGAATAGTTTTTGCCCAAAACTAGAAAAACAATGATATACCATCAGAAGACAAGGTGATTAGAAAAATTATGGAATGTGCAGAAATGGATAAGCTCACAAAGAGATACAAGAAAAAGATGAAACAGAATACTACTTAATCTGGGAGAAATGGTATAAATGGTTGGAGGAGAAAGGGGAAAAAGAAAAAAAAAGGGGGGGGACAAAAGAAAACTAAACAATGGTTAAATTAGGTGGAGAAATATGGAAACAAATGGGAAGATATAAATTGTGGAAAGGAAACTAAGTACCTGTTTATGTTAATTGTAAATAAAATATTTAGATTAAGAGAATATATACAGGTGAAACTCGAAAAATTAGAATATCGTGCAAAAGTTCATTTATTTCAGTAATGCAACTTAAAAGGTGAAACTAATATATGAGATAGACTCATTACATGCAAAGCGAGATAGTTCAAGCCTTGATTTGTCATAATTTTGATGATTATGGCTTACAGCTCATGATATACTAGGAATATATGTATAAGAGATAGATTAAGATAAGAAAGAGAAAATGTATAAATATAGATTACTGATGCGAAGATGTTGAAAAGAACATTTGTTTGTTTGTTTTTGTTTGTAGGCTTGTTGGTTTGTTGGTTTGTTCATATTAAAAAACAACAATATTCTATGTTGATTTTTGGCTGGAATCAGAACACCTAGAAAATGGGGGGCTTAATCCTTCCCTTCTCAGCCATGATCTATTTAAAAATAACTCTTCCTTCTGCCTTAGCTGCTATCAGCATCAATGGGAACCTTTTCCTCCTAAGTCAATAAGAAAAGCAGGAGGATTTTCCAAGGGATCGCTGATGTACTAGGAAAAATTCAATTTTAACCCTCACTAGGAAAAACTAACCCTGTACTAGGAAAAACTCAATTTTAACCTTTAATTCAAGTCCTGTCCAGATGTGGTGAGCTGGTAGGGTTTGCCATCAAGCCAATGCACATAAAAATGTGGTTCTGATTTCAGGATAGGTTCTGCCATTTACTTCCATGGATCAAGAGGTCCTCTTGACATCCATACTTCAAAATGACCTCTTTCCTTTAAGGTCAGCCTTTTCCTGCTTCTATTTTGGTAGAACTTGTCAGCAGTTCTTGTTGCAAGTTGTGGTGATAAAGGCAGAATAGCAGGCCATTTGATAAGAGACTTCACTCCTCACTCAGTATTGTTGAATCTGGGATGTGTCTGAATAAGCTTGACAGCAACTTAGCTGCTGTTTTCCTATTTGGCGTCAGCTATCCTATCAGACACAAGAAATCAGGAACCAGGGTTGTTGAAGATGCACAGTTTATTCTGTGCATCTTCTAAACAAGAATCTGAACTACTAATGGTCAAGGCAAATTGGCGATAGGTAAGAGTCAATGGAATTCAAGCTGAGCTGGACTTACCATATTTTTCGGAGTATAAGACGCACTTTAGTTTTTGGGGAGGAAAATAAGAAAAAGCTGATTGGCAGGTGGATCGGCCTCCTGGAATACCCCCAATAGCTGTTCCCAGAGGTGAATTTTAGCAACAGGTTCCTTGGTTGTGAGCTCCGGGTCTTGCTTTTTTTTTTACTTTTTTTCCTGGCTCTGAAAGCCTCCGAAACAGCTTCAGAAAAAAAGCCTCCGAAGCCCTGTTTGGGGGCTTCTTTTCTGAAGCTTCGTTTCTCATGCTTTTTTCAGCCTCTGAAACCTCTGTTTGAGAAACTGGGTGGGGCTACATTCGGATATAAGACACACCCAGATTTTCATCCTTTTTTTGGGGGGGGAAGGTGCATCTTATACTCTGAAAAATACAGTACTTACCATCGTGTAGAGAATAAAGAACCTGTTACCTACCATAAGGAAGGCTGAGCACCAAAGAATTGAGTGCCTTTGAACTATGTGGTGCTGGAGAAAACTCCTGCGAGTCCCTTGGACTGCAAGATGATCATACCGGTCAGTCCTAGAGGAGATCAACCTTGACTGCTCTTTAGAAGGCCAGATCCTGAACATGAAACTCAAATATTTTGGCCACCTTTTGAGAAGGAAGGACTCACTGGAGAAGAGCCTAATGCTGGGAATGACTGAGGGCAAAAGAAGAAGGGGATGACAGAGAATGAGGTGGCTGGATGGAGTCACTGAAGCAGTAGGCGTGAGCTTAAATGGACTCCAGAGGATGGTAGAGGACAGGAAGGCCTGGAGGAACATTGTCCATGGGGTCGCGATGGGTTGGCTATGACTTCGCAACTAACAACAACTCCTAAGCAAAATAGGCTGAAACGGTTTTTTTAAGTCCAGAGCAACGTGATAACGTTTGGAAGTGGCTCAGGCAGAGAAGCCTCCCTAATTCTCAGAAGTATAAGGAGGAGGAGGAGAATCAGACTGTTATTATTAGACAATCTCAATAAATGGTTTAGCCATTTTTGGAATTGGTTTCCAGGTCCTGTCAACCTAGGGGGTGATGACCCATTATGGCCTCATTTTCTGAGCAAACTTGGGTGGGGTTGCATTGTAGAAGAAAAAAGTCTAGCCTAGCATTTGATCGATCGGAGATGGTTAGGAATTGGTTAATGATGAACTTCATGGTCCAAAGCACATACTGTCCCAGTAGCATCATTTCCCATGGCACCTGGTGCTCTTTTGAAGTCAAGTTCTGACTCGGTCCAGCTGTACGTGCTTCTGATTCCACTACTGCCTAAGGCAGCACCTCTCCAAGCAGAGTTTTTATTTAATCTTTACTCAAGTGTCATAAAGCAATGCTCTGAAATAAGTAAATATTAATCACTCCAGGTAACATTTCAAAAGGAAAAAAAATGATGCTGTCACGGAGAGAGGATGGGAAAATATACTATATTTGACCTTGCTGGCAGATAATAGCAAATGAAAATGAAAAGATTGTGGATTCAGGCATGAGGTGTAGTTTTGAGAGAATGCAGTCGTTAGCAGCTGAAGTAAATACACGGAAGCCTTGGGTGTGAGAAACAGGGAAAAGGATAAAGCTAAAGGCATTTTTGGTCAGAATTCAGAGAATGGGGGTCAATAAGATCTCCAAAATAGCCCCCTTCCTTTTGTTTACAGTGTGCCTGAGTTCTGCAGAATGAATCCATTTCAACAGAGGTAACACACCCATATTGTCATTGTCCATTGATTCGCAGAATATCTCTGTACAAATTCACTTCCATCCTCATGACGTTCAGGAAGCTATTAGAAACCTGGCTATTCTCCCAGGGTCTCGGGTATCAGCCCTCCCAAGTCAATTAGACAGGAAACACAACTAGAAACATGACTAGATGAACTAAATCTACTTTATTGTTAAGGGCATGTTAATAGAGTCTTGCAAATCTGAAGGTACAATCTTCCTATCATCAATCTGAACCATCCGATCAATTTTAGGGCAGGTCCTTCCTAAGTTTCTTCCTTTGATAGCTAAGTCCTTGAGGTCTTCCCCTTCTTTTTGTCTGACTGTTTCCTAGGCAGTGTCTCTTTCTCTTGTCCCCCAAGGTCATTCATACGTTCTATTACACCAGGGGAGAGTGAAGGTCACTAAATTCAAGGTGCCGCTATTATTTTATAAAGTTGTACAAGGCTTGGCTTTGGCTTTATAACATTGAGATCAGGGGTGAAATGCTGGCGGTTTAGACCGGTTTGGGCGAACCGATAGTAAAAAATGCTACCAGTTTGGGTGAACCGGTATTTCTGACAATCAGCTGGGCAACGATCAGCTGTGATGCACTATTTATATTAGCTAGAATTGTCGGATTTCCTGCTTTCTAGCTAATCTAAATCGCGTGGCACAGCGGATCCCCCCCCTCACTGTTCTACTTACCTTTGCAGACTCGGAAGGCTTCAAAATGTTCCTTTTTTGGTGCTTTGCGGTCGCATTTTAGGCAGACTCACAGAACCGCTGTGCGTGTGCTCGGTAGCAGACTCACAGAACCGATAGCAGACTTTGGAGGATTTCACTCCTGATTGAGATCTAAGTAGCTAACACCTCACAGATTTGCTATCTATGTTGATTTCAGTCACATCCCAGACAGAGGAGGAGAAGGAGGAGGAGGATTGGTTTAATTCTCCATTTTGTGTTTTGGAAATAGTCATCCCCAGTCTTTGAGAGTGGCTGTGCAGGTTAACAAGAGTTGTAATTTTATTTATTGCAGTTGAGCAATTATCTAGCTATCCAAAATGACCAAATGAGATTGCAGAATCAACCTGTTTACATATTTTGAAAAGAACTCTTTTTTATTAGTTGCAAGAACTTCTGTTAGAAAAAAGAATTCAAAGATTTGTTGCTCAGACCATACAAAACAATACTGAGTTTAAAACCATTTTGGTTGTTTCCGTTTTTGTAAGCCTTCCCAGCGCCTTCCTTTGAAAAAAAAAAAAAAAAAAGGCAGTAACTCTCTTTTGTATTTTTCCCTCTACAGTTGCATTGCCAATGGCATCTGATTTGGAGTTGTATGATGTCTCACACAACAATATGAAAGTAAAGTGGAAGGCAGTAGCCGGTGCAACTGGCTATATGATTCTGTATGCACCCCTCATTGATGGTTTAGCAGCAGAGGAAAAGGAGGTGAGAGAACATAGTATCAACTAGGTCTTATGAACCTTCAAAGAGTGGGCTGAAAACCTAATGTGCAGAAGTCCCTATTTTCAGTTGAATTAATTATCCCCGTGGAAGTATAGACACCTCACCACTGGAGTGCCATAGGCCTCTGTCCTGTTGAAGATTTTTGTTACTGGCCTGGATGAAGGATTTGAGGGTTATGAGGATCACATTTGTAGAGTATTCAAAACTATGAAGAGTTATAAATATTTTAGAAGAGAGAGAGAAAGAGAGAGAGAGGGAGGGAGGGAGGGAGGGAGGGAGAGAGAGAGAGAGAGAGAGGGAGAGAGAGAGAGAGAGAGAGAGAGAGAGAGAGAGAGAGAGAGAGAGAGAGAGAGAGAAAGATAAAGATCCAAAAAGTCTTGTAAAACTCTTTTCATTCATTACATTTGCTAAAGATCTTACGTTATATGAGATTGTTGGGTTGGGTCCCATACTCCACTCAAACCAAGAAGATTGAGTTGGACTGCGGAATGTATAGGCTCTTCACCATTAAACATGGATTTATTTATTTTTTTTAAATTTGATTTATATGCCGCCCTTCTCCAGAGACTCAGAGCGGCTTACAATGCGTTAAGCAATAGCCTTCATACTTTTGTATATTTATACAAAGTCAGCTTATTGCCCCCACAAACTGGGTCCTCATTTAACCTACCTTAGAAAGGATGGAAGGCTGAGTCAACCTTGAGCCTGGTAAGATTCGAACCTGCAGAAATTGCAGGCAGCTGTGTTAATAACAGGGTGCATTAAACCACTGTACTACCAAGGCTCGTTCCCAATACAGACCCAATTCAGAGACTATTCTAAGAGCGCAGAGGAAAATAAGTTTATTTTCTTTTGAAGAGCCTACAGTATACAGTATGTTCCACAGTCTAACTCAATCTTCTTGGTTTGAATCGATTATGGGACCCAACCCAACCCAACCCAACCCAACCCAACCCAACCCAACCCAACCATATCATGTAACATAATGAGTAGTTGCCCCAGTGTCTTCCCCAGACAGTGGGTCATCTCTCATGGCAAGACTATCACCATCTGATGAAGGAGTTTACCCAGGATTTGGGTTAATGAATAGTGGCACTTGGGAAGAAACAGTGAAACAATTAATTGGAGAGATGCAGGAGTCACAACTAGTTGGGGATTGGTAGAAACTTAGAACCCTTGTGGTTGGCTTGATATTGAATTAGGTCAGGTTTAGAGATTAGTGATGAATCAAAGATCACTCTATGAACACCACTGCAGCGTCTTCTACTCTGAATCCAAGTGTCGCCATTGGTTCTACATAATGTTATGCCTTTTTGATAGCTACTAATAACTTACGAAATGGAAGGTGATCTATAAAAATTGGCCTATCATATCAATAGTACTCCATTGAGGTAAATGCAATTTTATTTTTCTGCTAAATACTTTCCTCTCACTTTTTTCAAAACCAAGCAGACAAAAAAAAAAAAAATCTCAGGAAGTTTAATTGACTCAAAGTCAGGAAGCTATTATTTGCTTATGAGTTTGTTGGCAAGATATATTTTATAAAAGGCTGATACAGACTTCAAGATGGACATAAGAGCCAATTTCAATGTTTTTTTTTCCCCTAAAGGTTTTAAATTTTTCTCACTTGCTCTTTTCTATGAATATACACTCAAGTCCATAGCATTGAATGTGATTTTAAAAAAGAAAAGTTCTGTATTAAGATGCATTTTGCTGCATATCTCTTCAAACCTGGACATTTTTGCTTGGGATTTAGCCTCGTTTATCATTTTTGCAAGTTAGTTTACCTAATTTGCTGCATTTTTGTTCAAAACGTGTATGAGTTTTTAAACAGAGTTTTAACTAATAGAGATTTTTAATATATTGTCAAACTGCAGTGTACCATTCTGAGAAGTGTAATTTGGAATGACACTTCGCTTCAAGTGTGGAATATAATACATTGCGTGCAGAAAATTTGTCAAACATTACTAAGTAAAATTAAAATAAGTTTTGCCTAAGGTGTGGACAGAAATTGTATTTAGTATGAACTGGCTAAAAAGTCAGCCAGATTAAACAATGGACCAATGTCTTGATTTCTAATTTGAAATTATGTTCATACTTGTTCATGTGGAAGAATTTTTAGTAGCATTAAAAAGGCATGTAAGATTCTAGAAGAGAATCAAGAAACTACTGAATATATAAACATGTTCGGTTTTTTATAAGTTATATAGCATATGTCTCTCACAGAAAATTAATTGAAATAAAAAAATCTTAGGTCAAAAGACTTCAGATTTCAAGTAAATCTAGTCAACGTACTATTCAATATATTTATAAATGATTTGAAGAGTTAGAGCTTCAACTTCATAAGAATCTATTGACTTGCTACTGTTGTGTCATTCTGAATTTTCTTTAATAGACGCTCTACAGATAACACGTACAGTTAAGGTGATAAAAGTCAATTGTATCTTTTCTTTTTATAGATCTGAAACTTTTCTGACACAAAATTATTAACAGTAATTAATAATAGTAAAAGTGACATTCACAGTATTATATCTTTTAAGGATGTTATGGAGAAGATTATATGAAAGTACAAAGGGACTTGTGTAATTCTGGCAATCCCAGTCCTACATTTCTGTCTTTTTTGGGATACGTTTCAGTTGGTGGTTTTTGATATTCTAGGATTTCTCACAAATTGGACAGCTGCCCATCAAGCCATTATAGGTCTAATTTGTGCAAATGATCCTCAGGCAGGACATAGTGGTATGAATCAATCCCTTGTTAATATCACAAATCCTGTTTTTCTTACTTTGACAGAAATTATTCTCTCTCCTGAAAAAGTTCTTTATCTTCTACTTATGCATGCTACTATTTCATATTATTTATAATGAACTCACATTAAAATACTGCATTTTAACCACTGTGGTAGTGCAGTGGTTAGAATGCAGTATTGCAGGCTAACTATGCTCACAGCCAGGAGTTCGATCCTGACTAACTTAAGGATGACTCAGCCTTCCATCCTTCTGAGGTCAATACAATGAGGACCCAGATTGTTGGGGGCACTGTGCTGAGATTGTAAACCACTCAGAGAGTGTTGTAAAGCACTATGGAGTGATATATAAGTCTAAGTGTTGTTGTTATTGCTATTTTTTATAGATGAAAATTGGAGTGACCTCCACACATGTTGAACTTGAGGGTCTGCTACCCAACACAGATTATACGGTCACTGTTTATGCAATGTTTGGAGAAGAAGCCAGTGATCCTCTTACAGGACAAGAAACAACATGTAAGTGGTTTTTATGTGTTTCTATTTGTCCCAGGAGTAAATTCTGGAAAAGCTTTCTGAGACTAAAACATAATGCCTTTAAACTTTAGTAGAATGGTAATCCCTAGAGGCATCCTTTAGGACAGCAACATGAACAGCAATTTCACTTTGTGATGTTTGTGAAGAGCAGCTTCACTTTGTGAGAGCTCAGTGGCTCAGCAGTTAAAGACACTGAGCTTGTCAGATGAAGAACTGACCACCCAGGTTCAAGACCCAAGTGCCACTCAATGGGGTGAGCTGCCATTACCTACCTCAGCTCCTGCTCACCTAGCAGTTCGAAAGCATGCAAATGCGAGCAGATAAATAGGTACCAATTCAGAGGGAAGGTAATGGCGTTCCATGCACCTTTGAAATATAGCCATGCTGGCCACATGATCACGGAAATTGTCTTCGGACAATGCTGGCTCCCTTGTCCAGGAAACAGAGATAAACACAGTGGTGGGATTCAGGTAATTTAACAACTGGTTCTCTGTCCTAATGATTTCTTCCAACAACCAGTTTGCCAAACTGCTCAGAAAGTTAACAACCGGTTCTCCCGAATTGGTGTGAACTGGCTGAATCCCACCACTGGATAAACACAGTACCTTAGAATCAGACACAACTCCCTTTTAGAATACTAGAGGCATTGTTTAGGAAGGAACATGAAGAGAAACCTTTAGTATGGTGCCTGTGATTTCCTTCAACAGCTTGTTACTATCTGATTATTATCATGTAGAGAAAGTGACTTCAGTGGACTATTCTTGCTTACAGTTTTGAAGTACCAACAGTACTTTTTAAGTTTCTTGAAGTTTATGTTCCTTTAAAATATCTTCTTTGTTTCCCACCTAAAATACTGTAGATGTGAGATAACATCTATTTTAATTCCATTGAATTTTAACTGCAGCCTGTTTTTTACATCCCAATCTTTAATGTTTTAAAGTTTAATGTTAATTTCCATATTGTGATACCTTCAAGAGTTGTTAGATTCCAGATTCTAGAATTCTTAGAACTGAGTGAGAATTCTGGAGGTGAAGTCTAAAACAAGATGGGTATGATTTCTCTAAAATATGTATATTCATAGCAACTCTTCATGCTTTGCTGAATTCCAGTGGAAAAAAATTGCTGTATTATCTTTTCAGTGGAGTTGGGTTTTTTTTTTTTTTTTTTGGCTATAATGCTATGAAAGGATCCAAACTTTCCATATTAAAATAGTTCATAGTTTAAGCATACATCATGTGTTCAAATGTTAGTACCACTTTTAAAAAATAATTTATAACAGCTTTGGAAAACTGTGTTTGAGAGTTATTTGAGTTTTTCCATATTGGCTAGGTTTCCTTTAATTGGAATGGTCGTGCACTCACTGTTTCCCCACACAGATGCATATTGTGAGAACTGAGGTGCATATTTGTCTTATAAAGAACTGAATGTATGAATCTAATAGAAGTTAAATTCTAGTCCAGGAAACATGATATCTGCAGATAGGTTTTTTTTATTCCTAGATGGTTTTTTACCTCTGACCCTGAAATGTTTTGTGACATCTGGGATAGGAGAGCTTGCCTTTTGATGTTTATTAATGTAAATTGGGATATTGAATTGGCCACCAAATTGATCTTGAATGGAAATAGAGATAGTGTTGTAGGAAGTTAGCACCCACCCCTTTCCTAGAGGAATAAAATATTTTTTGGGAAATATTAAAAAGGCAGAATATTATATTTCCCTGGATGAGAAATGGATAAACATGTTTTGAAGCAGCTCCCATCTTCCTGCCCTCACCCTTTGTCAATGGGCCATTAAGGCCTGGGCCAGTCTATTCTACATAACAAAGATCTACCTCCTTCAGGCAGAGCCATAGTAGGAATTGCCAAAGATCCAACAAAGATAGGATTAGCCCTCTACACAATAGCAGCAGAAACTCACCACATGTGACCTCAGAAACATGTGACCTGGGAAGCACATGTGACCATCAGCCAGCAAGGCTAGCTAAGACCCCCACCCCCTGGGAGTCTGACAACCAATCAGGATACTGTTTCAGGGTCCCAGGGAATGCAAAGCCAGAGAGGGCATAAAAACCCGAGGATTTACTGTATCTGCCCCTTTTCTGTTCAGGAACTCAAGCCATGTGATCCTGTCCACCATTAAACCATCTTTCCAAGCAGTCTTCATGTTTCCAGTGTCTTTTTCCCCACTTGGAGCAGAACCAAGAAGGATATTTCTTCCAACAGTGTTGAATGGAGAAGGAGGATAGATTTTGAATGGATTTCAGCCTCCTGAAAGAAAAAAAAAAAAAAAGCACGAGTAGGAATTGAGCCTCCCCATTGCTATTTCATGGAAAGCAGGATATGGGGAAATTTGGAAGGATTTGAGATAATCCAATGTGGGAACAAATTGGGGATGGAGAATAAGATAAAAGGATATAGACTTGTTCCAAGTAGAACTCTTGAAATATCTACAAAGTTCTCAATGTTTCTGAGTGAATAAGAGAATAACAGAGTTGGAAGGGACCTTGGAGGTCTTCTAGTCCAACTCCCTGCTCAGGAAACCTGCTGTTCCACTGTTCAGGAAACCCTACACCATTTCAGAAAAATGGTTGTCCAATCTCTTCTTAAAAACTTCCAGTGTTGGAGCTTTCACAACTTCTGGAATTCACAACTTCTGGAATTCACAACTTCTGGAGGAAGTTGTTCCACTGATTAATTTTGTGTGTGTGTGTGTGTGTGTGTGTGTGTGTGTGTGTGTGTGTGTGTCTATCTCAGCCTCTCCCCAAGTCAAGTCATGCCTTTGTAGATGTGTTTCTTAGAATTACCCAACAGTAGCAGAATTTAGAAGTCTGAATCTTGGAGACCAAAACCTTTGAAAGGTACTTGGAAGCCAAAAGCAGATAAACTTCAGAGTAAACAAGAGTACAACACAGGGTAAAAAGGAATATCAGAACACATGTTGTATTTCAGAAATTCCATACGCACCACAGCAAAAACGTTCAGCTTTCACTACCAGAATATTATAGGAGATGAATTCTAACACTGAAATTATTATTATTTTTCCAGTGGATTTCTGCTGAGCCTAATTCATCCTAATTTCAACAAGTTCACTATAAAGGGGGTTCAGTTTGCTGTAAAGTCTAGCATATTTACACAAACCGTATAACTCAAAATCCCACCAGTATCCATACGGTGTGAACTTTCTTGGGTGTGGACTCTGCATTGAACATGACCAGATTTTGTATCAGACCCATAGTGTTGCATGGAGATTAATGTCATCTGGAAGCCATATATCACAATAGGTCAACTGACTGAAAAACAAATATATTATTTATAACATGGATTCATTTCTATTTTCAAGTGCCTTTAAGTCCGCCAAGAAATTTGAAGTTTTCAAATGTGGATCACAGCTCAGCCAAAATAACCTGGGATCCAGCTTCCCCACAGGTCAAAGGCTATCGCATTATGTACGTTAAGACAGATGGGACTGAAACCAATGAGGTAAGTAGATTTTTAAAAGAATAAACAGGAACAACCTATAAACAGAACTATTATGTAAAACCAATATTTCCACACACACCCCAGTCTGCCAATAACTCATATAATGGCAGTTAGATTAACTTCTTTGGTTAAGAACAGTTATCAAAATGAGGTAAACAGGTCCATCTCAAAGGTTTGAGAAAGCATTTCTGGCTTCCTCTTCAATGAAATTTGAACTCCCTATATAAATCAGGGGTGAAATCCAGAAGGTTCTGACAGGTTCTGGAGAACTGGTAGCAGAAATTTTGAGTAGTTCGGAGAACCGGTAGCAGAAATTTTGAGTAGTTTGGAGAACCGGCAAATACCATCTCTGGCTGGCCTCAGAGTGGGGTGGGAATGGAGATTTTTCAGTATCCTTCCCTCAGGAGTGAGGTGGGTATGGAGGTTTTGCAGTATCCTTCCCCTGCCACGCCCACCAAGCCACGCCTACCAAGCCACACCACACCTACCAAGCCACGCCCACAGAACCGGTAGTGAAAAAAATTGGATTTCACCACTGATATAAATACATTGTTTCTGTTATATTTTGAATATGGCTCATTTAAAAAACCTCTTCTTTATTCAAGCCATTAGTTTGCCACCTCCCATTTTTCATATTCTCTTACCCAGCAATGGCACAGTGAAGCAATTTTGTGCTTTGCAATCAACCGTCATGTAGG
Organism: Pituophis catenifer annectens; assembly: GCF_029215685.1. Classification (NCBI taxonomy): domain Eukaryota; kingdom Metazoa; phylum Chordata; class Lepidosauria; order Squamata; family Colubridae; genus Pituophis; species Pituophis catenifer. The sequence continues at coordinate 17,215,771 of NW_027256883.1, read as the reverse complement.
ATGTGAGGTGCTTTCCTTTAAATATTTTTTTTTATTCAATGTAAATTATATAATATGCTAAGAAAAAAAAAGGCAGCCTTCTTCAAACGAAACTTGACCTACTGATGTCTAAATGGACATGTCCATGTTTTTTCTCAGCATATAAAGAATTAGTTTGTTCTTGCCTTCTGGGATTATGGCTGGCTGGCTGGCTGGCTGGCTGGATGGATGGATGGATGGACAGATAAAAATAGTGATAGAGCTTCAGCTGATGAGAGGCAAAAATATGCATTCGCTGTTTTTTTAGGGTGAAATCCCTGAAATATTTATAATGGACAGACCAGAATGGAGATCTTACTGCCTTGGTCCAATGGCCCCAAGCCTGGTACCCTAGACTCCCTAGTTCAGCGGTGTCAAACTCAAGGCCCATGGACTAGATCCGGCTCATGGGGTGCGTAGACCTGCCCTAGAAACAGTGAAGGAATGACCCATGGCGCCTCTGCCAGCGAAAACAAAGCTCGTGGGGACTGTGCATGGCCCCCCTGAGCTCTGTTTTCTCTGGCAGAGAGTTGCAGGAGGCTGTCCCAGCCGAAAACAGAGCGCTCTGCCATTTTCGCTGGCAGAGAGCTCGGGCCACCACAGGTGCCCCCTGACACAAGTGATGTCAAGGCGCCCCCCCTTGGGGGGGTGTCAAACATAACCCTGATGCGGCCTTCAATGAAATTGAGTTTGACACCCTTGCTTTAGTTCAGTGTTGCTCAACCTTGTCAACTTTATGATAGGTGGACTTCAAGGCTGGTTGGGGAATTCTGGGAGTTGAAGTCCACACATCCTTAGGTTGCTGAGGCTGAACAACACTTACTACCCAAGGCAGTCCTCACTGCTGTCAATTCTGAGAACACTCCATCCGTGCAAACCCCTCATCCCAAGCTGATATAGATCTACATCTTTTTCAATAAGCATTTGTTTATAATCCTTGGCACGCATCCCTCCATTCCCTGCTTGTCTGGCTCTCTCCTTCCTCTGGCAAGAAATTGGCTGAGGTTTTCCAGAATTTCGACATGACACAGCTTGTAAAGAATCTTTGTAGCTGTAACAAGATGCAACAGGCTTTGCTGCCCCTGTTTCTAGACCCTTGTGAGTTTCAACGCGATGCTATTCTGACGGTGTAACAAGAGGCCTGCTTTATGCTTCCGATGCTTTGTACTAGTTATGAGCATTTCTGTTTTTGGAAAGATGGCTTTCTTAAAAAAAAAAAAAAAGAAAAGCTAGATTTCTTTCTAGCTCTCAACCTACCCTGTTTCCCCCAAAATAAGACATCCCCTGATAATAAGCCCAATCGGGCTTTTGAGCGCATGGCAATAAGGCCAAGCACTTATTTCAGGGTTCAAAAAGATATAAGACAGGGTCTTATTTTCGGGGAAACACGGTATCTTCACCTCTAATAACTGAAGCAGCTGGTTCTCCCAGCCTACGTGAAGCAGGAAATTTAACTAGAATAGAATAGAATAGAATAGAATAGAATAGAATAGAATAGAATAGAATAGAATAGAATAGAATAGAATAGAATAGAATAGAATAGAATAGAATAACAGAGTTGGAAGGGAACTTGGAGGTCTTCTAGTCCAACCCCCTGCCCAGGCAGGAAACCCTACACCACTTCAGATAAATGGTTATCCAACATCTTCTTAAAAATTTCCAGTGTTGGAGCATTATTAATTGTTCTAACTGTCAGGAAAACTAGAAAGTCTTGAATTGCAAGCTTGGGGCCACTGGACCAGGGGAATAAGATCTCCATCTGGCCTGTCCAGAACATTATAACATGGATGTCACCCTTGAGAAACAACCAATGCATATTTTTTCCCCAGAGTCCATTTTAACTTGCAGCCATTTTTCCCCCTCCCATCAGCTGAAGCTGATAGGTAGGATAACCCACTTTAAAGAAAATTGAGGAACAGCTGTTTGGCTCATAAACAGATATATTCCTTTGGGGGCACTTTTAAAACAAAACAAAAATAACAAACATATGTCCTGGAGTTGTTCTGTTTATTTTTTTTCCCTCAGTTCATTAGGCTGACTGATGGTCTCTGACATCATGGTCCTGTTTGAATAACTGGGCCAAGGGTGATTGTATCATGCTGATATCATCGCCCCACACAATTAACTTTAGGGCTAATCCACCACTTTCTGGTTATCCTGATGAGAGGATGAACCACCAATCAATTTGGGTGTAGTGGATGATGTCATCCTTAGCCCAACAGCCCATGGCTGTTGGGAAGATGACCAACGTCTGAGTTTCATCAGAAATAGCGTGGCTAACATAAACAGGACAGTCCAATGGCACTTCATACCTTCTTAAAGAAATGCCTCTATTCCAGCTAGCTGATGTATATGCTGGGGGTGGGGCGGGGATGCTCACTACCCCGATTTTTGCATTCTCATGCCCATCTTTTACTGAGCTATGGGACTGCCTGCTATGAAAGAGAAGAACTTTGGGGTGTTTTTTTAAGGCTTAGTAAGGAATAATTATAATAATGAGTGGTGTGATGGCCTAGAGGAGAAGATACTCATCACCTACTTGGAAGGTTGAGGGTTCGATCCTAGGGAGCAGCAGATATTTCTTTTCCAGGGCACACAGAAAAAAACCCATCTGCTGTGAACTCTGCATAGACATCAGGAAGGGCATCCGGCCTATAAATGCTCAGGTATTCAGCAGAGTCATTCCTTCCTTCCTTTTCTTCTTTTGGATGAAATTGACAAGTTCAGCCAAGTTTGCCCTTCTAGCAGTGATGTCCATTGGAGTGCAAACATGTGCAACATGGTGGGCATGGGGTCACAATCCAAGCCATAATGTATTTATGACAGTGGCGGTGTGTCCCAAGGTCATGTGATCACCTTCAGCAAACTTTTGACAAGCAAAGTCAATGGGGAAGCCGGATTCACTTAACAACCATGTTGCTTACTTAACAGCTGCAGTGATTCACTTAACAAGTATGGCAAGAATGGTCACTAAATGGGGCAAAACTCACTTAACAACTGTCTCGCTTAGCAACTGAAATTTTGGGCTTAGCTGTGGTCGTAAATCGAGGACTACCCGTAGTGATTTGGATAACACTCTGCTTCAGAGGTGGTATTCAGCAGGTTCTGACCAGTTCTGGAGAACCGGTAGTGGAAATTTTGAGTAGTTCCTAGAAAAGGGTAAATACCACCTCTGACTGGCCCCGCCCCCATCTATTCTCTGCTTCCCGAGTCCCAGCTGATCGGGAAGAAATGGGGATTTTGCAGTAATCTTCCCCTGGAGTGGGGAGGGAATGGAGATTTTACAGTATCCTTCCCCTGCCATGCCCACCAAGCCACGCCCACCAAGCCAAGCCAAGCCAAGCCCACCAAGCCATGCCCACACAACCGGTAGTAAAAAAATTGAATCCCACCACTGCTCTGCTTCCAACCATCCCTGGATGAAGAGTCTGTAGGCACCTTCCCCCTTTTCTCTGCCCCTCCTTTCCATTTAGCTAAAGGGGAGCAAACAGATTGTTCCTTTCTGGAACAGAAGGTGGGGAACGTGGGGAATTTGCCAAGTCACTGATTGATGCAGCCTGGGATCTAACCTGGGTTTTCTTTTTCACTTGTGAAGAAGTCTCTGGCTAAAGAATTAGACAAAGTCTCTTTTCTCTTCTTGACGTAGCTATGGATTTTCCATCCTCATGTAGCTGTGGATTTGTAACCACTTTTCTCATTCCTGTCGCCTCTGTGATGCAGGAAGAAGTTGATCAAGTGTCAGCACATATTTTGAAGAGCTTGACGTCTCTCACTGAATATACTGTAGCCGTTTTCTCCCTCTATAGCGAGGGTCAGTCTGAGCCACTCACGGGCAGCTTTAGCACAAGTAAGTCTCGCTGCATGTCTATGGAGATTCTCTATCATCCAGGTCATGGTTGTCCCAAAGGTGCTTTTCCAAAAGGGAACTTTCTGGACTTTCTGGGTTTTTTTTCCCCCTTGAAAACATTTTGCTTCTCATCGAAGAAGCTTCTTCTGTTCTACTGAATGGTGTGGAATAGAAGGAGTTGTGTTCTTTGCAGTCATCTGGTCATTAGTGCTCTGAAGGTTGGTCATTAGAATAGAATAGAATAGAATAGAATAGAATAGAATAGAATAGAATAGAATAGAATAGAATAGATAAACAGAGTTGGAAGGGACCTTGGAGGTCTTCTAGTCCAACCCCCTGCTTAGGCAAGAAACCCTGCACCACTTCAGACAAATGGTTATCCAACGTCTTCTTAAAAACCTCCAGTGTTGGAGCATTCACAACTTCTGGAGGCAAGTTGTTCCACTGATTAATTGTTCTAACTGTCAGGAAATTTAAATTTAGTTCTTAGCTGCTTCTCTCCTTGATTAGTTTCCACCCATTGCTTCTTGTCCTGCCCTCAGGTGCTTTGGAGAATTAGTTCACTGAGAATCATTGAGGCCACTTGGGGATTGATCTGTATCCTCAGGGTCACCTGAATCAGAGTGCAGATGGATATGGGACCTTTTTGGGACTGCTAAGTCTCGCTGCATTTTTGAAAGCAGTCTAGCTATAGTCCCAATATTCTTCTACTCTTTTGGAGGGAACAATTTGGTTTTATTCATATTTTCTTATGAAAGGAATTCTAGGAATTTATAGCTCTCGGTTTATACACTTGACAGCTTGGAAATCTTATGTTATTGAAAACAAATGCAGATGAAAACATGGTCAAATATCGTAGTTAAAGTTGGTCTGCTACCAGAAGAAAGAGAAATTTGAATACAGGGCGCTCGAAGTCAAGTTATGTTGTGCCAGTTCCCTGAACAAATTGTGTAGATGCAGCCAAACACCTCACAAGTTCTTCACATAGATATTACTTTCTGATTGCAGAGGCTTTTTTTAAAAAAGAAAAATTGCAGACATAATTTGATTACTTATTAGAACTTTTAAGCATCTCAAGGAAGAAATAAAAAAAAGCAATTAATAGGATTTTGTTGTTCTCTGCTGTATTTCTTTCTGGTTTCAGAAAAAAGGAAAAAATGCAAATAATTTATTCCAACAGAAGGGAATATATAGAATTCAGGCTTGCAATTGCAGAAGACAGCTGTAGCAAAATAGGTAATAAAATGGGACACAACTCACTTAACAGCTGTTTTGCTTAACAATGGAAATTTTGGAAATTGAGGATGATGTAAACGGTCCTTGTTTCATGAACATTGTTTTTACTACAGTAATACATGCAGTTATAATTGGCCAATCAGTTAAACTTTTAAAAATGCTGTAGAAAGTTTACTGCAGCTGTTTATATTCCATAGAGTTGGAAGCAATTTCAGATATCATGTTTAGGGAACAAAGTTAACTTAACAAAATTTGATCCAGACACATTTGGAATCCTTCTGGTTTTTTTTTTTTTCTTTTTCTTTATCTTGCAGAGAAAGTTCCATCACCTGAATTTTTGGAAATTATTGAAGTATCTACTGAAACTTTAACAGTAAGCTGGAAGCCACCATCCTCTGATGTGGCTCTTTACCGTCTAGCATGGATCCCATTGGCTGGCGAAGAAGCTGATGAGGTAATGATGTTCTTGGCCCTCACATGCTCTTTGTTATAGCAAGCTGAATTATATCAGTAACAGTAACAGAGTTGGAAGGGACCTTTGGAGGTCATCTAGCTCACGCAGACCACCTGTTCTAGGGATTTGAACCGCCGAACTGCTGACCTTTTTGATCGACAAGCTCAGTGTCTTAGCTACTGAGCCACCTAGTCAGGCTTCCTTGCTGGTGATAGACTGTGTTTTGTGCATTTTGAGGAGCAGAGTCTCCGTTGTTGGGATGACAAAATAGATGAGTACATTTGTGAAAAGCATGCAAGCAATTGATTGCCCATTTATTTATTTGTTTGTATCCTGTTTTTATTAGTTTTACAAATAACTCAAGGCGGCGAATATTCTGTATCCAACACATATACCTCCTCCTATTTTCCCCATAACAATAGCCCTATGAGGTGAATTGGGCTGAGAGAGTGCGACAAGCCCCAAGTTATGTAGCTGATTTTCATGCCTAAAGTGGGTCTAGAACTAATGTTTTCTTGACGATTAGCCCAAAGTCATCCAGCTGGCTTTCATGCCTGAGGTGGGACTAGAACTCATGGTCTCCTGGTGATTGGCCCAAAGTCATCCAGCTGGCTTTCATGCCTAAAGAGGAACTAGAATTCACAGTCTCCCATTTTGTAGTGTGTTGTCTCAAGAACTGGATCAAACTGGCTCTCTTTTGCTCTATTCTATTTAAAAACCCATCTGCTCAGATTCTTATGAAACCAAAGCAATGCCAAGAGAATTTTTTTCGGGAAAATGGCTCAAGGAATATTTGCACAAGTATATGCACCTTTTCCCAAGGTATGGTTGGCCCCCCACCCTGTTGCTTTTCCAAAAGGCCTTTAAAACATGACTTTTCAGTGGTCCTGCGGACTATGAATGGAACTGGAGCTGATCGAGTGACTGATTTTATTGTGCTGTTGCTGCTCTGGGGTTATGCATTGGTTTTGTTTTAAAATGGATTTTTATTATATGGCAAAAAAAAATTTAAAAAAATTCTGGAATCACCTATGTGTGAATTGGGCAGCTGTATAAATGTGTTTAATAAATAAATAAATAATAAATAAGCACAAATTTAGGGAGTTGACAACCAAAGGAACTAAATGAAGAATGAGCATGTTTAATTGGTATTAAATGTAGATCAATTAGTTCATCAAGAGATGTGAAGAACATTTATCAATGTGTTTGGAATGTGGAAAATGAGTTAGGAATAGACTAGACTAGACTAGACTAGACTAGACTAGAATAGAATAGAATAGAATAGACTAGACTAGACTAGACTAGACTAGACTAGACTAGACTAGACTAGACTAGACTAGACTAGACTAGACTAGACTAGACTAGACTAGAATAGACTAGACTAGAATAGAATAGAATAGAATAGAATTCTTTATTGGCCAAGTGTGATTGGACACACAAGGAATTTGTCTTCGGTGCATATGTTCTCAGTGTACATAAAGAAAAAATAAAATATATTTGTCAAGAATCATAAGATACAACACTTAGTGATAGTCATACTAATAAGCAATCAAATCATACTAGGAAACAATAAAAACAATATAAGTTGTAAAGATACAAGCAACATGGATATAGCCATAAGTGAGAAGAGATAGATACTAGTAAGTATGAGAAGAAGAATAGTAATACAGTCTTAGTAAATTATTTGACAGTGTTGTGGGAATTATTTGTTTAGCAAAGTGATGGCATTCGGGAAAAAACTGTCCTTGTGTCTTGTTGTTCTGGTGTGCAGAGCCATATAACATCTTTTTGAGGATAGAAGTTGAAACAATTTATGTCCAGGATGTGAGGGATCTGTAGATATTTTCACAGCCCTCTTTTTGACTCATGCAGTATACAGGTCCTCAATGGAAGGCAGGTTGGTAGCAATTGTTTTTTTCTGCAGTTCTAACTATCCCTGGGCAGGTTCCAAAAGGAGTATAATTCACCTCTCTGTCTTCTAAATCTCCTGTTCTATCTGTTTCAGATCATCTTAAGTGGAGATGTGGACACCTATGAGATCGAAGGCTTGCTACCCGATATGGAATATGAGGTGTCCTTGGTGGCCCTCTTTGATGATGAAAGTGAAAGTGATGTGGTTGCTGTACTTGGGAGCACACGTAAGATGGGAAATACTATGGTTATCCTTCCTATATATTTCTCAGTATATACTTTACTTTAAAAAGCCAACGTTCAGAAGTATCTGGTGCCTCTGTCTTCTTACCTGAAGTCCTGATGTACAGAATAATGTCTTATGCTCATTTGGCTACTGAAATGTAGTCTACTGCATCTGAAGCAGGGGTGGGTTGCTACCGGTTCGCCCTGGTTTGGGCAAACTGGTAGTGGCGGCGTCGGGAGGCTCCGCCCACCCTCCCAGACATCATCAAAAACGCTCTGCGCGTGCACAGAACCTTCTGCACATGCACAGAAGCGCCAAGCACTCGCGAAGCAAGCAAGTGCGCCCTTGTGCTCCCAATAGCGAACCAATAGTGCCAGGATTTGAATCCCACTACTGATCTGAAGGGATGTTTCATGGCTGATTGGGGGATTCTGGATTGAGAGAGCACCAAGGACCCCTCATGTCAATCCTGAGCTGCAAATATTCTCCTTTATTAGTGAAATTTGATAACCTTGGAAACAACTCAACCCTCCCCTCCTAGTATAGCTCCACCCAGAGTTCTTTCTTTTAAAACTCTGCCAGTTAATCCAGATGTTGCTTTAATTTCAGTTCAACCTGACTTTATCTTCTCCAGTCGCAATGTTCTGCATCAGAGTACCATATAGATAAACCTATACAAGAAATATATAGTAGCTATTGTAAGTATGAAATTTTGTCTGAAAACATGCTTGTCTGTTGCTTTTCCCCCCCAGTTGAAATACTGACTACTGAAGTAACTACCATTACCACAGAAATTACTACTACTCCTGAGCCTACAACAGCAGGTACAAAATATATTTTTAAAAATGAACACATATGTAAGTCAAGAGGTGATTAGTTGACATTACTCAGAGCAAGGGGTTACAATGACTCAGTTGTTAAAGATGCAGGGTTCGTCAGCTGGAAAGCTGCCAGTCTTGGTTTAAGACCCAAGCGCCATGCAATGGGGTGAGCTCCTGTTCCTTGCCCAACTCCTGCCCACCTAACAGTTCGAAAGCATGCAAATGCGAGTAAATAAATAGGTACCACTTAAGAGCCGTTGTGGTGCAATGATTAGAATGCGGTACTGCAAGCTACTTCTGCTGACTGCCGGCTCCCTGAAGTTTAGCAGTTTGAATCTCACCAGGCTCAAGGTTGACTCAGCCTTCCATCCTTCCAATGTCGGTAAAATGAGGACCCAGATTGTTGGGGACAATATGCTGACTCTGTAAAATCGCTTAGAGAGGGCTGTAAAGCACTGTGAAGCGGTATATAAGTCTAAGTGCTATTGCTATTGCTACCATTTCGGTGGGAAAGTAACAGTGTTCTGTGTGCGTTGACATATAGTCATGCTGGCCACATGACCATGGAACAGTCTTTGGACAATGCTGGCTCCCTTGGCTAAGAAACGGAGATGAGTACCACCAGGGGTGGGTTCTAAATTTTTTTGCTATCGGTTCTATGGGTGTGGTTTAATATGTGGGCGTGGTTTGATGGTCATGTGATAATTCTTTAGGATTTAGCAGAGATATTGGTCTACCAGGCTTTTAACTGCTTGCAGAGCTGTACTGGTCTACCCATTTGTTTTTGGAGGCACCAGTCTACCCATTTATTTTTGGAGGCACCGGTCTACTCATTTGTTTTTGGAGGCACCGGTCTACTCATTTGTTTTTGGAGGCACCGGTCTACCCATTTGTTTTTGGAGTGCACTGGTCTACACCATACTGCCTTTTAACACTGATCAGCTGTAGGGTGGCCCTTTGAAGCCCCGCGGCAAGAGTTTAAACAGTTTTTTTCCTTCTAGCCAATCAGCTGGGACTCGGGAGGCAGCGAATAGATTAGGGGTGGGGCCAAATAAAAGGTAAGAATAATGCGGGGGTGGGCGGGACGGCCCAGCTCCCGAACAAACAGAACCGGTTCAGTGACGTCATATCGGCCCGAACTGGCCAGAACCCACCACTGAGTACCACCCTCTACAGTTGGACACAACTGGACAGGGAAAACCTTTACTTTTACTCTGAGCAAAGATGCAACATTTTTGTATTCTTAGAATGATTGTGTTTTATAATTTGCTGTAAAATAGTTAACTGGGGAAGAAATGATATCCAGACTGGATGCTTCAAAAGATTTAAAGCTGTTTGTCGTTCTTGTAGTCTTTCGGACAGGAATAAAAAATCTCATGGTCGAAGATGAAACTACCTCAAGTTTGAAAGTCAAATGGGACATTACGGACCTCAGTGTTTCCCAGTTCAGGGTGACATATATGAAGGCTGACGGTGGTCATGGGGAGGAAACGGTAAGGATGATGGCCTGACAGATCATTGGTTTGAAAGCTCAGCTTGGACTTTTAAAGAATTATTCGTAACTTGGAATCAAAGGGAACATTCTCCCCTTGATAAGTATCAATTATCTGCATAATGTAAGCCTCAGTTTGCTAGTATCGTTTACTTATCTATATAAAAAGATATATGCCACCAATATCCAATGCATTTTGCAATTCCATAAGCCAAAAACTAACTAGGCCCCTGGGCTTGCAATTTAAAATCAATAGGACTATATAGTTAGTCCTCAATTTACAACCATAATTGGGATCAGAGTTTTCGTTGCTAAATTAGGTGGTTAAGTGAACCACACCTGATTTGACAACCTTTTTTGCCATGGTGATTGAGCAAATTACTGCAGTTGGTAAGTGAATTTAGCAATCACTAACTGAATCTGGCATCCCCCGTTGACTTTGCTTGTAGGAAAGTATTGCTTGTACTCATCTCAAATGATCTAAGTGCCAGAGCTCACTGTAACAGCATTGCTAAAAAGGCATTAAAGGTTGTTAACCTAATCTTGCGTAGCTTCTTTTCCAGTAATATTGAACTGCAAACTAGGGCATACAAAACTTTTATCAGACCAATTCTTGAATACAGCTCATCTGTCTGGAACCTGCACTGAATATCAGACATTAATACAATCGAATAAGTCCAGAGATATTTCACAAGAACAGTCCTCCACTCCTCTGCTCGCAACAAAATACCTTATGCCACCAGACTCGAAATTTTGGGCTTAGACAATTTAGAACTTTGCCATCTTCGGTCTGATCTAAGCATAGTACATAAAATCATCTGCTACAATGTCCTATCAGCCAATGAATACTTCAGCTTCAACCAAAACAATACAAGAGCACACAATAGATACAAACTCATGGTAAACTGATCCAAACTAGACTGCAGAAAATACGACTTCAGTAACAGAGTTGTCAGCGCCTTGAATGCACTACCTGACTCTGTGGTTTCTTCCCCAAATCCCCAAAACTTTAACCTTAGACCAGTGGTTCTCAACCTTCCTAATGCTGCGACCCTTTAATACAGTTCCTCATGTTGTGGTGACCCCCAACCAGGGGTCGGTTCTAAATTTTTTTACTACCGGTTCTGTGGGCGTGGCTTATTTTGTGGGCATGGCTTGGAGGTCATGTGACTGGGTGGGCGTGGCTATGTGGTCATGTGACCGGGTGGCCATGGCTATGTGTATAGGGACTACTCAGAGGGCTGAAAAAAGTCATTTCTGACAGATCCTCACACTTTTGACTGGTCCTCACACTTATGACCATCCTCACATTTATGCTCGTGCAGCATTCTTAACAACCATGTCACTCATTTCACAACTGCTTCTCTTCACCATGGTGACAAAATAGGGCAAAAACGTAAAATGTGAGGACAGTCGTAAGTTCGAGGACTGGTCAAAAGTGTGAGGACCAGTCAGAAATAACTTTTTCAGCCCTCTGAGTAGTCCATATGCACAAAAGGACTACCCAGAGGGCTGAAAAAAGTGATTTCTGACAGGTCCTCGCACTTTTGACAGGTCTTCGCACTTATGACTGGTCATCATTTATGCCCATTGTAGCATTCTTAACAACCATGTCACTCATTTCACAACTGCTTCTCTTCACCATGGTGACAAGATAGGGCAAAAACGTAAAATGTGAGGACAGTCGTAAGTTCGAGGACTGGTCAAAAGTGCGAGGACCAGTCAGAAATAACTTTTTCAGCCCTCTGAGTAGTCCATATGCATAAAAGGATACAGCAATAGAGAGGGATGAAGGAAGGGAAGGGAAATTAGAGTAGGAGTGAGGGTAAGAGAGGGAGGAAGAGAGGAGAAGGAGAAAGGAAGTAGGGAGGAGAAGAGGGGGAGGAAGAGAAAGTAAGGAAAGAAAAGAGAGAGGTGGTAGGTTTGAGGAGAAAGATTGCTGTACAATAAAAAAGATGAAAGGGAAGAAAGCCAACCCCAAACAAATATAAAGATATTAAGATAAAGAATGAATTATTAAACTTTAAAGAATAAAAGAGAACAAATATGAATAAATAACAATAATTAGAAACACACATACAAACATACAATGTATTTTCTTTGAACAGAGTATTTGGCCGGTTCATAAATTTAAACAGTGTTTAGTCATTTCAATTAAATTTACAATTTCTATATTTCCTTTTTGCCATATTTATTCCTCATCTATTTTTGTAAAAAACCAATATTACCCTTCATCCTCATCTCTAATCTTAATCAAATTCAATTTTTCCTTTCTATTCTATATTATACCCCTTCCCATTGTCATCTATTTTTATATCCATCCTCACATTGGTTAATTATGTAATATTACAGTTGTTTAATATAAATTCAACATTTTAATATAAATCAATTAATTATATAACTACCTTTTTTGTATATTAATCAATATGAACATGAATATTCCAATTATTTCCATGCAATCCAATTTCTTACAAATCAATTAATTATATTTACCAATAATAATAAACCAAATAATTTCCCCCATATATTCCTCCAAACCACAACTTAACCATTTCTGCTTTCAACACAATATACAATTAATAGTATCTCAATTATTACAATTCCCTAGTTAAATAGAGCTTTTTTTCTTTTGTGTTTTAAAATCTTGAACTCTCCTCTTTTTCCCTAAATTTCCCATTGTTTGCACCTACCTTTTTTGGTGAGGAAAAAGAAAAGAAATCTGCCTGCCTAATTTTCCAACTTTGCAGCAACAGCAAACCCAACAGCCTGCTTTACTTTCAGTTTCCTTTTTCAGCATAGCTAGGGGAAAAAAATCTGCTCCAGGACTCTTTGCAAGGAAGCAGCAAAACAGCTGAGAGCAAATCAGCTGAGGGTCGGGAGCCGATCTAATCCAGGGCTAATTAACCTATGCTGAAGCTCCGTGGGCCAATAAAATTACAAAAAAACACCAAACCATTTGTTAAATTGCTGGCTCGCCCACCCCTCGCCCACCACTATTTATTGGCAATAAATAGTGGTGCGGAGGGGCGGGGCAAGCCAGCAATTTAACAAATGGTTCGGCTGCACCACTGGCTATAGGGCGGCCCTTTGAAGCCCCGCGGCAAGAATTTAAACAGTTTTTTTTCCTCTAGCTATCAGCTGGGACTCCGGAGGCAGCAATAGATTGGGAGTGGGCAGGGTAAGCAAACGGCTGGCGATCCAACAGAGCAGAGAGTGAGGGTGAGTGAAGGCGTGGGGGGGGCGAGAGAGGGCTTTGGCGACCCCTGTGAAATGGCTGTTCGACCCCCAAAGGGGTCGCGACCCACAGGTTGAGAACCGCTGCCTTAGACTGTCTACTGTTGACCTCACCTCATTCCTAAGAGGTCTTTAAGGGGCATGCATATAAGTGCACCAGCGTGCCTACCGTCCCTGTCCTAATGTTTTCTTTTCATATCCTTTTCATGTATTTATAATTATGTTTACACTTATATCTGTCATAAAATACATGCTTGGTGAAAATAAATAAATAAATAAATAAATAAATAAATAAATGAATGAATGAATGAATGAATGAATGAATGAATGAATGAATGAAAAGCTAGCTTGGAAGGTCACAAATGAGAAGCACATGACCTTGGGATGCTGCAACCACCGCAAATACATGCTAGTTGCCAAGTTCTCAAAGTCTCATCATGTGGCTGTGGAGATGCTGCAATGGTCATAGGTGGGAGAACCAGTTGGAAGTCACTTTTTCAATACCTTTCAAACAGTTGCTAAACAAATCCTAACTTGCATTAACAAAGGGATCAATCAAGTGAGCTACTAATACCACTCTATAAAGCCTTAGTAAGACCTAGAATACTGCATCAAGTTTTGGTCACCACACTATAGAAAGACTCTAGAAAGAGTGCAGAGAAGAGCAACCAAGGTGATTAGTGGACTGGAGGCTAAAACATATGAAGAACAGTAGCAGGAACTGGGCATGGCTAATCTAGTGAAGAGAAGGACCAGGAGAGACATGATAGCAGTGTTCCAATATTTGAAGGGTTGCTATAAAGAAGAGGGGGTCAACCTATTTTCCAAAGCAACTGAAGGCCAGACAAGATATAATGGATGGAAACTGAACAAGGAGAGATTCAACCTGAAAATAAGGAGAAATTTTCTGACAGTGAGAACAATCAACCAATGGAACAGAAGTTGCCTTCAGAAGTTGCAGGAGCTTCATCACTGGAAGCTTTCAATAAGAGACTGGACTGCCCTCAGTCAGAAATAGTGTAGGGTCTGCTTGGGCAGGGGGTTGGACTAGATGGCCTACAAAGTCCCTTCCAACTCTGTTAATCTGTTAAATCTGTTAAATGATTGTGCAGTAAGTTGAGGACTATTTGTAATAAAGAAGGTGGGGACATGTTGCTTTGGCAAATATCAAAGGGTCGATATGAAAAGTTGAGGAGGACTTTTCTTCTGCTAGATTCCAAATGGACGATAGGGTGGTGTCTTGTGCCATTTACTGGACACAAAGTTCAACAACCCCCTTTTCCTTCTTGCAAGCAGGTGGTGTGGGATTCTCCATTCACATGGAGAGCATGGTGAGTTAACACTTACTGTGCCACCCATCATAGACCTGACCCAATTTGCTTCATGGTTCTCCAAATGAAAAATCTTGCACTTGCAGTCCACTTGACGATGAGTGGACTTCAACTCCCAGAATTCCCAGTTTGCAACCCCATCGTGACCAAGTTTGCCAGTAATGAATGTGATTGCATAACATTATGCCTACTAATTCTGGGTTGTTTAGGGGTGAGGATTCAATGGGTTAAATCCAAACCCCATGGCTTTAAGAAGACATCTGAAAAAAAAGAGGGACTTGTTTTGAAATAGGGACAGCGAGGATAGAAAAAATGTTAGTGGCTTAGAAGAGAAATCATTATGAATCAAGAGTACGGTCTGCTTTCATCTGTTGATTTAATACTTCGCAAATGGTTGCTATCCACCTTAAGAATCTCTCTGATGGAGACATGAAATAAATAGATGAAAGCATTTCAGGCAGTTGGGCATGAGAAAGCTGGAAGGAAATTACAATGGGGAACAAGGACTGAAAGATTTACAGATACTATGGACCATAAAATGATTTTGAATTCTGGCCAAGCTTTTGATTCAATCTTCTCAGCCCGCCTGGTTCTGTCTTACAACAGCTTCACTGGTCCCTCACTTATTTTTTGGACACAATTCAAAAAGGTTACACATGCGTAGCCCTCTTACAACTATTTGAAAGAAGCATTGTCTCACCAGAACCTGCCCAGTTTTACAATCTGGGAGAGAGGCCTTTTTCTCAACTCCACCACCATTATTTGATGCCAACAAGAAAAGTTGAATTTTCTTGGTGGCTGTTTCAAATCTTTGGATTTTGGGGGCATAGGAGACAGGTTAAAGTCAAGTCAAATCTCTCGGAAGTATGTTCAATAAATAAAGGACCTAGGAAGTCATTGCATAAAGTATTTTTTTCTCTCCTCCTCTGAATATCAAGTTAATTTCATAGCATACTTTCATTACTGTCTGTTTTTCTCTCAACATAATTACTTGTAAATGGAGGAGGGATGTGTTATATTCACTGCTCAGAAGATAAGAAACTTATGGAAATAAATGGAGTGGGATGGATATGCAAAATATTTGTTAATATCTCTGCTCAAAGCCTTTGAAAGTTAGACATTTCTTTAGAGTAGTTACTTTTCTCAGTGAATTTTCACCCATTTTGTAATAGCTAAAGAGGATTTCTCTAGTTTTACTTCCCTTCCCTCTTGTCTTTTTGCTTTCCTTTTCACCATCTAGCTTTCTGACTTTCTCTTTCCTTCTCTTCCTGTATAACTACTTCTTCTACTTTCCTTTCTATACATCCTTTCTAGTTATTCTTCCATTTTGTGTTTTGGTTGGTCAAAGAAAGGGGAACATTTTGTGGGTGCATGATTATGAGTTTCTTTGTACAAGAGCCATTTGTGTATGCTATGAGAGAGAATGATTTTATATGAATGATTTTTATACTAAGAGCCATGGTGGCACAAAGGTTAGAATGCAGTATTGCAGACCAGAGGTTGGCCTCACATACTATAACAACTGGTTCGCCCAGAATCTAAAATGTGAGCGCGCATTTGGAAGTTATGGCATATCTGTCAGATTATTCATAAACTGGCAGAGACATGGTAACAAGGTCAGCCAATGAATAGCATAGCAACTAAATCAGCCAATGGGAGCTGAGGCAGACTGGTGCCAGGGCATGTCTTAGTCTGCAGCTTCTGAGTCTGTGCAGAGAATTGAAACTGAAACTAAGCAGTCCGTGCATGCAGTGCTGAAATAAAACTAACTGTTCTCTCCTGCCTTGAGTTCTGCCTATAACTTCTACCACATTGAAGAATCAACTATTGGCATTGTAAAATTTATTTCATCTGTTATTATGTATATAAAGAAGTTAATGAATCCAGCTGAATCAGTTATCTGTGTGTGCTTCTGGATTTTATGTTTGCAAGAAACTTTGACAATATCAAGTTCTGAAAAACTCACATATAACAAAATACACAGATGTATGCCTGAACACAAAGTTGCTCTGTGTTCTCTGCATGTTTTTTTGTTTTTTATTACAGTCAAGCCTGAAAGACATCATACGATGCAGTTGTAATATTTGTTTTTAATGTTTCTTCCATCCAGGTTACAGTCCCCGCGAGACAAAACAATTTACTTCTTCAGCCTTTGCTCTCAGACACCGAATACAAAATTATGGTCACCCCAATCTATGCTGATGGAGAAGGAGTCAGTTTGTCAGCTCCGGGAAAAACTTGTGAGTACAAAGTTGTGAAGGCTCAAATATAGGCAACTGCTTGTATTTAATTAAGCTGTTTCTCTGGGATTTTTTGAGAAAAAATATATTTTGAGAAAAAATATAACTTAGAATGTGCTTTTTTCCCTCCTTAGTGCCTCTTTCTCCTCCACAAAATCTGAAAGTCTCTGATGAATGGTACAACCGATTAAGGATTAGCTGGGATGCACCTCGATCCCCCACAATGGGGTATAGGATTGTATATAAACCTGTGAATAGTGAGTGCTTGAAATATTTGCCTGTCTGCTTTACTTATACCTGTGATGGCGAACCTATGGCACATGTGCTACAAGTGGCACGCAGAGCCCTCTCTGTGGCCACGTGGGCCATCTCCCCAGCTCAGCTCCACCGCACATGTGCGGGCCTCCCGCCTCCCACCAGCCAGCTGGTTTTCGGGTCTCTGCTGCTCATGTGCGAGGGGGCGCATGCGAGAGATGTGTGTGCATACGTGGGGGACGGGGCACACATGGGGGGTCATATGTGTGGGGGGATGGGGGGTCACGTGTGCATGTTCAGGGGTCATGCACACATGCACGGGGTGGGGGAGCATGAGGGATCATGCATGCATACATGGGAGGGCGGGGAGCACTGGGGGTCATGTGTGCATGTGCAGGGGGTGGGGCACGCACGGGGGATTGAGTGTACATGCACTGGGGAGGCGGGGCTCACGGAGCTCGCCCGTGCATTGCATTATGGGTGCACGGGCATGCGCGCTTTCAGCATGTGGCAACAAAAAAGTTAACCATCACTGATTTATATGTTATTTACCTAAGTTATATTTTGTGCAAATAATGTTCCCTCCTAATTCTCACCAAATTATTCTTCTCTACACAGATAAGATAACAAGATACATTTTCTTTTTGTAACGGGGAAAAAAGCTGCTGGATTTTTGAGGGTGTGGAAAAAACAAATAACAAAATAATAATTTATTAAGCTTGTATGCTGCCCAATATTCCATGATTCTGGCAACCCACAACAATCCAAGAAATTACAACGAAATAAATGAAACATAAAACTCGCAAGCATGATGAAACAAAGGGTCTCCCTCACCCTCAGCAAAAGCTCGAGAGAAGAGTCAGCTTTTTACAGCTCTCCTAAACAAAGAAATATTTAAGAATTGTTTCTCCTTGTTTTCCTGAAGTTCAGAGATTAGAGCGTGTAAAACAAACAAATGATCTCTGAATAAACATGAAAGAGCCAGTTTGCTGTAATGGTTAAATGCTGGCCTAGAAACCAGGAGACTGTGAGTTCTAGTCCTGCCTTAAACATGAAAGCTGGCTGAGTGACTTTGGACCAATCACCAGGAGACTGTGAGTTCTAGTCCTGCCTTGGGCATGGAAGCCAGCTGGATGATCTTGGGCCAGTCATTTTCTCTCAGCCCCACCCGCTTCACAGGGTGGTTGTTGTGGGAAAATAGGAGGAGGAAGGTGGATTGTGTAAGTTCACTGCCTTGAATTATTTATAAAGCAATAAAGGTGGGATAAAAATACAATAAATATTAAACAAATAAATAAATAAATACCGAATAGATGATATTTATATATCAAATTTATTTATTGTGTCATTATAGGCCTCTTGCTAGTTATTCTTGATTTCAAATTAAGGATCACTTTTGTGGATTAGAAAGTAATAATGGAACTTCCCAGCATCTTTAACCCAGGGGTGAAATCCAGCAGGTTCTGGAGAACTGGTAGCGGAAATTTTGAGTAGTTTGGAGAACCGGCAAATACCAACTCTGTCTGGCCCCAGAGTTGGGTGGGAATGGAGATTTTGCAATATCCTTCCCCCAGGAGTGGGGAGGGAATGGGGATTTTGCAGTATCCTTCCCCCAGGAGTGAGGAGGGAATGGGGATTTTGCAGTATCCTTCGCCTGCCACGCCCACCAAGCCACACCCACCAAGCCACACCACACCACACCACGCCCACCAAGCCATGCCCACAAAACCGGCAGTAAAAAAAATTGGATTTCACCACTGCTTTAACCCAAATGCAGTGTTATGGGGGAGAAAAACCTTGTTCATCAAATTCCTCTCTTATTTCTTTCAGTTTCTGGACCAGCACTTGAAACCTTTGTGGGTGATGACGTCAACACTATCCTTATCTTGAATTTGCTTAGTGGAACAGAGTATAATGTTAAAGTATTTGCTTCTTACACGACTGGATTTAGTGAAGCCTTAACAGGTGTTGCCAAGACATGTAAGAACCTTGGGGTTTTTTAGAATCTTTTTTTCCACGGATCATGTTTCACTGATTCCTTTAGCCTTTGCTTTAGTAAGGAGTTATAATCTGGGTATGACACAAAGAGCGAGGGTCTCTGTTGAATATTTTTCATTTGGAACAGAAAGTGGAAGGTCACCTTTTAAAAATCAGGTCCATTTTAATACACCTCTTTTTGATTACTAAGAAGTGGTCAGTTCCATTCTTTGGAATAGTTTTGAAAACTTGTACCATTATGGATATTTGAAACCTGGTAAATGTTAACCCCCTTTTCCTAACTTTCCTGGTTAAGCGCGTTGTGCAAACACAAATGTCTAAATTGTGATCAGTGAGGAGTCCACAACCTATAAAGAGAAGAGTAATGTGACTAAAGTATGATTCTGGGGTTCCTTTCTCCAAAATCTTTGAAGGATTTCAGATATTATGCCTCAATCCCTCCCCTTGTCATGTCTCCTTCTGTTTCCCATTCTCGGGGTTTAAATGAAAATTTCTTCTGCCGGCTGATGTAAGAGAGCATGTTCTTCTCATGTATTTCAGAGGAAAATAAAACGTTCATGAGAGTCTCATAGCTTTGAGTCTGATGTTTGGGTGACCAGATGACCAAGAGGTGGGGGGTGGGTTCTTCTCTGCAGCCCTGTCTCTAGCAGTCCATAGCATTTCTCACAATTTAGAAATGAGGACATTTCTGCTGCAGATTCTTTCAAACTGGGTGGTGTGGACAGCAAGGGAGTCTTTAGAATGATGGCAAGATCTGTAATATGAAACTCCACTACTATCTCCAACTATCAGCTATGCTTAACGCATCATCGATGCAATGCGACAGAAGAACAAAACCTTCTTTCTTCCATTTCTTTCTTCCATTTATTCCAGAAATGGAAAACGTGTCAGAATCTGCAAGGCAGATTTTGGCATAACATTAAAAGTTCACCTCTTGCTTATAAGAGAAATTCCACTAAGCAAGAACTATGGTTCCTCTGATATCCAAATCGTGACAAAATATGCCTTTTTCCTGTCTGATGGAATTGATAAAAAACATGAATAATATTGTATTTGTATTTTTTTTTTTTTGCAGTGTATTTGGGTGTGACAAACTTAGGAGCTTATCAAACCCGAATGACGAGTTTATGTGCCCAATGGCAGCCCCACAGACACGCGACTGCTTACAGAATTGTAATAGAATCTCTTAATGGTAAGTTAATATATGATGCATATGTTGCTCAAATATTAAGGTGCTCCTGTTGACCAGGAATCTAATGTTTCTATTGACAGTCTTGAGGGAGCATATGTGCCAATGTCACCATTACCTCTGTAGCCTTCAAGGTCATGAAAAGTTCCTCAGGACATCCTCAGGAATGTCCCTGAGGTGACAACCGATATCCTTGGAGGACCTCCAAGGGAGGTGGATGGCTATTTCAGTACTTCTTTATCTTATGTAGAGTGTGTCAGCTTGTTTGGGTGGCGTGTGTCTGTCTTTCTGGGGTGGAGAAGTGGACAATATAGCAAACATATAAATATGAGTGTCAAAGTGTGTTCAGGGTTCCCTCTTGCTATGAGGGGCTCCATCTTTATTCAGCTGAATAAACACATAGAGCTTATTGAGACAAATACTTGGACTCTGTCTTTATTAACACCGAGCCACACCTGAAACCAGCAAAACACTCCCAATTTGACATGAGAAGACATTCAGCTATGGGTCTCCCCTTATCTGAAAAGCAAGAGTTATGTAGTCAAAAGATCTGAACTGTTGAAACTGTCCTCTTAAAAGACTAAGTATTCTGGTAGCAATCTGAGGTCTTCATTACGGCCATAGTCTGATATCTCCATCATGGTATTGAGACACAAATGTACCTGAAGACATCTCCTTTGGAGCTTAGTAGTCTTGCTAAAAAAAGAGCCCTTCTTCTTTTAATTAAAAGTGAATATGTGAGGAGTTGGTGTTTTTCAAACATAAAAATGGCAACGACCAATGCTAGGTGGTTAATAAGACTATTTGATTTCCATGCCTATCATAGCAGCCATTTTGTAAAATGAGCAAGCCACCACGGCCACCATTTTACACGCCCACAGTTTACTCTTAAAATTCCAAACATGCTTCCCAAAGCATCAGGGACATAACCTTGAAGGAAAGAGCCATTGTACAAGCAAAGAGAGATGAAGCATTCCTTAAGTCCTGGAAAACTAGATATTGTTTGGAAGAGATTCAGGCTAACTTCTCTCTGATTCACTGGAATATGAGAAGAAAGAGAGAAAAGCATACTCAGCCTTGCAAGATTCTGTTTTTTGATCTGATATACTGAAAGGCTGACATTAGTTGATTAGATACATTATAATGAAGAAATATCAGAAACAAAAACCATTCATGTCCATATACATAGTCCTCCTTCCTGTGGGAAATCACAGTTCAAAAGAGCCTTGGTGGTACATGGGTTTAAGGCACCCTGTTATTAAGCTTATTAAGACCAGCTGCCTGCAATTACTGCAGGGTTCGAATCTCGCCAAGGCTCAAGGTTGACTCAGCCTTCCATCCTTTCTAAGGTAGGTGAAATGAGGACCCAGTTTGTGGGGGCAATAAGCTGACTTTGTATAAATGTACAAAAGGATGAAGGCTATTGCTGAGCACATTGTAAGCCGCCCTGAGTCTTCGGAGAAGGGCGGCATATAAATCAAATTAAAAAAAATATATATATACTTGTGTTTAGGGTATTGTTCTTTATTGTGTTATGTGTGCTAGAAAACAACAATAAAGTCCTGATCATTTAATGTTCTCTCTCTACTTTCAGATGGGGCAATAGAAGAAGAACCTTTAGGTTGGGGGGCATCTAGGCATTGCTTCTTTCAACTTTTTCCTGACACAAAATATAATATCAGTGTTTATTCACAAATTCAGGAATTAGAAGGACCTGCCATCAGTATAATAGAGGCAACACGTAAGTGGATCATTTTGTATATAATATTGACTTGAGTATAGTTCATGTATTAGTTGTCAGAAGTAAACAGAGATTCCATCTTCGTATCTAATTTTCTGATTTTTTTGTTATAGTTTCTTTTGATATACATAACATCAGAGACTATAGCTGGAATTAGGAGCTTCATGAAGTGAGATTGATATCTATATTAGTTGGAATTTTGGAGAGTCACATTTCAGATTCTTGTTCAAACATTGAAGATGAGCACTTGTGATTAGCAGATGCTATGGATAGGCCTAGTATCATTAGTAGGAACTTACTTTTCTGCCTCTGATCGATCAGTAGACTAAATACTAGCTCCAGTTCCTAGGGATGACCAGATTTTGAATTTGAAGAAGGTCTTCAGATCTCTATAAGTGGGATCTTGGTAGCTGTGCTTAGGACAATGTTTTTTTACTTTATTCTTGCTCTCCAAACATCTCAGTAAGGTGTATACAGTATATCAACTACCATCGCTACATAATTCTTTCTAACTTTTCTTTTCTCCATTTTCAGTGCCATACCCAACTGAGCCACCACCAACTCCTCCAACCACCACTCCACAGCCTACGATTCCTCCAGCAAAGGAAGGTAATCTTTATGTAAAGACAATGCTAAGAGATTTTTTTTAAAAAAAGGTTATTTAACTATAATATGGTTGTCCTTGAATTTTGACCACAATTGGAACCGGAACTTGATCTCTAAGCAATGCGGTTAATGAACCGTGCCCAATTTTACAACTGTTTTTGCTGTTAAGCAAATCACCCTGGTCATTTAACAAATAGGGACTTTTGTTGTCGGAAGCCAGCTAGGAATGTCACAAGTAACCGCAGGATGCTGCAAAATTTATAAATACAAGCCAGTTGCCAAACACCCAAATTGAGATCAGGTGACTTCAGGGATAACTGCAATGGTCACGCGATAACATTTTTCAGCCCTGTCATAACTTCAAATGGTCACTAAATGAATGATTGTAAGCTGAGGACTACCTGTATATTAGTGTGCTACATGTAACTCTGGTTATTGGGATAAGGATAACATTATGTTGGCTTGCAAGCCAACCTCTTCTTGGCATAAAAATATGGGTGGGCAAGGAAGTACAGAAAAAGTGGTTATATCATTTGGGGCCCAAGAATGAATTAGAATGGTACAGTATCTGTTTTGCTTGAAGATGATCTTTGTTTTAAATATGTAGTTTAAACATAGGAGCATTTAAAAGAAAATGTGAAAAAGAAATGATCAAAAAGCACAATTCTTTTGGTAGTTCATGATGAAAGAGTGAGAAAAACTAGTGTGGGACACAAGAGTGACAAAGGGCTCTAAATATGGCACATACGATTAATTGGTAGTTTCAAGCCAAATTTTTGCAGTTAGCACGTCATTAAGAAACATGAATATAAGGAAGAAGTTGTATTTCATGCTTGTTGATTTTGAGATAATGAATGATGAAGTGAGTTGGAGTGAATTATGAAAAATTCTTAGCAAGTCTGGAGCTAAAAGCCTGATGAGTCACTTAGAGTGTCGTATCAGGGAAGTAAAGCATCTTTGAGAATCAATAAAACAGTGATGGCGAACCTATGGCACGCGTGCCACAGGTGGCATGTGGAGCCATATCGGTGGGCACGTAAGCGTTGCCATAGTTCAGTTCTAGTGCACACAAGCTGATTTTCAGGCCTTTTGGGCCCACCAGAAGTCGGGAAACAGGCTGTTTCCAGCCTCCGGAGGGCCTCCGGGAGGTTGGGGAAGGCCCGTTTTTCGCTCTCACCAGGCTCCTAGAAAGGCTCTGGAGCCTGGGGAGGGCAAAAAAAACGGGCCTACCGGGCCCACCATGCCATTGCGAGCCAAAAGCGGGGGGAGCACGGGGGGGCATGCACACGCATGCACGGGGGTTGCACATGCATGCGTGGGGGCGTGGCACATTGAATTATCGGTGTGGCCACGCGCACGCGTGACTCCCCCACGCTCCCCCCCACTTTTGGCACGTGGCAGAAAAAAGGTTCACCATCATTGCAATAAAATGTTTAACAAATGATTTGGCATTGGTCCCTCGGTTATTCAAAGTCTTTATGCATAAATGTAGAATGGATGTTTGCGTGATATTTGAATATTAGATATTAGTGTTTGTTTGAACATGAATATGCATTACTTTTCTATGGAAACATAGCTATGTTATTGGCTGAGAAGCTGAATGATTTGCAATGTTAGACTGTAGGATGAAAAGATAATTGGATCTGTACATTAAATTTTTATTATTTATTGTACATGTTATCCATCTCACCACTAAGCGACTATTAAAGACCAAAGTAGTTGTATTTGATTAGGAAAACTAAATCAAAAATTGCAAATAAGACATGAAATTAAAGTACGTAAATTAATTTGTATACCTTGATAGAATGCTTACTAGAACTGGGAAATTTGTGGAGAAATGTACAAAAATAAAGAGTAGCTTGTTGTCTATTACGAAGAATAAACGTTTGTCAAAATAAGGGAAACTATTTGTGTATGTGAACATGTTTCTGCCACATTGAGTCAGAGTTTCTTTTTTTTAATTTCAAAGTACTTTGTGCATTTTTGTAGTTTGCAAAGCTGCAAAGGCCGACCTGGTATTTTTAGTGGATGGATCTTGGAGTATTGGAGATGCAAATTTCAACAAAATAATTGGCTTTCTATATAGCACTGTTGGTGCTCTTGACAAGATTGGTCCCGATGGAACTCAGGTGAGCAAGAGAGACGATTCATTGAGAATATGAACATTTTAAAGTTAGCGTGAAATGTTTTCAATTGTATCAAAATATAGTCACACCGAATGAACTGAAATAATAAATCTGAAAAAAGGTTTATTTTCCACATTTCTATTCCAACACAAAGACTCTTTGCTCATAGTTTTTAAACTGTATTTTTTTCATCCAAGTTAATCATGATCTAGATCAGGGGTTCCAAACTTGACAATTAATACTTGTGAACTTCAACTCCCAGAATTCCTCAGCTAGCCATGAGAATTCTAGGAGTTGAAGTCCACAAATGTTAAAATTGCCACATTTGGAGACCCCTGATTTAGTTGAAAAGGTACCCTTTTGTCTGTTCTAAATCTCCAACCAATTAACTTCTTTGCATGACTCTAATATTTTGAGAAAGGGAGAAAAATTTCACACTTTCTTTAGTTTGATAACCAGCCATCTTTTTCTGAAATGACCTTCCTGCTTCATGCTTTTTCCCATAACTGATTCACAGACTGGGATTAAAAAAGAGAAAACTCCTTTTGCTAAATTGTGTACATAAGAAAGGTATCTTTCTTATTCAGGTGGCAATTGCCCAGTTTAGTGATGATACGAGGACAGAATTTAAATTGAATGCCTACAGAAGCAAAGAAACTCTACTAGATGCCATTCAGCATATAGCCTACAAAGGGGGAAACACCAAAACAGGTGGGTTGAATTGCCGGAAGAGAAGAGGTAGAGTTTACAAAGTTGAGTTCATTAAAACTTTTCTTAGACAAACAATAGTAGTTTAACGTTACATGATAATTTTTCCTTCCTTCCTTCCTTCCTTCCTTCCTTCCTTCCTTCCTTCCTTCCTTCCTTCCTTCCTTCCTTCCTTCCTTCCTTCCCAGGCAGAGCAATTAAACATGCACAACAGATCTTATTTACTTTGGAGTCTGGGACCAGGAAGGGAATCCCAAAAGTTTTAGTAGTGATCACAGATGGACGATCTCAAGACGACGTGAACCAAGTTTCCAGAGAGATGCAACTAGATGGTAAGAATTCATTTTCTTAGGAAACCTTCACAATGTCATCCGTTTGATACAAATGTGCCTGGCCTTCTATGGTAAATAAATAGATGACTGTTAATATATTTTGTGAACTTATCCAGTTATAGTTTATTCAATAAATCATGATTGAGCAAATAATGGTGTAGTATATATGATCTCCAATTCTTTGCATATCTGTTAGCTAACTGGACACTTAGATGCCACAAACACATATATGGCATGTTCCTCAGAAGCAAACCTTCCACAGAATCAGCTTCCAAATTAGTGTTTACAATCGCCTTCTTCAACCCGGTGGACCCAAGTTTAGTTGGAGGTATAACTCCTGTAATTTCACTCCTAAAATGCTCCATCTTACAATAGTGATATGCTGGCGGGGCAAATGTTAGTGTTAGATCATGTATTATTGAGAGAAATAAGGGAAATATGCTTCTTTATCCATTTGACTCAGACATGGGTCATTTCTGTTCCTAAAATAAACTTGGCCAGCCAAAGGGAATAGGATGCCAAAACCAATCCTTTTCTGAATATGCAGAAAGAATAAACAGATGGTGTTGATAAGAGCAAGGAGGTTATTTATGACCTGTTCTGGCCCTTGGAGAAAACTAGATTTGGCCCAAGAAGTAGCTAGAGCAATCTTTCCCCATCTACCCTCTGTATGTATTGAACTATAAATACCCACCATTCTCTTAGATCAGGGGTGTCCAGTGTTGGCAACTTTAAAACTTGTGGACTTCACCTCCTAGAATTTCCAGCCTGGCTGGGGAATTCTGAGAGTTGAAGTCCACAAGTCTTAAAGTTGCCAAGATTGGACACCCATGTCTTAGAGGAATTATCCAGTCTAGGACATTTGGAAGAGATGGGCTGAGGATGTTCTGACCTAGATTTCCTTAGAAAGTATAAAGCACAATCTTAGTCCCGCCAAACCTCTTTAATTCATACGGCTGTAAATTACTTTCATTTACAGTCCGCAAGGCTTGATAAACAGTCTTTCAGAGGAAGGTTATCAACACCCACCCATCTCATGTGGAACGCTGCCAGCGAGCTAATTTCCAGACGCAGGGCAAGGCCAAACCTGGCACAGAGTCACAAACAGAATTTTCAAATCTTGAACCAGCCAGATGAACTAATTGCTTCCTGCAAAAGCTCATGTCCTGTTCGCTTCTCTTTTATGTCTTATGGGAGGGGCCAATCATCTCCAAGCCTAACTCCCAAGTCGACCCTGTTTCCTTAATTGTTCCTGTCTCCTGGCAGCTCTGCGCATGCACACACTGGGAACATGCTCACGCTGTTCTTCTGCCTCGCTGATGTCAGACTCCGGAGACTCCGGAGGCAGCAAAAAACTACCAGATGGCCTTGGCCCTCTCTCTGCCTCCGACTTAGAGCCATCATCTGAGCCTTCCCCAGACTCCAGGACTGGCCCATATTCCTCCCCAGCCTCCTCACTGTCCGAATCTGCTGCCAGCTCTGCTGGCTGCTGGTGGGCCACAACAGAGGAAGCTTCAACTAGATTAATAAAATATATATTCAACTTTTATTTATATATTTACCAATTGATTGATCCCGGGAATGTTTTCTTCCTTCCCCAGGATTCAGTATATTTGCCATTGGAGTTGCAGATGCTGATTACGCAGAACTGGTTAACATTGGCAGCAAGCCGAGCGACAGACATGTGTTCTTTGTGGATGACTTTGATGCCTTCAAAAAGATTGAAGATGAGCTGATCACTTTTGTCTGTGAAACAGCCTCTGCAAGTTAGCAGTTGTTTCTTTACTTCTTCCTGCCTATTGCCACAATTTTTTTTTTAAAAAAATGCACTTTGCTAATTTGATCTTCAGAATGATGGTGTACAACATCCTGTTTCTCTTCATATGTACTTAAAAGTAGGACCCATTAAGTTTAATGTTTTCTCCCAGATAAGTGTGCACTTGATGGTAGCATTATAGAAGTGTATGTTGCATTTATAGACAATTTGGATGGTGCTCAAAATAACTAATAACAATTTCAAATGTACTACTATAATTAAGTTAATTAAGAACATATAATGTATAGAAAGAAAGAAACTGGTCCCATCATGTAAAAACTACTTCGCCAAGTTGGATAGAATACTTCTATCTAAGGTAAGATGAAACCCATAGAGAATGTCTTTTTTAAAAAAAAACTTAGAAAGACAGAATTGGCTGTTTGACAATGATGACGGTCAATTTGCAAGTAAAAAAGAGAATAATTTTAAAAACTGAGCAATTTTAGAAAAAAGCAAATGTAAAGAAGGCATCCTGATTCATTTTAGTATAGGTACAGTATGTACGTATTTAATATTAACGTTGGCGATCATGTTGGCGATCCTATTTTTATCAATAGCTGCACGAAAAAGTGCTGCTGAGTTTTGTCCAAACCAGTCCTTTAGATTTTGAAGCCATGCTATTGTTCTTCTGCCTGGACCTCGTTTGCCTTCAATCTTCCCTTGGAGGATTAAATGAAGTATGCTGTAATTTTCTGGGTGTCGCATCACATGTCCAAAATATTTTAACTTTTGCTTTTTAATGGTTTTGATGATTTCCCTTGGCTTTCCCAGGCGGCTTATTACCTCCTGATTTCTGATTTTTCAACCCAACTTATACATAACAGCCGCCTGTAAATCCACATTTCAAATGCTTCTAGTCTTCTCAAGTGGCTTTCTGTCAGAGACCAACTCTCCACTCCGTAGAGCAGGATAGAAAAGATGTAGCATCTGACAGGCCTGATTTTCAATCTTAGGCTTATGTCGTGACTGCAGAGGACCTTTTTCATTTTGAAGAATGCTTTCTCTATCCTTGTTTTTACTTCAGTGGTTTGTGTTTCTACCATACATTGCAGTAATAAAGCACCCAATATAATATAGATAGTCTTTGATTAACGACCAGTCACTTAAAAACTGTTTGAAATTATGAAGGACTGCCCAAAAGCTACTTACAATCCAGATCCAGACTTCTGATGACTGCACAAACACCTGTGGTCAGATGGATTCATTTGGGGCCCTTGGCAACTGGATTATCTTAATAGCCATTTGCAGCATTCTGCGGTCGCATGACCACGATTTACGACATATTTTCCTGGTTTCCAACCTTTTTTAGCCAGTTTCCAGCAAAAACACCCAAAGGAATACTGAAATGCTCAACTCGCATTTGCTCGCTTAATGATTGCCATGTTCATTTAGCGATCAGCGTTCACTTAATGGTTGCCACAAAAAAAAAGGCATAAAATCAAGTTTGGTCACATGTCTCGACTTATGCCCCTCACAACTTACAATGGAAATTCTGGGCTCCATTACAGTCGTAAGAAGAGGACTACCTCTAATGGCTACAATTTATATAGCAGTGTCATCGCGAGCTATTGAATGCCGAAAGGAGTAACAATGCAGTGATTGCTTGCCTGTCTCAGCTGCACAAAAGAAAGACATGTCTGCTAGTTTTCAAAACATCTGCTTCCCCTCAAACTGCAGCCACAGAGTGGTGATGACTTTGTTTGTAAAGCTTTCCAGACTGGATTTTCAAAATAGATGGAGAAATTCCATTGATCACAACAAAGACAACATTGCTGTATTTACTTCAATAAGGTGAAGAGTCAATAGCCCCAAAACAGATCTAAAGTTTATAGGAAATACTACGGTGCAAAGAAACATGGCAAAAGGAAGGCTTGATAAAATATTGACACTTAAAAAAAAATGCTGTGTTTACAGGCCACCTTCTGAAGCTTTGACATGTTTTAATTTCTTGCGGTTGATGCAGTTTTTCATAAAAATATATAATACATTTGGGATTATGACTATTTCTTCTCAGAGATAATTTGTTTTCTTGCTTTTTTCAGCTTGTCCATTGGTGTATAAAGAGGGCAATAGTTTAGCAGGTATGTTTTTATTAAACAAGTATATTTTTCATTTCTGCCAACCTTGCAGTTCGAAAGCAGGTAAAAAATGCAAGTAGAAAAATAGGGACCACCTTTTGTGGGAAGGTAACAGCGTTCCATGAGCCTTTGGAATTTAATCATGCCGGCCACATGACCACGGAGACGTCTTTGGACAAGGCTGGCTCTTCGGCTTTGAAACGGAGATGAGCACTGCCCCCTAGAGTTGGGAACAACTAGCACATATGTGCGAGGGGAACCTTTACCTTTACCTACATTTTAAAGCAATGAATAAATAATGTAATATTTAAATAGTGTATCTCCTTGCAATAGCTACAGCTTAGCTATGGAGAGGGATTTGTCTAATATTCTGGGTTATTTATGAGATCTTGGAGTGGTTTTTGTTATTGTGTTAGTTGTTTTGCCCCGGTGTGTGTTGTATGCTTTTAACCGTTTTACTGCTTTTGGATTTTGTAAGCCACCCAGAGTCCATTGGAGTGGCTATATCCAATATAAATAATTAACAATAACTTTATAATATTACATTCTACATGGCGCCTTCACTGCACCATAATTGGGGTGAAGAAATTATATTTGGAGGCCAATGTTGAAAGGAAGAAGAAGCATTTAAACAAAATTAACGTGAACCCTGGGATTCTGCAACCATCATAAATGCAAATGTTTGGATTTTGATCATGATAGGGATACCACAATGGTTGTAAGTGTGAAAAACGGTCATAAGTCATTTTTTTCGGTGCCATTGTAACTTTGAATGGTCACTAAACAAATGGTTGTAAGTCTAGGACTACCTATACTGTATGTCTTTCCTTAATTAGCTTCTTCTACTTCCTGTACAATGGAAATTGAAAGCATAAGGTCATGTTTTGCTAGTTGTGCAATTATCAAGTAATTGTCAGATGGTAAGAATTTGCAGTGCCTGAGTTGCTAAACTCTTCATTACATAACTCATATTTAACTTCCCATTCTGATGAAGAAGTAGAGATGACACACATACTTCTCTGTTTTGGTTTCTAGGATTTAAAATGATGGAGATGTTTGGCTTGGTTGAGAAAGAGTTTGCAGCTGTGGAAGGAGTATCTATGGAACCTGGAACGTTTAATGCCTACCACTGTTATGGACTGCATCAGGATGCTTTGGTCTCTCAGCCAACCAAGTACGTACTGAAGATAAGGCTATTGTCAGGCACAAAGAATCAAGATCCTTCATTAAGCACAGAAGGTTTATTATTACACCCTATACACAAGAACAGGGATCTCCAAATGTGGCAACTTTAAGACTTGTGGACTTCAACTCCCAGAATTTCTCAGCCAGACATGTTGACTAGGGAATTCTGGGAGCTGAAGTCGACAAGTCTTAAAGTTGCCAAGTTTGGACACCCTTGGAGAAGAATTGGGTCAACTAATGGTCAGCACTAAATTGGTGCAACGGGATGTAAGAGGGGTTGGATTTGAATCTCTTGTGGCAATGCAAGGACTCTAAACTGATGACTTCTCCTACAGCTATACGAGTAGTCCTTAATCAACAACCGGTCATTTAGCAACTGTTCAAAGTTACAACAGATCTCCCCAGAGCTACTTATGACCCTGATTCAAAGTTCTGATGGTTGTTCCTCCCTCCCTCCCTCTGTAGTCATGTGATGATTTTGGGTGCTTAGCAAATGATCAATATTTACGGGTATTTGCAGTGTCACCTCACTGCAATTTAGGGTGTTTATTTCCAGTTTCTGGCAAAAAAACAAAAACCAAAAACCCAATACAAACAATGGATTTGTTTAATGACTGCCACATTCATTTAACAACTGTCACAAAAAAGGTTGCAAAATCAGAAACGGTAACCTGCTTAATTTGATTACAGTCAGACGATAGGGACAATCTGGAATGGAATGGAATGGAATGGAATGGAATAGAATAGAATAGAATAGAATAGAATAGCATAGAATAGAATAGAATAGAATAGAATAGAATTCTTTATTGGCCAAGTGTGATTGGACACACAAGGAATTTGTCATTGGTTTAGTTGTAGGCAACTATTAAAAAGTAATTTATGCAACCTAACAATGTAATATGAATGTAATTTTTGCA
This sequence comes from Pituophis catenifer annectens, assembly GCF_029215685.1. Classification (NCBI taxonomy): domain Eukaryota; kingdom Metazoa; phylum Chordata; class Lepidosauria; order Squamata; family Colubridae; genus Pituophis; species Pituophis catenifer. Next base: position 17,184,010 of record NW_027256883.1, on the reverse strand, counting down.
TCTAGGAATGGAAGTTTGATTATTTTGGAGTTACAGTGATTTATTTATTTATTTATTTATTTATTTATTTATTTATTTATTTATTTATTTATTTAATGTTATTTAATTTAGAAACCGTCCATCTTGCTCAGAGGGGCTCTGTGCAATTACATACATGCAAATACAGAATATTGGTAAATTGGTATGCGCATGTGTCTTTTGCACACAACCTTGCATGCAGATGTACATTGCACATATCACTAAAATTGCATAAAGTAACAAAGATATGAGGGTGGATAAAAATCAATGATTTTTTTAAAAAAATTAAAAAAATCAGATTTTTTTTATTTAAATCGGATTTTTTTGATTTTTATCGAATTTATTTTAATAAAAAACTTTTGGGGTAAAAATCTATCATAAGATAGTTTTCTATTTAAAATACATAAATAATTTAGTTTATTCAGCATGAAACGGAGCTTAGTTATGTAGCATGAGGCTGTATATTCTGCAACACTGGGACTATCGGTGAGTCAACAGTGGGTCAAATGAGTAGCAGAGATGACAGTTGCTCTTTAAAAATTATGATTTAAATCGAGTTGATTTAAATCAAGCCTTTTTACTAGTGATTTAAATCATGATTTAAATTGTGATTTAAATCAACTCAATTTAAATCAAATCCACACTGAAAGATATCCTACAATTTCTGTACATGATGGCAATTGTTTTGCATTTAAAAAAAACCCTAAAACAAACAAGCAAAAAAAGCTTTTTGGCTTAAAAGTTTCCCTGATAAAAAAGTATTGCCTAGGGGAAAAGATGGTGGGAAAAAGAAACAGCATCTGGAAATTCTCCTCCAGACGTTTTCTTCTTTCCTGAAAGATTTCTCACTAATTTGTAAACGTCTTGAAAGAAGTCCAAGCAGAAATCTGATAGATGCCTCACAGCTTAATCTGCAAGTTGAGTCAGTGGTTGCATTGAGATGCAGGACTAAGTCAAAGTTTAGCGTTACATCTGCACTCCAGATTTCCTTTCCTTCTCCTCCATTGTGACTTCTAGAAGGCAATTAGAAACATTTGCTTCAGCCTTCAGTATAACCCCAGTATTGTCATACCTCGGTATTTGATTGCTTCAAAACTTGTCAAATTCAGTACTCAACGTGTTTCGAAGCAGAAATCTTGTCACGGCGCTCGTCTTTCTCTTGGTAGTTGATGTGAAACGAAAATCCTGCTGATACCGGCTGCCTTGTGACTTGCTATTTCTTCAGGCTGAAATAGAAAGTCACGTGGTAAATCATGTGGTTTTTCTCCGTACCTGTCAGTTTTAGTATTCAGCACGTCTTCCGGAACGAATTACTGACGAGAACTGAGGTACCACTGTATGTCATTTCATCGGAATGAGCACAAATCAGCCTGGACAAAAACAAAATAAAACATGGTTGGAAGTTAGCATGTTCAAGACATAAGGCAGTTTAAGCTCTCCACAGTTTTTCCTATTCAGATTAAACCAGAACAGTGAATGATTTAAATTCATTATATATGAATACTATGCAGTGGTGGGATTCAAGTAATTTAACAACCGGTTCTCTGCCCTAATGATTTCTTCCAACAACCAGTTTGCCAAACTGCTCAGAAAGTTAACAACCGGTTCTCCCGAAGTGGCGCGAACTGGCTGAATCCCACCACTGATACTATGTATATGCTGTATACACAAGTAATACCCAATCATGACCATAATGGAGATTGCTAATTAGAGTCATAAGTTGTGACGGTTGTAAAGTGGCTCATCATATGACTGACGACTGATTTTATGACCTTTGGTTGTGTCAGTTGTTAAGTGAACGCTATGGTTTTTAGGTAACTCAAGGTTGACTCAACCTTCCATCCTTCCAAGGTGGGTAAAATAAGGTTCCAGATTTTGGGGGGCCATATGCTGACTCTGTAAACCGCTTAGAGAGGGCTGTAAAAGCACTATGAAGCGGTATATAAGTCTAAGGGCTTTTGCTATTGTTTGCTAAGGGATGTTTTGCCAAAAATCCGGAAGTAAATTTTCAGCAAAAAAAAATTGTGAATTGTGGTCATACAGTTGTAAATGCGGGCTGGTTGTCAAGCATTGAAAATATGATTAATGACTGCAAGAAAGGGGCAGCCATCAGAACTTCAGACTTATGTCATAAGTACATTTTGGGGAAATCTGTCATATTTTTGAACATTTGCTAAGCAGCCAGTCATATTGTATGCATAGTTTTGGAGCTATGGAGTAACTTAAAGGGAGAATGATATATGTTCTTTCAGCAAAGGAATCAGAAATGATCAAATGTACGCCACCATGCAAAATCTTAAGCTTGTAAATTGTTGATGATGATGTTATCCATTCGGTCGAATCTATGAGCCAAGTCTCTCCACATCTTCCAATCTTGCAGTAGTTCTTTGAGTCGTTCTATGCTCTGGCTGGTGTCAGCTTTGATGATGTCCAGCCACCGTGTTCTTTGGCAGCCTGTTTCCTTTTACCACTAATTCTCCCAAACATAATTGCTTTCTCCAGTGAATTCCCCCTCATGACATGGTAGAAGTTGGGCCCTGAAGACTTTTCTATTTCAGCCAGCCGGGCTGGCTTAAAATTTTTAATTGATTAATTTTATGGGTAAGGGGTTTTAAATTGGGGAAGCCAAATTGATTTAATTATGTTTTAAATTATTTTAATTTTCATGTATGTATTTTAATCTTGGCTGTTCACCGCCCTGAGTCCTTCGAGAGAAGGGCGGTATAAAAATTTAATTAATAATAATAATAATAATAATAATAATAAGAATAAGAAGAAGAAGAAGAAGAAGAAGAAGAAGAAGAAGAAGAAGAAGAAGAAGAAGAAGAAGAAGAAGAAGAAGAAGAAGAAGAAGAAGAAGAAGAAGAAAAAGAAGAAGAAGTAAATGAGATGCAGTTTCGCGATTTTGCCTTCTAGTGACATGTCTGGAGCAGAGGTGGGTTTCAACAGGTTCTGACCAGTTCTGGAGAACCGGTAGCAGAAATTTTGAGTAGTTTGGAGAACTGGTGGTAAAAATTCTGACTGGCCCCGCCCCCATCTATTCTCTGCCTCCCAAGTCCCAACTGATCAGGAGGAAGTGGGGATTTTGCAGTATCCTTCCCCTGGATTGGGGAGGGAATGGAGATTTTACAGTATCCTTCCCATGGAATGGGGTGGGAATGGAGATTTTACAATATCCTTCCCCTGCCATGCCCACCAAGCCACGCCCACCAAGCCACACCCACAGAACCGGTAGTAAAAAAATTTGAAACCCACCACTGGCTCTGGAGTCCAGTACTTCATTCTTAGTCATCTTTGCTGTGTTAATTCCATGTAAGGCAACAAATTGACAATTTTGTATCCAGAACCGCAGTATGTAGTTCCAACATAGATGGACTAGATCAGTGTTTCTGAACCTTGGCAGATTTAAGATGGGTGACAACTGTGACCTGGATGACTGAGAATCCCCATAGACATTTAGCTATGCACTTTAAGATGGGTGGAGTTCACCTCCCAGAATTCCCCAGCCAGCATGCTTTAAGATGAATGGACTTCACCTCCCAGAATTCCACAGCCAGCATGCTTTAAAATGCATGGGCATTGCTGGCAGGGGAATTCTGGGAATTGAAGTCCACATATCTTAAAGTTGCCAAAATTGAGAAACACTGGATTAGATATCTACCGTTGCTGGAGGCTGAAGCTGAGACAATCACTAAGAAGTAGCCAGCCTAAAATTACAGGGAGGGGCAGCATTTAATGTGGCTACTTAAGACAACAGAAACCTAAGGGGCTGGCCCTCATCTCATCTGTAGAGAAGCTCCAGAAAGAACTAAGACTGAAGTTTCAACTGTAGTAGATAGATTTCTGGCAAGGACCCAAACTGAAATTGGAACGTGGTAGACTTGTCTTCGCCAGGAAATTTCTAATTTAAATTTCAAAGCCATGTCATAAATGTTTGACTGCAGTTGAGTAACTACCTAAATCTGTTTAGTATCAACATTCTGCCAGTTAAACTAAGTGGTTTATTTCAAAAGTACTGAGAAGTGATGTGGCCATTACTTATCTAGCAGTTGTACAAAGCCTTCTCTACGTAAAAGCCAGAAATTAGACCTCACAACTCAATTTTATTGCTTTCCAATAAAGTCATTTTATCTGGAATGGAGGTTTGATGTTGAGATATTGACTTCTGCACCTCTATAACTGTCTGGTTTGGTTCTGCAACCCAACAAGACAGACACAGACTTCAGAGGATAATTAGAACTGTAGAAAAAACAATTGCTACCAACCTGCCTTCCATTGAGGACCTGTATACTGCACGAGTCAAAAAGTGGGCTGTGAAAATATTGACAGACCCCTCGTATCCTGGACATAAACTGTTTCAACTTCTACCCTCAAAACGACACTATAGACCACTGCACACCAAAACAACTAGACACAAGAACAGTTTTTTCCCGAACGCCATCATTCTGCTAAACAAATAATTCCCTCAACACTGTCGAACTATTTACTAAGTCTGCACTACTATTAATCTTCTCATTGTTCCCACCACCCATCTCCTTCCAGTTCTGACTGTATGACTGTAACTTTGTTGCTGATATCCTTACGATTTATATTGATATTGTTTCCTGATTGCTTATTTCTACCCTATGATTATCATTAAGTACCTTATGATTCTTGATGAATGTATCTTTTCTTTTATGTACACTGAGAGCATATGCACCAAAGGCAAATTCTTTGCGTGTCCAATCACACTTGGCCAATAAAGAATTCTATTCTATTCTATTCTATTCTATTCTATTCTATTCTATTCTATTCTATTCTATTCTATTCTATTCTATTCTATTCTATTCCATTCCATTCCATTCCATTCCATTCCATTCCATTCCATTCCATTCCATTCTATTTCACCATTGCAAATCACCACTCTTGGCATAGACAACAGGACCCAGAAGAAGTTCTGCTATTATACCTATCTTGCACCCTTAGTTTGGATTTGCACTGCATTTGTGCAGCACTGGGTAATGCTGTGGAGTTGTTGCAGTAATTGCAGAGTCATGATGATGATGATGATGATGATGATGATGATGATGATATCCATTCAGTTGAGTTAGACTCTTGATGACTCTATGGGCGAGATGTCTCCATATCTTCCAATCTTGCACTAGTTCTTTGAGTTTTTCTATGCTCTGGCTGGTGTCAGCTTTGTTGGTGTCCAGTCATTGTGTTCTTTGGCAGCCTAGTTTCCACTAACTCTTCCCAACATAATTACTTGCATAATTGCTAAGAGCTGTGGTGGCACACTAGTTAGAATGCAGTACTGCAGGCTAACTCACTGCTCACTCCAGGAGTTCAGCTCTGAGCGGCTCAAGGTTGACTCAACCTTCCATCCTTCATAGGTTGGTAAAATGAGGATCCAGATTGTTTGGGGGCTATATGCTGACTCTGTAAACTGCTTAGAGAGGAGTGTAAAGCACTGTGAAGTGATATATAAGTCTAAGTGCTATTGCTACTGCTATTTCTCCAGTGATATTGCAGAGTATAAAGGGCGATGTATGAATGAATCACCAAAGCCAACACCATTGCCTTCCTGTCCCGTTAAATTTGGGAAGTTGTATATATTGAGCAGTTTATTTTCATATCTGGTACAGGTAGTCCTTGACTTATGACTGTAATTGACTGTAATTATGACTGTAATTATGACTTATGACTGTAATTGAGCCCATAATTTTGATTATAAGTCACGCAGGTTCTTTGGCAGCCTGGTTTACTTTTACCACTAACTCTTCCCAACATAATTGCTTTCTCCATGTGACCAGACCAATTTTACTACCTTTTTATCTGGTAGTCATTAAGCAAATGCCATTAAGTGAATGCCACAGTAATTAGGTGAACCTATTATTTGCTACTAAATGGTTTTTGCGGGAAACCGGAAGTAAATGTCGGTTTCTGGGGAAACATCATCAATCATGGTGACGTGACCATCAGACATTGCAAACAGCCATAATTGTGGGCTGGTTATTGAATGCCCAAAATATTATCACATGATTGCAGGGAGACAGCTATTGGAACTTCAAAGCCAGGTCATAAGTAGAGTTTGGTGTGTTTGTTGTAACTTTGATGGATCATTAAGTAACCAGTCATAAGTGGAAGACTACCTATACCTAATTCCGCAGCTCTGAATGAAATGTCTATGGAGATTCTCTGTCATCCAGGTCATGGTTCAGAGGTGTGGTATTCAGCAGGTTCTGACCAGTTCTGGAGAACCGGTAGCGGAAATTTTGAATAGTTTGGATAACCGGCAAATACCACCTCTGGCTGGCCTCGCCCCCATCTATTCTCTGCCTCCCGAGTCCCAGCTGATCTGGAGGAAATAAGGATTTTGCAGTAACCTTCCCCTGGAGTGGGGAGGGAATGGAGATTTTACAGTATCCTTCCCCTGCCACGCCCACCAAGCCATGCCCACCAAGTCACACCCACAGAACCGGGATTTTTGAATCCCATCACTGTCATGGTTGTCAGTGGTGCTTTTTCCAAAGGCAACTGGATATTCTTTGTTTTTCCCTTGAAGACATTTCGCTTCTCATCCAAAAAAGCATTGTCAATTTTGAAGAAGCTTCCTGGATGAGAAGCGAAATGTCTTCAAGGAAAAACAAAGAAAATCCAGTTGCCTTTGGAAAAAGCACCTTTGGGACTCTGAATGAAACCCACTTTGGGTTATTGCTCTAAGATTCTCCAGGCATTAAATTTATTCTGCGTGTGCGAAAGGTTTTTGTAGAGATGGAAAACACCCCCAAAACCAGCACAGTAGGACATCCTTCCATATTGGGTCTTGTTTAATCTTTGACGATCCATCATTCTGCCTTTATTCAATTATTCATTTGTTAAGAAGAAGAAGAAGAAAAAGGTCTAGAAGTTGTGCTGGTTTTGGAGAGATGCCTGGGTAGACATCTCACTGTCGTATTATTTTTGGATTGAAATTTTAATTTGCTTTCCAAGAAAAAAAATCTGAACAGATTCTTTTTCTCTCAAACATTTACAGTAACCATGTTGGCTCTTAATGAGAAGCTGCCTACACATTCACTGGCGTCTTCCCAGGATTAATCTTTCCCGAGGCCAGATTTATGCTAAAAAAAAAAACCCTCCTTATTTGTTAAAACGGTTCATCATCTGGCATAGGTGCTGAATGCTGAAAACAGTATTGCCTGAAAAAAAAGGATTTTGTTAAGTGGAGAGATAAAGCTAATTCAGCTCCTACGTGGATTCTTGCAGATTTTAGGGATTAGGAAAACAAAGCCTGGGGGGGGGGAAGGGGAAGCCAAATTTGTAACGTGGCATTAGAGGAACATGGGTGGAGGGTGGAGGAGGGAAGAGTAAACCTTAAGAATATTGCATGTTATTTTCCAAACCAAACCCTTGTGTACAACTGGAACAAATCAAGTCAATAATGTATAAGTAATAAGCATTTAGTTAAATAAAATTGTCTCGTGGTACAAAAGCTGTCTCCTAGAAACCAGAGATGTGGAAATGGGAGTGATTAGAATTTAGGAGCAAGTATTTGATTTGCTCATTGGCTGGATGGCTTACAGGAAGTTCCTATAGCTGAGAACTATAATAATCCTTCTATTGCATTAGCCCTTCAAATTTAAGGATATCTGAATTTTTCCTAAGCTTATGGACATTTCCTTTTATTTCTTTTGAAATTCCAAGTTTGCAACTGAGGACATCCAGTAAAAGTCCACCAAGTTTAAATTGTACATGATCCCTTGACCTAATCCACTGATCTTCAGCAATTTCTCCTTCATTTGTTCGCCTGAAGATATTTCCACCCCAATATCCTTTTATTTCAGGAATATTGATGAAATGTTGACGATAAGTCAAACCTTAGACATGTGTTTCAAATGTGTGTTCAGATTTGCAACTCCCACTCTACTAGAGATAGTACCATCGGTTATGATGGTTCTTCTGTAATGATTACAGTTAGTCCTCGGCTTACAACATTTGTTTAGTGGCCATTCAAAGTTACAGCAGCACTGAAAAAATTACTTATGATGTTTTTCACACTTGCAATCATTGCCGCACCCCCATGGCCACGTGATCAAAATATGGATGTTTGGCAACTAACTTATATTTATGACAGGGGTGGGTTCTAAATTTTTTTACTACCGGTTCTATGGGTGTGGCTTATTTTGTGGGCATGGCTTGGTGGTCATGTGACAATTATTTAGGATTTAGCAGAGGTACTGGTCTACCAGGCTTTTAAATGTTTGCAAAGCTGTACCGATCTACCCATTTATTTTTGTAGGCACTGATCTACTCATGTATTTTTGCAGGCACTGGTCTATCCATTTATTTTTGCAGGCACGGGTCTACTCATTTGTTTTCTTTTAACACTGATCAGCTGTAAGGTGGCCCTTTGAAGCCCCGCTGCAAGAGTTTAAACAGTTTTTTTCCCTTTAGCCATCAGCTGGGACTCAGGATGCAGCAATAGATTGGGGGTGGGGCCAAATAAAAGGTAAGAATAATGTGGGGGTGGGGGCAGGGGGCGGGGGGCAAGAACCGGTTCGGTGACATCATATCATCACCGCTACCGGCTCGGTGGAACTGGGCGGAACCGGGAGGAACCCACCACTGATTTATGATATTCACAGTGTCCCAGGGTCATGTGATAGCACTTAGGAATAGCACTTAGACTTATATACCACTTCATAGTGCTGTTACAGCCCTCTCTAAGCGGTTTACAGAGTCAGTGTATTGCCCCAAAAATCTGGGTCCCCATTTTACTGACTGCAAAATGATGGAAGGCCAAGTCAACCTTGAGCCGGTTGGTATTGAACTCTTGGCAGTGAACAGTGAGTTAGCCTGCAATACTGCATTCTAACCACTGCGCCATCACGGCTCATACATGATCACCTTCTGCAGGTTTCTGACACGCAAAGTCAACAGAGAAATCAGATTCACTTAACAACCGTATTACTAAGTTAACAACTGCAGTGACTGCAGTATTTACCACCAACGCATGGAGATGGTGACTCTCATTGCTCAGGAATCTTTTATGCAGTTTGATGGAGCATGTTGATTTTGCAGATATGGGGATCCATGTAGGCAGATGTTCAATAAGGTTGGCTCAAAACTCTGCAGTTACGATTGGCTAAAGAGGCAAGGATTGATAAGGTATTTGGGGGAAGCTGCAATTTTATCATGATTGGTAGAATTGATAGACTACAGGGCACAGGTATAGCAAATAAAGACTTGTCATTGCATGCACGGGGAGAGCACGGGGTGGCACCGCCCCCGTGTGGTCCATTTTTGGTCCCAGGAGGCTACAGGGAGGCCTACTAGGCAGTGGTGGGATTCAAACAATTTAACAACCAGTTCTCTGCCCTAATGATTTCTTCCAACAACCAGTTCACCAAATTGCTCAGAAAGTTAACAACCGGTTCTCCCGAAGTGGTGCAAACTGGCTGAATCCCACCATTGCTACTAGGTCCAAAATGGGGCATGGGCGGGGGATGTCACGTGTGCATGCATGGGGGCAGGGGGAGTGCGGGGGTCATGCGTGCATGCGCATGGGGTGCAGGGTGCATGGGGGTGTGTTGCGCACGCATTGCATTATGGCTGCAGGCGCGTGTGTGCTTTCGTACACGACAACAAAAAGGTTAGCCATCACTGCCCTACATCATTTCAGACACATGGTTGTCCAATCTCTTCTTAAAAACCTCCAGTGTTGGAGCACCTACCCAGTTAAAATTATGAAGGTGCATCAGGGGCAAAATTAAGAGTGTCCTCTTAAGAATGCAGTACTGCAGGGTAACTCACTACTCACTCCAGCAGTTCGATTCTGACCAGGCTCAAGGTTGATTCAGCCTTCCATCCTTCCGAGGTCAGTAAAACGAGGACCCAGATTGTTGGGGGGCAATATGCTGACTCTGTAAACCGCTTAGAGAGGCCTGTAAAGCACCGTGAAGCAGTATATAAGTCTACATGCTATTGCTCTTCCTCAGTTGTGTCCTCAAATGGATTATAGTTTTTATCTTCTTACAGAGTTTGGCGCTTGATATTGAAAGGAAACAGTAATAAGGATATAATAAATAATACTAGAATATGATATACTGGTATCCTAGAATTAGTAGAAACTTGTTATTCTGTAACCATTAGTTTCCTGTAATACATATATAGCCTTTGTATTTGTATAACACACATATATTGTACCTTTATATCTGTAACACAAATATGCCTTTGTATTAAGCCTTTATATTTGTATCTCTTGTAACAAACATATTCTGTTATTAGGCCTCTGTAATGTATCTGGTATTTGTCAAACATATGTCCCTGCCATTTGACCTGAACCCATATCAATCTTCTTTCTGTTTTTCTTGTGCCATCTAAGAGCATGGTATGTATCTCAGTTGGAACTGCAGACATCATCCCAGGGATAATTTACACTTCAGCCCTAATTTACACCTTTGATCTGTATAAGCTCGTTCCTTGCAGAACCAGGGGGCCAAATGAGCAATTAGGAAAACAAAGGAATGCTCAATGAAGAGATAATGCTAATTGGGAGGCTTCTATTCCTTTGCAGGGCAACAAGGAATACACAAACCTAAACTAGGAGGCCAGAATTGGGTATTAAGATGATGTCTCTCAGGGTATAAAAAGGATGCCATATCTTCCCCAAGGTGTGGCTATCTCCTCTCATGCATTGTATCTGTATGTTCTGAATATAGTCTCACCCAGTATTTTGTTTTTGGCCATAAATAAAATCGGCTTCTTTTTGCAAGCCTCATCTCAGTCTCTCTCTTTGGCATTCTGGTGACTCGTCAATATGTACCAAGTCAAATACCAAGTCAAATACCAAGTCAAATGGTGACTTGGGACCTTACAATATATTATGCACAAGGTTTCTGTAAGTAACCTTGGTTCAAGAAAAATGCTTCGTTCCTGATGTAGGGACTTCTCCGTATTAATATCCCTTTCTGCAAACTTACTTTCTTTTCACAGATATCTACATCCCGAGGGTCTCCCATCAGATTACACCATAACTTTTCTCTTCCGCATCCTTCCTGAAACACCTCTGGAACCATTTGCTCTGTGGGAGATTTTAAATGAAAGTTATGAGCCGTTGGTTGGAGTTATTTTGGATAGTAAGTGTCTGTGGTTTTTGTTTTGGTTTTTTTTTTTTTTGCTTTAATTTATATGCCGCCCTTCTCCGGAGACTCAGGGCAGCTTACAATGCGTTAAGCAATAGCCTTCATACTTTTGTATGTTTATACAAAGTCAGCTTATTGCCCCCACAATCTGGGTCCTCATTTTACCTACCTTTGAAAGGATGGAAGGCTGAGTCAACCTTGAGCCTGGTGAGATTTGAACTTGCAGTAATTGCAAGCAGCAAATGTTAATAACAGTGCTTTAGACCACTGTACTACAGGCTCTTTTTGGAGCCTGTAGTACAGTTTGTCTGAGTACAGTTTTTTTTTTTTAATTTGATTTATATGCCGCCCTTCTCCGGAGACTCAGTGCGGCTTACAATGCGCTAAGCAATAGCGGTTTGGAGTTGTGCTGTGATTGATTATTATTTTTTGTGCGTGTGCATGTTATCAACAAGAGATTTAAGAAGTCATGATTGCTGTTGTCTTTTTCAAGGAATCTGTTTTTCCTACCCAATTTTTCATAAGCTTTTCTACTAATTTATTTATGTGCTATATCTTATTTATAATATGATATATGAGAGTGCCAATGTGGTGTGATTAAGATGCTGGCCTAGAAACCAGGAGACCGTGAGTTCTAGTCCCACTTTGGCCATGAAAACTGGCTGGGTGACTTTGGGCCATTTTCTTCCTCTCAGCCCAACCCACCTCACAGAGTTGTTGTTGTGGAAAAAGTAGGAGGAGGAGGAACAAGTACTATGTATGCTTATTACCTTGAGTTACCTATAAAACAATAAAGTAGTCAGGATAAAAATCTAATAAAATATTTATAAATCATCTTTTCTCACAGAAGGTATCTAAGGGGAGGTACCTGTAGGTTCTCTATATGTCACTGTTTGGCCAGCACTGTCCATGTTTATTACTTATATCTGCGTATCCTTCATATCTCAGGACCAGGAATTTCATTAACCTCAATTTGCTTGCATAGGGATAGAGCAGGGGTGTCAAACTGGGTTTCTTTGAGGGCCAGATCAGCATTGTAGTTCTCCTCCATGGGCCGGCTGGGGGATGGGGGAGAGACTGGGTGGACGGCCACCTGCAGCAGTTTGCCTGACAAAATGCCCCCCCCAGCCCCATTTTGGCTGCCAGAGGCACTGCGGGCCAGTCCTTTGCTATTTCTAGGCTGGCCCCTTGGGCCAGATTTAAGCACTCTGCAGGCCGGATCTGGCCCTCGAGCCTTGAATTTGACATCCCTGGGATAAAGGAAGTGAATTTAAACAGCTTCCCTTTTGTCTGTGGGATGCTCAGATTTAACCTGACTAGGTGGCTCAGTGGTTTTGACACTGAGCTTTCGATCAGAAAGATCGGCATTTTGGTGGTTCGAATCCCTGGTACAGATTTCCTGCGTGAGCTAGGGGTTGGACTAGATCAGAACATTGCACTAAATCAGGGGTCCTCAAACTGCAGCCTCTGGGATGGATACGTGCAATGAACGTTGGTGTTGCTGCAGAGAGTCTCCCCCTTTGAGGTCTTTTTGTGTGGGTCGGAGGGAGGCAGACATTCCGACTTGGGGTCTGGTTCGGCCTCCTGGTGCGGGGCTTTGGGCAAAGGCTGGAGGGAAGTGCCACTGGTGGTGAAGAGCTGGAGGACCTTGTTCCAGTGGGACTGCATCATGGCCTGGATCTGGCTGACCATCTCAGCCCGCTGAGCCTCTAGGTGCCGGGACTTGGCCTTGCACTCCTGCAGGTCTTCCCTCTACTTGGAAAGCCTATGCTCGTAGTCCTCAGTGAGGTGCTTCTACTGAGCCTCCTTCTCCGTCAGATCCAATTTGAACTGAGCTGTTTTGCCATCTCTTTCTTGCGGTGGCTGCTTATCTCCAACAATTGCTTCCTGTTGGTGCCCTAAGGAGCCCAGGCGGGGAGGTGAGGAGCTGGTCACGCCCACCCAGTCACATGACCACCTAGCCATGCCCACCTAGCCGGTCATTATGCAGATCATATTAGTGGTCCGCGGTATTTAAAATTATGAATTTAGTGGTCCCTGAGGTTTGAAAGGTTGGTGACCCCTGAACTAAATGACCTCCAAGGTCCCTTCCAACTCTTACTATTATAACCAATTTAAATCCTCACATTTCGTCTAAGAAAGCAGTTTATCCACCTGTCAAAACTCCCTCCCCTTTTGCCTATACAGGTTGCCTAGTTTTGGGAATGAGTTTTGATGAAATATGGAAGCCTGTGCTTCTCATTGTCTTCTTGGCCAGCTGGCTGATCGTGACTTTTGCTTGAAAATATGATAAGCCAATATATAACCTTAAAAAGAAAATGTAGACAGTTCTCTGAGCCTTATTTTCTCATACACTGTGCAGATGATGGCAAAACCTTGACTTTCTTCAATTACGACTACAAAGGGGAATTCCAGACGGTAACCTTTGAAGGGCCTGACATAAAGAAAATATTTTATGGGAGTTTCCATAAGGTGAGACACTTGCTGAAATATGCTTCAAAAAGATCTTTAAAATATATATATATGGGGATTCTCAATCATCCACGTCGTTGTTGTCCCAAAGGTGCTTTTCCAAAAGCCAAATAGAATTTCTTGTCGTTGTTTTTCCTTTGAAAACGTTTCATTTCTTATCCAAGAAGTGAACTGAAGAAACTTCTTGGATGATTAGTGAAAGGTTTTCAAAGGTAAAAAAACCCCAAGAAAATCCAGTTGCCTTTTGGAAAAAGCACCTTTGGAAAAAATCTTTAGAAATATTTTAAATACAAAGGAACCAGGTTTCCCAATATTGCTCTATTTCCCCAAATTTATGAGGATTCAAACTTGTAGAGCAAATATACATGGTTTGGGGGCTTCATATGATTTATTAGTGTCCCTTTTATGGCCTCAAGAAATGTCCGAATAAGTAGACCTAACTTATTTTTAATTTTTTTTTTTTGGCTGAGTCCTCTGATAAACAGATTCTTAATTTCATTTCTTCTCAGACTGTTAAAAATGATGTCACTTTTAAAGCTGCCAAATTCTGTTTCAAGCTTATATCATTGCAAAAGAGTGAAATAAGACAATTGTTGTTTAACTTGTCTAGAAAGAAGGGGAGCAATATGGCAACTGTCTAAATGTTTACACGATTTTATACCACTCTGTTTTACTTTCTAGCAGAATAGTTTTTTCCTGGGATTAGTCTTCAGTATTTAATATTTTAGGCCTCTTGTATTTATATATTGTTTTGTTTTGTTTTATTTAATTTAATTTTAAATTATTATAACTGCAATTTTTTGCCACTGTGCAAAAAATAGAAAGAAACCCTACAAATGAGAACCAATTTGGTCTAGTGGGGAAGGCAACAGGCTAGAAATCAAGAGACCGTGAGTTCTAGTCCTGCTTTAGCCATGAAAGCCAGATGAGTGCCTGACAGAAAGCTGCCTGACTAGGTAGCTCAGGGGCTAAGACACTGAGCTTGTCAATCAGAAAGGTCGGCAGTTACGGCGGTTCGAATCCCTAGTACAGGTCTCCTGTGTGAGCAGGGGGTTGGACTAGATGACCTCCAAGGTCCCTTCCAACTCTGTAACTGTTAGTGCCTTTAGGCCAGTCACTAACTGTTAGCCTAACTCAACTTACAGGATTGTTGCTGTGGGGAAAATAAGACAAGGGAAAGTGTATTAGATATGTTTGCTGCCTTGAGTGATTTATAAAAATAATAAAGGTAAGTTTTTTAAAAAAAATCTAAACAAAATTATATTGGAGAACTTTCTGGAATGACAAATAAACTTGATGTGGTTTTTGCTTTTAGAGTGGTTTGGAGACATTTCAAGGGTCAAAATGAAGGTCTTAAACCTTAAAATGCCACCTATTTTTTTCCTCAAAGCTCTTGGGACATTCTCTCAGTACATACCGTGATCTTCTTATTTTTGGAATTTGGCCATTGACAAGCCACGCAAATCCACATAAATTATGGATTTCTGTTACAGAGGTATGGGTCAAGCTGGCTGATTCTCCCCATTCTGGCTCTACATACACCCCATTTATCCCTCAATCCTCAATCTTCAGTTAGGTCTGTGATATTCTCGCCTAGCTGCAAGATGGAATTAGTGGCCAACAGGTTACTTGAGGAACGCAGGAGACTGCAGCCCTCTGTGCATACAGAAACTTTACAAAACAAATAGCATGTCTGTGAATTGCATTAAAAGGATTACAAAGAGCTCTTTTTTAATGGCTCCCTTGTTGTGTATTAAAACCTCCTTCTCCTCTTCCAGCTGCATATTGTTATCAGCAAAACCACTGCTAAAGTAGTGATTGATTGCAAGGAAGTGGGTGAGAAGATTATCAACGCAGCAGGAAATATCACTTCTAACGGGATTGAAGTCCTGGGAAGAATGGTTCGATCAAGAGGACCAAGAGACAGTTCTGCACCAGTAAGTAAAGGAGCTGAGATAAAAGTGGATGATTATTCAGCAAGGCTCATTTATTAATAAAATTGATAAAACTGGCCTGCCTGTCTTGTTGTCCAAAATGACTTTGGGAGGCTTTCAATTTAGTAATAAAATAGAGATATAAACACAATTCTAAATATAAAAAGAGATTAAATTGCAAAAAATTAAATACAGACTAAAAACCATAGACTCCAGGTGGAGAAGAGGTGATGCCTTCTCTGTCATCTTACTAACCACCTACAGGCAGGTTTTCAAGCCCTTCCTGAAGACCAGAAGGATGGGGGTGGAGTCACCTCCTGTAGCATTAAGTTTCAAAGGGTAGAAGCCACGGCAGAAAAGGGTCTTCTCCTAATCTGTGCTAACCTAAATTCTTTGGCTGTGTTCTGACCTAGGCTCCCTTAAAAAGCAGGAAGCAGAGCCTTGGTCCCAGCAAAACCTCTTTTATTTACACGACTGTGAATTCCTTTCATTCACAGTCAGCAAGGCCTGTCCAAACAGTTTTTCAAAGGAATATTTATCAACATAGACCTTATCTCGCTTGGCAAGCTGCCACGTAGCTAGTTTCTAAATGCAATACAAGGCAAAACTTGGCACAGAGTCTCTTAGAGTCACGGAACCAGGGGTGAAATGCTCCCGGTTCCGATCAGATCGCCTGATCCGGTAGCAATGGCGGCGGGTGGTTCGGAGAACCGGTAGCAAAAATCCCTGCCCCCACCCCCATGCCCAGCTGAGCTGCACGATCATCAGAGGCTTTTTTTTTTTTACTTTTAAAAGCATTTTTTCTACAACCTCTTCCAATGAAAAAATGCTTTTAAAAGTAAAAAAAAAAACCTCTGATGATCACGCGGCTGGGATTGTCAGAGGTTTTTCAAAGCATTTTTTTCTGAAACCTCTTAGCCGAAGAGGTGGTAAAAAAAATGCTTTGAAAAGTTAAAAAAAAAAAAAAGTTGGCCACACCCACCCAGTCACATTACCCCCACCACCACCAAGCCACGCCCACAGAACTGGTAGTAACAAATTTTATATTTCACCCCGCACGGAACGAACAAATTGTTTCCTGCAAAAGCCCACTCCCTGTTTGCTCCTCTTTTATTTCCTATGGGAGGGGCCAATCACCTCCAAGGTGTGGCTTTACTCCCAAGTTGATCCTGCTTTCTGAGTTGTTCTTCTGGCAGCTCTGCGCATGCACACACTGGGAACGGGCTCCAGCTGTTCCTCTGCCTCACTGTTGTCTAGCTCCCTCTTTGCCTCCAAAGCAGAACCCTCATCCGAGGTTTCCCTAGCCCCCAGGATTGGCCCATATTCCTCCCCAACCTCCTCACTGTCCGACTTTGCTGCCAGCTGTGCTGGCTGCCAGCGGGCCACAACAGGCTGATTTATTTATTTATTTATTTATTTATTTATTTATTTATTTATTTATTTATTTATTTTATTCAATTTGTATCCCGCCCTTCTCCTAGTGGACTCAGGGCGGTGCACAGCCAGAACTAAAACAGATACCAATACAAAATTTAAAATTTTTAAAAGAATTATATGACTTTGGCCCCAAATTTAAAACATCCAAACTAAAATCCATTGACAATTTAAAAGGCTAAAAAAGGCTAAAAAAGGGTGGGGGTTTCACGCCAGCCCTGTTTGATGGCAAAGAAAAGTTTTTAGGGCACGGCGAAAGACCCGGAGATCCGATATCCTTTGTATCTCTGGGGTCAAATCGTTCCAGAGGGCAGGAGTTGCCACAGAGAAGGCCCTCACCCTGGGGGTCACCAGCCGACATTGCCTGGCTGACGGCACCCTGAGGAGTCCCGCTCTGTGGGAGCGTACTGGTCAGTGGGAGGCTATCGGCGGCAGAAGGCGGTCCCGCAAATACCCAGGTCCTATGCCATGGAGCGCTTTAAAGGTGGTGACCAACACCTTGAAGCGCACCCGGAAAACCACTGGAAGCCAATGCAGCTCACGCAGGAGAGGTGTCACATGGGAGCTTCCCCTCGCTCCCATAATCCCCCACGCAGCCACATTCTGCACCAGTTGGAGCCTCCGGGTGCTCCTCAAGGGGAGCCCCATGTAGAGAGCATTGCAGTAGTCCAGGCGGGAAGTGATGGGGTTTGTAGTAGGCTTCTTCTGCCAGGACAAGTTGGGCAGGCCAGTCCTATTGGGGCAAGACAGCTCCTCAGTTTATTTATTCAGGGATTAATGTAACCCCTTCTGTAACTAGACAGAATGCTGTCAAAAGCATTAATTCAGATAAGCAACCATCCACTTCATTCATTTTAAATCTAATGTATGTTCCACCACTTTGTCAAGGCATCTTTGTGTTGTGGGCAAATTCTAGTGGGAAAAGTCATTTGGGTCACTCTCTGGGAAGTTCTTGATCATACTGAACTCTTGAGACCTCGCCTGTACTTTTATCTGTTTTTCAAGATGACAGTTCCCAACAAGTTAAGAGAAGCTCTTCCAGAGCATTGTTACAATTATCTAATTAAGCAAGAGGAGAATTTAATAAGAGAGAAGAGGTGGATTTAATTTTCAAAGCTGGACAATCTGGTCATGTCCTTTGAACTCTCTTGACCAAACGAAATTCTTAAACCTAATGGACTTCAGCTTGTTTGGCCTATGAAATACATAGTTGCCCTCTCTCCACATAAAATTATGTGCTTTGCACAAAGAAGTGTTTTCAGACTCCTGACTTAAGCCTGGCAATTAATATATTGAACCAAGCAACCTCTGTGGCCATGTTCCAGCAGAGAATGACAAAGGCCATCTTGTAAAAAGTTGCAATTGAAGGGTGCTTTGTAAGAAAGAAATGATGGCTTTTGTTTGGAAAATCATGATTGTATGCATGATAAGTGGTCAAGTGAACTATAGGCCCACAGGAAGCCAAAAAACAGTTGCCTGCAACTGAATTGGTTGATGTTATGTAAGTCCACAAACATGCATTTTAAAACGAATAGAAGCATTCTTTTTGCAAATTCAACTTTAACAAAGTCTGTGCTTTTGATTAGGTACAGTGTATTTTTTCAGGAAATTATGTCTTGATGCTGTCTTGTGGTCCATGAGGCTAAAACATCAAGAATGCTTCAGTTTCCTCTGAATATATATATATACAGACATACACACTGAATATATATATATACACATACACACAGAGAGAGTATATATTTTGTCCTAAAAAGTTCCTTTTAAATGGCAAAGCACAACAGAAGTGATTGCAAGCATGCATAACTTGAACCTTGATTTACTCCATATAATGCAGTATTTTTGAGACTTGGCAACTTTAAAATGTGTGGCCTTCAAATCCCAGAATTCCCCAGCTAGGGTGATAAAATACAAAAGGTATTTTGGGTACATGGGGAAGAAAAGGTCGAGGACCACTGCTTTAGCACAAAGCCACCTGGGTAATCTTGGGCCAGTCATTCTCTCTCAGCCCTAGGAAGGAGGCAGTGGTGAACCAATTCTGAAATCTGGCCAAGAGCACTGCAGAGACTTATCCAAGCAGTTTTTAAGAATTGGACATAATTGGATGGAAGCAAAACCATTGGGCATATATGCTTCATTTGGAATGGGCCAATGTGTACATTTCAGAGAATACATTCTCTGTGATATCCAGTGTGTTCCCTGACCAGATCCTCTGTTGAATTTAACTGAATGTTCCCCCTTGTAGAAGAGTCATGTCTGAAGATGTCTGCAGATATGGCAAAACGAGTTATGCTAGTATATATTCTTAATTTAAATTTTGTCCCTTGAGGGATCTTTAAAGAAACCATTTCTTTGTTCTCTTGGAAATGTTGCATGAGAGGTGAATTGGCATTTGGAGATTTATGGGAAATTGTTTATTTCAGAATGAAGGCTTCAGGAAACTAAATTTAAACTCTGTGGGCTGAGCTATGGATTCTCAACAAATATTTACTTCTTTATATACCTTTTAACTCTGATTTTGGGCTTGATTTAAGCAATATGAATAATAGTTATTGCATTGTTCTCAATATAACAGAATTACGACATTTGTAGGATTAGGTACTGGAGGTGAAAGAGGAATAATTTTGGAAAACAAAGATGAGTTTGCTTTCATCAGCATGATTGTAGAAGTAGTCCTCGATTTACAATAGTTCATTTAGTGACCATTCGAATTTACAATGGCACTGAAAAAAATGCCTGATGACCATTTTTCACTCTTACAACCATTGCGGCATCCCCAATGTCACATGATCAAAATTCGGACACTTGGCAACTGATTCATATTTATGACAGTTGCAGTGTCCTCGGGATCACATGTCAGAGTTTTTCGCAAAAATCAAATCCAGAAGCACACACAGATAACTGAATCAGCTGGATTCATTAATTTCTTTATATTCATAATAACACATAAAGTATATTTACAATACCAACAGTTGGTTCTTCAGCTCAGATCAGCAGACAAGTTCACACACAGAATATAGCAGAGAGACTAGTTTCATTTTAGCTCTGCACAGACTCAGAAGCGCCAGACTAAGACACGCCCTGGCTCCAGTCTGTCTCCACTCCCAATTGGCTGACTTTATTACTATGTCCTATTCCAGTTGATGGATATATTCTGACATCACGTGATCACCTTTTGCGGTCTTCTGATGAGCAAAATCAAAGGGGAAACCAGATTCACTTAATAACTGTGTTACTAACTTAACAGCTGTAGCAATTCACTTAACAATTGTGGCACGAAAGGTGGCCTGCGCAGATTGTTGCTGATCCCGACGAGGAGGAGGCTGGTGTGGTGCTGCGCCAGCAGCCTGTGCAGCCGGTGCTCGAGTCGGACAGCGAGGAGGCTGAAGAAGATGTGCTGCCAGAGGCAGGGATTCAGTCAAGGCCTTCAGAACCTCCAGAGGCTCCTTTAAGTGAAGAGGATGAAGAGGAGGAGCCTCTTCTCAATGCACAAGCACACAGAGCTGCCAAAAGGCAGGAGTGGTTCCTCAGGAGGAGGTCTCCTTGAGAGTAAGGCTTAGGGCTAATTGGCCACTCCCTTAGCCTATTTAAGAAAGAACGCAGCTTGCAACAAGCTGCAGGAAACAACTTTAGTTCGCTAATCATAGAGTTTGGATATCTCTGCAACATTGCTTCTGGGCTTTCTGCCAACTCTAGTAAGACTCTGACTATCTTATCTGTGGAATTCTGGGCAGGCTGTTAAGAACGTTTATTAACAGCCTGCATTTGCAAAAACCTGCGTTATTTGACTAAACCAAGTTTTGTTCAGAGTTTGTGTGTGCTGCGTTCTTTGGGATCCGTAGCTGGGGCAGAACAAAAGGTCATAAAAATGGGGCAAAATACATTTAACAACTGTCTCACTTAGCCACAGGAATTTTGGACTCAATTGTGGTTGTAAACTGAGGATTATCTGGATCAACCCAAAATATTTTTCCTGGAAATAATTTACTTTTTAAAATAAAAGATGGGTTGCTGGAAGCATGATTCTAGAGACAGTTGAGTTTCTTTAAGTTTCCATTTGGAAGTCACCTTCAATTGAAATTCTAGATAAATTTGGGCAGATTTTAAAATCTTTTTATACAACCGCATCTCCTAGGCAAGCATTTTGTTCATGATTTGATAAGTAAAAAAAAAAAAAGAACTCATGAGTGATTATTGTCTTCAGGTTTTTTGTTATGTTTTTATTAAATGATGCCTAATCAATTTGGAATTATTTTTTCCTTCTTAACCAGTTCCAGCTGCAGATGTTTGATATCGTTTGTTCCACTTCATGGGCCAATAGAGATAAGTGCTGTGAACTTCCAGCTTTGGTAAGATGTTACCCATTAAGAATACTTATTTAGTGATTTGCAATTCAATTCTAACTATGTTTGGAAAGATCTGCAAAAGAGAATCACGTAACCAGCATCCAGAGTATCCTAATTTGGAATATACTGAAGATAACACAACCTTTGTTGTTGTTGTTGTTAGAGAGATGAAGAAGGCTGCCCTGCCCTTCCACATTCTTGTTCCTGTTCTGAAGTCAACAAAGGATCTCCTGGGCCCCAAGGACCACCTGTAAGGTTTTCCTTTATTAGTCTTTCACTAATGTGCCACTTCAAGTACTCCCAGGTGGCAAAGTATCAAATTTTATTGGATAGATTGAGATCGTAGCTCAGTGATGCTGCTAAAATCTATCTTCTTTGTGGGCTGAGAATTTAACACATTGAATTGAAATAAGGACTACTACTGGCTCTGAAGTAGAGTTTGTATTGAAGAGCAGCTGTCGTTTCCCACTAGCTTGGGTGGTAGCCTTTGTACATCTAAAAGGCACTGAAACACAAAGGATGTGACATTTGTATGTCTCACATATAAGCAAGGGTGGGCTGCTGGGGGTTCGCAGGGGTTTGGGAGAACTTCTAGCTAAGATTGTGTACAGTTCGGAGAACCCCCAAATTTCACTCCTGGCTGGCCCCGCCCACCCCACCCCACTCCTCGCAAGAATCCCCACGCAGCCCATTTTGGATGCAGATTAGTGCAGGGCGCGCACGGTGGCTCGGGGAGGGCGAAAAACAGGCTACTGAAAGTTCGCCTTTTCCGGCCTCCAGAGGGCCTGGAGCCTGGGGAGGCCATTTTCGCCCTCCCGGAGGTTCAAGAAAAACCTCCGGAGCCTGGGGAGGGCAAAAATGCCCCCCCACCATGGTGCAGGAGGCCAATTGGGCCATGCCCACCATGGCCATGCCCACCCAGCAACCGGGCAGAGAACCCCTTGCTAAAATTTTTGAAGCCCACCCCATCATATAAGGTTTCCTGTTTCTAGATGTTGTTTTGAAATAACATACATATACAATAAAGCTTCTTTGCTCTTGTTCCATTACTTAAGAGTGCTGGAAACTTTCCAGATGTTTGTTTACTTCAGATGATAATCAAAGCTTCAAGCTATTCCATCTTTCTCTCCTCATTTGATGCTTGCTGAAAGAAAAGAGAAGTGATGGAATAAATGTGGTAGATTATTGGACCGCCAATCAATTTCAGTGAATCAGACATTGGATAGGGCCTTTGAACAATAATGACTATGCCTAGAAACATCCTTAGCATTTCTCTCTTCCCTAATATAATACCTTCAAAATATGTTGGATTTGTATTTCATCTACATTTGTTTTTAAAGCAGGGTTGTCAAACTGGTGGACACACGCAGGCCATGCCCACCCCAGTTCCTCCAAGGAGAAAAACGTCAGGATACTTCACGTGATGGCAATGTGACGTGGCGAGTTTGACACCCGTGTTTTAAAGCAAGCATAGCCTTACTAAGGGTCACAGGAGTAAGACAGAAATCTACCCTTGGGCACTTACTCAAGTGTCACTCATCTGCATCGTTGGCTGGTTTCCATAATGAAGAAAAGTGCAAAAATGAATCAGAAATGACATTTTTATAGAAAATTCCCAATTGGCTTTGTGAAGGCCAAATTCCGATTGTGCTTTTCTTAAGAAAAATAGGAATATTTAGGGATGGGGAAGAGTTATGGGTAGAATAGAAGAGGAGGAGGAGGAGGAGGAGGAGGAGGAGATGATAACGGTTGATGAATGACGATGATGCCCTCAGTATTGGTGAATTCTGCAACCAGGCTTAGAACCAAACAGACCTGTTATGAAACAACAGCATCCTTGAGAGAACAAGTTATTTTCAGTAGTACTGAATTGTGCCTGTTGGAAAAGTAACTGAGATAAGTTAAAAGATAGCTGTTTGGCTAAAACTCTGAATAGGGACTTTCTTGAGTAGGAGATATAAATACATTGCAACACTGAACAACAGGACTTACTTGATTTTCTTTTAATCTTAAATGTGTTTGATAGGGAGGTCCAGGTCTCCGAGGTCCGAAAGGAAGCCGTGGTGACGATGGCCCAAAGGTAACTGGCCAATGCTGCTTCCTTCTGCATTATAGTCTGTGTATATCCCAGCCAGGGGTGGGTTCTGCTTACCTTTACTATTGGTTTGCAACGGGGCCGTGTGCATGCGCAGAAGACCCCATTCTGATGATGTCGGGGTCAGTAGGCGGAGCCTCCCTCTGCTTTTACTACCGGTTCTATAGAACCGGTCCAAACCGGGGGCAACCCACCACTGATCCCAGCCACTGATCCCACATAATGATTTCATTGTCTATGTAGAATGTGACCTACAAGACCTTTTGTCTTGTTATGTTCTTTTTTTAATCATTATTATTGGGAGAAAAACAATTTGGGGATGGACGGACCAGGAAAATTGCTAAACAGGGCAAGGATTTCTATAGAGAGGGTAGAAATCATGGCATCTTCTGTTACTCCTACTTCAACGCTATTAATTTCTACATTCAATTTTAGAGCTTTACAAAGAAGTTTCTTTCTTAAACTTTCTCCATCACGTTACGTCACACTGTTACATACCTGTACTTGGCACCAAAGTGGTGTGAAAGGTTTCAGGAATGCCGCTGTTTTTGTGAGGTGTTGTTTTTATACAATTCCTACAGCCCACCTATATATCCACCCATAAACAGTCACTAAGCAAACTGTTGTAAGTCGAGAGCTATCTGTATACGCAAAGGCAGGTTTCAGCAGGTTCTGACCAGTTCTGGAGAACTGGTAGCGGAAATTTTGAGTAGTTCGGAGAACCGGTAGTAAAAATTCTGACTGGCCCCGCCCCCATCTATTCTCTGCCTTCCGAGTCTCAGCTGATCGGGAGGAAATGGGGATTTTGCAGTAACCTTCCCCTGCCACGCCCACCAAGCCATGCCCACCAAGCCATGCCACGCCCACCAAGCCACACCCACAGAACCGGTAGTAAAAAAATTTGAAACCCACCACTGTGTATACGGCTGTTTGCAGTGCCCTGTAATCACATGACTGCCATTTATGACATTTTAGCTGGGAACTGGTGTTTATTTCCGGTTTCTGGCAAAAATCTGCCCACGGCAACTGAAGGTTTGCTTAACCATGGCGTTTGCTTAATGACTGCAGCAATCCTTTAGCAACCAAAGTGTCTATTTAACAGCCACAGAATTTACTTAGCGACTGTGTTGTTCCCTTAACGACCATCGCAAATAAGGTAAAAATAAGTCCAGTCGAAAGGTGACCCCTTTACCACCATCCCAGGTTACAACCATAATTGCCAGTCTCAATTAGAGTTGTAAGTCAAGGACTACTGTTCAGGTTTTTCCATTACTTTTATGAGTCATGTTAGAATAAACAGCAGGATAAAATAGGTTATGTAAATAAATAAAGTGCATGGAATTTATGATGATCTTTTTTGGTTCTAGGGACCTGATGGACCTCGGGGTGAAATTGGTACTCCAGGCCCTCAAGGGCCCCCTGGACCACAGGGGCCAAGTGGACTTTCAATCGAAGGACCTCCGGTAGGTTTATTATTATGCTTGAGTATGGGGTTGGACTAGATGACCTCCAAGGTCTCTTCCAGCTCTGTTATTCTGTTAGATACTTCTTGTCCAGTTGCTTAGGAACACAAGCAGAAGATGTTGGCACTTCCGTGACATGCTTCGGGTGATAAATAAATAAATATGGTGTCAGAACTAGGAAATTGATTTAGATGGGGCTTTAATCTGATCCAACAGTGGTCTCCTTTTCTCGTGTAGTTTCAGCCACTGCAATGACAGCCTGAGGGCAAGGGTGTCAAACTCAAGGCCTGTGGGCCAAATCCGGCCTGCAGGGTGCTTAGATCTGGCCTGTGGGGCTCGACTTGGAAACAGCGAAGGACCAACCCTAAGGTGACCAGACGTCCCGCTTTTGGCGGGACAGTCCCGCTTTTGAGCAATTTGTCCCGCGTCCCGCGGCGTTTCAAAAAAGTCCCGATTTTTCTTGAGCCCCAGCTGATGGCTAGAAGAAAAAAAAACTGTTTAAACTCTTGCCCGGGGCTTCAAAGGGCCAACCTACAGCTGATCAGTGTTAAAAAAAAAAACCTTGGTATATTTGCAGCGCAAGGCAGCCCTCCTCTCCTGTCGCTTGGGACTCGGAGCGGTAAACAGCGTCTGGCTTCAAAGGGCCGCCCTACAGGCAATCAGTGTAAAGCAGTTTTTTTTCCCCCTAGCTAAGCTTCAGAAACGAAACCGAAACCAGGGTCTTTGGTGCAGCGTGACAAAATGAGGCAGAGAGAGATTTATTTTTATTTTTATTTTTCCTCCCCAAAAAAGGTAGGTGAAAAACTGCAAACAATGGGAAATTTAGGAGGAGAGTTCAAGATTTTAAAACACAAAGGAAAAAAAGCTGTATTTAACTAGGGAATTGTAATAATTGAGATACTATTAATTGTATATTGTGTTGAAAGCAGAAATGGTTAAGTTGTGGTTCGGAGGAATATATGGGAGAAATTATTTGGTTTATTATTATTGGTAAATATAATTAATTGATTTGTAAGAAATTGGATTGCATGGAAATAATTGGAATATTCATGTTCATATTGATTAATATACAAAAAAGATAGTTTTATAACTAATTGATTTATATTAAAATGTTGAATTTGTATTAAACAACTGTATTACATAATTACATAATTAAACAATGTGAGGATGGATATAAAAATAGATGACAATGGGAAGGGCTATAATATAGAATAGAAGGGAAAAATTGAATTTGATTAAGATTAGAGATGAGGATGAAGGGTAATATTGGTTTTTTTAAAAAATAGATGAGGAATAAATATGGCAAAAAGGAAATATAGAAATTGTAAATTTAATTGAAATGACTAAACGCTGTTTAAATTTGTGAACCAGCCAAATATTCTGTTCAAAGAAAATACATTGTATGTTTGTATGTGTGTTTCTAATTATTGCTATTTATTCATATTTGTTCTCTTTTATTCTTTAAAGTTTAACAATTCATTCTTTATCTTAATATCTTTATATTTGCTTGGGGTTGGCTTTCTTCCCTTTCATCTTTTTTATTGTACAGCAATCTTTCTCCTCAAACCTACCACCTCTCTCTTTTCTTTCCTTCTTACTTTCTCTTCCCCCCACCCTCTTTTTCTCCTCCCTACTTCCTCTTTCTTTCTCCTTCTCCTCCTCTCTTCCTCCCTCTCTTACCCTCACTCCTACTCTAATTTCCATTCCTTCATCCCTCTCTATTGCTGTAATCCTTTAATGCATATGGACTACTCAGAGGGCTGAAAAAGTTATTTTTGACTGGTCCTCACACTTTTGACCAGTCCTCGAACTTATGACTGTCCACACATTTTACATTTTTGCCCTATCTTGTCATCATGGTGAAGAGAAGCAGTTGTGAAATGAGTGACATGGTTGTTAAGAATGCTGCATGGGCATAAATGTGAGGATGGTCATAAGTGTGAGGACCAGTCAAAAGTGCGAGGACCTGTCAGAAATGACTTTTTTCAGCTCTCTGGTTAGTCCTTTTGTGCATATGGACTACTCAGAGGGCTGAAAAAGTTATTTTTGACTGGTCCTCACACTTTTGACCAGTCCTCGAACTTACGACTGTCCTCACATTTTACATTTTTGCCCTATCTTGTCACCATGTTGAAGAGAAGCAGTTGTGAAATGAGTGACATGGTTGTTAAGAATGCTGCACGGGCATAAATGTGAGGATGGTCATAAGTGTGAGGACCAGTCAAAAGTGCGAGGACCTGTCAGAAATGACTTTTTTCAGCCCTCTGGTTAGTCCTTTTGTGCATATGGACTACTCAGAGGGCTGAAAAAGTTATTTTTGACTGGTCCTCACACTTTTGACCAGTCCTCGAACTTACGACTGTCCTCACATTTTACATTTTTGCCCTATCTTGTCACCTTGTTGAAGAGAAGCAGTTGTGAAATGAGTGACATGGTTGTTAAGAATGCTGCACGGGCATAAATGTGAGGATGGTCATAAGTGTGAGGACCAGTCAAAAGTGTGAGGACCTGTCAGAAATGACTTTTCAGCCCTCTGAGTAGTCCCTATACACATAGCCATGGCCACCCGGTCACATGACCAGGTAGCCACGCCCACCCAGTCACATGGCCTCCAAGCCACGCCCACACAATAAGCCACGCCCACAATGGTGTCCTTCTTACCAATGTTAAAATCTGTTCACCTTACCCTATAGACATAGCCATGGCCACCCGGTCACATGACCAGCTAGCCACGCCCACCCAGTCACATGACCAGCTAGCCACGCCCACAAAATAAGCCACGCCCACAATGTCCCTCTTTACCAATGTTAAAATCTGGTCACCTTAACCAACCCGTGTGCCTCTGCCAGTGAAAACAGACTCAGGAAGGCTGTGCGTGGCCCTCCTCAGCTTCATTTTTGCTAGCAGAGGATTGCAGGGGGCCATTACAGCCAAAAACAGAGCTCACAAGGGCCCCGGGTGGCCCTCCCAAACTCCGTTTTTGCTGGCAGAGGATTGCAGGAAGCCATCACAGCCGAAAACAGAGTTCGGGAGCCCGTTTTCGCTGGCAGAGTGCTCGGGCCGACAAAGGCACCCCCAACACGAATGACATCGAGCTGGCCACACCCACCTTGGTCAACCCCACCCCGGCCCCCCCAAGGTCAAACATAACCCTGATGCGGCCCTCAATGAAAAGCTTGCTCTAGACAAAGCAGTATCAAAAGTAGTATCAAAAAAAGTAGCATTGTAATATCGTAAGGGTAAGAAAAATACATTTTCTGATTCTCCTCTTCCTATTTTTCTTTATAAGCAGAAAAGATTGCTTTCTTCTCTCCTTCCCTCTAGGCCAGATATGGAGACACAGATATGGGAAGGTGGAGGCAGAGAGGAACTAAAGAAAACCAACTCTGTGGTTAAAAGTTTGCTTGTGTAATGGATGTAATCTATAGTCTGCCCAACAACTGTAGATCAAAACAAGCTACAATTAAAAAAGAATTGGATGCCATGGTTTATGGATTTAATTAAGGGCTATCCCACCCTTTCTTCCATAGTTGAAAACTTTCTTACCATAATTTCATAAAAGCAATGTTAGGATTCCTTTTTTCTCCCTTCTCCAGAAAGAAATTGGCAATTCATTGTTTTGTTTGGATGAGAAGAAAGGAGGGCAGTGAAATAAATAATAAAGAGCATTTATTCGTTTTCAGGGACCAAGCGGAGAAAAAGGAGAAAGGGGAGAAATTGGGCGTCCAGGTCTTCAGGTAACCCTTGGTCTATGCTGGTCTAGAATGGAGTTACTGCAGCTACTCAGTCATTAGATATTTCAGAGCTGTATTATTATTATTATTATTATTATTATTATTATTATTATTATTATTATTATTTATTTATTTATTTATTAAATTTATATACCACCCATCTCACTATCTAGAGTGATTCCGGGTGGCTTACAAAGCAATAAAAATTGAAGTATAAAAGTTATAAATATAGGAACAGTTATGATTGCAAGAATTAAATTGACCGAAAATCATGGAGCAGAGATGGTGCCTTGTTCTGGTCATTGCACCAGCTACCTCCATCCTAAGCATCTCTATTGGGACCCATGCCAGTTGACAGAGCCAGATCTTAAGTTCCTTTCAAAAGGCCAGGAGAGAGGGGATAAACGTCACTTCTGGAGGCAGGATGTTCCAAAGGATGGAGGGGCTCAGCAGAAAAGGCTCTTCTCTTACACCCCACTAGCCAAATTTCCTTGGCTCGTGGGGTCCACTGTTGGTCTCTTCCACCAGAATATGTGGGGTGAGCCAATCCCATTGGGCAAGATCATTCCTAAGATATCCTGGACCCATGCTATAAAGGGCTTTAAATCAGGGGTGAAATCTACTTACTGTCAGGTTTCGGTGTTGTCTCAAATAAATTGCATTTCCAAATAGTCTTTGATGAAATCTTTCATTTATTAAGCATGACAATCTGTTCCCGACTATGTCTTCCTGACCCCAACCTTCCCTTTCCGTTCCCCAATTCTCTGCGCCTCATTGGCCATCTTCCAAATCACTCTCCCCATATCTACTACTACAGCTCCCAGGAATGTCCCCCCTCCCATCCCATCTCCTAGGGGATATTATCTTCAGGGAAAATAAGTAGGTGAAAAGTCAAGTGTCCTCTTGCCAGCTGCCCCCTCTTCTCCTCCTTATGTCAGCACTGGAACGAATGTAGTTTGGAGTGCTGACATCTACCTTCCTTACTGGTTCGGAAGTGCACGCGCCACACATGCACAGAGGGTAAAAAACACATTACTCCCTGGTTAAAACCAGGAAGTAATGACACCCAGGTGGGTGGGCGGAGCCTTGCGCCATCGCTACCAGCTCTCTGAACCACCTTCCTCCCCATAAACACCTGTGAAGCTGCAGGCTGAATGAAACCTTCAGTTCAGACATTTGACTCCAAGGTAATTGCTTTGACTCTCCCTCAGAACATTTACCTGAAGCTTCATGGCTCAATAAAAGTTACAAATGGACAGTGCAATGCCATTAATCAGTCTATATTTAGATTTATGTGCTTTTTTAAAAGAAATATGGATAAGTAAATTATACTATTACTGTTGCTGTTAGTAGCAGAAATGTGAATTTAAGTGTACAATTTGACTCATTTTTTGGGTGTTCTTTAGGGTATTCCAGGACCAACGGGGTCACCAGGACGAGATGGAAGCCAAGGTCCAAGGGTAATATGAAAGAATTAATAGTAACCATCCAGCTACTTCAGTTTGCTCTACTCCTCCAAACTTAATTTTAGATACTGTAAACTGCTCTTACTAGGATGAGTTCACATTCTATGTTTCAATGTTATACCCAGATGCTCAAAACACAATTCCTGTGTTAAGTTCATACAAGGCCCAAAGAAAGAAACCATGTTAACATTTAGCATGACAACATCAGTTCAGACAACTTCCTAGTGATTGGATTCTCACAACCTGTTGAATTCCAAAACACCAAAGTCCATTTTAACTTAAACTAGCATATTAGGTTGCGGTGGCTCAGTGGGATGTGGTGGCTCGGTGGCTAAGACGCTGAGCTTGTTGATCGAAAGATCGGCAGTTTAGCGGTTCGAATCCCTAGTGCCGTGTAACGGGGTGAGCTCCCGTTACTTGTCCCAGCTTCTGCCAACCTAGCAGTTCGAAAGCACGTAAAAAATGCAAGTAGAAAAATAGGGACCACCTTTGGTGGGAAGGTAACAGCATTCCATGCACCTTTGGTGTTTAGTCATGTCGGCCACATGACCACAGAGATGTCTTCGGACAGTGCTGGCTCTTCGGCTTTGAAATGGATATGAGCACTGCCCCCTAGGGTTGGGAATGACTAGCATATATGTGTGAGGGGAACCTTTACCTAGCATGTTGTACAGTCCTAGAGACCCCTTATTCTTCCCTTCCAGCAGAAAATTCTGATTTAGTTCTGCGGTCTTAGATGCTTCACAGTGAATCCTGGTGAGGGAAGTACCCAGGGTGGCTGACAGATGTTGATTCTACAGGAAAAGGCTAAGAATAAAAACATTTCTCAGTTCTCCTTAAGGGGACCTGCAAAGAACTGCTACAAATATCAGCTCAATTTCCCAAATTTATTTACAGAAAGAGACTGGCTGCAAAAGTCTAATTTTGGTTAAGATTACTAAATTGGAGCACACAGTCATTCTTTCACATGCGGCTTTTTATTCTTTCATGTCTGAGATGGATGTACTGTATTTTCCAGATGTTTGGAATATAGAGGCTGGAAAAAGGGATATTATCTCCTCCTGTTGAAGCAGAGTCCCAGTGTTTTTCCTCCCACTTCGGCAAATATTTTGAAATGAATTCCTGCCTTCCTTTCTCTACAGCATCTGGTGCTGCCTGAAGGAAGTTACTCCACTCCATCGATGGCTTGTTTGTGTCAGTTCATGATATTGTTGTTGAGGTCTTGTCCGTCCTTAGCAGGGAGCAAATGCTATTATCAAACTGAATGGGGCTTTTATCTGTAGAGACATGAACAGAATTGCCTCTATAAATATTTACTCCGAAGGAAGGTTCGCTTTGTTCTAAATATATAACAGTCTTCTTCAACTTTATGTTACCCAGATGTCTGGGAGTACAATTTTAGAGCTGTCAGTCAGTATGTACATATTATGTGGTAAACACCACATTTTCTCAATGAGCTTTGTGTTTTACTCTTAGGATTTTTTTTTTTAAAAAAAAACTGAAATCTTTATTTTCTTCAAATATTCTTGAGAAGGAATTTGTGAAGGACTGCAGGCAGTCCTCGACTTACGACCACAATTGAGCCCAAAATTTCCATTGTTAAGTGAAACATTTGTTAAGCGAGTTTTGCCTCATTTTATGATCTTTCTTACCTCAGTTGTTAAGTGAATCGCTGAAGTTTATGAGTTAGCAACTTGATTCTTAAGTGAATCTGGCTTCCCCATTGACTTTGCTTTGTCAGAAGGTGGCAAAACAGAATCACATGAACTTAGGACACAGCAGCAGTCATAAATGTGAACCAGTTGCCAAGCATCTGAATTTTGATCACGTGATGCTGCAAAAGATTGTAACTGTGGAAAAACCTGTCATAAGTCACTTTTTTCAGTGCTGTTGAACTTTGTGAACTTTGAAAGGTCACTAAATGGACTGTTGTAAGTCGAGGACTACCTGTAGATGAATCAGTAGCCAAGGACTGAAGATGGGTCCCTTAAGGTTGTCTGAAGGACTAGAACACGGGTGTTGAACTCACCGTGTCAAGTTGCCATCATGTGATGTTTTGCGATGTTTTTTCCCTTCGCGAAGCTGGGGTGGGCGTGGTCTATGTGTGATGCATCCGGCCCACAGGCCACCAGTTTGACACCCCTGGTCTAGAAACATCTGGCTTATACTTCAACCTTGTTGCCATCTTTGGCAATAGCTGCTATTGGGAGTCTGGTTGAAGATATGATAGTTCCTGGCAGAGTTTAGTAATTCTTGCTCTGAGAAACTGTGGATGGAGTGTTTGCTATGAAGATATGGGTGATAGATAAAAAAGGCTGGAAGGAGAATGTTGAAAACAACAGACAATTCATTTCTGTAGACTTTTCTATCATATCCCATTCTTTTCTTCCCTATTGAGATGTTATGAATCTTGATACATTGTATTATTTCAATGCAGATTTTTATACAATATAATTATAAATTATAATACAATGTAATATAATTATAAATTATGACTATTCTATTATTCATAAAGCTGAAAGTATTGATAAAAGGAAGAAGAAAAGTAACATGTCTATCAATACTAATAGCATTTTAGAATGTCAAGATTGCAAGCATAAAATTACATAACTTGTCATCCAAAATTGAGTATAATATAAAAAAGGACCACTGCATGTCATATTGAAGTAGTTATGTGACAATAGTTTTGGTCTGAAATAAATTACTTAATATTAAGATCACAATTGTATTATTATTGAGCTGTGGTGGTGCAGTGGTTAGAAAGCAGTATTCAAGGCAAACTCTGCCCACTGCCAGCCTGAACAACTTAAGGTTGACTCAGCCTTCCATCCTTCTGAGGTTGGTAAAATGAGGACCCAGATTGTTGGGGACAGTAGGCTGACTCTTAAACTGCTTAGAGAAGGCTGTAAACAACTGTGTATAAGTCTAAGTGCTAGTGCCATATAAGGTAAAGGTTCCCCTCACACATACAGTCAGGTCCAAAAATATTGGGACATCGACACAATTCTAACATCTTTGGCTCTATACACCACCACAATGGAGTTGGAATGAAACAAACACAATGTGCGTTAACTGCAGACTGTCAGCTTTAATGTGACGGTATGTACATCCAACTCAGGTGAACGGTGTAGGATTTACAGCAGTTTATATATGTGCCCCCCACTTGTTAAGGGACCAAAAGTAATGGGACAATTGGCTTCTCAGCTGTTCCATGGCCAGGTGTGTGATATTCCCTCATTACCCCAATTACAATGTGCAGATAAAAGGCCCAGAGTTCATTTCAAGTGTGCTATTTGCATTTGGAATCTGTTGCTGTCAACTCTCAAGATGAGATCCAAAGAGCTGTCACTATCAGTGAAGCAAGCCATCATTAGGCTGAAGAAACAAAACAAACCCATCAGAGAGATAGCAAGAACATTAGGCATGGCCAAAACAACTGTTTGAAACATTCTCAAAAAGAAGGAATGCACCGGTGAGCTCAGCAACACCAAAAGACCTGGGAGACCATGGAAAACAAGTGTGGTGGATGACCAAAGAATTCTTTCCCTGGTGAAGAAAACACCCTTCACAACAGTTGGCCAGATCAAGAACACTCTCCAGGAGGTAGGTGTATGTGTGTCAAAGTCAACAATCAAGAGAAGACTTCACCAGGGTGAATACAGAGGGTTCACCACAAGATGTAAACCATTGGTGAGCTTCAAAAACAGGAAGGCCAGATTAGAGTTTGTCAAAACATCTAACAAAGCCTTCACAGTTCTGGAACAAGATCCTATGGACAGATGAGACCAAGATCAACTTGTACCAGAGTGATGGGAATAGAAGAGTATGGAGAAGGAAAGGAATTGCTCATGATCCTAAGCATACCACCTCATCAGTGAAGCATGGTGGTGGTAGTGTCATGGCGTGGGCATGTATGGCTGCCAATGGAACTGGTTCTCTTGTATTTATTGATGATGTGACTGCTGACAAAAGCAGCAGGATGAATTCTGAAGTGTTTTGGGCAATATTATCTGCTCACATTCAGCCAAATGCTGCAGAACTCATTGGACGGCACTTCACAGTGTAGATGGACAATGACCCAAAGCATACTGCAAAAGCAACCAAAGAGTTTTTGAAGGGACAGAAGTGGAATGTTATGCAATGGCCAAGTCAATCACCTGACCTGAATCCCATTGAGCATGCATTTCACTTTCTGAAGACAAAACTGAAGGGAAAATGCCCCAAGAACAAGCAGGAACTGAAGACAGTTGCAGTAGAGACCTGGCAGAGCATCACCAGGGATGAAACCCAGCTTCTGGTGATGTCTATGCGTTCCAGACTTCAGACTGTGATTGACTGCAAAGGATTTGCAACCAAGTATTAAGAAGGGAAAGTTTGATTTATGATTATTATTCTGTCCCATTACTTTTGGTCCCTTAACAAGTGGGAGGCACATATGCAAACTGCTGTAAGTCCTACACCGTTCACCTGAGTTGGATGTACATACCCTCAAATTAAAGCTGACAGTCTGCAGTTAACACACATTGTGTTTGTTTGTTTCATTCCAACTCCATTGTGGTGGTGTATAGAGCCAAAGATGTTAGAATTGTGTCGATGTCCCAATATTTCTGGACCTGACTGTATGTGCTAGTCGTTCCCGACTCTAGAGGGTGGTGCTCATCTCTGTTTCAAAGCCGAAGAGCCAGCGCTGTCCGAAGACATCTCCGTGGTCATGTGGCCGGCATGACTAAATGCCAAAGGCGCATGGAACGCTGTTACCTTCCCACCAAAGGTGGTCCCTATTTTTCTACTTGCATTTTTTACGTGCTTTCGAACTGCTAGGTTGGCAGAAGCTGGGACAAGTAACAGGAGCTCACCAGTGGTGGGTTGCCCCCAGTTCGGACCGGTTCTATAGAACCAATAGTAAAACCAGCGGGAGGCTCCGCCCACCGACCCTGATGTCATCAGGAAGCTTCTGTGCATGTGCAGAAGCGTCTGCGCATGCGCGCAGTCCCGTTGCGAACCAATAGTAAAGGTAAGTAGAACCCACCCCTGGAGCTCACCCCGTTACACGGCATTAGGGATTCGAACCGCTGAACTGCCGACCTTTCGATTGACAAGCTCAGTGTCTTAGCCACTGAGCCACCACGTCCCAGTGCCATATACATGTCAATAAAAAGAGATAAAGGATAGATGTAGGAAATACTTTAACTTCTAGCTGTGGTGAGGAATAGTAGGTGACAGGGTTCCAAGTAACACCCCCAACGAAAGAAGACTCTTTAGTTACAGCAACATCTGGAGGGTCACAGGCCCCCAATACCTGGGCAGAGCATCTCAGTAATGATAGCATTGTTTGAATAATAAAGGTAGCAATGGGAATATCTATACTGTAGAAGCACAGGGCAGTGCAAACCGATGGAAAAAAAATGCTTCCCAAGCAGAAAGTACCTTTGTTCAAAACAATAAAAGGAAATATGCCTTTCTCCTGCCTTGAATGACTTTTCTCGAACATCTCTATGCCTATCACTTCTTTTCATGGACAGGAGGGGTGGGGGAATACAGCTATTCATAACTGGGATTGTTTATTTGCTTACTGTCCGAGACAATTAACTGTGTACAATTTTCCATCTCCTTGGCTTTAGTCTGTCATTGAGTCATTGTGTGTAAAGCCAAGAATGATAAACAATGAAAAATAGGGTTTTGTTCTGCTAACTTTCCATGTTCTAATTGTAATAGTTTTCTTTCTTTCTTTCTTTCTTTCTTTCTTTCTTTCTTTCTTTCTTTCTTTCTTTCTTTCTTTCTTTTTCTTCCTTCCTTCCTTTCTCTTTCTTTCCATCTTTCTTTCTTCTTTTTTTCTACCTTCCTTCCTTTCTTTTCTTCCTTTCTTTCTTTCTACTTTTCTTTTTTCTGTTTACTTTCCTTCCTTCTCTCCTTCCTTCCTTTCTTTTTGTCCCTCCCTTCCTCCCTCCCTCCTTCCTTCTTCTTTCTTTCTACCTTTCTTTTTTCTGTCTACCTTCCTTCCTTCCTTCCTTCCTTCCTTCCTTCCTTCCTTCCTTCCTTCCTTCCTTCCTTCCTTCCTCTCTCGATCTCCCTATTCTTCCATCAAACTGATCTGCTTTGCCATTTCTGCAAGCACATCTAATAACAGGGTTAAAGCCCTCTTCATTCCAAATGGTTCTTTTCCTAAGCATGTTACACAGATGTTAAGTTTGTTCAGATGACAGGGTCTATTTTATGAGAGTTTGTTTATATTTTTTTTTTAAAAAAACCTGGCATGCCAGCTATGAT
This sequence comes from Pituophis catenifer annectens, assembly GCF_029215685.1. Taxonomy (NCBI): domain Eukaryota; kingdom Metazoa; phylum Chordata; class Lepidosauria; order Squamata; family Colubridae; genus Pituophis; species Pituophis catenifer. The sequence goes on along the minus strand of NW_027256883.1, from coordinate 17,147,655 downwards.
TTTAAGCAAACTATCGAACTCTCTGTCTCAGGAATTGTAGGGGAGAGGAAGAGAAATAATTCTTTGCCATAAATTTATTCTCAGCTCGGTCATTGCAATAAATAAGACATTACAATGGGTATGCATCATAAATTATCAGCTCATATGTTTCATCTCATGGCTTTCTTCCAAGTTTATAAATCTAAAACAATAATGTAAAACTTAGAATCCTTAAGCCCCTTCGTTTCAGAGGCATTTGGAGAATTAAGGTAGCTTTGTTGGCCATCCTATCAAATAACATTCACCTACTTGGAATAGTATGTGCCAGAGGTGGGTTTCAGCAGGTTCTGACCAGTTCTGGAGAACCGGTAGCAGAAATTTTGAGTACTTCAGAGAACCGGTAGTAAAAATTCTGACTGGCCCCGCCCCCATCTATTCTCTGCCTCCCGAGTCCCAGCTGATTGGGAGGAAATGGGGATCTTGCAGTAACCTTCCCCTGGAGTGGGGAAGGAATGGAGATTTTACAACATCCTTCCCCTGCCACGCCCACCAAGCCACAGAACTACCCACAGAACTGGTAGTAAAAATTTTTGAAATCCACCACTGGTATGTGCATAATGTATTTGCCATGGGGTATTGAAACAGCACTCTCACATTGCTAAAATCACTTGAGTTCTAAAGCTGATCTTGCTTTCAACTTATGTTAATCAAGGGTACCCTGCCCTTTTAAATCAGTGTTATTGGGGCATATGATAAAAAAGGGCAGGGTTTCACTTGCTTGGCCATGCCCACCATTTTCAATTGATTGATCCCGCCCGCTCCCCGCCATTACAGGCAACACACCACTATATATTTTAAATTTGTCCCAAGGTGCTTTTTCAAAAGGCAACTGGACTTTCTTGTTTGTTTTTTTCTCTTCCTTGAAAACTTTAGCTTCTCATCCAAGAAGCTTTCGAAGCTGCAGAACTGAAGAAGCTTCTTGGATGAGAAGCGAAACATTTTCAAGGAGAAAAGACAGTCCAATTGCTTTTTGGAAAAATACCTTTGGGACAGCCATGATTAAATGATTGAGAATCTCCATAGACATATTTTTAAATTGTGTGTGTGTGTGTGTGCGTGTGTATGCATGCTTTGGTGTAAAAGGAATGCCATGTGAGAAGCAACATCAGAATGTGCAGTATATGATACAAGCCATAGTCTTAAAAGTAGCAGTTCTTCAGTCAACTTGAGCAGGGGGTTTGACTAGAAGACCTCCAAGGTCCCTTCCAGCTCTTGATATTGTGTTCTGTTCTGTTCAGTGGTGGATTCCTCCCGGTTCGGCCCGGTTCTCCCGAGCCGGTAGTGGTGATGATATGACATCACCGAACCGGTTCTGCACCCCCCACACACCTCTATTCTATTCTATTCTATTCTATTCTATTCTATTCTATTCTATTCTATTCTATTCTATTCTATTCTATTCTATTCTATTCTATTTTACTCTACTCTACTCTACTCTACTCTACTCTACTCTACTCTACTCTACTCTACTCTACTCTACTCTACCCTACCCTGTTCTGTTTGTTCTGTTCTGTTCTGTTCTGTTCTGTTCTGTTCTGTTCTGTTCTACTCTACTGTACTGTACTCTACTCTACTCTACTCTACTCTACTCTACTCTACTCTACTCTACTCTACTCTACATCTTGCATGCTGTGGAAATTAGAGATGAACAGGACCACTTAGGCATGGAGCCTCTTGTTCAGAGTAGGAATCCAAATTAATCAGTATCTGGCCTCCACTTGGACATTTTTAGCAAAGGTGTTTCTAAAAGTTGTCTTCACCGTTGTCTTCACTGTCATGTCACTAATACTATTACAAACTGCCCTACTGTAACTTTTCTGGGATTAAGTTTTGAACTTGGAAGAATAAACAGAGAGAATTCCACATCTGTTATTTATCAGAATGTGGCAATATGGATTCATTCCCTAAACCGCTTTGCAATTAATCTCCTTTTTTTTCCCCGCACACATACTCACACAGCAAACCCTGAGAAGCAGGACTACATAGTCTATGCAAAGGTGGAAATGAAGTGTGTGTGTGTAGCATATGGGCATAGCAGAAACAAACCATGAATGACTCAGCTCCAGCAATTCCACACTAACTTTATTCAATCAAGAACATCTATGAGTAGCTCCAAAAGTAGAACATTTGGTTTAAAGCATAAATGTGAATTTTCTTGTAAATACTATAGAAATCTTGCATAGAAAGTGTCAGATGCAAAAGATCAAGACCACACAGGTTCCACTTAAAATGATTTATTATTAATCATTAGTAATTAGTAATTTATTACTAATAAATCATGAATAGGCACAAGAATCTGCTCAATTAAATAAGAGCCAATGAATGGTGTTAAATAAGAGTCAACGAATTCATGGGAGGTTGGACTTTGTTTGTGATTACATAGGGATTCTAGGCTGATTCCTCTTTTGGCTCCACCCCGGTTTTTGGCATTCCTTCTTCTACAAACAGCCATATGGGAGTAATACACTTTAGCCATAGGAACTAAGTTTAAAAGGTTTCCAAAAATTGTACAACAATCATTCATTTTATTAGTCCAAATCATTTATCGGAATTCTCCATTATTACTTATTTTTGTTGATTTTAAACAAAAAGAAATAGATGACAATAAGTTTAGTTATTTAACTTTATATAGTACGATATCAGGGCCCACGGGCCAAATGTAGCCTGCGGGGTCAAGGCCCACGGGCCAAATGTAGCCTGCGGGGTGCTTAGATCTGACCCACGGGGCCCCCCTGGAATCGGCAAAGGACTGGCCCATGGTGCCTCTGCCAGCGAAAATGGACCTCGGGAGGGCTGCCCTCCCGAACTCCGTTTTTGCTGGCAGAGGGTTGCAGGAGGCCGTGTCAGCCGAAAACAGATCTCAGGAGCCTGTTTTTGCTGGCAGAACACGGAGGCCACCACAGTTGCCCCCGACATGAGTGACATTGAGCTGGCCATGCCCATCCTGCCCATGCCCACCTTGGTCCCTCGAGGTCAAACACAACCCTGATGTGTCCCTCAATGAAATCGAGTTTGACACCTCTCAACTCGCAAAGCATCCGTGGCCTGCTCTCGAGTTGCCATAGGCCGGGGGGATGGGAAACTAACGAAATGGCACAGCAGCCAAAGACAGATGCACATTCCAGGCTTATCACTCTCATGGCTGTATCCCAGAGTTACCTACAGCAGCCGGAGGAGAGTGACCTCTACACAGCCCATGAAATTGCTCCTTTGGGAATGTGATTGATGACACACCCTGGGGGGAGAGGGAAAACAGGGTCATAATTTGAGAGTAAATTACGTAGAGTCAGAGCTGGCTTCACTTGGGAACGTGCTGACATGAAGCTCTTAATAAATAACTAGATTTCTTTTGAAGCTTGGCTCAAGACTCAGGATTTAATTAGGGCATCTGTTGGAACCCTGACAACACCCCTGTACTATATTTATGTGAGAATTAATACAACCTTTATATATATGATCTGGCTAATTCTTTTAAACTGTTAGAAATGAGCAAAATAGTAATCCAAGTATTTTCATGTCTTTTAGGGCCTGATAGGCAAAGACGGACCAACTGGACCTCAAGGTTCCTCAGGACCAGTGGTAAACACCCTCATGTTATTTCATTCTTTTAAAAAATGGTTAAAAACTTTGAATCACAAAAGGGGAATAAGGAATATTTGTTAACTTGCTTTCCTTGCTAAGTAACAAAGTTAATTCATTAACTCTGGATTTCCCAACACAATGTCTGAGAATACTCATGTACCCACAAATAATGTGCCTCTTAAATTATACTTTTAAAAATACCTAATTAAAAAAATATAGAATTTTATCTGTGAAATAAAGTGTACTCCTTTGGCATCATTTTTGTTTCCAAAAATGATTCTGGATCTCAAATGAGACTTGAGGTCTGTTTTAGAAAATAGAAATGATGGATGCACTGGAATCTTTATGTCTTTAAAAAGTCACAAATCTCTGAACTAATTTCAGTCATAACATGCAACAGCTAAAACCCTGAGTCAATTCCAAAGATTAGGGAGTTATTCCAAGGGTTAGTCCCAGCTTTGGCATACAATGATCCACCTAATGGGTTTCATTTCTGTTTTTTTCCATGGAACTTCCATGTCAAGACTATCGATCCAACTTGGGAAAGAAACCTCAAGGCCAAAAACCTGGAATAGCAAATAGTCTGTAGAGATTCTCAGTCCTCCAGGTCATGGTTGTCCCAAAGGTGCTTTTTCAGGAGGCAACTGAAAACTTTCTTGTTTTTTTCTTTTGAAGACGTTTCGCTTCTCATCCAAGAAGCTTCTTCAGCTCTGACAGAACAGTGGGGAATGGAAGGATTTATATTCCTTGCAGACAGCTGGTCATCTGCAACCTTTTAGAGGATCGTTGAATGGTAATGGTGTGGGGGTATGAATGGATTTTCAGAGGAAAAATTGCAGGCTACAAGAACCATTTGCACTACTCAGGTGACCCTGAGGACACAGATAAATCTCCAAGTGCTTCAAGGACCCTCTAAAACAGTGGTTCTCAACCTGTGGGTCGGGACCCCTTTGGGGGTCGAACGACCCTTTCACAGGGGTTGCCTAGGACCATCCGAAAACACATATTTTCAATGGTTTTAGGAATAATTTTATGGTTGGGGGTCACCACAACATGAGGAACTGTATTAAAAGGTCGTGGCATTAGGAAGGTTGAGACCCACTGCTCTAAAAGGATGCAGATTACCAGCTGTCTGCAAAGAATATATATCCTTGCATTCCCCACTATTCTGTCAGAGCTGAAGAAGCTTCTTGGACGAGAAGCGAAACGTCTTCAAAAGAAAAAACAAGAAAGTCCAGTTGCCTCCTGAAAAAGCATCTTTGGGACTGGAATAGCAAATCTTTTTTTAAAAAAACATTAACTGCTTTATCTAGTTAATATAGCCAATTTCGCCCATTTTATTTTGCCTGGATTACTGTAATCATAGTTCGAACTGCAAGAAAGGAAAATCAGGGAATATATTTTCAAACAGTTAAAACAGTCCAGATCAGTCTTAAGTATTATTCTCCAAAGCCCCTGAGAGCAGACTGAGAAATAATGGGTAGAAGCTTCTTAAAGAGAGTGGAAATAAAATGGAATTTCCTGACAGTAACAACATATAATCAGTGGAACAGCTTGCTTCTTGGAATTGTGGGTGCTCTATCACTACAGATCTTCAAAAATACACAACTATTTATCTGGGTTAGTGTAGGGTACCTGCCTTGGGCAAGGAGTTGGAGTAGAAGAACTCCAAGGTCCTCCATAAGTCTTCCAGCTTATGATTCTACATATTTTACTTGGGAGATGACGAGGCTAAGTGCCTTTAGGCAAACTATGAATTACTGTGAAATGTAAACACAGCCAGTGGCTGTGTAATCAGGAGGGGGCAGAACAAAGGGATGTGGTTGTGAAAAATGAAAGAAAATCTGGGAAATTCCTGAATGGAATCTCATTGAATGGACAATGCAGAAGTTGTCCTCTAGTCATGGATATGCAAAAGAAGAGGTTTCATTATGGATGATAGATGGAAAGTCCTCCATACTAGGACAAATACTGCATCCAGTTGGTCACCACACTATTAAAAAGATGTTGAGACTCAAGAAAGAGTGCAGAGAAGAGCAACCAGGATGATTAGAGATCCAGAGACTCAAACATATGAAGAACGGTTACAGGAACAGGGCATGGCTAGTCTAGTGAAGAGAAGGACCAGGGGAGACATGATAGCAGTGTTCCAATATTTGAGGGGCTGCCACAGAGAGGAAGGAAGGGGTCAAGCTATTTTCCAAGGCACCTGAAGGCCAGACAAGGAATATTGGATGGAAACTGATCAAGGAGAGATTCAACCTAGAAATAAGGAGAAATTTTCTGACAGTGAGAACAATCAACCGATGGAACAGAAGTTGCCTTCGGAAGTTGTGGGAGCTTCATCACTGGAGGCTTTCAAGAAGAGATTGGACTGCCATCTGTCAGAAATGGTGTAGGGTCTCCTGCTTGGGCAGGGGTGTTGGACCAGATGATCTACAAGATCCCTTCCAACTCTGTTAACCTGTTAAATAAGTCTGTGGACTAACTAATTTATTACTGCTTTTGTTGAAAAGTTTGCTGAGCAATAACTTGGTTGGTAGATGAGACTTTATCTCTGCTTCTGCAGGAATGATTTACATTTGATTTACCAATGGAGGAAGTGCATAGTTAACCTCACCATGACTCATCTGCTGTCTTTCTGATTCTTGGGCCAAAATGTTGGAGAATGTCAGCAAAGTTTCGAAGCACAATTATATATAAACAGGATGTCTGAACTTCTATTACTTTATTGTGTTCTCTATGCAGGGAATACCTGGTGCTCCAGGTGTCCCAGGAATAATGGGTAATATTGGCCCACAAGGAGATGCTGGACCACCTGTAAGTAAGAATCCATCATACTCTCTCTCTCTCTCTTTATCATATTCTCTCTCTCATCTCTCTAAGGTGCATCTTATACTCTGGTGCGTCTTATACTCAGAAAAATACGGTAGCTTTTGAATGAAAGGTCCTGTTGCCATCCCTGTACATCTTTTTCCCACCTCTCCAATTCTAACTGTAATGTTGGTTGGGGTGGAAGATTTTCACCAGGATAGCTGAGAAAACTTCCACCTTGGTCTATGTCCATGTGCCTAAAACGAAATGATTTTGGAAACACTGACATGTTTTGTAACTGCAGTACCAAAGTAACATTTACTTTGCCTCTGTAGACATTTAAAACAGCTCTATTTCAATGTTTTTTTCTTTGACTTAGAATGAAAACAATGGCTGTCTTCCAAGAAGTCTTTTTTCACATGTTCCCCAATAGAGCGGAGTTTGAAAGATCTTACTGCTAAGTGTGGGATCTGCTATGAACGTCTGCCTGGAATATGACAATTCTTTTGCTATTACAGCAATAGCACTTAGACTCATATATCGCTTCACAGTGCTTTACAGCCCTTTCTAAGAGGCTTACAGAGTCAGCCTATTGCCCCCAACAATCTGGGTCCTCATTTTACTGACCTCAGAAATATGGAAGGCTGAATCAAACCTGAGCCGGTGAGAATCGAACTGCTGGCAGTTGGCAGAATTAGCCTGCAATACTGCATTCTAACCACTGTGCCACCACGGCTCTTATACTTATTATATACACAGATATTTTCCTTCTAACCCAAATATCAGCCAATATCTAGATGGCCAAAAGCTCTTCACGAGCATATCGCACCTCATCACAAAGATACCATGCCATAAGTAATTTTGCTAAATTTTGCAGTCATCTTCGAAGTGTGTTGGGAAGTACAATCCCATCTTTCTTAAATAACTATGGCTGCAGTGGGATTGAAAACACACGACTTACATGTTGCCACATTTATAAAAGCCAGTGAATTACAAAGGAGTGTGGAACTTATTTACATTACATGTTGTGCTTATTTACATTACATTTTGTGCTTCCCTCAAACCCAGGGACTTCCTGGAGTAAAAGGCGAGAAAGGTGAACGTGTAAGTGCCTTAATCACATATCTTGGGGACAGCTTCTTTATTTTTAGAATAAAGTACTACTTTGGGAGGTGGGTTGTTCTTTTTTCAGGATCTGTAGGTGGCAGTCCTGTGCATGTTTATGTAGGAGTAAGTCCTTGTGGGCCTTGTGAGTAGACACCATAGGCTGTGCTGCCAAGACATCCCAACCTTTTCCCAGTTTAGTCCCCTCCAGATGAGTTGGGATTCCAAGGAAGCCACATGGGGATTGAAAGTTCAAAGAATTGCATACTCAACACATTTGGAAGAGGTCAAGTTAGTGAAGATGGATTGTATGTGAGGAACATCTGTATTTTATGCAAGTTATGGGAACTGATGTATCACTATATCCTCAACGTATAGGGAGATCTTCAGTCCCAAGCAATGGTACGGGCAGTAGCTCGTCAGGTGTGTGAACAGCTTATTCAGTGTGAGTACAAGAAATGTTGTACTATCATTGTTCTAATGATTTGTAGATTTTAACCAGGGGTGAAATCCAGCAGGTTCTGACAGGTTTGGGAGAACCAGTAGGGGAAATTTTGAGCAGTTCGGAGAACTGGTAGCAGAAATTTTGAGTAGTTCAGAGAACCGGCAAATACCACTTCTGGCTGGCCCCAGAGTGGAGAGGGAATGGAGATTTTGCAATATCCTTCTCCCAGGAGTGGGGAGGGAATGGGGATTTTGCAGTATCCTTCCCCTGGAGTGGGGTGGGAATGGAGATTTTGCAGTATCCTTCCCCTGCCACGCCCACCAAGCAACACCACACCCACCAAGCCACGCCCACAGAACCGGTAGTAAAAATATTTGGATTTCATCACTGGTTTTAACTGCTAGATGTATTTGTGCATTTTTTTTTAAAAAAAAATACATTTCTGTGTAATTTATTGGGCCAGACCCAACTCATAACTCAAATCGATGCCCACTTATCCTTATTAACATAAAACTCAATCAGGATAGAGTTCTTAGATGAATAATAATAATAATAATATAATAATAATAATAATAATAATAATAATAATAATAATAATAATAATAATAATAATTTTATTTCTATACCGCCCTTCTCCCGAAGGACTCAGGGCGGTGTACAGCCTATACATGAAGCTTATGTTCTCTGTATTTATCTGCATGGCAGCTCACCTGGATAGATACAACTCCATCTTAAATCAGATTCCGAGCAACTCAATCTCAACACGGACTATCCCAGGTCCCCCTGGTGAACCAGGACGGCAAGGCTTACCTGGACCACAGGGAGAGCAAGGATCTTCAGGAAGCCCAGGTTTCCCTGGCAATCCTGGCCAACCTGGAACACCAGGAGAAAGAGGTAAGTGGGTGACTAAGACATATAAAGCTGGAGCTTGTCCAAAGGCCACCAAAGATAGCTTACGATTGTCTGATGTTTTTGGAAATGTCCAAATGTATTATTAGAGTAGTCCTATTAAGAAGAGCTTCTATGTGAAGCTCTCTCTTCCATGAAATAGAATTTCCATCTCAAATGTGAAAATTGTGCCTTGGTAGGTATTGTGCTCAACTTCAACTAGGATGACTCTGTTCACTTTCATCTGTCTTCAGTCCTGATAGTCTAAGTTTTGCCCATCTGGAGCCTATCAGTTGTCTTCTCTTTATGAACTCTCAAATGACAGAAGAACTGATGATCTGTGGGAACCATCAGTTATCTCTGTTGTTGATAGATTTGGTAACCTGCTGACTGAATGAGGGACTACCAGAATTATTTTTGACATACAGATCTTGCTTTGTTTTTTTTTGTTTTTTTTGGCATGGCCTAGTCCACATATATCCAAACTACATACTGGAAATACTTGAAGTCCAGGAACCAAAATAACTAAATAATTCACTGCGAAATAAATGGACTTTAATGTATAAAAAAGATTATTTCAGGCACAAATATTTTCCACCAGACGTCTTCTCTTTCCATTGATCTTTATTCTGAATGGAAATTTGTTCTGGGCATGTATAAGTAATATTTGTTCCTTGGGTTAGAAGATTACAAGGAATGTTTGAAATAATTTACAATTTTTAGTGATATCAGAAATCTATTCTACTAGACTTTCCCATTACTAACCTTTCTACCAATTCTTCATACTATTGACTCAGACTCTTGTCTATTGTCATTTTAGCTCATTGTTCCTACTCTCTGGAGTACTAGAAAAAAATGTGCTCCATCATTTCATAAAACCTTTTCAAGACTGCTTCTCTACAAATTACCATAAATAAGTTGAAGGGACGCAGAGATAGGGTGATCGAAAAAGTCAGCGGCCATTTTGTGATCAAAGCTCTGTAATGAAGGTAAAAAAGAGGGAGGAAGCTGCCATTATGAAAGAGATGAAGGATTCATAAAAATAAGAGTTGAGGAAGGAGCAGCAAACAATTGAAAGCTGCTACTGCTTTAATATATATATATATATATTAGCCCTTGGGCCCTGCAGAGTTCCAGACAGAAATTATTACTAAAATCTGATAAAAACAATTTAAAATGGAATTGGATAAAATACGATTTAAAATGAAATTGGAATAAAATACGATTTAAAATGAAATTGGAATAAAATACAGTTTAAAATGATAGCTTTGATTAGCCTATAGGCCATATCAAAGCACGAGGTGCAAACACATATCGCCAATAAAATCTTATACAAACAATTTAAAATAAGAGTAGGGTAAAATACAATAGTTATAGGCTAAGATACAATATAATTTAATGCATAAATATATAAAATAGAATAAAATGACATAAAATTATATTTCGGTGTCGCCCTTACAATCTACCCCAATCAATCCCATGTATGCAGATCTCAACCAAACCATTTTGTTTAAGTGTTGTGCTGTGTTAAATGTTATTTTCAGATTCTGGCCGCACATAAAGTAAGTTGTTTTGATATGGGGATCGCAATGGGTCATTTGTTTGGTGTATGGACCAAGGTACTTGTCTCTCACTCCCTTATACAAGCAACAGTCAAATAGGATGTGAGCCAGGTTACTGCTTTAATTTGAAAATGGGATATAATGAATAAATCTGGGGATCAGATTGGTTTGCATGTGTGTATGAATAGCCTGCTATTTTAGAAATAATTGAAGTTGATAGCTGTCCCAAAGGCGCTTTTTTAAAAGGCAACTGGACTTTCTCTGTTTTTCCTTGAAGACGTTTCGCTTCTCATCCAAGAAGCTTCTTCAACTGGATGAGAAGCGAAAAATCTTCAAAGAAAAACAAAGAAAATCCAGTTGCCTTTTGAAAAAGAAACTTTGAGACCACCATGACTGGATAACTGAGAATCTCCATAGACATGAAATTGATAGCATCCTATCACATAAATGGAATAATGGGTGGAAACTGATCAAGGAGAGATTCAACCTAGAAATAAGGAGAAGTTTTCTGACATTGAGCACCATCAACCAGTGGAACAGCTCGCCTTCAAAAGTTGTGGGAGCGTCATCCCTGGAAGCTTTCAAGAAGAGATTGGACTGCCATCTGTCAGAAATGGTGTAGGGTCTCCTGCTTGAGCATGGGGTTGGACTAGATGACCTACAAGGTCCCTTCAACTCTGTTATTCTATGTTCTAAATCTACTCTGAAGTGAATCTTTTACATACCTGCACACAAACACACAAACACACAAAAAAGCATGCACCCCACCCCACATGTAAGCGTATGTATAATTCAGCAGCCCAAGCCAATTAAGATGCAAATGTAGAAGGTCTGGGAATTGCATTGTTTGGTTATTTTTTCCCCTTCACTTAATGTATTAAGCCTCTCATCTGGTATCCATGGGATTTGATGTCACAGAATTGGTCCTGATGAGGAAACCTTTCAGCACCCTCCAAGACCCCCCAAAGTAAGAAGAGGGAAGATTTAGGTTTCTATGGGAAAAGAAGTTCAAAGAGCTTTTTTGTTTGGCGGCCCGAGGAAGAAAAGGGGTTGAGGTACGGAGGGACATGGGAAATTGGAAACCAGAAAGAGGCTGAAAGTTAAAATGGGGAGACTAAAGCAACAAGAAGAGGGTCTAAAGTGGCATTCTATGCGTAATTTATATACATATAGTGAAGCCTGAAAGATCTGACACCAGAATGAAAGAGATTGAATGGCAAAGAAGAAAAATAGCGACTTCGACAGTGGTGGAATTTCCCAAATAACCAATGCCAAGTCGGTATGTTTTCATGGAACACACTGGAAAGTTAAGTTTGCAATAAATAAGGTAGAAGAACATGGCATTGAAGTTCTCCTGTTCGGAATTTGTCAGCAAAATTATTTTAAAAGATGAAAAAAAAAAAAAAAGGAAGGCATTTTGGTAGAATTTAATTTCTCAGTTGGAACTGCCGACAGTGGCAAGAATTTTATAGCAGCTGTGTTGACAAAGAGGATGATCCGCTTGGCAGGACAATCTGTTGCTTGTTTGTTTTTATAACAATGGATTAGTAGACTCAGGCTACCAGATTTGGGTCACAGAAATCCGGGCTACCACTCTGCAACCACCATAGCAATAACACTTGGATTTATATACCTCCCTATAGTGCTTTACAGCACTCTCTGAGCAGTTTTCAATATCAGCATATTGCTCCCAAAACAACCTGGCACCTCATTTTATTGACTTTGGAAGGATGGAAGACTGAATGAACCTTGTACCCTGTCAGGATCGAACTACAAACTATGGGCAGAGTTTGCCTGCAATACCGCCTTCTAACCACAGCGCCACCAGGGCTCTTCTGCCGCTATGGCAGCAGAATTAGAGTTTGATCTATCTCTTGGTTGCTATGTTGGGATTGTTTCCAAAACTCCAGGTAAACAATGATTTGGAGCAAGAGGATGGGACTGTTTGCAACATCTGTTTTTTTGAACAATAGATATCTTGAAGTTTCACAAAGCTTAAGTGGAGATATTTGGAGAAGATGAAACTTAGCAAGGCTTTAGGAATGGCAACAATTAGAAGATCAACCATATACATATTTTTTCACTTCCACATGTGATTAAAGGTAAAGGTTCCCCTCGCACGTATGTGCTAGTCGTTTCCGACTCTAGGGGGCAGTGCTCATCTCTGTTTCAAAGCCGAAGAGCCAGCGCTGTCCGAAGACGTCTCTGTGGTCATGTGGCTGGCATGACTAAATGTCAAGGGTGCATGGAACGCTGTTACCTTCCCACCAAAGGTGGTCCCTATTTTTCTACTTGCCTTTTTTGCGTGCTTTCGAACTGCTACGTTGGCAGAAGCTGGGACAAGTAACGGGAGCTCACCCCGTTATGCGGCTCTAGGGATTTGAACCGCTGAACTGCTGACTTTTTGATAGACAAGCACAATGTCTTAGCCACTGAGCCACCACATCCTTCACATGTGATTATGGGGACATTTAATAGAAGTCTACTCTGGTCCAAGAAAGCCCGTTGGATCTAGTGATTAGATACGGGACTCGTAGTACAGAAACCTGTACTACATGAACTACAAAACCTCATGTACTACAAAACCTCATAGTACATGAAAGCCAGCTGAGTGATGGGGCCAGTTCTTTTCTCTCAGCCCTAGGAAGAAGACAATGGAAAACCATTTTTGAAAATGTTGCCAATTACCAATAGTACAATGAAGGTTTGAGAGTTGGCTACAATTGAAGCAATCTTACATTAGCTGTTTCAAAATGTGATTGGATATACCTGATAATGAAACATTAAGATGAATATGATTCTCTGGATATTACAGCCACTTCAACACCACTTCATCGCCTATCAGTGTCTTTGCCTTAATGGATACAGACGTCCCATCAAACTGATATTTCAAATTCACTTTAAGAATGTCCTTAACAGAATGTCCATGGCTTCCATATTCTCAATTCATCAGAATTTCAGTGTTTCGGCAGATTACCGAATAGCAAGATTTAGATTAAAGCCTTGAACGGTGAAACCTTCATTATAACCTGTGTCTGAATACTGTACTGACAGATCCAGAAAGGTTCCTGATTGTGTTAGTAAGTGGGGAGGATTTGCTGGCCAGATGTAGCTCATCAATTTGAGGTCCAAATTTCTAATAAACAAGAAGAGAATCTTCTAGTGCAGATACACGACAAGCTATATTTTGTAATTTCATTTGAGTGTTCACAGAGATTTTATGGCAATGTACCGTATTTTTCGGAGTATAAAACACACCTTTTTCCCCCCTAAAAGGGGGTGAAAATTTAGGTGCATCTTATACACCGAATATAGCCCTGCCCACCCACTGGCCCCCACCCTTTGGCCTCTGCCTCCCAGCAGTTTACCTCCTTGCAGCAAGCAGCAAGAAGAAACAGCCCATTTCAGCTTCAGCACAGCCTAATTAGCACAAGTTGATTGGATCGGCCTCCCCACTGCAGGCTGCAGGGATTGCCATAGCCTATTGCTGTAAGGGTCTCTGATGCTTGCTGCAAGGAGATAAATTGCTGGGAGCAGATTTTTTTTTCTTGTGCTAATCAAGCTATGCTGAAAACGAAAATGAAAGTAAAGCAGGCTATTCGCTGTTTGCTGCAAGGAGGCAGACACAGAATCAGATTTCTTTTTCTTGTTTTCCTCACCAAAAAGGGTAGGTGCGTCTTATAGACCGGAGCGTCTTATACTTTGAAAAATACGGTATCTGGAAGACTAACATCTGTTACCATAAGGTTTCTATCTTTCCACACATTACAATCAACTTGGACAGCATGGAAACTACCTCCATCTTTTCCAGTAGGTCATTAGTTTATGTGGGAATAAGGAAATGAGTATCAGAAAGAATTGCAAACAGATATCTCCTTCATAATTAATTTCAGTTTCAAGCCAAAGACACTATTTGGCTTTGGTGAGTGAACTAAGAGCTGTTCTTAACAAAGTTACGCAAAGAAGATGGATTCACAACAAGAACAAAATTACATTGAATTCCTGTTTAATTACCTAGACATTGAACCATTTTCGGTCACATTAATAATTGCAATTTATTTGAAACTTTTGCAAAGTTGAGATTTCAGAAGGTGGAGTCTTGTTCAATAAACCTGCAACATTTTTGTGACTGAGCGGCATGATGGCCTAATGGTAAAGATGCTGACCTCCCACTTGGAAGGCTGAGAGTTCAATCCTAGCCCTGGCAGATGTTTCTCTCCTAGGACACAAAGAAAACAATATCTGCTGCAAATTTCATGTAGGCATCAGGAAGGGCATCCGGCCAGGAAACGCTCAGCTCTATACAGTCGCCCCGACTCCACCCCGATAAAAAGGATTACAGGGTGGTTAAAAGGGGGTTTTATGACTGAATAAAGCAGTCCTAGTAATACATAAATAAAGAGTTGACACTAATAGCCCTATAGGAAAAAGACACAGGAAAATGATTTAATCTCAAAACTATTTATTTCATGTGTCCATATACATGCATTAGTAAAGAATCAAGGTCCCGAATATTGTTGTTCAATCACTTTGGAGAGATTCAACGTAGAAATAAGGAGAAATTTTCTGACAGAACAATCAACCAATGGAACAGAAGTTGCTTTTGGAAGTTGTGGGAGCTTCGTCACTGGAAACTTTCAAGAAGAGACTGGACTGCCATCTGTCAGAAATTTATTTATTTATTTATTTATTGGTTCGATTTATATACTGCCCTTCTCCGGTGACTCAGGGCGGCTTACAATGCATTAAGCAATAGCTTTCGCCCCCCCCCCAAGCGGGTGTTCTTTTTTATACAGCTTATTGCCCCCACAATCTGGGTCCTCACTTTACCTACCTCGAAAGGATGGAAGGCTGAGTCAACCTTGAGCCTGGTGAGATTTGAACTTGCAGTAATTGCAGGCAGCTGGTGCTACTTAACAGCATTTTAGTCTGCTGCGCCACCAAGGGTCTCCTGCTTGAGCAGGGGGTTGGACTAGAAGACCTCCAAGGTCCCTTCCAACTCTGTTATTCTATTATTCTATCTGATGGATGTCATTTCACCAGGATTGTTTGTCAGTGACTGCTTCTCTGAGATGTTCTAAGGCAGGGGTGTCAAACTCAATTTCATTGAGGGCTGCATCATGGTTGTGTTTGACTTTGGGTGTGTGTGGGTGTGGTCAGAGTGGGTGTGGCCAGCTCAACGTCACTCGCGCCTGTGAGGGCCCGAGCACTATGCCAGAGAAAACGGGCTCCCGAGCTCCGTTTTCGGCTGCAATGGCCTCCTACAACCCTCTGCCAGCGAAAACAGAGTTCTGGAGGGCTATGTATGGGCCTTCCGAGTTCTGTTTTTGCTGGCAGAGACATCGTAGGACTATCCTTTACTATTTCCAGGGTGGCCCCGCAGGCCGGATCTAAGGACCCTGCAGGCCGGCTCCGGCTCCAGGACCTTGACTTCGACATCCCTGTTCTAAGGTCATATTTATGTTATCAGTATCTAGCAAGATCTCTATTCTTTTCTCACACGCTTTTTTTTTTGGCGGCTTTAAACTTTCCCAAGCATAAAGATATTCTCCAAAGAGTTTTATCTTTTCATTCTGATGGTAAATAGCAAAAACATTCATTCCGTCCAAGCTTCCTTGTTAGATTTCTCAAATGTGTTGTAAACAAAAACTTACAGATAGTCCTTCAAGTATTATCGCAACGGTGACCAGCATTTCTGTTGCTTAGCAAAGCAGTTGTTCAGTGAGCCTGGCCCCAATTTTACAACTTTTTTGCCATGGTTGTTAAGCGAATCAGTGCAGGAGTTAATCACATGGTTATTAAGTGAGTCTGGCTATTGATTTTGCTTGTTGAAAGCTGGCTTGGAAGTTTGTAAATGGTGATCATGTGACCTCGGAATGCTGTAACCATTGTAAATACAGGCTGGTTTTGACCCCAAATTTTGATCACATGACTCTAAAGATGGTCTCCTGCTTGAGCAGGGGGTTGGACTAGATGATCTACAAGGTCCCTTCCAGCTCTCTTATTCTATATTCTAAATAAATGTTTGTAAATTGAGGACTATATGAATGAGTCTTATGTCTAACAATCTTCTGTAAGCTATTTAGGAATCAGAATGGAATGAGTGCGTAGGTCATAAATTTCAAAATAGATGAGAGATTTTTTTCTTGACTAAATATGTATGCTTTAGGGAAATTTCTTGGCCTCTGAATCAGTAAATTGAGAAGGCAACCAAAAGGACTGATGAAAATATAACAAACTATGCAGCTGGTTAAGAGTTGAAGATTTGGCTGTTGGTTAAATTGTTCTAGGAATGGTGTTTTATCCGGATAAATCAAATTCATGGGAATTTGATTTAGCCATTTATCCTTTAATCTTCCAGATGCTACCTGCACCCTTAAGTAAAATCACTATAATTTTTTTAAAAAATCAGCTCCACAAACAATGAAAACAGTTGTAGTGAGAGCTTCCTTTAAACTTCCACCGTTTCATTTGTTTTCAGTTTTACTCCAAATTAGACTTTCCCCAATTTGGTGTCAACGAGATAACAGACTGTATAAAATCAGTAAAGAAGGAGAGGGGAAAAAATCCCCAATTTCTTTCTGCTAATGAAATCTTCACTCTACTTTTGCTTGCTTTGTGCACTTAACATCTCTTCTTGTTGAAATTATTTCATGAAAAATGCCAATTCTTGTTTTAGGGAAGAAACCCACAGTAAAAATAAAAGCTGAGTGGGAAACACTGTTTGCGTGCCATGGGCATGAGTTCAAACAACATTGGCATAACAGCATAACTATTTGTTGGCACCTTGAACACGGAGCAGAAACAGCATTAATTATACTGTGGTTTCTATGTGCTAGAATTTGCTTTCCAGTTATCCCACCAGAGAGCTGAGGAGTGAATATTTCACACATTAATCATAAATACTAAAACCAGGAGAGTGAAACAAAGGCTCTTCTCCAATTTTCAGTGATGCAATTCTCCTTTGTCCTTGAGACTAGAGCAGCGATGGCTAACCTTTTTGCCCTTGCATGCCAAAAGCATGGGGGGGAGTGTAGGGGGGGTGTCGAGTGCGCATATGCCCACACCCATAATTCAATGCACCCCGCCCCCATGCATGCACACATGACCCCCACATGCTCCCCCTGCTTTTGGCACGTGATGGCACGGTGGGCATGGTAGGCCCATTTTTGCCCTCCCCAGGCTCCAGAGGCTTTCTAGGAGCCTGGGGATGGCAAAAACGGCCTTCCCCACCCCCCTGGAGGCCGTCCGGAGGCCAGAAATGGCCCATTTCCCGACTTCCGGTGGGCCCAAAAGGCTCGAAAATCAGCTGGCCGGTGCACACATGCACACTGGAGCTGAGCTAGGGCAATGCTTGCGTGCCCACAGATATGATTCCATGTGCGACCTGTGGCATGCATGCCATAGGTTCGCCATCACGGGACTAGAAGAAAGGCCAGGTTAGTGTAGCGATGAAGGTGCTGGCGTAGAAACCAGGAGACTGGCCCAAAGTCACCCAGTTGATTTTCATGCTCAAAGATGAACTAGAAATGAACGTCTCCTAGTTTCTGGTCCAGCATCTTCATCACAATATCAAACAGATATAGTGATAGTGTAAAACACCTTCCATGAGGTCAATGTTCTGGTTGAGATTGAACAGCTTTGCTTCTTTCAAACCCTATCCTTTTTCAACTTGTCAATAAACTGGGTGGAGGGAAGGGTGGAATGGAATGTTGAAAAGTTATGCCACAGAGCATGAGAGCCTGGAAACTATCAAGGTCACCAATTCAGGTGCTTGAGAAGGAGGTGGACTGTTCCCATAACAAAAGGACGTCTCATAATTGGACAATGTGATCACTTAGGGGTGGGAAGAAAGGGAAGCCATTGTTTAACTAGGCAAGCATTTGTGCAGGAAATCCAGAGCTAGTTTTGATTCTTCAGTACCAAAATCGTGTATCCAATAAAGTACTTTTGGGAATCACCCCCCCCCCAAGAGAAATGATCAGAGAGGCATAAAACCTAATGGCCAGATATGAGGAAGGGGACAGCTGTTGCCCTCCTGCAGGTTTCTCACATAGACAGATTGGGATGCTTGCTTTCAAGATGGCTTGTACCGTTTTCATTGGGGAAAATGCTGGTTTACTGCTAAATGACTCGGATCTATCTTCTGCCAGATGACCAGAGTTACAAGATTAATAGGAAATAAAATATGATTGAAAATTTGGGTTAAAGCAGAGCATGTGTCCACTGTGAGATTGGTTCCGAATGTTTGATTCTGAACATTTATAGTATTCATTGTTTTCCCTTACTACAATCATCTTCTCCTTCTCCTCCTCCTCCTCCTCCTCCTGCCTTCTATGTTAACTTTGCCCAGAATTGAAGATGAATTGGCTAACAAGTAAGGAAATAAATAAGCAATCAAATAAATAAATAAATAATATGAACACTCCCTGTTTGACTTGGGCATTTCCACAACCAGGATGTGGATTTCAGAGGTTTACCCAGGAGAGTAGCTGACACAGCCACATTGTGTGAATGTTGCTAGTATCCCTCACATTATTTTCAACAGCACTGGGCCAAAGGAAGAAAGCCAAGATAATTATTTCTTTTCCACATGTATTAAATACTTTTTTTCAATTTTTGGAAGGATGTTAATTTAGTCCAGCTGCTCCCACCCTTACTCTTCAGAATTTCAGTGTGTCCTTTGAATCGTAAATTGCAATGGAAAACCATGACTTCAGGTTTCCTTTAAGCCTGAATACAATTATGTCTTTTCCCAAAAAAAAAAAAAAAAAAAAGCCTGGGAAACTAGCCTAGGATCTTGGCTTGATGATTGATTTTCTTTTAATTGCTTTATTAATCTTATGCCAAACCACCTGACTATGTCTTCTCTCTGAAACAATGCTAAATATTCAGTGTCAGCCTTAGCTTCTGGCCAGAGGAGAACTCTGGAGGTTGCGACCTACAAGCCAGTTGGATTAGATTTTAAGCCAACAATCCATGGAAACATTATGATTTCAATCTAAGTACAGTTTGGCTCACCCTTGAATTGGAATTCAGCCCTGCAGTCTTTTCAGAGTTTATTCTACCAATGCCTACGATGGATTCAGTTTTTATTCCCATCTTGCTCATCTCTCTTGGGTTAGCCACGTGGATATGGCAAAACATGGAGGAAAAGGCCAAATTGTAACTTCCCATTTATCAGAGACCCACATTTAATTTCAAGCATCTGTCCCTGGATACTTAAAATCCCTTGTGGTGAGGGGTTTGAGGAGTGGGATAGCCCATTATTATTATTTTTTTTAAATTTGATTTATATGCCGCCCTTCTCCGAAGACTCAGGGCGGCTTACAATGTGCTCAGCAATAGCCTTCATCCTTTTGTATATTTTATACAAAGTCAGCTTATTGCCCCCACAACTGGGTCCTCATTTCACCCACCTTAGAAAGGATGGAAGGCTGAGTCAACCTTGAGCCTGGTGAGATTTGAACTGCCAAATTGCAGGTAGTTATTAAGTTGGTCTTAATAACCAGCTTAATAACAGGGTGCCTTAAACCTCTGTACTATAGCACTTAGCCTTATATACCGCTTTACAGCCCTCTCTAAGTGGTTTATAGAATCACCATATTGCCCCCAACAATTTGGGTCCTCATTTTACCCACCTTGGAAGGATGGAAGGCTGAGTCAACCTTGAGCCTAGTGAGATTTGAACTGCCAAATTGCAGGTAGCTGGCAGGCAGCAGAAGTAGCCTGCAGTACTGCACTCTAACCACTCCGCCACCTCAGCAGTGGTTCAGGAAGTTGCTATCCAGAGGGTAGTTATTATATTTATGTCTCTTCTAACTTTCTTCCTCCCATTGCTTTTCTTGCTATGTTCTTCCTAGTTTTCTTCTTTTACCTGGGGAAAAAAAAGCAGATTTCTATGGTGGCAGGGGGAGAGAATCAGTTTGGTCTAGTGGTTAAGGCACCAGGCTAGGAGCCAGGAGACTGTGAGTTCTAGCCACTGGTGGGATTCAAATAATTTAATAACCGGTTCTCTGCCCTAATGACCAGCTGGGTGGGCGTGGCCATGGTGGGCATGGCCAGGAGGTGTGACAGGCAGCACTCGGACTCCTGCACCCTCCTGGGAGCAAAAATGGCTGCGGGGGGGATGTGCCCCCCCCCCACATTTTGGGCCTAGTAGGCCTCCCTGCAGCCTCCTGGGAGTGAAAACGGATCGTGGGGGGGCCACGCGGCACTCCCTCCGCACCCTATTTTGGGCCTAGTCGGCCTCTCTGTAGCCTCCTGGGAGCGAAAACAGGCTGTGTGGGTGGCATACTGCACCCCCATGCCCCGTTTTGGGCCTAGTAGGCCTCTCTCCACTTACCTGGGAGCCCAAATGGGGCGCGTGGAGATTCCTGGAAGGGATGGGGCGGGGCAGGGCCAGTCAGCAATTTAACTACTGGTTCGACTGAACTGGTCCGAACCAGCTGAATCCCACCACTGGTTCTAGCACCAGAACCAGTATGAAAGCTTAAGTATGAAAACTGGCTAGGTGACTTTGAGCCAAGCTCCAGGAAAACTGGGAGTTCTAGCCAGCCTTAGGCATGAAAAATCAGCTGGCTGATTTTGGACCAGTTTCAATCTCTCAGCCCAGTTTACCTCAAAGGGTTGTTGTTGTTGTGGGGAAAATGGGAGGAGGAAGAAGTTCGGGTAGTCCTCAACTTACGAACACAATTGAGCCCAAAATTTATGTTGCTAAGTGAAACATTTGTTAAGTGAGTTTTGCCCCATTTTACGACCTTTCTTGCCACCGTTGTTAAGCGAATCATTGCAGTTATTCAACTAATAGCATGGCTGTTCCGTGAATTTGACTTCCCCATTGTCAGAATTTCCCAAAAGGTGATCATAGGACAGGACTCCAGGACAGTGTAACTGTCATAAATATGAGTCAGTTGAGAAGCATCTGAATTTTGATCACATGGCTATGGGGAGGCTGCAACAGTGATAAGTGTGAAAAATGGTCATAAATCGCTTTTTTTCAGTGCCGTTGTAATTTCAAATGGTCACTAAATGAACTGTTGTAAGTCGAGGACTACCTGTATCGTGTGTGTTCATCACCTTGAGTTATTTGTAAAAATAATAAAGGTGGGATATAAATAAAGTGAAAATAACAATGAAGTGAGAACAGGAAACTTAGAGAAGCAGAGCACAATAGACCCCTAAAGTAACAACCTGCCCAAAGCTCCTTCCAGCTTATGGTCAGTTAGTATTAACTTGATTTCCAGGAAACAAAAATTAACAATCCAAGCAAAGAGAGCCGAGGTGGCGCAGTGGTTAGAGTGCAGTATTGCAGGCTGCAATTTGGCTGCAGTTTGGCAGTTCAAATCTCACCGGCTCAAGGTTGACTCAGCCTTCCATCCTTCCCAGATGGGTAAAATGAGGGCCCAGATTCTTGGGGGCAAGAGGCTGACTCTGTGAACCTCTTAGAGAGGGCTGTAAAGTACTATGAAGCGGTATATAAGTCTAAGTGCTATTGCTATTGCTACCTTGTTTCCCCTAAAATAAGACATCACCTGATAATAAGCCCAATCGGGCTTTTGAGCGCATGCGCTAAAATAAGCTCCCCCCCCAAATAAGCGCTCCCCAAAAATAAGTCCTCCCCGAAAATAGTTAAACGCATGCACAGCTGGTCCCCGCCATTTCCTCTGGTTAGTGTTAGGGAGACAGAGCTGGAAATCAGGTAAGACAGCAAGAGGAGCCCCTTCTTGCTCCATGCGCCCCAAAATAATAAGACATCCCTGAAAATAAGGCCAAGCACTTATTTTGGGTTTCAAAAAAATATAAGACAGGGTCTTATTTTCGGGGAAATATGGTATAAAGGGAGGCCATTTCTAAAAAGGGCTTTTAAATAATTCCTTACTAGAAAAGCAGGCCAGCTGCAGCAACTTCTTTGAAAGCAATTAGCAATTACTGGCCAGGCCTGGGTTTTGTTTTTTTTTTTGCTGTCAAGCAACAAGGACCAATTTTTGTGTGCATGTGTGTCCTGAGCATGTGAGGTGATCTAACTACGCAAGACCCATAATGGCATTGTAATATAATTCAGGAAATAAGTATGTCTGGTTTTGCTGCTGGCACCGATGCTTCAACTGATAGCACCATATGGAAGCCCATTTGAAAAAATAAAATGTATCATCTTCTGTCTGGTTTTTAAATCCAGGTTTTGCAAGGGGAGGGAGGCAATTTGTATCCAAGTGTATTTTCAGAATTCCACTGCTGAGGAAGTTTCTTTTGAATTCAGCCTCGATAAAAGTAATAATAAAAAGTAATAATAAAAGTAATGAGCCACAGTGGCGCAGTGGTTAAAGTGCAGTACTGCAGGCTACTTCTGCTGACTGCCGGCTGCCTGCAATTTGGCATTTCAAATCTCACCAGGCTCAAGGTTCACTCAGCCTTCCATCCTTCCGAGGTGGGTAAAATGAGGACCCAGATTGTTGGGGGCAATAGGACGACTCTGTAAACCGCTTAGAGAGGGTTGTAAAGCAGTATATAAGTCTAAGTGCTATTGGTAATACTGATACAGTTACTTCACAGCCATTAGAAAGTCATGCAGCCATTGCAATTAGCAAAGGGTGCACACTGAGTATTCGGGGAGAATAGCTAGTGATTCTTTAACAATGTTATTTTTTATAAGGCGCTGATGCTGAAATGCCAGCTTTGATTCTGTGCATGCATATGCGGTGCAAAATGAAAGGAAGTGAAATGGCTGCAACAGAAAACCTGAGGAAAAAAATGATGGAAAGGGATCCATCAGTCAGCTCAGGTTTATGAAGCTTTGAAGTAAAACATAGTTCTTACAATTGCCAACTTCACATGTGGAAAATTCAGCATCCTCACTTTGCTGAATACTGCCTGGTGGCTGGACGTATTTATATGCATTTACTTTTGCTATATATCCACCCTTCCTTTTTGCCAACAAGACATTTGAAGCAGTCAGACTTCTACTCAGGTAAAGCTTCTGGCAGAGCAGGGAAATTGTGAGAGGTTAGAAGTTTTGTTTCCACTCCCCCTTTTTTCCAGTGCAACTTTTCTCTGAAAATCTTGCTCCTGACAGCCCAATCCAGCAGCAAACTTTTGAAAATGCCGTGCTTACAGAAGATGGCGACTCAGATCTGAGTGTCTGTAATAAGCATACAGGCTAAAATGCTGATCTTGGGATTGTAAATCAAGCTGAGGGGTAAACTACAGATGGCTAAACACCTCAGATAAAGTAGCTGGAATTGATGCTTTTGAATTGCAGTGTTGAAGGAGACTCTTGAGAGTCCCTTGGACTGCAATCAGTCAATCCTAAAAGAAATCAACCTTGATCGTTCTTTGGAACGACAGATACTGAAGCTGAAGCCCAAATACTTTGGCCACTTAACGAGAAGAGAGGACTCCTTGGAAAAGACCCTGATCAGTGGTGGTATTCAGCTGGTTTTTGACCAGTTCAGGCGAACCGGTAGTGGCGACCTCCCCCCGGTATTATGCCATCCTATTTAGCCACGTTTCGAAGCCGCGTGCATGCGTGCAAGCTGTGCACGCTAGCAAAGCGCATGCACGGAAGGCCACATGTATGCACAGAAGGTGCACAAGCGGAGCATGTGCGCATGTCCGCTCACATATTTGGTGCGCAGCAAACCGGTGGTAAAATTATATGAAACCCACCTCTGACCCTGATGTTGGGAAAGATTGAAGGCAAAAGGAGAAGGGGACGGCAGAGGATGAGATGGTTAGATAGTGTCATGGATGCAATGAACATGGACAAACTCTGGGCAATAGTGGAAGACAACAGGGGGCTTGGCATGCTATGGTCCATGGGGTTGCAAAAAGTCGGACACGACTTAACAACTGAACAAAAACAACAAACTGTACTGTCTTAAAAAGTCTATGTCAAGATTGAACCTCTTTGCTTCTTTCAAACCTTAAAGCATTTCAACTTGCCAATGAACTGGGGGGAGGGAAGAGGGAAATAGAATGCTGAGAATGTGTGCATGGACCGTGAGCGCCTGGCAACCATCAAGGTCACGGCTGCAGGTGTTTGGGAAAGAGATGGACTGTTTCCATAAAAAAATGATGGCCTTGTAATTGGACTGTCAGGTTTCGATGCTATCTCCAAATAAATGAATTTCCAAACTGCCGATCTTTGAGGAAATTTTCTCTTTATTGAACATAGTGATCTGTCCCTGGCTCTTTCGCGGTTAGCACTGACCTTTGCCCCCCAAGCCCTCCTTTTCCGATCCCCAATTCTCTGCGTCTCATTGGCTATCTTCCAAGCCACTCTCCTCAGCCCATCTCCGTCAGATCACAGGAATGTTCCCCCCTCCTCCCATCTCCGAGGAGACAGAATCTTCAAAGGAATTAAGTAGGCAAAAGTTCAAGCTTCTCCTCTCCTTTCATATGCCAGCGCTGGAATGCTGACATGGACAATGTGGGGAGGGTGGAGAGAAAGGGAAAGTATTGTTTGCCTAAACAAGCGTTTGCGCAGGAAAACCAGAGCTAGTTTTGATTCTTCGGTACCAAAATGGTGTATCCAATAAACTTTCACTTTTGGGAATTCAAAGCTCCCA
Organism: Pituophis catenifer annectens; assembly: GCF_029215685.1. Lineage (NCBI taxonomy): Eukaryota > Metazoa > Chordata > Lepidosauria > Squamata > Colubridae > Pituophis > Pituophis catenifer. Next base: position 17,122,654 of record NW_027256883.1, on the reverse strand, counting down.
AGAGTGTGTCCTTTTTGAGGTTTACTAGTCAGACCATTGACAGTCTGCCTGAAAAGACAAGCCTTTGGGTTCAAGGGGAAAGGGGTAACTTGACTTTAAGATAAATGGACTTCAAATCCCATAATTCCCCAGGTAGCCATGATGTGCATGATACCTAGTTGGGTAATGAGATGACTGTAAGCGAATCACCAAGCTCAGAGAGTACCAAGGACTCCAAAGTTCAGCCCTGAGCTACATATATTCTCTTCTATTGGAACCCTTCAGATATTGAAAAACTGCTATCTTATTTTCTCAAGAGCCCTCTTCTGTAGACTAACCATACCCAGTGCCTTTAACTGTTTCTCCTATACTCTACATTTTTTTTTTTAATTTGATTTATATGCCGCCCTTCTCTGGAGACTCAGGGCGGCTTACAATGCGTTAAGCAATAGCCTTCATTCTTTTGTATATTTATACAAAGTCAGCTTATTGCCCCCACAGACTGGGTCCTCAATTTACCTACCTTAGAAAGGATGGAAGGCTGAGTCAACCTTGAGCCTGGCGAGATTCGAACCTACAGTAATTGCAGACAGCTGGTCTTAATAACAGGGTGCTTTAGACCACTGTACTACCAAGGCTCCAAGACATATGGACCAAGACAAAAAGAGCCAGCGATGTCTCAAATTAGCAACGCTATGCCATCCAAGAGGAACTGCAGCAGAACTCTAGTGTAGCAACTTTCCATGATGCTTATAGTCGCACAGCTTCCAGAATCATTTTTCTTGGCTTCTTTCCTTCCTTCCTTTTAATTAGTAAAAGATGCCCAGAGAGAAACACGTATCAAATCTTCCCCCCACCCCGACATCTATTTTGATTTCTGTCTTTTTCTTTAAACCAGGCTCACCAGGAGAAAAGGGAGAACGAGGTAACCCAGGTATCGGAACCCAAGGCCCCCGAGGTCCTCCAGGGCCAGCAGGTAAATGAGATGTACTGTAGAACTCAATTTTTTTTTTTTTTTTAAGATAAGGAAGATCAATTACTTCTGCTATTCATTTTTTACAGGAAGGGCATTTCTTGCTAAGCCTTTTTCTTCCAAAAATTATGTACCGATTTGGATATTCCTTTCTGGCCTTCCAGCATCAGGAATTATTTCTGCATTTTTAAAATTTCCAGAATACATAGGAATGGCTGTATATGCAATTCGGCACGTATTCTATCCACTTTTATTTCTTCATGAATATATGTGTCCCAAATGAGTTAAGGACTATTAATTTGCCCACAAACTGGTTGTATCAGTGGTGGGTTGTTCCCGGTCCAGTCCGGTTCTATAGAACCGGTAGTAAAACCAGTGGGAGGCTCTGCCCACCCGCCTTGAAGTCATCATGGGTGATCTGCATGCTCCCATTGCAAACCAGTAGTAAAGATAAGTAGAACCCACCCCTGGGTTGTATGTACAATTGACATATATGTACAATTAACTGATATGTAGGTCTTTGGTTATTCGGGTTTTCTCCCGTCTAAAATTGGAAGTGTCTTGGCAATGTTTCAACGAAGTCTCATTCGTCATCTTCAGGATGATGTTTTCGGCTTCGTGCTCCTAGAAGCATGAAGCCGAAAACACCAGCCTGAAGATGAGGAATGAGACTTCGTTGAAACGTTGCCAAGACACCTCCAATTTTACGCGGGAGAAAACCTGAATAACCAAAGACCTACATACAAACACCCGCGAAAACCTCAGAAAACAATTAACTGATAGTATGTACAATTTAACATTTGAAAAGATTGGCACAGTGCAGGTGCCTGTTCTCAAAATCAATTCATCATTGTTCACTTTTCAACTCATTGTGTATGTCAGACAATCTTTCTGGCTCTAGGACAGGGTTCTCCAACCTTGGCAACTTTAAGACTTGTGGACTTCAGCTTTGCCGGCTGAGGAATTTTGGGAGTTGAAGTCCACAAGTCTTAAAGTTGCCAGGATTGGAGACCCCTGCTCTAGGAAACTTGTAAAAGCACAGTAAATTTTAAAATTTTGTCATGAGTTCAAACTTTAAATCAGAAGTGTCCAGTCTTGGCTTGTGGACATCAACTCCCAGAATTGTCTTATGGACCAGAATTTCCCAGCCAGCCATGCCTGCCAGAGAATTCTGGGACTTGAAGTCCACAAGTCTTGAAGTTGCCAAGGTTGGATACTTCTGCCCTAAATATTAATGAGGGATTGACCTTTTGCAATAGGGCAGAGGTAAAATTCTTACTGTCGCTTCTTGTACCCCATAGGACCTCCAGGTGAGAGTCGAACTGGCACTCCTGGGCCTTCAGGATCACCTGGTCCCAGAGGAACAGCCGGTCGCACAGGTCCTCCTGGGGCACAGGGAACACCTGGACAGCCAGGGTACTGTGATCCTTCCTCTTGTGCTGGTTACGGAGCAGGTGGTAAGTATTATTCTCCAACTTGGAATTTAGTTTTGCCTGTATTTTGCCCGTGACACCTGCCTTCAAAGCTAAGTGGTATAGCAAAAGATTTCGGTTTTTGGTATTTGTTGCAGAAGGAGAATTGCCATTTGCAAAACAAAACAATGCCTCTCTTTTATCATTCAGTGTATTCCTCATGCATATTTGCAGCCATTGTTGGAATCATTACTATTTTGGAACTGCCGTTTTTATTTTGTTTTATTAAAACAAGACCTTCTTTGTAACGTGATTTCAACCAAGCAGAAATTTCGTTATGAATAATATGTGTTAATTCCAACCATGTTGGTTACTTGGTCACAACTGTGAGGAGAAAATTTCATTGACCTCTCTTTCTGATATCTCTGTAATATACCTCTGGATTGACATCAGGAATGAATCTTGAAGCAAGTTCAAGCAGGGTGAATGAACTTTCTGAGCCAAATGTAAATCTAAAGGTTACTCAGGCAGGAATGGTAGTTGCACTAATTGTTTTAAAAAGAGGCAATGTGACTTTCTAGTACGAACAGAAAAAACTTTATAAAAAGTGACATAAAATTAGAAGTATTTTGTTGTGTCTGTTGCACTTATTATAATATTGCTATGCTATCCAACTAATCTGTTTCATCCCATCTGAATGCTTTATTCATGTAATTCCCTTCTTCATCTCTTGAGCTGATATTTTATATACTTCCCTTGAGGAGGAAAGAATAATTATCCAACTTTCTCATTCATGAGCTTTCAAACCGCATGGAAGAATGAACTTTACTAACTAAGCCTCTCATTAAATACATAATGTCGTAATAAATGAATGGTACATACACCTTCCAAGAACAGACTGACTATTTCTACTGCATGATTATATCTTAATTTTTTCCCCACTAAAGCAGTGGTTTTCAAACTACTAAGTGCCCTCAAAAATATTAAGAGGTTCCTCTAAAACAGGGGTCTCCAACATTGGCAATTTTAAGACTTGTGGACTTCAACTCTCTCAAAAATATTAAGAAGTTCCTCTAAAACAGGGGTCTCCAACCTTGGCAACTTTAAAACTTGTGGACTTCAACTCCCAGAGTTCCTCAGCCAGCTTTGCTTTGAAGTCCACAAGTCTTAAAGTTGCCAAGGTTGGAGACCCCTGCTCTAAAAGACAGTCATGATTTGATGTTATTCGACCATAATTTATTCTCCTTCACAGCAAACAAAATGCATTGAAAAGTGGTTTGACTGCTCCATCAATCTTCTCCTCAAACTTGCTGCCAAAAAAAGAATGTTCTACTCTCAAGGCTTCAACAACACAAAGATAACCAAATTGATAAGGAAATGTGATGACAAAAGCAATTCTTGGAAAACCACTGTTTTAGAAAGAGAGAGGCCACAAAAAGGAACAGAGGGAAATTTGGCATGAATAGCTAAATTGCATGGGATCCTTCAACGTGTTGGATTGTGCAGCATGAAACAATCCTTTGGATCTTGCAAGTTAAGAAGCTTTATAATTAATGTTTAGTTACATCCAACCTTAGTCGCATGTCTAAGTTTAGGCATCCTCGATCAAACTGTAATGAATGTTCAATGAATCTTTAGGGAACAGAAGTTGACCACAACCTCTATATGGTATCCAAGTAAAACGTGACATCTTTTTGCAAACTTGAATGCATGCTAACTATTTGTGTGTAGCTCTTTGCAGATTCAGACTGGAAGACTAACAAAACAGTGAGTATGTCAGGGGAACAAATTTAGATGAATTTAGATAAATCGGTGCTATTTTGTTTTTTACTGTGAAGTTACTAATGAGGCCCTGCACGTTAATTGGCTCGGTAGGTCTATACTTACGTGGAAGAATAGAGTTTTATTAGTAAACATTCTGACCCTTCTCAGCTAAGGTGGTGATTGTATTCTGCCTAATTTCAACATGGATATAGCATTTGAAAATGAAAATAAATTCACTCTTACAAAGCAGGAGAATGGATTGTTAAAAGTTCTGCACCTGCCAAATTGCTTTGTTGTTTTGAATCGGTAAACAACTACACATAACAAATAATTGTGCATTCAGATTTCCAGAAAGATGTCTTTACAAATTCAATGAAAGATACAATTTGGCCTGGGTGCTTCAAACTTTGCATGTAGGTTTAAAATGCAAGATTAATGTATATACTTCAGCCTGGCCTCTGAAATGTCTTTTACTGACCTGTATGTTTTTCTTTGTTGTTCATTTACTCCTATTCTTTCCCCCTCTTTTCCCCACCCCTTACCATTGTTCATTTTCAATTTTAAAGGCTCATTCCCTTACAATGGCTACCAATATGGAAGGTGAAAGAAACTGATTTCGGGTAGAGTTTGTTTTTTCTTTCATTTGGACAAAGATCAGAAATGATTATTGAACTGCCTCATGCTTTTTCAACCAACAGCACTGATGGTATATAGGGCAACGGTCCCTGAACTTGACAAGACATATAATTGAAATGCAGTATAGACTTTATTTAGGTGCAGACCAAATCTTGATTAAAAAAAAAATTAAATCCTTTAATAAGGATTGCATGACAATCATTTCACATTGACTGCAATGTTCCCAATATGATTAATGCAACATTAGTAATAAATAAATAGTCCCACTTTTTGGAAGGTTATTATGTAAGATTGGGACAGCGTGGTAGCTCAGTGGTTAATCTCTGGGCTTCTCAGCTGGAAAGCCAGCAGCCCAGGTTTGAGACCCGAGCACCATGTGATGGAGTGAGCTCCCCTCCTCGCCCTAGCTCCTAGCAACCTAGCAGTTTGAAAGCATGCAAAAGTGAGCAGATAAATAGGTACCACTACGGTGGGAAGGTAACAGTGCTCCACGACCTCATGCTGGCCATATGACTGTGGAAATGTCTTCAGACAGTGCTGGCTCAATGGCCTTGAAATGGAGATGAGCACCGTCCCTTATAGTCCAAACGACAGAATAAAATCCGCAGGGACTTTTTTAAAAAACTATATGGGATTATTTATATAGTTCTAACAATTAACAACAAATTCCCTGATTGGATTAATGTTGATTATTTAATTTTACAAATTATTCTGATTATATATATATATATATTTTTGATGTTTAAAATGGACTGAGTTTCTAGAGATGCTCTAGCTCAGGGGTGTCAAACTCGATTTCATTGAGGGCCGCATCATGGTTGTGTTTGACCTTGGGGGGCCAGAGTAGGCATGGCCAGGGTGGGCGTGGCCAGCTTGTCACTCATGTCAGGTGTCTTGTGGTGGCCCTGAGCACTCTGCCAGTGAAAATGGGCTCCCAAGCCCTGTTTTTGGCTGCCACAGCCTCCTGCAGCCCTCTGCCACTGAAAACGGAGTTTAGGAGGGCCCTCAAGCTCTGTTTTCACTGGCAAAGGGTTGCAGGAGGCCTTGGCAGCCGAAAACGGAGCTCAGGAGCCCAATTTCTCTGGCAGAAGCACCAGTCTTTTGCTGTTTCCAGGACGGTCCCGCAGGCCAGTTCGAAGTACCCCGCGGGCCGGATCTGGCCCTTGGGCCTTGAGTTTGATACCCCTGCTCTAGCTTTAATTCTTTAATTCCCTCTTGTGTTAATTGTGTCTTTCCTTTGTGGGTTAAGGTGGCTACGGGGATCCAACAGATCAAGACGTTCCAGTTGTGCCATTAACCCACAACTCCTACCAACTGTATGATTCCGAGGATCTTTATGAAGATCAGCCAGAGCCCTATCTAGGATCCTATGCTTATCCTCACGTAGCACAACCAGAATTCACACCCGTGGATGAAGAAATGGAGGCTGCCGGAATAAGCCGCTTTCCGAGGAGAATCTCCAAAAGAAGTATCAGCTCTCCAAAACGCAATTGACCAATTTAAAAAAACCTCACGATGAACTGCTTTTTATATTCTTTGTGTACGTTAGTTAAGCTAATGTTTAGGCCTCTGTCTGGTTGACCTAAATGTTGTCATGGAAACTGTTTGCAAGCATATACATTAAAGGAAAAAAAACACATTATATTGTACATGACCATTTTGACAAGACGGGAAAGAGCTAATTACATTGCATGCAGAAATTATTAACAGTATAGCCGTTTATGGTTAAATGAAAACTCCAAAAGATGTATTTGTAGATGTTTATAGTTAGGTTATGAGTATGGTTCAATGCAGATTTCAAAATACTGCAATGCCAGATGGCAAATTTGAATTAAATCAAGGAGAGTTCTTTTATTCCTCGCTTTCTGATATTTTTGTCTACATTTTAAATATGTGCTTTCCTCAGAGTAAACCTACTAAAGCTACTACGTCTGAGTTCTCTGAAGTTTCTTTTTAAATTATCCATATAAAGATGTATATGAAGTGGGTTTTTTTTTCATCCCACAGTATTCCCATAAATACCTGTTGGAAATGCACCAATAATTTATTGTGGGTCTAATACTACTCTGTTTTCTATACAAATAAAGTGGCAAGCTTTTATAAATATTTTTTCTGCTGTACTGATTTTGATACACCATAGTTTCAATATAAAATTGAATTGTATGTCTGATTTTATTAACCCTCAATTCCAAATTCGTGAATACCGATTATAGGCCAGTTAGCAAAATCCTGCTTATTTTAAGTGATTTGGATATCCTCATTTTTCCTGCTAGTCAAAAATCTATTCTACCCAGCAACATTAAAAAATCACTGCTTAAGAACCATATTTGTTCACGGTCTATTTATTTCTTCCAGCATTTATTCATTCATTCCACATATTGGCATCTAATTCTTCACATTTCTCTAGAATAAGGCTAAAAAAATGTTATACATGTGAGATTAGTATGATACAATTTTTCCTCAGTATTAATGTTTGTTTAAAAGGGGTAAGATGATCCTTTTTGATTACACTCAATGCCATTTTATATGCAATCTCTTAGTATTGTTTGCCAGAAAATGTTGAATCTGCAGCATGCTACAGGCAGTAATTTAAAGGCTATTTCTTTGTCAGCCCCCAATGTTGCTCCTTGAGTCAGAAATTGTTTTGACATGAAGCCATTGAGTGGGTTTAGAATTTTTGAAAGCACTTTGATTACAACTGATTAAGTCAATATAATAAAAAAAGTTTTTCTTAAATGTTTAAAACGCAAACATCCTGAAGTAGCTTGAAGGATGTAACTCTCACTGGACTTTAGACAATCATTTTCATTTTGCTCGTAAGATCTTTCTTAGTAGGCTCTTGCTTGATAAGACACAAATGGATTGAATTTTTTTTTTTACTTAATTCAATATAATAAACTTTTCCTTAAATATTTCCATACCTACAAATGCAAATATTTTGAAGTAGCATTGAAGAGTGTAACCCACACTGCTCTAAACTAACGTTTTCCTTTTGCTTGCAAAATCTGTTTTAACAGGCTCCAGCTTAATATTACACCAATGGATTGAATAACACTTTATTTCGAGATCCCATAGATCTTTTCTAATAACATACTGTTTAGATAAGAACTAATGCAAACCTGTAATTTAAATTTTGATTTTACCTTAGTGGCTTCTTAAACTTTTATCAGTAAAATAGTCACTCAGTAATATATATCAAAAAACTAAAGAGTAAGGGGGACTAGTAATTTTATCAGCAATGCAAGTGAACTTCACAAATTATTGGTGGATGCTGATTATGCTGTTTGACAAGCTTTAGAGAATTATACAGAATACGTCAGTGGAGAAGGCATTAAATATGGATTACTCAATGAAACTCTGAATTTTGAAAAACAGCAGTTTGCATTTATAATACCTGATATACTGTAAGCAAGGACTAGGATATAGTACTTCTGTACCCACTGAAAATCACTTTTAGTTTTGCGACTGAATAATCAATTTGTAGTCATAACTATATTTTGAAAACTGCGCTATTTCAAGAGAAGAAAAAATTCTCTAATTCCTTTTGATGACAATTTGCTACTAATGCTAATTTAATTATCTTTAAATGTTTTGTTGTACGTAGGCATGCCAGAAATAGTAATGAACATATGGGTAGTTTGAAATTTCCCCCCCCCCCAAACTCTAGTAATGCTTAAATTCTGGAAAATTAACAGATGTTGCCAGATGTTCCTACAAATTATGATCATTGTGAAGTGTTTAGTACAGGAGGAACAGTGAAAGTATCTACATTCTCAATTCAGGCAGAGGTTTTGCCCTATTATCTGGATTTCTAACCAGATGTGCAAATGTCTTCTAGAGCAGGGCTGTTAAACTCCGGGCCTGCAGGCCGGATGTGTCACGCGCTGGCCACGCCTGGTTTAGCGAAGGGGAAAACGTCCCAATATGTCATGTGACGCTGCCGTGACGATGTGAGTTTACCACCCCTGTTCTGGAGGGACAATGGCTCTTTGGCAGCTTGAATATTTTTGCCTCTATGCAAAAGTCTGTGCAAAGATATAGGCACTATGTGCCTGGTTACTATTTTGTGGCTTTCTGAATGTTGCGCTTTTAATACTTTAACTGAACTTATGCCATTTGGGAGGCCCATGGTTGACAAACTTGCTTCTAACATTAACAATGTTAACAATGTTACACACTGACATGTAAAGTATATCCAGAAGAGAACCCAAACCCCCAGTACTGCTCATTTTCCTTCTGTCAGAAGGGGATAATAAAATATTGTCAGCCTGTGCATAATTAATGAAATTCATTACCATAAAATGTAGTGATGACCACTAACTTGGATGAGGTGAAAAGAGAAATCATGAATTGTTTGGGACACAGACATTACTATTAGACCACCTGTGTTAGACGTAGGGACTGAATGCCGCTAACATAAAACTAACTCAATAGAACACTTATCCACAGAATTATTTTATGTTGGTACAATACATCCATGTGGTTACTATTTATTTATTTAGCATATGGTGATGTTACCTTAGCCAGGAGACTACAATCCTAATGCAGAATAGTAGTTTGGCTGCCTAAGATTGCTATCCCTGTTTGGCTCACGCGTGTTTTCCAAGGTGTGCCACGGGGTGAGCTAGCTCTGCACCAGAAAGGTGAGCAGCATTCCTGCAGCGACATCTGGGACTCTCTCTCTCCACTGAAGCTGCCTCACAAACAGATGTTGCACCTGGGAAGGTCCGGCACCAGCAGGATTCTAACCGTCCACATGAAGCGCCGACTCGTCTCCCCACCTAAATGGTACCTATTTATCTACTCTAATATTGTTTTGAACTGATAGGTGGGCAGAAGCTGAGGCCAGTGACGGGAGCTCAACCCGCCATGCAGTGCTAGGACTCGAACTGCTAGTGCAAAGACCATCTTCAGGGTCAGCAAGCCACTGAGCCACTGTGCCTCGTATCCCTGGGGTGGATGACTGAATGTGGTGAGATTGAGGGTGGTAGTTATCTATTATAGCACTTAAAGTAGAGTTCAATCTTCTGAAAGAGAAGAGCTGCTAACATGGGAAATTAAATGTGCTTTCACTGGTTAGCTCCAGCCTTCAGCAGGAACATGAAACCTAACAGCTTGCTCAAATATTTTAGATATAATGAAGTAAGCATGACATAAAAGTTCAACCAAAGGACAGAAAGATATATGGAGTTAAAATATACATATTATTTGCAGAAAAACGTTATTTATTACTTATTTATTTCAGCTGTTTATTGATCTCTCTCTCTCCCACCAAAAAGGAGGATATAACAAAAAGAAAAATGTACCAACTAGTCTTGGTTTTGGATCTTATTAAAGATTTTTTAAAAATCAGTAATACATAAAAAATAATTTAAAGTAGATAATCCAATGCTTATGCAAACAGCCATACAGTAAAAATTCTGGGAGGTTCCTGGCATTACAAAGTAATAAGCTTCTCTTTGACTCTTTTACATTCTTCCTATTACGTTGGTCGAAAGTCGTCGGGCCTGTAAATAAAAGAATAAAAACTCATTAATTGGGATGTTTTGTCCTAGTATAATAGAAATTTATCTTAAGGGAAAGAAGCAGAACAAGAAGCAATGGATGGAAACTAATCAAGGAGAGAAGCAACCTAGAACTAAGGAGAAATTTCCTGATTAGTTAGAACTATTACAATCAGTAGAACAACTTGCCTCCAGAAGTTGTGAATGCTCCAACACTGGAAGTTTTTAAGAAGATGTTGGATAACCATTTGTCTGAAGTGGTGTAGGATTTCCTGCCTTAGAATGGGGTTGGACTAGACGACCTCCAAGGTCCTTTTCCAACTCTGTTATTCTGTTAGATACCTGCCTTATATTTTTCAATAGAATTCTCCATAAAGTAATATTGTGAGATGGATATTAATATACATGTCTGTGTTTGTGTGTACAGTATGTGTATGCAGGCCATTGTTTGAGTCCTGGTGAACTATCTGCCTGCAGTTTTCTTGGCAAGGTTTTCAGAAGTGATTTGACATCGTCTCCTTTCTAGGACAGAGTGTGTGACTTTCACCCAAATCACCACTTAGCTAGAACTCACAGTCTCCTGGTGCCTTTAACCACTACACCAAACTGGCTCGCAATATACATACAGGTGAACATTAATAAACCTATGTGTACAGCCAATATGTAAAAGAACATTGAAAAAGAATTCAGAGACTTTGTAAAATATTTATGGATATAATGAAGCTGCACAGCTTACATAGTCACTAATCCAGCTCCTCTTAACATCTCAGTGACAGAATATTCATTAGCACTGGATGGTGGATATGAACTTTTTCTTAATGGGAAAAGGAACAATGAGAATGTCATTGGGTTTCCAATACCCTGCACTGTTTTTCGAAATAGACTTTGTTCAGTCACCTAAAATACAGCTATCTAAAATATGCGATGCCTGTTGTTCTACAAGGTAGAAAAAATATATAGACTCCTTTAATAGCAGGTATCTTAGCGAAAAATCTATACGAGGAATAATTTGATTCTACCTAGAACGTGGTAATAATTATGGATGTCTCTTCTAATCTTCTGATGTAATCCTCTATTTCCCACTAAATTACTTCTTTTCTATATGTTGTTTTTATGACACGGGCTGTTGCTATGAAACACATTTTTGTTCAAAATGAACTTCCTATTTTTTTTTGTCTTTATACGATAGAGTAGAATAGTGCAGAAGACAGAATTCATGTTTTTATGAGAGATACTTTTGTTATTTCCCATGTTGACAGAATAAATCAAACAAACTGGACAGCACAATTTTTTTTAAACTGCAAAAGGAAAAAAAAAAAAAAAAATCCCAAACAGATGTCCAAAGGATATATAGGGAATTTAGATTTTCATACCAAAATCTAATGAGATGGAGTAAATCAATAGATTACGTGCTCCTATTCCAGGATCAAGCAAGTTTTAAATATTGGTGAGGAAGGTAATCTGGCTAACTTGAAACACAATTTTCATTAGCACCTATGTATCCCTTAATTATGATTACAATAGAAGCCTGAGAAGAGAATATATATTCCATCAAGTCTACTCCCAACTTTTGACAATTCATAATCATCTTCTTTTAATGACCCCATAATCAGTGATGGGTTGCCCCCGGTTCACACCGGTTCTATAGAATCGGTAGTAAAACCAGTGGGAGGCTCCGCCCACTGACCCCGACATCATCAGAATGATTCTGCGCATGCGCAGAAGCTTCTGCGCATGTGCAGAAGAGCGCCCGTGCGGCCCTGTTGTGAACCGGTAGTAAAGGTAAGTAGAACCCACCCCTGCCCATAATCCCTTGCGGGATGGAGTCTGGGCAACTGAATGGAGCTGAGTGTTTACTGGCTGGATGCCCTTCTTGTCGCCAATGCGGAGTCATATTCAGTAGGTATATTTCTCATCGTGCCGAAAGAGAGAAATATCTGCCCCTACCTAGGATCGAACTCACAGCCTCCTGATTGTGAGGTGAGAGCTCCAGCTCTAGGCCACCGCACTACTCAACTTTTGACAATTCATACTATCATAACATATCTTATTTAGAAACCTGAGAACAAGGACATTGTTTTAATTATTCACTATTTTAGTTACCACCAAGCAATTAAAATCAACTATGAAAAAGCCAAGGAGATTGGAATGCGGTGATTATTAACTGATGACACGTATTCTGTTTGGCGATATGATGACACTGCATCTTTCAGGCTTCCTTAATTTAAAAAAATAACCTGTTTGAATATACTCTTGAATGCAGTGTTTCACCTGATGAATCATAATTACCAAATACAGGCAATATTTTACAAGGCAAACATACCTTATATTAACCTTAATATTCTTGTTAAAGTAGAGAAAGTCAAGTCAATGTTTTAGGAAAATGCATTCATTTCACCAAAACGGTCTACCAATTTACTCTAATTGAAGAATGGGCAGAACCCTTTGGTGGTGGTGGGGATCTGCTTGGGTTGCAATAGGTGGGCCTATCACACATGCCATTGTCTACATACTGAGCCAATTACTTTTTGGTCTTTTTTAAACTGTGCGTTAAGCTTATTTTAAAGATTTACAGTTTAGCATTTAATTTAATTTAATATTTAAATTTATATACCACCCTTCTCCCAAAGGACTCAGGGTGCTGAACAGCCAGAAGTAAAAAACATAAAATACAAAATTTAAAAAATTTAAAAATATATTAAACAATTTGGCCTGACAGTTAAAATCCCCCATTTAAAAATTCAAATTAAAATTACACAATTGGAGAGATTAGGCCAGCCCGGCTTGATGAAATAAAAAAGTTTTGAGGGCCCGACGGAAAGAACGTAAGTCCGGAATTGTCCGTATCTCCGGGGGGAGCTCGTTCCAGAGGGCAGGTACTCCCACAGAGAAAGCTCTTCCCCTGGGGGCTGCCAGTCGACATTGTTTGTCCGACGGCACCCGGAGGAGCCCCTCTCTGTGGGAGTGTACTGGCCGGTGGGAGGCTCTCGATGGCAGAAGGCGGTCTCATAAATATCCAGGCCCTAAGCCATGGAGCGCTCTAAAGGTGGTCACCAACACCTTGAATCGTACCTGGAGGACCACCGGGAGCCAGTGCAGCTCACGCAGGAGAGGTGTTACATGGGAGCGCCATGACGCTCCCATAATCACCTGCGTGGCCTCGTTCTGGACCAGTTGGAGCCTCCGGGTGCTCTTCAAGGGGAGCCCCTTGTAGAGAGTGTTACAGTAGTCCAGGCGGGAAGTGACAAGGGCATGAGTGACCGTGTGCAAGGAGTCCCGATCCAGAAAGGGACGCAACTGACGAATCAGGCGAACCTGATTTATGCATTTCTGCCTTAAAATGAGAGGAACAAATAGCACAATTGATTCCTAATGATATATAGGAATGGTTGCTTAGCCTGTAGAAGGTATGTTGGTGTGGCCAAAGTCTCATAAGGGACCTTCCTTAGTTTATTAGGCTGCAAAGGCAACAAGGGAGGCAAGTATTTTAAGATTTGCAAATGTGATATAGAATAGAATAGAGTAACAGAGTTGGAAGGGACCTTGGAGGTCTTCTAGTCCAACCCCCTGCTCAGGCAGGAAACCCTACACCACTTCAGACAAATGGTTATCCAATCAGCCTTACAACATAGTCCAGATAGAAAGGATGCCCAGATAAACTAATTTTACTTTATCGTGAGGTTACCTTAACCGAATCTTGTGTGATTTATAATTGTTCTGAAACTTTTACTCAATTTAGTAAATTTATCAGGTCACAAACTAACTTTTAAGAATGTTGAATTTAAGAACTGTTAAACCAGAACAGACCACATCGATCCAAGGCATTCTCTGCATTAAGCTAGACTAGTCCTTTAATATACTTACATTTGTTCATCTTTAAGCAAATTATCTAATGGTTAAGCTTGATCCCATTGAAAACCAATATAGTTTTCTCCAATATACCTAACCGTATTTCATTGGCCCAAAACTGGTCTTTATGAAGTGATAACATTTGCAGGTGTGCTCTTTCATCAATTGAAACCACATGCTTGGCATCTCCTTGTGCTCCTCTATTTGAAATATTTTGCTTTTTGGCTTGTGCTTCTTATGGGACTGGAAGCATACCTGCAAAAATATCTTATTCTTTTATATCACCACTGCTTGTCCTGGGCCCCTTGGTGTTGGAGGCAGACAGACATTTCATTTTGGCACACCGGAGAAAAATTAAAGCAGCCATATGGTTATGTAGATGTGTAAGATTATAAATACAGATAAGTCCTCGATTTATAACCATTCACTGAGGTAAATGCATTTGTTGGAAGAGGATCCATTGCAGAAGGTATCACAAATACTTCTTTATGAGACACTTACGGAGTCCAGATCTTTGGGAAAGCATCGATTTCCTCTTGTGTATATTCATTTAGCCTCTTGGGCACATTGCGAGGCTGTGGAAGCTCCTCTACCAAATTCTTACGAATGTCTTCAGGAATAACCTAAAGAAAGGAGAAACACAATGGTTATGTTGTGGCCTGTCGGTCGCGACCCTGCCAGCAGCCAAATCAGAGAAGGAGGAGGAGGCATGGGAGTCAGGGCCAGCATCAAGGCAACCTGAGAGCTCCGAGGGGGAAGAGGGAATGGAACTGTCAGAGAGAGACAGACAGGCGGAGCCTGGGCCATCCGTCAGCCCTCAGATGGAGAGACAACAGCCGTCAGGTCTGGAGGTGGCTGATGAAGAAGAGGAGGAGGAGCTGGGTCCAGTGCCTGATGCGCGGATGCACAGAAGGCAGAGGAGAGGAGAGCAGTGGAAATCTGTGGGCCGATCCTTGGGACAGAAGAGCCACCGCTATTAGCAAAGCCCCACCCTAGCTCTGGGGATAAAAGACAGGGGGAGGAGAAGAATAGATGTGGCAGACAAGTATTCATCTCCCTGCTGGAGGACTTGTTAGCTTGCGGTGAGAAACTTTTTGCCGGGGCTGCTGGTGCTCCTAATAAAGGAATCATTGCTTCAACTACAGAGGTTTTGTTGTGTTTGGGGAGCTGGGTCAGAACAGATAACCATCAGTCTTCATCCAGTTCTTCAGAAGCCTGGACCTTTGAGGACGCCGTTCAATTACAGCTATTTAGAGATAGCTGAAAAGAAGTGTATATTCCCTTTTTTGTACCTCTTAGTGTCTCTAAATCACGGGTGTCAAACTTGGCGCGCCACATCGCTGTCACGTGATGTTTCGGGCTGCCAGTTTGACATCCCTGTTCTAAATCAAATACCACCATTTCCAAAAAGGAGACAAAACGCAAACTTTTCATAGAATCATGAGGTTGGGAGGTGCTGCTTGGACAATTAAGTCCAACTTCCTAAGGGCAGCAAACCAAATTAAAGAGTTCCAGACGAATGGCTGCTTTGCCTTCTCTAGGATCTATCCAGTATTTCTGTTAATTAGATCCATGGTCAAACTGGATCATTATTTTTCATTATTATGTTTTTTTTCCAAAATCCAATTCCCGTCTTCTTATAATTTCAATCAATTATTTCTTATCAAAATATTATATCCATCATCTTCTGAGACATAAACATTCCTGGTTCCTTCAATCTTCCTTTACAGGCTTTGTTTCTAGTCACTTGCTCCTCTTAATCTGTTTCATTGTGACTCCTTAAACTGCAGTGCCCGGCGACAAAGTGCAGTCTATGAAGAATAAAGAGAAATTACAGTATACGTCTACTGAATACGTATGTATCCTTTCCGCAGCCAGATCGCACTGGATGGAGATGGGCAGTGTTAAATTGAACATATTAAATTAAAGATATCATAAGGTGAAAATATGAGAAAATTTAGATTTAGAAATATTTCCTATTGACAAATACATGCTGAATTCTGCTAATTACTGCTTTTTCCTTTCAGGAGGATTACAGAATGATTCTTTAATAATTTAATTTAATAATTTAATTTAATTTAATTTAATTTAATTTAATTTAATTTAATTTAATTTAATTTAATTTAATTTAATTTAATTTAATTAATTTAATTTAATAATTTAATTTAATTTAATTTAATTTAATTTAATAATTTAATTTAATTAATGTAATGTAATGTAATGTAATGTAATGTAATGTAATGTAATGTAATTTAATTGCTGTGGTGGTGCGGTGGTTAGAATGCAGCACTGCAGGCTACTTCTGTTGCCTGCCTGCAGTTTGGCGGTTCGAATCTCACCAGGCTCAAGTTCGAATATCACCAGGCTAAAGGTTGACTCAGCCTTTCATCCTTCCGAGGTCGGTAAAATGAGGACCCAGATTGTTAGGGGCAATATGCTGATTCTGTAAACCGCTTAGAAAGGGCTGTAAAACACTGTGAAGTAGTATATAAGTGCTATTGCTATTTTTATAGTCAAAATTGATTGGTGTGGATGCTTCTTTTTTGCCTTGTTTAAAGACCAGAAGTGCCAGCTTAAAGACTTACATTTTCTACCAAGAATTTGTCAAATAAATTTTCATTTAATTGTAAGACCGATCTATATGCTGCTGTTGCTATGTTTTCATGTTACAGTACAAATTTTGCATTCTTAGCTTTGTTTTTTAGATTCTAAGTATATCACCTGAAAGCTTACTTTAATTGGAAAGCTAACTTTTTCATTTTGTGGATAAAAAAATGAGTGCTTGGCTATTGGTAAACAAATAAAAATATGATGAAAAAAATAAATAAAAGCATATAGTTCTTTTGCAGGATTATCCGTATCAATTTATATCAGGACCAAAAGAAAAAGAGCACAGTAATTCCAAAATTCTTACAACATGAGCTTCTGTACAAAATTGTAATTTTCTAGTAGGAATCTTTCAAATTTAATTTCTTTCGATTTTAAGACTAAGAAAGCAAAGTACCTGTTATTCATACATAAGAAGAATATTAGCAACTGACATACATTATCAGGAAAAAGATGTAGCCTTTGCATCATAGTTCTTCTGTTAAGGTTCTTTGGGAGCATTCCATAGATAGCCAGTTTCACAACCTGGAAAATAAATATAGATTTTATGTATAATGCAATGCAGTTTGACACAAAGTAAGAAAATTACTTACAAAAATGCAATAAACACAAGCGTAATAAAAAGGAGAGCTCTCCTTAAGTTGCTTGCAAGTGCAAGCATGAAGAGTTTGTCTTACATAAATTGCTTTTGTTACTCAATCAGATTAAGGAATGCCTTTAGCTCAGTATTGTCTACAAATCAACTTTCCCCGATATTGGTAAACTCCAGCAGGACTGAGTTCGATTTCCAGAATTCTCCAGCCGTCATGACCTATGCAAGGAATTTAAAGGATTGAAATCTACACATCTGGAAGACTATGGATGGAGAAAACTAGAATAGAAACTACTGGGCTAATAAGAAAAGACAGGCAACAGTAACTGAAAATTCAGTTCTTCTGCACTTAAGATCAGGAAATGTACATTCAAATTGAGGGTAATTTTTTGAAAGATCTACTTCATTTTTTAAAATTGTCAGTTAGTTGTTTCAGGTTCAGGTTCTCAATAGGACACATACTATTTCTAGTGGAACTGAATACATAAAAGAGAAGGAGGAGGAAGGACAAGGAGAAGGAGGAGGAGGAGGAGGAGGAGAAGGTGAATTATATAATGTATAGATCAATCATTTTAGAGTATATGTTTATCATTAACATTTGAAATTAAGTTCATCACAGTCCAAAATATATGAAGGGTTCTATATTGGGATAGATCTTTCTATATAACATAGAAGATGTCTTCTATGGGACATCTCAGGAGCCTGAGTGGCGTAGGAAGCTAATGCCTCCTACCAAGGCAGCATTTAACATCCAGCTGCCTGCAATTACTGCGAGTTCAATTTTCACCAGGCTCAAGGTCGACTCAGCCTTCCATCCTTTCTAAGGTGGGTAAAATGAGGACCCAGTTTGTGGGGGCAATAAGCTGACTTTGTATAAAATATACAAAAGTGTGAAGGCTATTGCTTAACGCATTGTAAGCTGCCCTGAGTCTCCGGAGAAGGGCGGCATATAAAAATAAAAAAAAATAAAATGTCTTTAGCTATCTTACTTCAGAGTATGATGTTTTTGAAAGGAAGAAAAACTGCAATAAATAAATCACCATGGATTCGTTAGCCCATGCAAGTATCTGTCAATATGTAATTTAATTTCATGTAACTATTTAATATAAGAAAGCATATGAAGAACTTTCTTTGTGCAGAAAAAACTTTGGAAGGCATTCTGGAACACCATCAACTAAAACAATGGGAAACTGTCAGAGGAAAAAGTTCTAAAGGTTGAGGGAAAGGCAAAAGGAAGAAACAACTAAATGACAATTTAAAAAAAAGAAGTAGATCTTTCAAAAAGACCCTCAATTTCAATATACATTTCCTGATCTTAAGTGCTTATATTAACATGTAGAGCATAGACATAAAGATAGCACAAAGTAGATACCATTAATTCTTTTTCCAGCCTTCTCTATTATAACTGAAATTATTAGTTTCTCAAAGGAGGGCTGCTTAAAATGAACTGCAAACAGTGCTTTGAACTGCCCCTTATAATAGCCATAAAATTGTCAAGTTGAAGACAAAAATTCCTACATTATTCCAGTATTATTTTTATACTTTCTAAAAAAGTGAGTCTGACACATCCAATTTATTTATCCAAACCAGGGAAAGTACATTGAGGTGCTATCTGGAATTATTTTTTCCTCCCACTGCAGGGGTTGGCAGGATCAGACCCATTTTCAACTTGATTTTGTTTTGCTAGTTAAACCAAGTTCTGTTCAGCCCACAGAGGTATTCTGATGGATAGACATCCAAACACCTTTACAAAATGTTTTTCCAATGTTTCATTGGCTTGGAAAGAGCTCAACCATTCTATTAACAACAATGCACTGAAACTCTTATCGAATGAATGGAAATGCTTCAGTGCTTCACCTTTGGTAACTGGATGAAGATGTCATGTAGAAAAGCGCAAAAGTAGTCAACAACCAAAGCAGATAAAGAGGATGTTAAAATTAAAAGGGGATGTGGTGGCTCAGTGGCTAAGACGTAGAGTGTGTCGATCTAAAGGTCGGCAGTTCAGCGGTTCGAATCCCTAGTGCCGCGTAACGGGGTAAGCTCCCGTTACTTGTCCCAGCTTCTGCCAACCTAGCAGTTCGAAAGCACATAAAAAATGCAAGTAGAAAAATAGGGACCACCTTTGGTGGGAAGGTAACAGCGTTCCGTGCGCCTTTGGCGTTTAGTCATGCTGGCCACATGACCACGGAGACGTCTTTGGATAGCGCTGGCTCTTCGGCTTTGAAACGGAGATGAGCACCACCCCCTAGAGTCCGGAACGACTAGCACATATGTACGAGGAGAATTTTTACTTTTACCTTAAAATTAAAAGCCTTTGTCATTGTTCTCACTGTCATCATCACCATAATTATCTGCAGGCAAAACCTTAGAACCCAACTCCAAACCACACAGCTAATAGAAAAATTATAAGAATAGCAAGCAGTGTGAAGCATATCAGAGCAAACCAAAAGCCACGAGCAAAAAGCAGTGAGGTGAAAGCGGGCAAGAAAGGAACATCCCACAGTTTCAATTATCTTCAAACCAAGTAATTGATTTTCAATTATTTTCCAGTCTTTACCACTGATGCTTTGTGCAAACAAAAATGTGTAAAGTCTTCTAGAAGCAACAGATTTCAAGTCTTGGCCACAATGCCACAGACTTTTGAGTGAATTGCTTTAAAAGTTCTGTGGAGTCCTTGGTGCTGTCTGAACTTGTTTGTTTGCTTGCAGATGCTTCATTACTGGTAGTCCTCAACTTATGACCACAACGGAGCACAACATTTCTGTTAAGTGAGACATTTGTTAAGTGAGTTTTGCCCCATTTTAACGACTTTTCTTGCCACAGCTGTTAAGTGAATCCCTGCAGTTGATAAGTTAGTAACACTGTGGTTAAGTGAATCAGGTTTCCCCATTGACTTTGCTTGTCAGAAACTCACAAAAAAGGATCACGTGACCTTGGGACACAGCAACGGTCATAAATATGAACCAGCTGCTAAGCATGTGAATTTTGATCACATGATTATGGGGATGCTGCAAAGGTCGTAACTATAACTATCACGATGGTCGTACGTTTCCAGTGCCGTTAAATGAACTGTTGTAAGTTGAGGACTACCTGTACTGATGATGTTACCTAAATGGGTGATGAAATGTCAGCACCGAGGACTCCACCAGAATTACAGATATTCTATTCTATTTAAAAGTTCTGTTAAGCTTTTCTGATGTTGTAAAAGTCTGAACTGAGGGCTGAACATTTATGGATTCATCAGATGTTTAAGACTTGCTCAATACATAATAAAGAATCCCTTCTTCAGGAATGAATAAATTATATTGATCCTTATGAAATAGTTTTCCTTCATCTGGTTAAGAAGTGAAAAAGTTAGATTTTTATATTTAAATAACTCTTTTTATGGCTTTTATGTAGGCAGGGCAAGCTTTTGCAACGCACTGCAATTTTCTTTGTGTAAACATATTATGCTTTGTTGCTTGGAGCAATATTTGGAAACCTACATAAAATAAGAAAAATAACGAATGAGGGCAACAGTTATGTTTGAACTTCTCCTTATTAGCCACAGGAAGTCTGGGAAGATCTGTTTACCCTAGGATGGAAGCGAAGCTGGCAAAGGTAGAGCGGGTGGCATAAGGTCCCACTGTGTGGAAATTATGATGTGTTTCGTGGGTTTATAATTGTTTTTACAGAACGTTGTTGTGAGCTGCCTACGATTATCATGTATAAATGGGTGGCCATATATGTTTTCTAAATAAATAGGCATAGCCATAATTAAGGCCGGCAAAAGAAATATTTTCTCTTATTGCAGCCAGGAAAAAAAAAGCAAACCCTAGACCAGCATGGTAGATGCAATCTTTACAAAGGAGAGTAGTACTGTATTTTTCGGAGTATAAGATGTACCTTTTTCCACCCCTAAAAGAGGCTGAAAATTTGGGTGTGTCTTATTCTCTGAACGTAACTTTTTTGAAGCTTTTTTTCAGTCCTAACGAGGTGCTAGCTGAGTGAAGCGATCTCCGCACTTTGCCTGCTTTTCTCATTGCTTCTCTCTCCAAAGATAAGCTGTTCTTCAGAAGCTTTTTTTCAGCCCTAACTAGGCGCTAGCCGTATGAAGTGATCCCCACCCTCCCGTGCTTTGCCTGCTTTTCTCATTGCTGCTTCCTCTCAGCTGTGCCTTAGAAGCTGTTTTTTATCCCCAAGCAGGGGATAAAAAAACCCAGCAAACTAATGTGCTGAAGCTGACCAGACTAAGGAGGTTAGCCAGATGAATACCTGGTAGGCAGATTTTTTCCCCTCCTAATTTCCTCCCCAAAAACTAAGCTGTGATTTATACTCCGGTGCATCTTATACTCCGAAAAATACGGTAGTTTACTGATTCGGATGCCACAGTTAAGGTATGAGGGGCCCTTGGCGCTCCCTGAGCTTGCTTGTTTCCTTACTCAAGATGTTTCTGTCAGGTTTCGATGCTATCTCAAAATAAAGAAATTTCCAAACTGCCGATCTTTAAGGAAATTTTCTCTTTATTGAGCATAGTGATCTGTCCCTGGCTCTTTCGCTGTCAGTACTGACCTTTGCCCCCAATCCCTCCCTTTCCGATCCCCAATTCTCTGCGTCTCATTGGCTATCTTCCAAGCCACTCTCCTCAGCCCATCTCCGTCAGATCACAGGAATGTCCCCCTCCTCCCATCTCCGAGGAGACAGAATCTTCAAAGGAATTAAGTAGGCAAAAGTTCAAGCTTCTCCTCTCCTTATATATGTCAGTGCTGAGACGCTGACAGTTTCATTATTCAAACTAGGTAACATCATCATCACTAGCACTGATGAAGTGCTAGTTTGGGTAATGAAACGTTTGCAAGAAAACAAGCAAGCTCAGAGAGCCCCAAGGGCCCCTCATGTCACTCCTGAGCTACAAATAGTCTTCTTTATTAGTACAGTTAAGATAGCTTGTCTGATACAGACCTCAATTTCACCAACTTCTACATACAGTAGAACCTCTGGTCATGATCATAATTTGTTCCATAACTTTGGTTGCAACCCAATTTGGTCGTGACCTGAACCTAATTCCCCCATTGGATTGTATGTAAATACGATCAATCCATTCCAGACCTCTATGAACTGTATATAAATATTGTTTTTGATTTCAATTTTCTTTAAAACCTTCTTCTCACCAACATTACCACTCTTTGTTGTGGCCCGCCAGCGGCCTGCACAGCCTGCGCTTGCATTGGACAGCGAGGAGGCTGAAGAGGATGAGGTGCCAGAGGCAGAGACTCAGCCAGGGCCTTCAGAACCTTCAGAGGCTCCTTCCAGTGGAGAGAGCGAAGTGGAGGAGCCTCTCCTCAATGCTCGAGCACGCAGGGCTACCAAAAGGCAGGAGTGGTACCCAGGAGGAGGAGGTCTCCTTGAGAGTAAGGCTTGAGGATAATTGGCCACTCCCTTAGCCTATTTAAGTCACACGCCGTTAGTAAGTTTCTTGCTAGAAACAACAAGTATTAATATCAGAGTATTTTGGTTTATCATATTTTGTTTTCTGGGCTGGTTGCCAACCTTTGCCGATCTTGTTTATTCTTGCTACTTAATAAATTTGATAAGGACCATTGGTGTGTGTCAATATTCTCGGAAATCTGGAGCTGGGGCAGAACACTCTTCACTAAATTTTGAGTAGTTTGGAGAAATGGCAAATGCCAACTCTGGCTGGCCCGAGTGGGGTGGGAATGGAGATTTTGCAATATCCTTCCCCCAGGAGTGGGGAGGGAATGGGGATTTTGTAGTATCCTTCCCCTGGAGTGGGGTGGGAATGGAGATTTTGCAGTGTCCTTCCCCTGCCATGCCCACCAAGCCACACCATGTCCACCAAGCCACGCCCACAGAACCAGTAGTAAAAAAATTTGGATTTCACCACTGATTAGAGGGCCATGGTTAATGTGGGTCGCTGTTGTTTGTAAACAAACAGGAAATTGGTGCTTACAAAAAAAATGGTGCAGAAGGAGAAATTCGTTGTGGCCGTGTTTAATCGCCACCTGAGTATGTGTTCATGACCAGATTCAAAAATTTTGTGAATTTTTTGGTTTGAACCCGATTTGGTCGTAGTCAGAAGCGTTCGTGACCAGAGATTCTACTGTATTGAAAATGATACGAGTCCGCCGGAGTCCTGTCTCAAAACAGAGATTCCTGACTTCAGAAAAGTAGTTCTATGGTAGTTCGTGCTGCAAAGAAATCTGTTTCTCCTTTTTTATGTGCCTTTATCTTGGCTTGTACATAAGATTTGCATTTGAGGCATATCCTGGGGATGAAGCTTTCCAAATTGTTGAAAGCAGAGGCTGTTCTGGGGAGGGGATGGGTCAGATCCAAAAGCCCTGGAGAGCATGAGAACTACTTGGGCTGCCAGCCCTCTTGGAAAACGTGAAATAATGTAGACGTTGAACAGCCAAAAGTACAGTATATTAAAATACGCAGTTTGGACAAGCTTGATAAAAAGGAAGTTGTAGAACTGTTAATCTTGTAGGTGAAAAAAAATCACTGATTATATTTAAATCAAGTCTTACAATGCTAATATATGAATACATCCATGTAACATTCATCATAGTTTGAACGGCAAGAATATGGAAGAACCAACTTGTCCTATTTTCCACAATAATCTGGATGGATCTGAAGATGCATTATTATTAAACTATAAGTAGTTAAAAACTAATGGAAAAATGGGATCCAATTAAATGAAAATCCTACTTATTTCAAAACACAAATAAGTCTAGATCAGGGGTGTCAAACTGGTGGCATGCGGGCCGGATGCATCCTGCGCAGGCCGCGCCCACCCCAGCTCCGCCAAGGGGAAAAAAATCACGAAACATCACATGACGGCATCATGACATGGCGAGTTTGACACCCGTGGTCTAGATAGTCACTCAATAAATATATGGTTGTAAGATCAAGAATCACTGCCAAGAATATCATGATCTGAGATAACACTTTTTTAAAAAAAACAATGAAAACTATAGCGGTAAAAAAAATCTTGCAACTGAGAGCCAATGTACCAAAGTAGCTAAGCATCTGAAAATCTCAAATTCAAATTCCAACTGTAAAGTACTATGATTTCACTAGATGATCTTCAAAACACACTTTCTCTGCCTCTCAGTCACTTTCTCCCAACTATATTAGAGCCAGATTACACTAACTCAGTGGGTGTTCTAAGGATTACACATAGACAATAGGCATCAATAAGGCTGAATGCTTGGAAGTCCTAAAGAAATATAATAATAATCACTACCACCACCACCTGCATTTTGGCTATCAAATAATGATGAAACAATTCCTATCTCACAAGTACATTTTCACGTGCACTTGATTACTCTGTCATTCACACTGGGGATAAAAAACTTGGGGATAAAAGAGTGAGATATTGTTGTGGCCCGCCAGCTGCCAGCAGAGCTGGCGGCAGACTCGGATGATGAGGAGGTTGGGGAGGAACTTGGGCCAGTGCTGGAGTCTGGGGAAGGCTCTGATGGATGCTCTGCGTTGTACGCAGAGATAGAGCCAGAGCCATCTGACATTTCCCAGCCACTGGAGAGGCAGCTGCCTTTGGAGGCTGATATGCGTGAGGAGGAAGAACAGCTGGGGCCTGTTCCA
Source organism: Pituophis catenifer annectens (assembly GCF_029215685.1). Taxonomy (NCBI): domain Eukaryota; kingdom Metazoa; phylum Chordata; class Lepidosauria; order Squamata; family Colubridae; genus Pituophis; species Pituophis catenifer. The sequence goes on along the minus strand of NW_027256883.1, from coordinate 17,097,733 downwards.
GATGCACCTATGCGCAGAGCAGTTAGAAGAGGTGAGCAAGGGAGGACAAGGAGTCAACTCAGGAAGCAAAGCAAACGTGGATGCTGAATGGCCCCTCCCTGACTGGGGAATAAATAGAAGGAAAGGGGAGTGGTTGCCGTAGGAGACAACAGTTCGTATTTCTGAAGATTTTGCTCATGGTGTTTTGTGCCACAAAGACTGCTTGCCAGAACTTAATTTACAGCCTTTCGTCTGGGAGCTCACGGCATTGCAATTAACGCAAGGAACTGATAAGGTCTGTACTGCAGTTAACGCCTTGAAGGATTATTGCCTCGACTTTTCAGTGGGTGAATGCAATTAATTCACAAGAGGTAAATAAAGAGGGTTTTTTGTGTGACAAGGATTCTGTTTCTTGTTTCTGCTAAGGCTGGGTCAGAGCAGATATTTTACAAGAAGAGGCAGAGCCTGGGGGTGGAGTCAAGAGACGACTCAGCCTAGAATAATTGTTACATGTCCACAAGGGCTCCAGATTTAGCCCCCCATGAATTCTATTAGTTGACTAGATTCTTCTGTATAGGCTTGAGCAATAAATGTTAACTATCTTCCTGATTCTTTGTGCCTGACAGATATTAAATTATAAATATAAGGCTTCATACTGAATCATCACCAAATCATTTCACAGTAAGCTTGTGACCTAATTTCATAAATTATAAGGCCCAACACTTGTGATGCCGAAACAAACAAATATACCCCAATCTCATTTTCATGTACCATGATATTAAATAACACTCTGTGATTTTTTATCAGCCCAAAGAAAATTGGGATACCCAGCTGCCATTGGGGTATCATATAGTAAATTAAAATTAGTTTCAGATTAATGACATGCACACATTCCTCCTTACAAATAAGGGGAAACTGAAAACAAAGAAACTGAGGGGAGATGACTTATATAAATGCAGTAGTTTATTTTGGATAAAAAAAAAATGTTTTAGAATGCATGGGGTGGGTAGGGAAGGGAACCAATTTAGCACATGTTTGCCCTTCTTTAAAGTATCACTATCTTTTCCTGGGATGGCATCTTGGTTTTGAAATCTTTAGCACTTTTTAAACTTTTTATGATATTGTAAGCCTCCTAGAGTTGTTGTATCAGTGAGATGGGCAGCATAGGAATTTAATAAATAAATAGTAGCAGGGTGGATTTGATTTAAATCGAGTTGATTTAAATCACAATTTAAATCATAATTTAAATCACTAGTAAAAAGACTTGATTTAAATCAACTCGATTTAAATCATAATTTTTAAAGAGCAACTGTCATCTCTGCTACTCCTTTGACCCACTGTTGACTCACTGGGAGTCCCAGTGTTGCAGAATATACAGCCTCATGCTACATAAGTAAGCTCCATTTCATGCTGAATAAACTAAATTATTTATGTATCTTAAATAGAAAACTATCTTACGATAGATTTTTATCCCAAAAGTTTTTTATTAAAATAAATTCGATAAAAATAAAAAAAAATCTGATTTAAATAAAAAAAATCTGATTTTTTTTTATTTTTTTTAAAAAAAATCATTGATTTTTATCCACCCTGAATAGTAGTGAAGCTGAGGAACATAGCCACACAATTTCAGGAAAAAGATACAGTGGTTTTAAAGAGGTACAAGCAGATGTCATGTTCATGCTATTCATAAGGTCAGAAGCACCTCTTTTGGAACTGAATCCAAAGTGCCTGATATCCTACTCCACGGGTCTGCAACCTCAAACACTCAAAAAGCCATTTGGACCCGTTTCCCACAGAAAAGAAAACATCGGGAGCCACAAAACCCTTCCCGTGCCTGACTATTTCTTGAGCGGCCACAAAACTAGCATATATAGTTGAATTAAATGTTCTGTTTTCTTCTGAAACTTTTCTTTTCTTGCATTTATCCATGGTTGGCCTACCGGGAGTTGAAAAGCTCAATAAATCGTGTGCTGACGGGTGTCGCACATTGGTGGTTGTGATGATTTTTTGAGTGACAGGGAGCCGCAGCAGAGGGGTGAAAGAGCCACATGCGGCTCCAGAGCCGCAGGTTGCTGACCCCTGTCCTAGTCTTAATCTCCTTGGCCTCCAAAACAGCAGATAAATAGCTAGGCAACAATAAAATACCCTGTTCCTGTTGATTTTCCATTGACATTAATCCCTTCCCAAAGGCGGCAGAAAACCCAATATGTATCAGCAGCTTTCCTTTCATCCTGTACATTCCTAACTGGCAAGTAACTTAATTCCAACATCTTTATGAATTCCTTCATATGAAAGGGCCACATAACTAGAGAAAATAAGGTTAATGACGTTATTAACTCAGCATTCACAGATTTAAGATATTTACACATAATCTTCTAAGGATTATGAATTTAAAAGTTGTTCCTTAAATTACAGCCTAAGTTAAAGAATTTTGTGATGTCTATATACCAATTCAAAGTAAAGGATTTTAAAAAAAACCTTAATTAACAGCTTCAAATTCCAAGACCAAGAACATAAAGTGTTCAAACACACTAACTTTCCATTGTTTGGCTAACACTTTGATGTGTGGCAAGAAAAGTAGGAATAGTAAGTACAGATAGTAAGTACAGATAGTTCTCGACTTGCAACAGTTCACTCAGTGACCGTTTGAACTTACAATGGCACTGAAAAAAGTGAGTTATGACCATTTTTCACACTTATGACCATTTCAGCATCCCTATGGTCATGTGATTTACATTCAGATGCTTGACAACTGACTCATATTTATGACAGTTGCAGTGTCCTGGGATCATGTGATCTCCCTTTTGTGACCTTCTGACAATTAAAGTCCATGGGAAAGTCAAATTCACTTAACAACGGTGTTACAAATTTAACAGCTGCAACTGGTTCATTTAACCAATGTGGCAATAAAAATCGTTGGAACAATTTAAAATAAACTACTTTGTAATGATTATTTTAAGGATTTACCTCGACTTAAGATAAAAGTTTACTTGCCCAATTCACAACAGTGGAAATATATCCCGTTTTCCCGAAAATAAGACATCTCCTGAGAATAAGCCCAATCGGGCTTTTGAACGCATGCACTAAAATAAGCCTCCCCCCGAAAATATTTAAATGCAGAGCTGAAAATCAGGTAAAAGGGCAAGAGGAGCCCCATCTTGCTTCACATGCCCCAAAATAATAAGACCTCCCCGAAAATAAGTCCAAGCCCTTATTTCGGGGTTAAAAAAAAATAGAAAGACAGGGTCTTGTTTTTGGGAAACACGGTAACCAATTCAGGCATCTTTGGACAGCTCCTTTGGACCAGATGCTTTTTTGCTCAGTGTCCCCCAATCTTTTGGGCACCAGGGACCAGTTCCGTGGAGAAATATTTTTCCGTGGCCAGGAGGGGCGCGTGGTTTCATGTGCTGCCTGCATCCCGCAGATGGGGCTTTGCTTGTTTGCACGGAGTGGTTGCTGGCATGCCAGAGACCGGAGGTTGGGGACCCCTGCTTTTTCTGCTTCAAAGAAACTGAGATACTTTCTCTCTTATCTCAAGTGTGTGACCAGCATTACAATACATGTTGACCCTTTCAACACACTGGACAGGCCCACTACTGCCCTGGTTGCTATAAACACCTGAACTCCAGACATTCCAACCTCAAGATGGGTGTGGAATCCCCCACCTCCCAGAAGTCAGGGTGGATTTGATTTAAATCGAGTTGATTTAAATCACAATTTAAATCATGATTTAAATCACTAGTAAAAAGGCTTGATTTAAATCAACTCGATTTAAATCATAATTTTTAAAGAGCAACTCTCATCAATGCTACTCCTTTGACCCACTGTTGACTCACCGATAGTCCCAGTGTTGCAGAATATACAGCCTCATGCTACATAACTAAGCTCCATTTCATGCTGAATAAACTAAATTATTTATGTATCTTAAATAGAAAACTATCTTACGATAGATTTTTACCCCAAAAGTTTTTTATTAAAATAAATTCGATAAAAATCAAAAGAATCCGATTTAAATCAAAAAAATCCGATTTAAATCAAAAAATCTGATTTTTTTGATTTTTTTTAAAAAAATCATTGATTTTTATCCACCCTGCCAGAAGTATAAGCCTCCTAATCAATACTACCAAGTATTAAGTATGTTTGACACCTTGAGTTATTGATAAAACTAATAAAGGTGAGCTTTAAATACAAGTAGGCCTCGACTTACAACAGTTTATTTAGTGACCATTTGAAGTTACAACACAACACTAAAAAAAAGTGACTTATGACTGTTCCACCACCTTTGCGATCATGTGATCAAAATCAAGATACTTGGCAACTGATTCATATTTATGACAGTTGCAGTATTCCGGGGTCATTTGCGACTTTCTGATAAGCCAAGTCAATGGGGAAACCAGATTCACTTAACAACCATGTTACTAACTTAAAATTGCAGTTATTCACTTAACAACTATGGCAAGAAAGGAATGGGGCAAAATTCATATAAGAACTGTCCCACTTAGCAACATAAATTTTGAAGTCAATTGTGATTGTACGTTGAGGACTATCTGTACATAAAACCCCATGACCAATTCTGTTAAGGGGTTCCATTAGGCAGCAGGGAGGGGTAGGTGGTATACATTCCTCAGCCTATGCCTTGCCCCACACATTCCCTGGAGGCAGCCAATGGCTGGATAGATACTTTCATTCTATCATATATCTATTTAAACTCTAAACAAGTCTGTTTTGATTGCAAATAATGCTTAGGCATATAAAACAGTAAAATTTTAAAGTCAACATTACTGCACATTTTCTTCAATTTTGTTAAATTTGACTAATATACGTATTTTGCTAGCAGATTCTTTATACGCTTTCCACTACCACTGTAATATTAAGATTTTGTTTGGCACTCCTCACTCTTAGGTGTATGCATATTTTCTTGTTTGAAGAACCATTTTACAAAATTACAAATAGAGCAAAACACTACACTCTATCTAATTCAGCTACTGGCATGAAGAACTGTACATTTGAAACGAGTGAAATACTCCTCCATCATAAGCTTCCAGATAAAAATACTTTAATCTTATTCAATTAATCTGGAAGTGCCCGTTCTGAATTCACTGCCTATAATGTTTCCCATACTACTTTGTTTGCAATAAAATGTGGTTTACAGGAGCTTGCCAATTAAACCAATGTCCCCAAAACTAAAATCTGACTGGTTTATGCTGCCCTCTGGTGTTCAACCATCGTAACATTCAGGAGGCTACAGATAGACCTTGCTTAACGACTGGCCAGTTTAGTGACTGTTCGAAGTTACGACAGTGCTGAAAAGTTAACTTTACGATAAGTCTTTGCATTTATGACCATCACAGAATTCCTGTGGTCATATGATCGACTTCTGAGCGTTTTGCAGCTGGCAGGCATATACCATGGTCACCATATTGTGTGATTTGTGTGTGTGATTGTTGGCTTCTGACAAGCAGAATCAATGGAGAAGCTGGCAATACAATTGCAAATTGCAGTCATGGGATTCCTTGCTTAATGATCCACAGCGACTCATTTAACAGCTGAATGGGAAGTGACAGGTCTGTTGAGCTCATGTGATGTTTCGCTTAGTGACCATGTCATTTAGCAAAGGAATTGACAGTCCCAGCCGTGGTCACTAAGCGAGGACTACCTGTAAAACTGAAAATTAATTATGGGACTGCACTAACCAAAAAAGTAGTTATAGTTTATTTCTACAAGTCATCATCATGAAATGTTCAACAAACTGCATGATAGTGGCAACCCAACCACTTAACTAGATAGTAAAACCAACATATCAAGAAAGTAGCTGGCTAGAAAAGAAATACTTCCTTCTAATACAACTTCTAAAGTTAATAGAAATCAAATAACCTTTTTTGAATTTCACCTACAATGCCAGTCATAACCTGTTTAATTGTAAATTAACTAGCAAAATAATCAGATCTGTATTATAGCATAGGAAGCATGTGTACTAGCATTAAAGCTAGCTTATTTAGATCAATATGCTCTGGTCCAGGCCCTGATAGTTGGTAGTATCTGATTGGCTTTGATGATCTTTAAAACTCAGGATGATCAGACCTGGCTAGTGGGTGGCAATCCGAACGTATCAGGGCTGTAGGAGAAATTCAGTCTGAACAAATAGTAGGATAAATAATTTCTAAACACATGTCAAAGAAACAACATGAAATGCCCATTAGCTAAAAAGGAATACAATCAAAAGATACAATCATGATAAAGCTCATTATCTACATTAACTAAGTTATTTCAAATAGGCCACAATGTAAATATTTATTTATTTAGAAAATTTATTTGCTTGCCTGTCTTGTATCCAATGACTCTGGGGAGAAATATACTATAAAATATTAGCCAGTAAAACTTCAGGGAATGCATCTCACATAAACTAGTCACGTCATCATTTTATGCCTATGTTTTTTGCTCCTGCCATAAATGCCGAATATGTAAGCAATTCTTTTCGTGACTCTGCTACGCTTTCCCAAGTGCCCTCAACAAGGACCAGTACTACGGTCAAACATCAAAGCCAACTATGCGTCATCACATCACATCTTCTACAGAGTAGAAGAACATCAGAAAGCATCAGAACAAACTTTTTGGCCAAAGCCAAGATGGCTGAGATTAAAAAAAAGATGATCGTGGCAAAATAGAAAACGATTTTGCCACAATCATGGCAAAACTATTTTACAAAATGGCAAAGAAGGAGCTGTTGAGGAATATCAAGCAAAACAAAGGAATGCACAGAGATCACAAATCCAAAGAGTGAGAAGGGCTTGCAGGGAGATCAGACAGAAAGTTGCCTGGAGAAACAAACAACCACTATATAAAAAAAAGTTACAAATGAAATTAACCTCAAACATGATACATAGCCAGACCTTGGGAAGGGAAAATAAAATTAGAGAAAGAAGTTATCCAGGGAGAAACGGAACTTAATGTTCCAGATATTACCATGAATAGATATCCCAGCATCACACTATCTATCTTTTGCAATCCTGTATTATTTAACTAAACTATTAAGCAACATGGCCATTCAAATATTCAGCACGAGTACTATGCATCCACAGAGGTATGGCCTAGTGATGGCTAACCTTTTTGCCGTTGCGTGCCAAAAGCGGGGGGAGCACGAAGGTTCGTGTACGCACGTGTCCACACCTATAATTCAATGTGCCCTGCCTCCCATGTGCAACCTCCCCACGCTTTTGGCACGCGATGGCATGGTAGGCCCGTTTTTCGCCCTCCCCAGGCTCGAGAGGCTTTTCTGGAGCCTGGGGAGGGCGGAAAACGGCCTTCTCCACCCCCAGAGGCCCTCCAGAGGCCAGAAACAGCCCGTTTTTCCCAACTTCTGGTGGGCCCGGAAGGCCCGAAAATCAGATGGCCGACACTGGAGCTGAGCTAGGGCAACGCTCGCATGCCCACAGATATGGCTCCGCGTGCCACCTGTGGCACGTGTGCCATAGGTTCGCCATCACGGGCCTAGTGGTTAGATCAAAGGACTATCAATGGCAGGAAGGAATAAGTAGAGCGTCGTTTAAGGCAGAAGACAAATATATGAGGTTAGAAATGGAACTATAAGTCAGGTGGATTGTTACAGAACCTCCTCCTGACAGAAATCTATGCAGAGAAAGTCAGCAAATTATTTAAAGGCACAGATGGAGAAAAGGCGAGCACTTACTGCTGTTGGATCTTTTTTATGTAGTTCAGCAGCTGTAAGTTGCAGGAAGCCACCGGGGTATCTACGATACAAAAATGACAGCCAAAGTTCATTTAGAAACAGGCAAAAGTGAATGTGCCTGTAAGAATGTGGCCAATAAAAAGAGCTTGGAAAACAATACCCTCCTCAACCTTTCTTCCTTGAGCACATTCTTCCAGATTTGGTTAACCATTTTAAGCCTCTTTCTGCCTCTATTCCCCTTCCTTAGCCAGTACTACTATTTTATGTATTTATTTAGTGTTGGCAGACTGCCTTGAGATTTACACAACCAGCCCCCCCAAAAAAACAAAAACAAAAAAAGACTCCAGCATCTCCCCACCAGGAATCAGCACCCAGATCAGCACAGAGTAACTCCAAGGTCAATTTCAGACCAATAATCAAGTAAACAATACCCCAGTCAAGAAACTGCCAAAGAGCCATCAGTAAACAGCCCAACCAAAGAATCTCTAAGACAGCCGCCACCCTCACATGCAGGCAAGTCACCGGGATATAAACTGACAGCAAACAGCACTCCTTACTAGCACTGATGTTGTTACCTAGGTGGGTAATGAAACGTCTGCAAGAAAACAAGCAAGTTCCGAGAGCACCAAGGACGCCTCATTTCAACCCTGAGCTACAAATATCCTCCTTTATGATAACTATTAAGTTCACAATCTAGCACTGAATTCATTGCTTAACAGTGCTTACTACGACCAGAAACACTGTCATTAGTGATATAGTCAAAAAGCCATGTAAATGGCCTGCTTACCTATGGCAGTTCCAATAATCCCAGTTCCCGTTGTTAAGCAAGGACCTCCCATAACCATAACTTGTGACTTGCTAGTGACTTTCCCGCTGACTTTGCTTTCAGAAGCCAGCGGGAAAGGTTGCAAATTGTGGTCACATGACCACGGGACACTGCAAATATTGTAATTGCAATTTGGGTGCTGGGCGCCCAGATCATAATCACATGGCCAGAGGGATTCTGCAGTGGACATAAGTATGAGGACTAGTCATAACTACAACTTGTTCAGTGAAAATACAAATGATCGCTGAATGAGAGGCTGTTAAAAGTTGAAACTCATGTACTTGTTATCATAAAAGCAATGTTAAAGGTAACTTACAATAATTTTATGTTTTGGAAACATTCATTTTGTAGATGTAAGATTATGGAAAACTTACCCACTGTGTGATGAGTACACTTTCTGCTCCCATTTGTTGCCAGAAAAAGCAACATGCCTTGTATTAATGATGACAACATGATCCCCAAGGTCACCTGTTTTTTATAAAAAAAAATATTTGTCCGTTAATAATTTTATCTCTAATCAGGGTGGATAAAAATCAATGATTTTTTTAAAAAAAATCAAAAAAAAATCAGTTTTTTTTAATTTAAATCGGATTTTTTTTATTTTTATCGAATTTATTTTAATAAAAAACTTTTGGGGTAAAAATCTATTGTAAGATAGTTTTCTATTTAAGATACATAAATAATTTAGTTTATTCAGCATGAAATGGAGCTTAGTTATGTAGCATGAGGCTGTATATTCTGCAACACTGGGACTATCGGTGAGTCAACAGTGGGTCAAAGGAGTAGCATTGATGACAGTTGCTCTTTAAAAATTATGATTTAAATCGAGTTGATTTAAATCAAGCCTTTTTACTAGTGATTTAAATCATGATTTAAATTGTGATTTAAATCAACTCGATTTAAATCAAATCCACCCTGTCTCCAATCAAAAGATCTGATTGTATATAATGACAATATTAGAATAGAATAACAGAGTTGGAAGGGACCTTGGAGGTCTTCTAGTCCAACCCCGTTTAGGCAGGAAACCCTACACCACTTCAGACAAATGGTTATCTAGCATCGTCTTAAAAACCTCCAGTGTTGGAGCATTTACAACCTCTGCAGGCAAGTTGTTCCACTGATTAATTGTTCTAACTGTCAGGAAATTCCTCCTTAGTTCTAAGTTGCTTCTCTCCTTGATTAGTTTCCACCCATTGCTTCTTGTCCTGCCCTCAGATGCTTCCTCTTCTTTGTGGCAGCTCCAACACAGAATGATATAAATCCAAAACATTGACACATTCCTTTTAATGGAGTCCATTCATTCATCTGAAAGTAAATCAAATGGCTAGCAAATAAAGCCATTGCCGTGGGATGTGCAATGCATTGTCCGAAACGACTCAATTTTTGAGACACATATATGGGGTTGAACTTTGATCTAAAAATATCTGAAGGGTTTCAGTTTACTAACACAAATTATTACCCACAAATCATGTTTTGCCCTCTACATAATATCTATGTATGCCAATGTTTAGTAGGCTTTTCATTAAAAGAGCCTTGGTAGTACAGTGGTCTAAAGCACCCTGTTATTAAGACCAGCTGCCTGCAATTACTGCAGGTTCGAATCTCGCCAGGCTCAAGGTTTCCATCCTTTCTAAGGTAGGTAAATTGAGGACCCAGTTGTGGGGGCAATAAGCTGACTTTGTATAAATATACAAAAGGATGAAGGCTATTGCTTAGTGCATTGTAAGCCGCCCTGAGTCTCCGGAGAAGGGCGGCATATAAATCAAATTAAAAAAAAAAATCTAGAAATTGAATATAGTATAACGAGCCATACAAAATTAAAACCATTCAAGTGCAAACTTAAACAGGACAATAGTGAAATACTACTAAGAAAGCTTGCTAGATGTCCTTGGGAACATCTCAAAAACTTTCAGTGACTAGGGAACTGAAAAACTAGGTTTTACAGTTATAACTTTTTTTCTATATTTACATATTTTATCATTTTGTAAGCCGCTCAAAGTCACTTTGAACCATGCAGCAAATAAATTTAATTAAAAAAATAGATCGTTCGTTGATGCCAAAATCCAATTAAATCTAGAGCCTACTTAACGGCATCGTGCATATATTATTTTACTCCAGATGTTCTGGGTGATTCTGGCTGAAATCTCAAAAGAATATTGAAATCTTCAAATTATTAATTTTAAAATAAATACAAAATAATGTTGGCTTCAAAAATCCTTTTAGATTCCATTATTTGGAATCATAGCCCCATATTCAACAAACCACCTACTCATTTTGTTGTTAAGAGTTAAACCAGGGATCTCCAACCTTGGCAACTTTAAGCCTGGCGGACTTCAACTCCCAAAAAATTCTGGGAGCTGAAGTCCGCCAGGCTTAAAGTTGCCAAGGTTGGAGACACCTGAGTTAAACCATAGTGTAAAACAACTCTTTGTTATAGTTGAGTAAAAAATCAATTACTGAAGATCTCTAAGATACTTAGTAGATGTAGTTCCAGTTTTGTTTATTCACTCTCCCTCCCCAATTTAGAACAGGAAAATAAATTGGTGCTGATGTAGTACATTTGTTTCAATCCAGAACGAAACTTACTCAGTGCGTGGTATATTGGCTTATGCTTTCCCTCCAGTCGGACACTTGCAATGGCTGCAAGTTTTCCTGGCGGTTGCATCCATCCATCTAAAAGGTACCAGGTTCGAGCAAATGTAGCCCATTGCTTAAAGAAATAATAGATGTAAAAATAAATGGCAAATGGCAACATATAACCTTGGATGCAAAAATTGTCATCGGGGCACTTTGGTACCACTTGGTACCTCATCCAAGAATTTTACAAAATACATCAAGAAATTGCAGCTTCCTGCTATAGCACCAGCGGAACTGCAAAAAACTGTGCTACTCGGAACATCGTATATTTTAAGAAGATACTTGGGGGATACCTAAGACACTGGCAGCAACCCGTATCAACCTTTAGCACCAGTCAATGGTATTTGTGACACATTTTTAAATGATGAGTTGACTGAGTTTCATGTTTAATGAATAAAAAAGATAATAACAATAATAATAGAACGAATAAATGAATATTAATATTAATGAATCATTAATGAAATTAATGAATAAAAATTTATAATAAAAAATTAAATTTACATGCTGTCTGTCTCCCAATGACTCTGGACTGTACAGCAAGAACAATGCTCTGGCAACTCCTGAAGGACTAACAAAACCCTCACACTACCCACATTTCCTAGATTCAGTATATATATGTAAGCTCAGCCACTGGTTGGTGGCCTTCTTCTCCTTCTCCTTCTCCTTCTCCCTCTCCTCATTATTATTATTATTATTATTATTATTATTAATTATTATCTTTATTCATTAAATATGAAACTCAGTCAACTGAACATTCAAAAATGCATCACAAATACCATTGACTGGTGCTAATGGTTGATACGGGTTGCTGCCAGCGTCCTAGGTATCTACCAAGTACCTTCTTAAGATGTACGATGTTCCAAGTAGCACAGTTTTTTGCAGTTCCGCTGGTGTTATTGCAGGAAGCTGCAATTTGCTGATGTGTTATAAAATTCTTGGACATGGTACCGAGTGCCCCGATGACAATGGGTATCACTGTTACATGTCACATCTATAGCCATGTAGTTTCTATGGCCAGTCGTGATATTTCATGATTTTTTCCAGTTCTTTTTCTTTGATTCTGGCATCTCCTGCTACCGCGATGTCAATAAATTGTACGGATGATGATGTTGATGATGACAGTATACACAGCAAACGAGATGACCATGCTGGATTTCGTATCCCAAATCACTAGTCGAACACTTTCCAACTGTTTAGGACTGTGTGATGTATCGGCGGATTATGTGAGCAGATCCCAGTAAGGTGGCCTTCTGCATCTGACCAAGGTGATCTTGTCAGCGCCAATTGTTATTGTTATTATTGTTGTTGTTTTTATTATTGTTGACAGTATATACAGCAAACGAGATGACCATGCTGGATTTCGTATCCCAAATCACTAGTCGAACACTTCCCAAGCGTTTATCATTATAATGATATTATTATAATATATATATATTTTAATTTGATTTATATGCCGCCCTTCTCCGGAGACTCAGGGCGGCTTACAATATTATATTATTAATTATATTATTATTATAATATATAATAATATATTATTATTATTATTATTATTATTATTATTATTATTATTATATCATCATCATCATCGCCATCATCTATTTGTTGCTTCCAAAGTCGTGAGCCAATCTATTCCAGCTACAAAGTCAGAGTCCATCTGCGGGGTTTCATTGCCTTAAGCCAGGGGTCTCCAACCTTGGCTACTTTAAGCCTGGCGGACTTCAACTCCCAGAATTCCCTAGTCAGCCATGTTAAATGGGGGAATTCTGGGAGTTGGAGTCCACTCCACTTAAAAGCGGCTAAGGCTGCGAAAACATGGCTTGAAGCCCACCTAGAAAGATCCTCCGGACTCTTCACGTGTCTAGAAACCATCCATCCAGCCGTTACTCTTGACTAGACCCTTAAAGCGACAGACCCAACGTCTCCAGGACTCTTAAAGGGGAGTGATATCACGCCTTTCCAATCCTTCTTCCATAGGCGGCTTCCTCAGGAGCCGGCCCTGCCCGAGAAAGACACCCCTCCCCGATCCCGAGGCAGGCGGCCGGACGGACGGACACAAAGTCACCCCTACCTGCGCAGACTTGGTGAAGCTCGCCATGGCTTCCACAGCGCGAGCGGAAGCGGTGGGCCGCCCGGACCATAGAGACGAGAGGTCAGAGCGGCACCTTCCTGAGCAGCGGAAGGGGCGGGTCAGCCGAAGCGGAAAGTCTCGCAGGGGAGGCGCGGGAGGTTTAACGGCGTCAGTCATGGACCGGTATCTGCTCTTCCTCAGCTGGCGGCTCCAGGGCGGCCAGGCGGGTCCCGGAGGCTTTTCAGGTGCCGTTTCGTGGGGGTAAAAGCTCTTGGGCTGAGGGCGGGTGGGGGAGCCCTCTTTCATTCTTATCCGGGGCACGGCCGTGGCTTTTTTGAGGTGGGTGGGTGGGTGGAACGAACGGCTAATTTTGCCCACTTCGGGGATTTGCTCTCTGCCTGCCTAGGCTCAGATCTCCTGGTGGTCTCCCATCCGAGAACCGCTTAATTTTTTGGAGAGGACGGTTTAGTCCTGCCACCTAGCTGAGACTGTGGGGTTTGTAGGGAAGCCTCTGTCCTTTTCCTGTTCGGTTCCTAGGAATTTATAACTGGGGGAAACCAGGCTCAATAGCAGTGAGTGTGAGAGGGATCTTGGGAGTTTTAGTGGACAACCAGCTAAATATGAGCCAACAATGTGCGGCGGCAGTCAAAAAAGCCAATGCGATCCTAAATTGCATTAACAGAGGGATACAATCAAGATCAAGGGAGGTACTAATACCACTCTATAAAGCCTTAGTAAGACCATGCCTAGAGTACTGCATCCAGTTTTGGTCACCGCACTATAAAAAAGATGTTGAGACTCTAGAAACAGAGCAAAGAAGAGCAACGAAGATGATTGGGGACTGGAGGCTAAAACATATGAAGAACGGTTGCTGGAACTGGGTATGTCTAGTTTGATGAAAAGAAGGACTAGGGGTGACATGATAGCAGTGTTCCAATATTTGAAGGGTTGCTAAAAGAAGAGGGGTCAACCTGTTTTCCAAAGCACCTGCAGGCCAGACACGGAATAATGGATGGAAACTGAACAAGGAGAGATTCAACCTGGGAATAAGGAGAAATTTTCTGACAGTGAGAGCCATCAACCAATGGAACAGAAGTTGCCTTTGGAAGTTGCAGGAGCTTCATCACTGGAAGCTTTCAAGAAGAGACTGGACTTCCATTTGTCAGAAATGGTGTAGGGTCTCCTGCTTGAGGGGGGGGGTGGGGCGGGTTCGACTAGATGACCTACAAGGTCCCTTCCAACTCTGCTAATCTGTAAACTTTCCCCCTCCGTCTCCCCCACCTCTCTCTCTCTCTCTCTGTGTGTATGTATATGTGTATGTGTGCGCGCACACACACGCACAGAATCTGTTTATCAGTATCTATTTCTCTATCCTCCCTCTCTCTCAAAAGAATTATATAATAGGAATTTATGGTGGCCTTTCCACTAGGACTAGGTTGCCTTTCTAGATGTCTTCGATTATTGCAGTTACTATGCCATATATTATATATTTAATATATTATATATATATATATATTAAAAAGTATCCTTGGGTACTTCTTTATTGCAGTTACCAGTAGGTAACTATGGAGGGATGTTTGGAATAATTATTTGTGCTGCCTACAGAACTTCAAATACTCTCCCCCCCCCCTCCAAATGTTGACAGGATTAATTATTAGATAGTTGAGAGATCAGGATTTTTTCCACCCCCCTATTTGGCTTTTTCTTCTGTTTAAACCAATAGTCCTGTTCCTACAGCATAGTAAACCAACTCATGGAATGGGAGAGGGTGGGGGGGGGAAGAGAGGGTTGTTTTATGGAAATCTATTTAAAAAGGGTTTATTGACTTAGTCAGCTAATAGTTATTACCAGTATATCCCAAAGCAGAGTCAGGTTAAACTAATGTAGCTCCATCAATCTTGTAGGGAGATCTATGTCATGACAATAGATGCATTTTCCTCACTTAGTTCTCCAAGTGATCTCCCCAGAGGGGTGCATGCACGGTGGAACAGGGTGACCAGTGGGGTTTCTTTAAAAAACAACAAGATTTTGCACTCAAACCCAGATTCTATACAAATACAGATAATGAAAAATGTTTTAAACTAAATTTTTTTTTTCATTCATTGGGGTTGCCAATGGCGTTCCTAAAATGAGATTTTGTATTCTGATAAATAGGCTACATAGCCTTATTTTCATGATTTTTTTTCAATAAACTCAATTATGTTTTCCAGGTTTGACAGCTGAAAATATTTATAACTTGCTAAAAAAAAACTGCAATCCCTCTCTAAAGGCAACATTTGAAACTTTCCCAGGTAAGGGAAGCTTTTCTGCAGCAAACTACATTTTGCCTGGTACAGTGGATGAACTTAAACGGTTGAGGACATAGAGGGAGTGAACATCTGTAAACTTTGCTGCTTTTGAATTTGCTGAAATATCTCGTTGTTTGCTGTAAAAAGCAGAGATGAGGAACGATAAAGAAATCTGTTTGGAAGAATTACAATGTTTCTTGGTTTTTGAAGCCTGACATCAATCTTGCCAAACTAAAGCGAACTTGCATAAAGCATATACTTTGAGAATTATTACGGAGGAGTTGTCTTTGCCCTCTTTTGCTCCTGAAAATTATCTTAGTTGTCTCTTGTTCCTCTGGAATTCACCCCCTCCCTCTAGGGAATCTGGACTACCTTCATTACAGGCGTCTTAATAAATAAAACTACTACCGGTAGCTTTCTCACTACAGTGCAGGCAATTGTATCTGTAGCATACAATACAATTAAAAAAAAATCAAACACTGACAGAAAATCAACCAGCTAACTTTTTCCATGTGTGATGGGGAGGAAAGAAAGCACAATTAATTACTGCATTTATCTGAAATAGCACTTTGATTTGGTACCACTAGAGTTTTTTATGGTTTTTTTGAGAAAGGTTGCTTTCATTTCTTGTATGCTATTTTAATTCTTAAGAGCTATTGCAATGATGACACTTCTTTTAATAAGTTTTCATGAAGAATATGAGGCTTCTATTTTAATTTTCTAAAATTCATCGTAACATGTATATTACTTCTCCTTTTAGCATGTTCTCTTACTGGGATTCCATATGTGAAAGAATGGTATTTTGCAATTCAGTCAATATGTGGATTTTCCCAGGTGAGTCACTGGAAACATTTAATTACCCCAAACATTAGTTCCAGCTTGTTCATTCCTTATAGTATTTTCTTTTAATTGAATAGTTTTCTAGTACTGACTGGGAGGACATCAGTTTTGATGAAGAGACAGATCAAAGCAAAAGCTCTATCCGAAGAAATATTGAAGAATATCTTGGTGATCAGCATGTTGAGGAAGAAGACAATAATTGGGAATCTGTGCCACTCATTGAGTAAGTTGATCCCTTGTGGATATGTTAATATGTTGGAAAACATATCTGAGAATTCAGTTTCTGAACTTTGAAATGGTCTTTGAATGCATAGGGGAAAATAAATATTTTAACTAGGAGTAGCAGTAGAATAGCTGATTTAGCCAAAAATTGTTGATTCTGATAAATTCATTAACCAAAACTTCGATGGCAAGTTTTTCGTTTGAAGCAAAATCTTTTTTTTTTCTATACACAAATACAGTGCTTTATAATTTTGATCCTTGGATTGGGTAAAGCACTAAATGTTTTGAAGCATATTCTTGAATGAGAGTAATTTAATTTTTTTCATTCTTATATTTCAGTCTATATGAAGAATCTGCGGAGAGCATACATCTTTTAGCTGATAAACTTCCTGCTCCTGGTAATATGACCCTTTTGGAAACAAACTATTTTTGTGACAAAATCATTTTGTTAGTCTGTTTTCTGCTTATAATAATGCTCTGGTAAATAACTTGGCACACAAGGACACCTTACAGGCAAATTACAAATTACATAGCGAAAATCTGGAAGGATGCCCTTTCTAGGAGAAATTATTTAATAGCATGCAGTTTTGCTTAAAATAACGTAAAGGAATTAAAACATGCTCCATACCAAAGACAATAATGCTACTAGCAGTAAAGGAAAGGATTTTGTCTATGTGGGATCCTTAGTGCATTCTGAGCTCGGTTGTTTTCTTGCAGACATTTCATTACCGTACTGGATAATATCATCCATGCTCAATCCTAAGCACTGATGATGTTGCCTAGTTTGGAAATGAAACACATCCAAGAATGCAACCAAGCTCAAGAGTGTATCAGTGATCTCGAGTTCAACCCCGAGCTACAAATATTCTCTTCTATTGATTTTATTTATTTATTTGGTTTTTATGATGGCTTTATTTATGGTCAGCCCAAGGCAGTGTCTATACTTAATGCTCTTCTTCTGTGGTTGTCTACAAGCACAACTTTGTGAAGCGGCTTGGGCTGAAAGTGAGGGACTGGCCCAAAGCCCCCAGCCTGCTTCTGTGCCTAAGGGAAAACTAGAACTCAACCTTCCGGTTTCTAGTCCAGCACCTTAGCCACTGTGCCAAATTGGCTCTATGAATATTGATTGTTGAATTATGAAGCTGGCCTTGAAGCCCACCCAGAAGTTTCTGATCCAGAATGACTAGCATGGACAGTGAAGAGCATACTTTAGTGTATCCATGTCAGAACACTGTTGTTGTGGTCCACCAGCAGCCTGTGGAGCTGGCAGTGGAGTCGGACAGTGAGGAGGCTGGGGAGGACAATGGGCCAGTCCTGGAGTCAGGGGAAGGCCCGGACGAGGGCTCTGCATCGGAGGCAGAGATGGGGCCAGGGCCATCTGGGAGCGATGCACAGACTCTGGAGCCTCCAGAGGCGGATAGCATAGAGGCAGAGGAACAGGAGGAGCCTGTTCCTAGTGCACGCATGCAAAGAGCTGCCAGAAGGCAAGAGCAGTTAAAGCAAAAAGGATGACTCGGGAGTAAGGCCAGGAGATGATTGGCTCCTCCCAGAAGGCTTAAAAGAGCAGCAATGGCTCTTGGGATCTTTGTAGGAAAGTAACGTTGTTTCCTGTCGGTGTCTCTTGCTTCTGAACTTCCTGGGGTTTTGCCAAGAAAAGCCTTTGGCAGGGGGCCAAAGAAGACAAAGGTTGGTGATAAGGCCCAAGGACTGTTTATGAAGAATTTGTTTTGGAATTAATTTGGACTAAGCTGAGAATGAAGTAATTCTCAGCTGTTCTAATAAAATGCATTTGTTTAGGACTGATTGTGTCTGTTAGTAACTACTTGGGCCTAGGTCACAACAACTCTTTGCACACCCTACTGATTGCAAGTTGGCTTCTGGGTATGATTCAAGATGCTTCTTGTTAGCTATAAAGCCTTATATGCATAAGGCTTGGTAATTTGAGGGAGTACCTATCTCCCGTAGCATCTGCCCAGCCAATTCAATATGGAAGGGTTAAAAAACAGGAGTCCAATGTTCAGTTTCCTGCTCCTGCAAAAAAGCAGACTGAAATGTCAGTCTTTATGATATTTCCTTCTGCAGGAAAAGCAATGGTTGATGTTATTCTCCAGTCTTCAGAAATAGATGCCCCTCAGTTAAAAGACTGTTTACCTGTCATTGGCGCGCTAAAACACCTAAGAGAATGGCATGCAGCAAAGATCTCTATTGTAGCAGACAAAAGCAACAGGTGAGTCGTATTTAAATTCTTCAAATAAGATAATTGAGAAAGGGAGGATTGTTGATGTCATTTTAGGAGTACAGGTAATCCATAACTTATGAGCAGTCGCTTAGTGGCTGTTCAAAGTTATGGCAGACCTCAAAAAAGGTACTTGCATCCCACACTCAAAGTTACGATAGCTGTCGTCTCTCAACACCAGCATAATCACATGACCACATTTTGATGTGCTAAGTTGTTCAGATTCACTCGATAATTTTGGGCTAGTTATCCATCTCTTCTGCCAGTCACCCAGCCCAATTCACCTTGCGAGGAGAAGGGAGTTGCATGCTGCCTTGAAGAAAAGTGAAATACAAATCTTAACAGGATAAAAATAGATACCATTTTTATTAAGATTTAAATACTTTACAAAACGATAAGTGACATTCCATAGCTTTTTGTAACACTGTGGGATCACATTTAGTCTCCTAAAAATTATATGAAGCATTAACCTTGAAAGTTACTAAGATTTTAGTTAAATGTACACTACTTACACGTGTTTTCTTTTTACAGTACTTGGCAAAGATTTGCAGAATATCTTTCTGCTGATATCTTGGCTCTTGAAAACTTAAAAGACAGTATTGATTCAAGGGAACTGTGGAGAGGGAAGATTCAAATCTGGGAACAAAAGGTATTGGAGAGAAACCACTTTTTGTCAGCCTTCTTACTCCTGCAGCCAATTGGAAAACTTAAAAACTCCAGAGATTGAAGTAAAGATCACTTTCTCTTAATAAAAAGGTTATTAAGATTGAAGAAGCTTAATAAATGCATTGGGATAAGAACCTCTTCCATGAATGGAATAATTCTATAATATGAATTACTTGTTTATCCATAGGGGGTTTTTTTTGGGGGGGGGAGGAGGAGGAGGCAGCACAGTTTGCAGATCTGAAAAAGCAATCCACAGATTTTTATTCATTTATTAATTTTATATGCCATCCATCCAGGGATGGGCTCCTGGGGGGTTTAGCAGGGTTTGGGCGATCCTCTAGCCAAGGATCGCCAGGGTTTGGCGAACCCCCAAATGCCACCCCTGGTTGGTCACGCCCACCCAGCCCCTCCCAGGAGTCTCCACGCGGCCCGTTCATCATTCCAGGTAAGTGCAGGGGCTGCGCAGAGGGTCTGAGAGTGCAAAAAATGTGCCTACTGCAGGTTCCGGTGGTCTGGAAACGGGCCCAGGGGAAGCAATTTTTGCCCTCCCGGAGGCTCAAGAAAAGTCTCCGGAGCCTGGGGAGGGCAAAAAACGCCACCACCGCTCCACTGTGGTGCAGGCGGCCGACTAGGACATGTCCACCATGGCCATGCCCACCCAGCAACGGGGCAGCGAACCCGTTGCTAAAGTATCTGAAGCCCGCTTCTGCGTCCATCCTACTGTCAAGCTATTCTGTTGATTCCAACATGGATGAAAGGCTGGAAAGAAAGAGTGAAAGGAAGAGTAAAAATATACGGTGGGCTCAGATTAGAATACTGTGACAAAAGAGAAAGGAAATGGGTTTAGAAAGCATGTGTTCTATCTTACCTGTTTTGGGGGGATATCGGAATTATTGGGGTCAATGTACTTAAAAACCTACAGGAGAAAATGATTGTGCTAGCTTTAAAAATGTAGCTAATATTTTAAACAGGTATTTTTGACCCATAAATACTGTGCTTTCAAATTCCACTGGCTGCATTATAATGTCTCATTTTATATAATAGCCATCTTAAATAGCCATTTTATATACTGTAACAGATATCTTTAAAACGGGGGAGGGGGAGTAATACTTAAGAGCCTTATAGTTATCCTTTGCTTTTTTTTTTTCCTTTCTTCAGTTTGGATCTGAAATCGCATTTCCAGATTTTTGTATAAAAGGCACTGCATCTGGGCAGCCATTCAGCCCCGTCTGCTTAAATACTTTCTCTGCCGCTGATGAAAATAAACAGCCAAAGAATACCAATATTCGCTGTGCAGAGGTAACTGATGTGTTTGGTCTATCTGAATTGCAGTTCTTAGCATTTTAGAAGTCAGATAAATCTATGCTCAACTGTGCCATAAAATAGAATATTACTTTTTTTAAAAAAAAAACTTGGAAACAATATTCATCCAGAAAAGTAAACATTTTAAAATCTAGCCTTTTTATGGTTAAGTAAGTAAAATGCGTATGCCTAGAGGCATAGAAATTGAAAATCCATTTCATGGTGTTGTTAGCCTGTTTTGGAAATCTAGCTCCTTTGTTCTCCAGGAGTAATTTCAATTCAAGGAAAGAAGAGAATCTCAAGTCAAAATAAGAATTTTTTTTTTTTGCATTTCCCAAGTCTTTTGGAATAGGGTGGCATACTTGACATGCACACTTAGAACTTGTGGAAAACTCTCAGTATAGATGAAATGATCTTCAATTTTGTTTGTTTTATTACCAGGATATTTAGGGAAAAACACATATCAGATCTCAGTTTTAAGAAAACTGAATTTGAACGCATAGTAACAAATAGGCTGTTTGATATGACCAAGTGAGCTTTTAAAATGGAAGAAAGCTGCTCAAAATTTTATTATCAGGAATGTGGAATTTCTGGCTTGCTGGCTTCAGATGACAGATGTTTGTCTGCCAGGGAAATTAAAGCATTATTATTATTTTTTTGTCTTGTGCAGAACATAGCTGAGAGCAATAGGGCCCCTTCCAGTGGTAGGATCTACTGGTTCTGTGGGCGTGGCTTGGTGGGTGTGGCTTGGTGGGCATGGCCAGGGGGTGTGACAGACACACTTGGCTTCCTGCACCACCCTGGGAGCAAAAACGGGCCGCAGGGGGGCCGCCGCCCCTCCTTTGCCCCATTTTGGGCCTAGGAGGCCTCCCTGCACTTACCTGGCAGCCAAAATGGGGCATGTCGGGACACCTGGAAAGGGTGGGGCCAGCCAGCAATTTAACTAACGATTCATCTGAACCAGCCTGAACCGGCTGAATACCACCACTGGCCCCTTCTCTGAAATTGCATCTTCGGAGCCCCAGTGGTGAGATCCTTTTACTCCTGAAGTCTCATCTGATAACCAGCCTGGCAAGGGTATAGAAAGAAGCATATTTATCCCTTAATGCTTGTTTTTCATCATGCATTTATATATGCAGTAGATCATAGCCTTCTAGTTGAACTCCCTTCTCAAGCAGGAGTCCCTCAATGTCACCATAAATATACAACAGGGATAATAGCTAGGGTAGTTGCCCTAAAATGTAGAATCTAAGAGAATCAATAAGGAAAATTAACGAAGAGAAAAATTTAGAAAAGGAAAAAACTGTTGAAGTATTTCAGGTCAACATTGCTATTTGTTTGTTTGTCTGTCTGTCTGTCTGTCAAACATGTACAAGATAGCAGGTATTGGTATAAACATAAACAAAGGATGTAAGTACAGATAAATGGGGACAGTAGGACAGGGACGGTAGGCACGCTGGTGCGCTTATGCACACCCCCGACTTGCTCATAGAGTTTGCCTGCTAAGACAGATAAGGAATTAATTCTGTTTTGTCCAATTAAACCCAATCTACATTGTTTATTTTATCACCATCATCCATTTTGCTTCATTGTGGCAGACTTCATCACCTCTGTTGAATCTCTCACCTTTGAAATTTTTGGGGGTGTGCAAGGGTAAAAGAAAAATGAGAAAGCTCCTATCTGCAGACGTTCTTGTTTCCCCCACCCGCCCCCCCCCCAAAAAATAGTTTTGATAGTGTGTGCTGGAATACACAATCCAAATTACCTTTTAATTTTCTTTCAGGTGTTCCATTATTACGGTCCTGCTTTAAAATTTGTACAGATGGTGCTGTTGACTCACCTGCCAGCATGTTTAGTATCAAACCTCCAGTTTGAGCTGTATCCTTTTATAGCAGATGTCGTTTGGTTTGATTTAGGAGTGTTTTTTTTTTTTAACGCCCCCTGGAGACTGGAAATGAATGTCAGAAGCAGGAAATCTTTAGAGCAAGTAAACTAAATGCTCTCATAGATATGCACTGTCATGAATGACAGTTTAAATAAATGGTGCAACTATTGCTAACGTTGCTTTGAGCTTTGTAGAGGCAATAATCCATTCTATAAATGTGGAAGACTCCGAATCCAGTGGGTTCATTCTTATGGTACATAGTGCTGTACACTCCTTTGCAAAGTTGAATAGTAATATAGAATAACAGAATAACAGAGTTTGAAGAGACCTTGTAGGTCATCTAGTCCAACCCCGTGCTCAAGCAGGAAACCCTATAGCATTTCAGACAAATGGTTGTCCAATCTCTTCTTAAAAACCTCCAATGGAGCACCCACAACTTCTGGAACCAAATCATTGCACTAATTTTTTTTAATTGTCAGGAAATTTCTCCTTAGTTCTAGGTTTGTTCTCTCCTTGATTAGTTTCCATATAATCTTGGAAAGGATTGGGAAAAAATATATTTCTTATTGGTCTTGTTTGTTACATTCCCCAACATTCAGGAATGTTCTTAGGTTATCTAATCATCTCACCAGTAATGAGGATTATCGGTCTATATTTGTATACAGGTAGTATACAAATATAGTCATCTGCAGGTAGTCCTTGACTTACAACGGTTTGCTTAGTGACAGTTTGAAGTTATAACACCATTGAAAAAGGTAACATGGCTATTTTTCACGCTCTATGACCATTGCAGCATCCCTACAGTCAAGTGATTTACATCCAGATGCTGGACAACTGACTCTCATTTGTGATGGTTGCAATGTCCCGGTGTCATGTGATCACATTTTCTGGCAGGCAAAGTCAGTGGGGAAAGCCAGATTCACTTAACAACCTTGTTACCAACTTAACAGCTGCACTGATTTGCTTAACAACTGTGGCAAGATGGGCAAAATTTCCATCGCTAAGTGAGACCTATTTTAAGTGCATTAAGATATGTCTTACTGAGCGCCAGAAATTTTGGGCTCAATTGTGGTCGTACGTTGAGGACTACCTGTATCGACTATTGCACTTCGTAGCTGTGAGCGTGTGATTCCTAAACTTTGGCTAGGACTTTGGCTAGAACCGATGCTGAGAAGAAGTCTCTACTCTTGTGGGATCAGCTTTCTTCTCTCCATGGAAAGGTAGATGGTGGCTTTTTATTAACATGAACTTTTAGCAGAATGAAAGTGAGTTAAAATTAATGTATATGTATTCCCTAAAAGAACCCTTGTTTTTAGGGTAAGTCCGAAAGCTGACTATATTGACTTAAATTAAAATAAATCAGTTTAACAATAGTTTTGTAGAACTATTCTTGTAGAACAGAGGTCCCAACCTGTGCGCCACCGGGCCGCATGAGTAGCTGGCTGGAAGCACGCATGTGTGCAGACACACAGCCCCATCCATCCATCCATCCATCCATCCATCCATCGTATTTCTTAACCCTCCATCTCCCTCAAGAGTGGGCTCTGCTTATGCACGAGACATTTCATATATCAGTATCTGAGAAGATTTATTTATTTATAATCAAGCCTAATGTGTTTCATCTGCAGGCAGGAGCTTTATTTGTACTGCCTTGCAGTATAAGCAGTATGCTGAATCCCGTCCCCAGCCAGCTAAGTACAAAAAAGTGGAAGGAATGTATAGCTGAAAAACACAAAGGTCTCGGCAGTAAGTAAAGTTGTATTGTCTCCACACTATGCGGTTTTAGTAAATTGATAAAAAGCTAAAGAATGCTTGGGTGGTACGAAAAACTGATTAAGAAAGACGTTGACTGACCACCTCTGCCTTCTGCTATAGTCAGCAGAGAAATTGTAAAGTTTGGGTCTCTGCTTTCTCTCCGGTTGAAAAACAGTGATGCTAATTGTCAAGAAACTTTTTAAAAAAACAATATATAGCTTGGACTTTAAATTACTTACTACTGAAATCAGAAATCCTGGCTACTTGAAATCTAGCATGCATGCTGATTTAATCTGTTTTTTGCTATGTGTTTATGAACAGAGCACTTGTAATTTTTGTAAACATTAAGCTGTACCCGTATTTCTCTTTAGTTCCAGAAGTCGAACTTAAAGGAGAAACGTGCAATTATTATTTCTTGGTACAAGGCAACGGCTCTGGAGGATGTAAAGCAACAATAATCTATTCAGCCAATCAGATCAATGGCTCTGTCACTCTGGCAGAAAGTATAGGAAAGCTGACGACAGCAGAAGAAGAAACAGAAGCAGGTATACATTTTGTAGTTGAACTAAGAGGCACAAATGTTCATTCCAGTAGGGTAAAGTTGTAAGTAGAATAAATGCTTTCTTTGTTAATAGTAATTATTTGAAACAAGCCTTCAGAAAACTAATCAGATCTGTGAATTAAACACATTGATCATGAATAGCCATATCTATTCTTGAACCAAATCCAAAGTGCAAATACAACTTTGTTCTCAGAGTCTTATTTAATATTAAGATAAAATCTTGATTCACTATTGACTGGACTGCCTGGACTTAGGTTAGACTTGTTCTTTTACTTTGTTCTCCAACAATGTAAGTCTCAACTCTAGGTTTTCACTAAGGGTTTACTAGGCTTGGAGAGATTTATTTTTTTTCTGGATCACCTCTCTTTTTTAGTTTATTTACAACTTGTATAGAGAAAACACATTTGCCTGCTTGCTTTGAAAACATAAGAAGACTATAGGTCCATTTAGCTTGATATTATTGATGTTGACTAGCATTGGCTGCACAAGGACTTTTCCCAGCTCTGTGTCCATGCAAAATATATGCTATACCAGTGAAGTATGGTTATTACAATTGCCAAAATTGCCTTTTTAAGCCATGTGATTTATCTGTTACTATTACAGATACTTTTCAATTAATGAATCCAGTTTCCACACAGAGGATAATACAGATAGTCCTTGACCTTAATTGAGCCGGGGTACTATGGTTGTAAGTCATTAAGCAAAGAAGGAAATGCTGGATTCCAGCAAACTGACTTAAATCATGGTTATGAGATGTTGCAAACAGCTGTAATTGCAGGCCAGTTGCTGAGTGCCCAAAATGCAGTCATGTGACTGAGGGGAAGGTACAGCCTGATGTCAGAACATTGAAACAAGGTCATAAGTAGTCCCAAAGGTGCTTTTCCAAGAGGCAACTGGACTTTCTGAAGAAGCTTCTTGGATGAGGAGCGAAACGTGTTCAAAGAAAAACCAAAAAGTCCAGTTGCCTTTTGAAAAAGCATCTTTGGGACAGCCATGACCTGGATAATTGAGACTCTCCCTAGACAAGGTCATAAGTAGCTTTTGGGTCTGTCATATCTGCTGCTAAGTGACCAGTTGTAAGTTGAGGACTATGTTTTGCTTCCCAAGAAAATATATGAGGTACTTTCTACAAAGACACGCAATGATGTTCTGTGAGTAGAAGTTGCCTTTAATCTGATTTCTTTGATCATAGTCCTGTATTTGCGCTCTCAAGTCATTTACGCGGCTAAATTTTAGCATTTGATGTAATTTGATCACTTCATTTTTTTTAAAAAAAATCACCTCTTTATCAACACAGGTTTCTTTGAAGAGTTTCTCAAAGTTTTCCCGCATTTTTATGGAGAACAGATTTTACAAAGAGAGAAGAAACTGGCTCAGTTCCAAAGACAGATTTTGAATCACTGCCTGAGTAAGTAATGGAATATTTACCCACAGAATAATAGATAGAAAATACATCAGTAAAAATATATCGGTTGGTGTATCTTAATTTATAGAGGGTAATACTTGAAAATAAAAAATGGGCTTATTTTAGGGGCTATGACAATCATTTCACTTTGAGAATGCCTTCTTGAGTGATGCTTTCCATTTTCCAGTCTGTAATGTTTACTTGGCAAACTTCTAAATTCATTCAACAAATCAGGAAAACGGTTTGGAAAAAAAGAGTATTCCTTGAAAAAATGTTTTATGAATGCCTGCTCAAATGACATTGTGTTTATGTATGCATAGCAAATTGCAGAAGCTTTTCTCCATAATCTTATAAAGGGATTATGTTTTTATTGCCTTATTTTTTACTTGCTTACAGCATGATGCAATAATTCAATTCAGCGAATTAGCATTATTATACATCCTGGATTATTAATATCATATCAGTGATGCCTAAATTCATTGTTTTCTGTTTTACAGAGAGACAAACGTTTGCTGGGCAGCTACCTGTAGCTTTAAAGAATAAACTGAAATATCTATTAGCCTACAGCAGGGAGCGTTTTTTTGAATTATGGAAGGTTAGCCATCCAAGTACTGTTTATCCAGGAGCAATGATTAAACCTAGAGATGAGGAAGCCATTGATGGTAAGCATCATTTTGTTAAACGTCTATGGAGATTCTCAGTCATCCAGATCATGATTGTCCCAAAGGTGCTTTTTCAAGAGGCAACTGGACTTTCTGGATTTTCTTTGAAGACGTTTCGCTTCTCATCCGAGAAGCTTCTTCAGAAAGTCCAGTTGGCTCTTGAAAAAGTACCTTTGGGACATCATTTTGTTACTTAATTAGAATAATTAGGATTGCCTATAAGTTACACTGTTTTTATTAATGAGCATTCATAATGCAGAATGTCACGTAGAGAAATGGGATTGAGATTGATTAATGGAGGAGTTGATATGACAACATTTTTGTAGCAGGTAATACAGTCAAGATATTAGTGGATAAGATTACTGGTACAGGTACTCCTCGATTTACAACAGTTCATTTAGTGACCATTCAAAGTTACAATGGCACTGAAAAATGTGACTTATGACTGTTTTTCACAGTAATGACTTTTGCAGTATCCCCATGGTCATGTGATCAAAATTCAGATGCTTGGCAACTGGTTCATACTTACGACCGTTGCTGTGTCCCAAGGTCATGTGATCCTTTTTGCGACCTTCTGACAAGCAAAGTCAATGGGGAAGCCAGATTCACTTTAACAACCAGGTTACTAACTTATCAACTGCAGTGATTCACTTAACAACCGTGGCAAGAAAAGTCGTAAAATGGGACAAAACTCACTTAACAAATGTCTCACTGAACAACAGTAATGTTGGGCTCAATTGTTGTTGTAATTCAAGGACTGCCCGTATTCCCGACCACGATGGTGAGAAATGAAGATTGTAAGAAGAAGAAGGGGCACAAGGCAAGACTTGGGTCTCCTTACAATTGTCTCATATGTTTTCTCTGTTCATTTTTGTTGCTATCACAAAGTATAATTGAAGCTAATAATACTTGGTGTTAATAGTAAGTGAACAATAGGTCTTTGAGTTGTTGCCAAAAGTAAGAGATTTGTAAATTATTTTATTGAAGCTGGATAGAAATTTTCAAATTTTGCTCCACAAAACTTTTAATTACACCAAATGGGAAACTAGAACATTCTTAGCTGTGTTGGTTTAAAACAAAAGATGAAGGTCCATAGATTTTGCAGTGGATTAAATGCCTGCCTTGCCTTCTTGCTCTTCCTCTCACCCACTGTCCCAACTATTCTCAGAATCAAAGCTAAAAGATTCAAATCCTTTGAAGTGGCCCGAAAGAAATGTTCTACAGAACTTGGAAATTTCTGAGAAGATTAAGCAAAGAACAAGGTAACATTAAGCATTTACGTCTATGTGTTAGTGTGTAGCTGTCATGTGAATATAGCTTTCCGCTCATTCGGATTTGATTTTCCTTTTAGAGTTTCTGAACAGCTGTTGGGCCACAAAAATGGCCAGAAAGACTCAGCGTTACTTGATGCTAGAGAGATGCTTAAGTACTTCACTGCAGAAGGCTTGCCTGTTGGAGATCTGCAGCCCTTACACATTCCAAAAAGGTAGAGTAAAATCCTTGTCTTGAACATGCAACCCTACAGTTGACTCAGTAGAGCTGCCAAAAAAGCCAACACAGTTCTAGGCTGCATAGACAGAGGGATAGAATCAAGATCACATGAAGTGTTAATACCACTTTATAATGCCTTGGTAAGGCCACACTTGGAATACTGCATTCAGTTTTGGTCGCCACAATGTAAAATAGATGTTGAGACTCTAGAAAGAGTGCAGAGAAGAACAACAAAGATGATTAGGGGACTGGAGGCTAAAACACATGAAGAACAGTTGCAGGAACTGGGTATGTCTAGTTTAATGAAAAGAAGGACAAGGGGAGACATGATAACAGTGTTCCAATATCCCAGGGGCTGCCACAAAGAAGAGGGAGTCAAGCTATTCTCCAAAGCACCTGAAGGTAGGACAAGAAGCAATGGGTGGAAACTAATCAAGGAGAGAAGCAATTTAGAACTAAGGAGAAATTTCCTGATAGTTAGAACAATTAATCAGTGGAACAACTTACCTCCAGAAGTTGTGAATGCTCCAACACTGGAAGTTTTTAAGAAGATGTTGGATAAGCATTTGTCTGAAGTGGTGTAGGCTTTCCTGCCTAAGCAGGGGGTTGGACTAGAAGACCTCCAAGATCCCTTCCAACACTGTTATTCTATTCTATTCTAGATAATCTTAAGTAGCTACAAATTCTAGTTCTCCCGTTGAAACATAATTTTTGCTGGGAGCATTCAGACATCGATAGTGATGTTGTATGTTCACAATTTTCAAACAGTGTGGTCTTTTGAAACGCCTCAAAAAATTGAATAGGTACCGGTTCTAATATCTGTATTTGAAGTCCAAGGATCACCTGCAAACTCCAACTTTCTGTGTTGCTCAGAAAGGATATAACAGCAGTATCATTGCAGGTAAGAACTTCAGAATGAATTATTAAAATGAGCTTTGTTTTAACCTGCATTATAATAGAAACATTTGAATTCACACTAGGTGTAAGCTTGATTAGATCATAATGAAGACTGATAACAAGGGATTCCTTCAGAGAATTCTTAAACCTGGTTTGGAGCATTGGAAATGGGGTGGGGCCTTCCTTCCTTCCTTCCCTCCCCCCTGCTCCCTCTCTCATGCAGGTTCCTTGTCATGTTATTGCTCACAACTAATAGTGTTTCCTCTGACATTGACAACAGAATTTCAGACCATCTGTTCACAGGATTAAAACTAATCATAGTTTGCAAATACACATTATGGAAAAGTACAATTACTTTTAGGAACTAATCTCGAAAATTGAGGGGGGAGGATATCATTCATACTGCCTGATTGAAGCCAGATCTTTTTCGTGAATGGGTAATGAATTTCTGGAATGTCAGCCAAGTTATCTTGTTTTGATTAACCAGTGACAGCATGTGTATAAACTGTACTTTTAGATTGCAACAAAATATTCTACCAAGACAAACAGAACTCTGCTACTTTATTTTACAGATAGAATGTATATTTGATTATTTGAACATTTTGTGTTACTATTGTTTCTAATAATGGAGAGCTACTGTATGTAGAATTATTTACGTATGAAACCTAGAATTTCTAGATGCCTTAGAAATTTCACAAGGAATAGGGTTCAGAAGTACAACATAATACCATAGTGAAGTACAACACCAAAGTAGGAAGAAGGAGGAGGTATGAATAGAATAGAATAGAATAGAATAGAATAGAATAGAATAGAATAGAATAGAATAGAATAGAATAGAATAGAATAGAATAGAATAGAATAGAATAGAATAGAATAACAGAGTTCGAAGGGATCTTTGAGGTCTTCTAGTCCAACCCCCTGCTTAGGCAGGAAATCCTATATCTTCAGACAAATGGTTATCCAACATCTTCTTAAAAACTTCCAGTATTGGAGCATTCACAACTTCTGAAGGCAAGTTGTTCCAATGATTAAGTGTTCTCCCTGTCAGGAAATTTCTTCTTAGTTCTAAATTGAATCTCTCCTCGATTAGTTTTCACCCATTGCTTCTTGTCCTGACCTCAGGTGCTTTGGAGAATAGCTTGACTATGTATGTATGTTAACCCTAACATACCTTCACACAACATCACCTTTCAGACAGCATGTCACATGGCATGATCAGCCAGTCATATGACCCACCAACCACAGGACCACATGAGCTCAATAAAAGAGGAGGAAAACTAAAACAAGATGCTTCAACTTCAAATCCCACTGAGGATGTCACCTAGCCTGGTAACAAAACGTTTGGAAGCTAAACAGGAAGCCCGGAGAACTGAGTGCCACCAATCCTAAACAGTGTTAGCCCTTGTTTAGTATCTGAGACTATCATCCATAGTTGTTAGTTGAATTAGGTATTAGTTCATTCCATGTCAAGTGGTCTGATTTCAGAAAAGTGATTGGTAAAGCATGATGTGTGCTGATGCAATACTTGTGGAGATATAGGCATTTGTGTGACCCCATAGTATGACTCTGAGGTTCCAGCAACTTTGAGACATAATATCTCTGGCAATATTTTGTTGAGAGAAACAAAACTCAGCCATCTTTTAGCACAACTTTTTGTGCTCTATTAAACAAAATAATAAAAACATTCTCATGAGCGATCTCCATCTAGATAATTTGGAGCAAAGTTGGCTGAAAATGTGTGGCTCAAAAAAAGGTTAAAGTTTGGCTTTTTATATCTCTGGAAGAAAAAGTTATAATAAAAGTGAAACTGTGTGTGTAATAACTTAGCAACACAAGGTTTTCGAATATAAAATTTCTACTGCTTTCCAATAGTTTACAAATTGAGTGTAAAGTTGACGTTTTTTGTAAAAACATGAAAAATAGGGTATTTTCAGCCCGCTTTTACAAAAAAAGACCTTCTGGAAACTGTTAAATCATTTTCATTAGAAAGAGCATGTTTCAAACCCCCTAAAAAGTAGAGTTAGTTTTTCATCACTGTGGACCCCCAGACCACTTGACATGGAATGACTAATTAAAGCACAAATTTGGACATAATTAAGTGTGTGGCCATATCACACTTAAGGTGCAGATGTTGCTTTGGTGCCCAGTAAGCTTCTGAGTACAGTT
The DNA here is from genome assembly GCF_029215685.1 of Pituophis catenifer annectens. Classification (NCBI taxonomy): domain Eukaryota; kingdom Metazoa; phylum Chordata; class Lepidosauria; order Squamata; family Colubridae; genus Pituophis; species Pituophis catenifer. Next base: position 17,066,159 of record NW_027256883.1, on the reverse strand, counting down.
CAGTGTTGTTTTGTTTTGCTTGAAAGCCTAAACGTTTGTCTGCTGAGCACATACAGAACCGATTGCTTCCCCTTGTGCCTCTATGATGATTCACTTGATTGAGCGATCAAAGTGGAGTCATTGCAAAAGGGCCTTTTCAAAGCTGTGTTTGCCGTATATTGGAGTGTTGTATTTGATTATTATAATTACAATGGCAATTTAAATTTTATGGCATTTTTCATCTTTATTTATTTATATCCTGCCTTTATTATTTTTATAAACAACTCTCTCTATATAATATTCCTTCCTCTTCCTATTTCCCCACAACAACAAGCCTGTGAGGTAGGTTGGGTTGAGGGGGAGGGAGAGAGAGAGAGAGACTGACTGACCGGCCAAAGGTCACCCAACCAGCTTTCATGCCAAAGGCATGACTAGAACTCACAGCCTCCTGGCTTTCTAGCCTGAAGTGTTGTTATAGTTTTTATGCTTATAAACTACCGGGAGTCCTTGGACTCTGATGGTATATAAATGAGAGAAATGCATATAAAACAAGCATGCTACAAATCGGATATCTGTTCTTTACAATATACTGCTAGTGAGACTGATTGTTCCTATTCCTATTGTTAAAATGTTTGTTTTGCCTATAATAGCACTTAGCAATAGCATTTAGACTTATATATTGCTTCACAGTGCTTTTACAGTCCTCTCTAAGTGGTTTACAGAGTCAGCCTATTGCCCCCAACAATTTTACCCACCTCAGAAGAATGGAAGGCTGAGTCAATCTTGAGCCGTGGGACTTGAACTGCCAAACTGCTGGCAATCAGCAGTCAGCAGAAGTAGCCTGCAGTACTGCACTCTAACCACTGGGCCACCACAGCTCATATACAGTACAAGGGAGCAATAACTTTGGTTTCAGGTGAATTCTCTGTGTTGTTTTTTTTTTTCAGTGATAGTGTTTTTTTGACACCTGAACTGACACCTCGAAAACTGAGAGCTTTACCGTTTGAAAAAGCTGCCAGCTGCCATTACCACGGTCTTGAGTAAGTTCCCTTACTGTGAATTATTTCCTGAGCCCTCTCCTTCGGCACAAGTCAAGTTTAAGAAAACATTGAAACTTTAAAAAATAACAATAGGTTTCTCTCCCAGTTCTTTTCATATTTTGGATATTTAATGCTTGAAACCAAGCATAATGTTTAATGCATGCTTTTGTAAGTGCAAAATACGTTCTGGCAATGTTTTCAGCTGAAAGTAGAGCAGTTGACCTGGTAGTGTTTGAACGTAATGCTTTTCAGTGTCAAAGGGGTGTCTTCTCTATCACTGCACCAACTACCTGTAGTCTCAGGCCAACTGGCAGAACCAGGCTTAAAGGCCCTTCTGGAAGGCCAAATGAATGAAGGTGGATTTCACCTCCAGTGGCAGGGTGTTCCACAGGGATATTTTTATTTATTTATTTATATGCCGCCCTTCTCCGAAGACTCAGGGCGGCTTACAATGTGCTCAGCAATAGCCTTCATACTTTTGTATATTTATACAAAGTCAGCTTATTGCCCCCACAAACCGGGTCCTCATTTCACCTACCTTAGAAAGGATGGAAGGCTGAGTCAACCTTGAGCCTTGGAGAGATTCGAACCCTGCAGTAATTGCAGGCAGCTGGAAGCTAAATACTACCTTTAACAGTAGCATTAGTCTGCTGCACCACTCAGGCTCCTGAATGGAGAAATTTGAGTAAGAAAAGCAAGGACGATGTTCCCTTATGGCAAGAAGGGCATAAAGTTTTTCTGTATGTCAGAAGGAGCCTAGACTTTCTGCAATGCTGGTGGTTTGTGGTTCCAAACCCTGTTTTTAATGTCGATTGTTAGGTACTGCCTCGACAACAGAAGAGCTTTGGAAAGAGATGGGGAGTTTGCTGAACTTCAGTCTCGGCTTATCCGTTTTGAAACTCAGACCACCTGCACGAAGGAGTCTTGCTCTGTGCCCTGGGTCTTGAGTCCCCT